>NC_089874.1:139872500-140516666 GCF_040182565.1 Anser cygnoides | reverse complement strand
AAAGTGACTTTATTAACTTTTACCGATCATATTCTTCATCTCAGTTTGGTATCCATTATGGACATTAATTAAAGTAATCAGACTGAGGAATGTAAATAAGAATACATGAAAATTATTAAAGCATGGAGCTGAACAAAATGGGCCCACTTCTGTAGTTGCTTTATCCTCTCAAACTCCCACACCTTTTGATACCTTAACAAGCTTTTCTTCCAACATTTACAGTTTGTCTCTTTTCTGGAAAAAGATATATTCTAAATTCATGAGCTAATGAAAGATAGAACCTAGTAAAGGCAAGAGCATTGTAATAGTTGTGAGATAGGAACTTTATTTACTGTTGTTTGGAATCCAGTGTGGCGACTCATGTAAAACCTACATCAAGTGTCTTGTCTCCACTCAGATTTACCCTGGGTTAGTTACCAAGTTCTCCTCTCTTCTTCTGTTCCTAACAAAAATGGTGACAAACATTTTAATTCTCTCTTTCCTGTGTATCGAACAATGTCCTTTGTCTTTTATGTCACAATGAAGAAACCAAATGTATTTTCATTACATGTTCCAACACTGGTAATTACACTTTTACTGTTATTTAAGGTCTCCTTCAGTACTTCATATGGGCCTGAAACATATGAATATATGAATTACATTGTGAAAACCATTGAAACAAGGACCTTATATTCTTTATACATCTGTAAAGCACTGAATACAGCCAGAGCTCTATAAATAATAATAGCTAAATGATAAGCCTCTCCAAATTCCAAAAATATGTTTTTTGTTAAGGATTCTAAATTCCTCTAGCTTCAGATTTAACACAGAACTGGAAGATTAGGAGGCATTTTTCCCCAAAGACTATTTTGTTATAGGATCCATTGAAATCTGGTAAAATTCTAATTACTGGAAACCAAATGTAGCATTTGAAGCTATATAGGTCATTACATTTGTTGAGAACACCTTTAGATCACAAATAAATACAGAAATAAAGAAAAAATAGGAGGAATGGTTTAACTAGCCTTGGTAAGCTAGCAGAGAACATACATTTGAAACTTTTTTTTTCTGTTCATCAGTTTAATTTACCAGCAAAGAAAGTTTCCATAAATAATGGCCATATACCTTTTACTCAATGCAAATTCAGTTAATCTTTCTAAGTTTTCATTTCATGGGCCTGGAAACTGCAGTTTAATGTGCATTAGGAAACACAGATGTAGTATGGGTAAATTACATCTCACTGTATAACTGAATCTCCAATGCAGATTTTACTCTGCAAGGGATAAATTTATTAGAATTAGTGCCAAAGATTTACATTTCAGCCTGGCTTTCATTTATCATAAGCCTCTTGCCTTACTTTGACAATAAAAAGAGACCTTGCATGTAAAGACCCTTTTAAAACACTTCCAGAATGATGTGGAAAGGCGTTAGGATAAATAAGCATCAGGCCCTGCACGAGTGCTCGAAGCAGGGCCGTATGCAGCAATATGCCGTACTGCCGCTCATTTATTTTGAAGAGCAATGCGTTGCCACTCCAGCTGGCAAATGGGTGCCTTCTGTCTGATTGTTCAGACCTCCCTTCCCCACGCCTGGGCTTGTGCGAGGGCCTCATGCAGTCAGGATGGGGGGTACCAGGCGACTGCTGAGGGCACCTTGCTTAAGTTTGCCACCTCTCGAACCCCCGCAGCAGCCTCCCGTGCAGTCACGTCCCCTTACTGTCACCCCTGGCAAACAACGCAGGGTCACCATTTAAAAACCCTCGCTGTGGCTTGTGAATTTTAATCCGCCTTCAGTGTTAAACATTGGCAGGTGGCTTATAAAGAACATAATGCTAATGGGGTATATTTTGGGAGGGTTATTTCAAACCTGGAACAGTGCCTTCCCAGCCTCACAAATAGTTGTTTTAACGCAAATGAGGCAGTGAGGAGTGGAGACCTAGCAATGGGGGGCCAGGGAAAGGTATTCCTCAAGGCAGCTTTGCCACCAAGGGAAATGTTGGCCGATACACAGCCTCAGTCCATGGTCTGTGTGCTTGGAGAATGTCTAGAAAGGACTGCAAAGCCAGCAAGTGACCTTCGTGGCTTGTTCCAAACCAAATTATGGTGAAGGAAATCAAATTTCTGTAGCGATTTTTTACTTTCTGGCAAATTTAAGGGCAGGATTTTTCTGGGATGAGCCTCATGCATTTGGAAGCATTGGAAGAATGCATCAACAGTCTGAAATCTGGGGTACAACAATGTGGCCTGCAGGTTCAGACAGATGTTTTGGAGATGAAGGGACTTGCGTTTTATGCCAACAGTTTTGAGTATTTCAGTCTTTTTCCTGTAGAAGGTCTTAGCTGAGTGAAGTAGCACGATGGCTCTGGCGTTGTGTATGCAACTGAATTCCTTCAAAGAGGTTTGTCTCAAGACTTGTGTGTGGGAAGTCCTGCCGTGCTATGGATGATATCACAACTGGATATCACAACTGGAAGCTCTGTGTTCAGAGAGTATCATGTTTATTACTTATAAAACTGTCTGTTACAGCAGTCCTCTAGCCTCTAAAGGATGTTGAATAGCAGACACAGCACAAATGATAATGCCTTTTATAGGACAAGATGCGAGCAGAAGGATTCTGGTGGCCTTTGGGGCAATACAGCAACCATTTTAGTTTGATAGGGTAATCTATCTCCTGTTGTGGGGCATCTTCTTTCATTGATGCCCAGTTTTATTAGCCCGAGATACAGTATCCTATTTTTCCTCTCCTGCTTTGAGCACTGTTGTAAATGACAGCTCTTGTGTGTTAGGGAAACCCTGCTAGCTTAAGATGCATTTTGATTTGTGAAGTTTACAACCTAGTTTTACTCTTTACTGAATTTTTGTTCCCTGTTGTTTTCTTTAACATTGACATGTCTGAATATGAATGAACCTGCACAAGAAAGTTTTGCCATGCTATAGCTGCATGGTGTGGCTATACTTTCATCTCGTCTCCCTGAAGGGATCTATGTGATATTTGACCTCCTTCATGCACCGTACTCTGCTTTTAATCTTTAGGGCTCTGTCCAAGCCCTGGGTTTGGAAGAACAGCACTATCACCCTATTAACCAGAGCTCATTAACGCATGTCAGTCTAGAGCAGTCAGCGCCATATATATGCCAACAGCAATGCTCAGGTGAACCATGTGGTCATTACAATCAAATGACCTGAGCAGTGAGGGTAAGTTTTGAGCTCAGACTGTGACCATAAATTTGCCTTGATCTTACACATGCACTGTTTTTCCCCTGGCTCCCCAGCCTGGGCTATGGACCAGGACCCTATGTCAGCAAGGCCACAGCAAGGCCAGGTCCCCACAGCCCTGCCCTGCACAGCCGTGGGCCCTGCTGAGCCAGGCCCACCTGTGGGCCCATGTCCCGGCCCGGCCTCATCCCATCCCCATCCCCAGGGAGGTTCCCAGTGCCTGGTGTCCATGACTGATGGGATGGGATGGGATGGGATGGGATGGGATGGGATGGGATGGGATGGGATGGGATGGGATGGGATGGGATGGGATGGGATGGGATGGGATGGGATGGGATGGGACGGGCTGGGCTGTAAGGCCCTCCTGCCCTGATCGCCCCTATGGGGAGTCCCTGACACTACTGGCCCCTGGGACATATAATGGGGAAAGCTGAGAGAAATGCTGATCCCCGTATTTCATAAGGGGATCATATATGTCTTAGTATTTCCGAGAAAATGAGAAGACTGAGAAGACCTAAATTTTTGAGCTGCATTCTGTTCCTGACAATTTCTGGTACCTACAAAAAGAGCAATGACTTTTGGGAAAAGGTTCCAGTTGAGACATGGGGGTGATCATCAGGTGAGATCTTGTGTGTCAAGAAGAAAAGCTCACATACACCTAACAAAGCAAAGCTCTCATGTAGTTAATGAGGCAACCACTGAGGTATGAAAGCAGCCAGTTCTAGAGGGGACACCAGTAATGCTCAGCATGGGAAGACTTCCTGCTGGAGTCCCTGTTCATGTAGTTTCTGGAAGTGGATGCTCAGATCATCATTAGAAGCCATAAGTGGGCTTAATTTTACACTTATTTTTTTTTTTTTTTAGATAACAGATTGAACACAGTCTCATCTTCTGCCTACCAGCTGTATGCAGGTTTTACATCAAGAGAAAGGGACATTTCTGAGAAATATTATGGGCCATCACAGCCATCCCACAGGGTGCCTTGCACCTGGGTTTTCAGCAACAACGTTAGGGATGGATGTCAGACCACAGGTGGGGATACTGCTTTGCCCGTCCATGCGGACCAAGCTTGGGGCCTTCCCTATTTCCACCCATCCTCTTTTTCACTGACAGCTTAGCTCATCCCTTGCTACCATGACTTATGTATGCCATGCATGGGGACCACTGACTGCCTTCAAGAGTTAGGGCTCTTGTCTAAGACATTTTACATTGAATGAAAAATGTGCTTTGGCAACTTAAAAGCTAGATGGAGAGCCTTCTTTGAGACCAGTTTTGTTTCCTCCCTGATGTGCTGCTTGGCTCCTGAGTCCTTCCCAGTGTCTATGATCACGGGCTGGGATTAAGGAGATGCAAGGGGGTGCCCAGAGATGCAGCTGTAGGAGCAGGGTTGGCTGCTGAAACGGAAAAAGCTGCAGAGAGACCTGGTTCTCTGCTGAGACTGGTGGGAATATATTAAAATTACTTATGTGAAAAAAAACAAAATAATGGGGTAAATGAGGTGGCAGTTCCTGTTTTCTGTTCCCTGCTGTCTCCTTTTTCTTAAACCCTTCACAATGAGGCTGACAAGGTCACCTCTCCACCCCCTCACAAAACGAACATGTTGCCATTTAAAAAGAATAAGTCTTTGGGAGCAAGAGAACAATTTTGATTTAGCTGCTGTTTTATTGAAATCACTGTTTGTGCAGGATGATGAGGGGAGCCAAACAGTCCACTTGTGAAGCTGTCAAACTTTGCACAAGATGTAGCGCCACCAGCATCAAAACCTGGGGGAGGAAAATCCACCCCTCTGATTCTCCAAGGCCCTGAGTGGGGGCTATCCGACTGCAGTTCCCCAGTGTGTAAGGAGTCTGCAGTGCTGCTCATGTCCCTGTAGTAGTTAGTCCTCAATATCAGCAGAGACATCCATGCCAATGTGTGCTTAGATGTCTTGTCATGCACCCCACTCTGAGGGATGTTCCCAGAGCATGGAAAATACAACACACATGAGAGCCCAGGGTGTGCTGCTGCTGGAGCATCCACTGGGGCATACTGGGATCTGGAGGAGAGGATGTAAGATGGGAAGGACCTGTAGTGGCCAAGCACCAGATGGCCTGGGGAAAACTCTGGAGTTAAGCTTGTTATTGAATGCTTCTCCCGTGCAGGTTGTGGCACTGGTGCTGTTACTTAGCACAGAGGGTGTGTGAGTGAAGGGAGCCCCCTTGCCTTCCCCTCTCTGCATCCTCTTGTACCTGTCAGTCACATCTTGGTGAGACCCAGCAATCTGCCAAGCATTTCACCCTGTGTAATTCTGTGGTCTGCTTCTCCTGAATCTGAGCCACCAGAAGTGCATGCAGCTGAAGACAGTTGGATTCAGCTGTGCCTCTTAAGATTATCATCCATTTTTAGACCTTTTGTAAGAAGGCCACTGTTTCTTCACACTTTTGGAGATGCTCTTTCCTCATCTGGGAATTATCTAGTCATACCAATAATCTCCCCTATTGTCCAAGGCCTTTCTGGACCACTTATTTATAAACCTCTTTATAAACATTGAGGTCAACATTTCTCTGCCTCTGGTAGGCACTGCCTGTTCCCAGGTCCCCAAGGGCCTCACAGAAGAAGAGTTATAAAAGCTGAAACCATGAGCCTGGTTGGATGCTGCTTTGCAGCTTGCAAGCAGTAGTTGTGCTGGGCTATGTTACTCTGACCTTGTTTGTAAAAACCCACTGGTAGTATGGTTCTTCTCTACAAGCTAATGGGGCTTCTCATGGCATTAAACCGGTGGCC
This sequence comes from Anser cygnoides, assembly GCF_040182565.1. Classification (NCBI taxonomy): domain Eukaryota; kingdom Metazoa; phylum Chordata; class Aves; order Anseriformes; family Anatidae; genus Anser; species Anser cygnoides. The sequence continues at coordinate 140,510,709 of NC_089874.1, read as the reverse complement.
TTGGATGGGTGAATACACTTAGGACAACGCATAGTGGCTACAACATTTTGAATGTCAGTGGGGAGTTCTTCTGTGGACCTGTTATTTAAACTTGCTGAGATGGCATTTTTCATTGGCTGCTCTCCAAAATAATGAGTCCCATTTGAATGTTTTTAATTTCTCAGCTTCATAGAAAGTTTGCAAATCTTACTGAAAATTAGACAGGCTGATTAGAAAAGAATTTGGTTAAATAACACAATACATTAAGGAAACTGTCAGGAGACCTATGCTTCTAGCTGCCCTGTCAAATAGCGGATATGTTAACACATAAAATAACTGTGTTCCAATATGAACAGTTTGATTGCTGTTGATTTTCCTTCTGGATTATGTAATAAAACAGGTCTTCATTTATTTATTTATTAATTTATTGAAAAGAAGAATATATGTGTGTAGTGTTCAGCTGAGACCCGTCTATTTTTTTTCTTTTGCGAGACTTAAGGACTATTCTACCAAAGGCCAGCAAAACCACCCCCAGCAGTGGGATGCCCTTTCAGTTCCCAGTTGTTTACTACTTAAGCCCTAGGCAAAATGCACCAGCTTCATTATTCTTATAGTCAACTATGCAGACAGATACTTTTTTTTTGAGTTTACTCAGTGCAGCATGAACTCAGTGACTGAAAAGTACAATAACTTGTTTTTGATTCCATTAAAATGTGCTATCAGAAAACCACTGTTGTATGTTTTTTATTAAACTAATAAGTATTTTTGTATTTCTCTGTTTTGTGATCTTGCAGACTCAGCTCTTGGGAGTTCTACTTGCTGCAGCTTCAAATTTTTTGATCAGTGTCTCTTTGAGTATACAGGTATGAAATTAGTGGTCTTTATTTTCAGTTGTTTATATTTGGCAAGTAACTTTTTTTATAATTTGTTTTTATGCTGAAGTTCAAAATACAAATTCTGTTACATTTAATAAGCATTCTCTCTCTTTCTTTAACTAGTGTTGTGCAGTAGTTTTCAGCAAGATGATAGCTCTCAGGCTGTTCTTTGCTGTGATTCTCATATGGGAACACAATAAAAATTCATAACTCCTCCTACTCTTCCTTATAATGTGCCATAAGTAAATACCAGCTGTGACCTACATACAGTCCCACTGGACATCGTGTGAACATGTCTCTGTATGTCCAAATCTAAAGTGGAAGTGACTAAAAAATTCTTGGGGGTAACTTAGTGGGGTGATTAATGTAATTAAATGCCCATAAGCATAATCTTGTTTGCATTTTATTTGTTTATAGAGACACAAAATGCTGGATGTCACTGCAAATTGTTGGTTTGTGGATCAGGGAAGTTTGATTTCATTATGCTCCCCTTTTCCTTCAAGGGCTAAACTTCTTTCTAGTATTTCAACCCCCGAGCATGTTCCACAGCATGAAGCTGCAATAATGTTCTGCTTTGTCTCACTGAGGGAAATGACCGAGACTATGGTATATCACAGACATTACTCTTTGGCCCATATTCTGTAGCATAACTTCCAGAGTAGAATGGAAGCCTGAGGAAAATGATTTACAACTTCCTTGTGACTCTACAGTGGCACTTCCAAAATCGTGTATCAGATGGTGGAGTAAAAAATGTATTTTACAGCCATTTATACTGTGATAGCTGTGTCATTTGGTTTCCAACTTCTTTGACTCATTTCCCTGTGCAGAGGGGCTGGTAAGGAATCTGAGAAAGGAAATGATATTCTGCAGAGCTAATGCAGATCATTGCATCCTTCCCCATAACGACACCTTCCTGATGATGCCTGGACTCTGTTTCAGAAGTCCACTGTGATCAAAGTCAAATTATCCTGTTATATACAGGTTCCTTCTGTACAGCCAGAGGGAAAGCAATTATGACATGCGTAAATGATACCTTCTCCATGTAGCTAGAAGTGCTGATGAAATATTACTCGAGTATATATTAAACCTGTTGACACAGGTATAGCTTTTTTTCCTTCCGAAAATAATGCTTTACCTGAAATCTTCTTCTAAGATCAAACAGGAGATTGTAGCCAAACCCTAAATTCTCCTTTTTGAATGTGAAGTCCTCCCTACAGCACATGTGGTTGCGTACTGCTTTTTTGATCCTGAAATTGTATTTCTGGCTGTGATACATATCAAGGGCAGGAGCAGCATGGAGTCCAGTCCTGTTTTCCCAGTTTGTTGCCACCATTCTCATTATGGCCCATCTCTTCCCTCTGAGTGTTTCCAGATTCACAGCAGGACCTACTGAGCTGTGCTTTGAGAGAAGAACAGAGGCGTGCAGGGACAGCTAGGAAGTACTAGCTAGTATTCACTTAATCTTTTTCAGATTTATTCAGAGGTCTAATTTTTCAGTCATTTCCACCACGGCTGAAAAAGCACACATCTGAAGCAGCATTGAGTTAACACAAAGCCGTCTGTCTGCAACAGCAAGCTGAAAGGCATGTTTAAAAAGAAAACTTTGACGCACCTGGAATTTGAAGTTGACAGCCCCCTTAATTACTCCACTTTTATTATACATAAGAACACAATGGAAGCCTTTCTTTTCATGCCTGTTCCTAATAATTAATTTTCTAGAAATGCGCTCATCTCCGACTAGCTTGCCAAACAGAGCCGAAGCCTTACTACACGAGCAAGCTGTGGTGGTGTGGAATTATCCTCCTGGTGCTTGGAGAGGTGGGCAATTTCACAGCCTACGGATTTGCCCCCATTGCCCTTGTCGCTCCACTAGGATGTGTGTCTGTCATAGGTGAGATGGTTTGCCACGTTTTGCTTGGGTACATTCTTTAATTGAATGCTTATTTGTGACTGGAGGAATAATACCAGGGGAACCACAGCAGGAATGAGAGGGGAAGATGTTAATGTTGTGGTTTGAAAAGAAATGATTCATATAATTACACGAGCTGACAGTTTAACACAAACCCTCTACTTAACTTGGAGACTCTTCTAATATTTTTTTTTCTTTTTCTATGGTTTTGTCTTTGTGGACTCTGTCACTCTGTGCTGTGCTAATCCCTGCCAGTCGGTCACCCAGAGGTGTAGCAGTGTTGCTGGCAGTGCAAGCCCTAAAGCTGATGCAAGCCCTAAAGTTGATGTCCTGCTGCCTGCAGAGTTCTGCTCTGATCTTGAGTACCTGCAAGGTGCTTACTGTGTTACCATCACACCAAGGAGTTTCTGCTACCTGCCCCTTGTCCATCCTCATGCTTCTTGGGCATATTGTCTTGACTCTGCCCAGCCATCACTGTCAGTTGCCCTCACACCCGGGTGCACCTCAGGATCTGTGTGGTGGCAGGGTTTGGTCAGGCCTGCACGCCAGAAACCCTTCTGAAGAATAATATGTTCAGTAAATCTGCAGCAATTTTTCTTTCATTAGATCATTACCTTCTTTTTCACACTGTGTTTTTGGAACCTTACTCTGAGCAAAGAATACTTGTGGTAGCAGAGTGGGACCAAAAGGGACTAGAAATTTCCTGGAATGGTTAGCTTATTTGTGGACATTATCAAAGTTGTTCATTTGTTCCTTCACATGCAGATTAATTGACCTTTAGCAGAATTATTTCTATCCTTAGGACTCATTTGATGCAATCTTACCCTTTACTTGATGATTGTTTTTTTTGTAGTTAAGGTATTTGGGTATATCTTGGGTGTGAGATGTCTTGATTCTGTGATAAAGAAATGTACATTTTAAAAGATGTTATCATGTTGTGCTAATGCAGAGCAGAGTGGACAGGACAATATATAGAGTGTATGAAAACCAGAATACAAGGTGCAGCTGTATCCCTTGGTCAAGTTGCTTCACATCCACAGCTGAAACACCCAGGGTTGAGATATCACAACAGCTCCGCACACGCTGGAGCTCATTCGCTTGCTATTGACAAGTGATAACATTTCATGGTCTGTGTCTAGCTACCAGTTTCATGCTTGGAAGCAACACTGTGGTCAGCGATTCTGCACAGGGAGGTAGAAAAGATGAATTATCTTCCCTGTGGACTGTCTGGCTGTAGTGGAAAGAGGCAGCCAAACATATGTGGGTGCAATTTAGCAATGAAGTAGTGGGGGAAGGAAACTGCAGGCAATTTACTGTAACCTTTAATGTTAAACTATTGCAGAATTTTGCAGAATGAGATATAAAACTGCTGTAGTTCACCGTTGTAGGAAAGATTTCTCAAGGAAAGGAATGAGATATTACCTGAGATGAAAATGTAAATTATGACATATCCCAGTGTGATTTTGGTGGCAGTAGTTATATCTTTAACGATTATAGACATTTCCAGATGTTTCTGAACATAAAGGGACTTGATCTAATTTGTTGCCCAAACTGAGGAAAATGCAAATGCATCTAGCAAGAAGAAATGAAAAGCATTGGGAAGGCAAAAAGTTACATTGGTTATTAAGCTACTACAAAGAAAAAAAATATTTAAGATGATTTTTATCTGGGCAAATTCCTTCTTCCTTTCCTTTGCAATATGTGAAGGAACGTTGCATCTGTTTCCTTCATTCTCCATTTCTCCTTACTAATAACAAGTATCAAGAAACCATTTTCCTTACTATTATATTTTATCAAAATTCTCACCCACTTTTTTTTTTACTTTTTTTTTTTTTTAAACTGACCCCAAAATGGTTATACTGGAAGACCCCAGAAAGCACTTCAATATCTTATTTTCCATTCCCACATATCAACTGAGAGTTTTCCTTTCGTAGCCCAAACAACAGAGATATCTGAAATTGTATTTAGTCTAGCAAACATTCCCTTAAGGAAGGGAAAGTAAAAATGATGTAGACAGCCAATTACAACAATAACTTCCCAGTAACACTTCCTACCCCTAGATACTTCCCTGTCTTCTGAAATTAGAGCTAGAGAGACAGAGAGAGAGAGAGAGAGCATCCTTTTAATATTAATGGTTTGTCATTTAGAACAATGACAAACTGACCAAGATACATGCAGTTCAGCTGCTAACAACTGTGCAGAGGATGGTTTAGGCATCAGGTCTTCCAGTTTCAAACATCAAGAAATATTTTTTAATTAAGTTGTGACATCTTTTAGGTGGGGAGCAGTGGACTTTGCACAGTCTAGTTGGCTGCTCTTTTGAGGGATTGTTGAATGTGCGACTTTTCATAAGTTATTTTTCAAAATGAAGAAATTAAGCACTTGTTAACAGACTCCAAATGGGTATTTGAACCTTAGGTCTGCCCTTCTTATAAGCACTTTTTTCTGAATTTGGTGTCAGAACATCTCAGATGGTAAGAGCTGGCTCCATCAGTTATGCTGGGTACTCAGTACCTGTGGCCGTGCAGAGGGGAGGTGTGCTTCATGCTATGCCCAGTCATCAAGGGGACTCTCTGAAGCTTTTTGTGACTCTGGGTCTGCATGGAAAGTTTTCTTCACTTGGAAACCAGGGTGTGGGGAGAGGATAAGGCACACTGCAGTCTCTCCAAAACAGATTTGGGCTGTACCCATCATGTATCTCCAGACCTCTGAAATAGGAAGCATCCTGGGTCTTAAAATAGATGGAGCCAACATCTATTATGCTCTGCTACCACATTTAACTGCATCCAACTGAGTTTTGTGTTTAATCCGGTATCAATTAAATAGTGAAAAGTTTTTGTTTTGTCCTATTGAGCTGGGTGCTTCTGATGGATGTTTTAGAAAGAATCTATCACCACAGACCATGAGTTGGCATGACACCAGTAGATTTTTCTTTTTTCTTAGAATTAAGCTACAAAGACTATATTTTTCTTCTTACACAGTGGAAGTATTTCTGTGTGTGGTTGCAATGATGCAAGCTCTACATCTGTTCAGGGTTTTAAATAGTTTGAGAAGACAGCAGTTGTTTTCTTCAAGAGGAAAAATTGGTAAATTTTTAATTTAAAAATGGAGGAGTAATACATGTTTGATGTGATCATTAAAAAGCTTTTTATACTTAAAAATTAAAAATCATGTTTTACATGTAGCTTGGGTAATTTTAGACTCCTGTGGTTTTTTGCTCATTCTCTTGCTTTTGCTTGCAGAAATAACTTAGAGGGGGTTGGATGAGGAGAGGCCAGTGGTATCAGAGATGGGTTCTTATGCAGTTTTCCTCATTCTCTAGAGATTTTTTTTTTTTACATTCAACTCACTTAGACTGACAGTGTTGAGATCCCTTTGCATTTTTGGTATGCTCCTTCTATGTAGCTGTGGGGAAAGATATTGCTTTAGACTTTGAAAACTGATATCCCTGATGGTGCTTTAGGGAAAAGATTCTCAGATATTCTTATAGAAATGGACTTCTCCCACTCACTGTAATGTAACACCTTTGCGGTCCAAGACCGTGGGATTTTGCGAACTCTTGTTAATGAGGACTGGGAAACATTCACCAGACTATTCTTTAAAGTGCTCTATTTGTACTTGTCTAGAAGATACAACAAAAGGATTTCCATGGTCCTTCCTTCTCTCTGCAGTGTGTATGGTCTGTAATCCAGTTTCCAGAATTAAGCTTGCCTTAATGGTATCTCTCTTGAGAAATTCCTCTGACATTTTGCTTGTTTCTTTATTAGGATATTGACAATGGGGATGGGGAAGAACATTTAATGTCCTGTCCACCACTTTTTCCAGTAGTGATATTTAATCATGTTGGAAATGTTACATGTTCAGTGTGCAGAATAGCTACCAAGAGGTCATGCACCAACTGACTAAATTCTGTAAAATCTTTGTTTTTATTTAGTACACCATTAATATCACAGAATCACAGAATGGTTTGGGTTGGAAGGAACCTTAAAGCCCACCCAGTTCCAGCCCCCTGCCATGGGCAGGGACACCTCCCACCAGACCAGGTTGCCCAAAGCCCCATCCAGCCTGGCCTTGAGCACCTCCAGGGATGGGGCATCCACAGCTTCTCTGGGCAGCCTGTGCCAGGGCCTCACCACCCTCTCAGTGAAGTATTTCTTCCTAATATCTAATCTAATCTAATTATCTCCCCTCATTCCCCCTTGTCCCATCACTACACTCCCTGACCAAGAGTCCCTCCCCAGCTTTCCTGCAGGACCCCCTTTGGCACTGGAAGGCCTAAAGGTCTACCTGGAGCCTTCTCTCCTTCACCGTCTTCATAGGAGAAAATATCTATCATATAAACTAAGAATAGGCTTGAGCGGTTATTTAGCTGTGACGAACTTGTTCCTATATGTCTTGGGCAGAGCTAGTGCTCTGTTTAACCCTAGATATATATTCTTTCGTTTTCTCCAAATTTGTGTTAATCCTCCTCTGGCACAAAGCTTTGATCAAATGTAATCAATGATTAAATGTAAACAATGATACAGCGATCAAATGTACTACCTGCCTCATCTTCTCTCCAGATCTTCCTGACTGTGTGGCATGCTACACTGGCTTGGATGGATTAAAGCATCTCCTACTGATTCTCTACCAGGACGGTCCTGAATTTCTTCAGCTCAGAAGCTAGAGAGAGGACTGAGGGTCTATCTGTATAAAGCACACTTTAAGGTCACATTTTAAGATGTGATCTTCCCCAGCAGCAGCAGCATGCTCACAGATTGAGTACTCCTCAGCAATTGTAGTGTGAAAATCAGCTGGGTGATCTTAAACTGCTTCATAAGATGGAGGCAGACCCTTAAATTGCATAAAACAGTGCAAATGCTTGGACTCAAAGTAAAATGTTTTCCCTATTTCACAAACTGAGACAGGTGAAAACAGTAAACAAATCTTCAAATCATGCTCCTCCTTTGGTATTTTATCCAGATTGTTAGTGAAATGAGTACAAAAGAGTTCTGCAAAATGGATGGTTTTGAGAGCCTTTAACAAATTGATGTGATTTTAGCTTTACTACCAATCAGTTAAGCTTAACTGAGTGAATATTAGAGGCTAACATTCATTTTGTGTGTCTATTGACAAGACAAAAGCAGCATAGGTAGTCTGTGTATTTATAAAGACAGTACTAATCTATTTAAACTAGTACATAAAGCTAATCTAAGACTTGAAATGAAAAAACTGAAGGATATACTAGCATTTAAAGTTATGGACAGTTATGAAAGTAACTAGTTAGGGTAGGGCCTGATAATAAAAACAAAGGTAAAAAGGTGAGATTCATAAATAGGCTCAATACCAGGAAAACAATAATGAAATACTATATATTTCATATTATATATATACTATATGTATATAATTATGAAATATTTGTGAAATAGTTTTGGGTGGAAAAATAAGTAGTAAACACTTTTTTGGATTGGAGAAAATCCAAAAAATACACTCTAAGGATCAGTATGTATTTTCTGTCTTTAACTTCTATTCTTGTATATTATTCCTTTCTTAAATACAAGCAAACAAACAAACAAGAAAAAAAAGCCTAAGCACAGATTTCATGTCTAGGATGCAGAGGAGTTGTTTTGTGAGCTGGATTCTCACCCTTCAGTGTCTGCTACTGGCAGAACCCACATATCATGCTATTCTTTATTTATATTTCTGCTGGAGAAAACCTGCATATGGAGATAATCTCACACTATCACTCTCCTAGGAGAATCAGCATCTGACTAATTTATGTGTAGCACCATTACACCTCTCCCTTAAGGCATTTAATTGCATATCATGCAGAAAATGGATGTTTCCTATCCTTTTTTTTGTTTTTAATTTCAATTGAAATTCACGTGCTGTAGTAATAGACAATGAATACAAACCAGACCATTTTATGCAGATATGTGAAAAGGCAAGGTTGTTTCAACATAATGATTAAGCTCCTGAACAAACCCATTTTTTTTTCAATTTTCTACCCAATAGTTTTTATCATGATAATTTTTTTTTATATTTTTCATTTGAAATATTAATTCCATATTTCCAGATTGAAGAGCTTCATGAGCCTTCAGAAACGTCAAACCATAAAGATACAGATTTTTTAACAACCTATTTGCGTCTCATTTTGTGGATATTAATGTAAACATGATGCAATCGAACCAAGAAAATAACTCAAAGACTTCATTAGGATGTATTTTCATTTGTATGGTCCTCCATGTATTTGCCCAGGCTTGAATCTGTAATGTTCAGTCCTTAACAGAACACCTCCCAGATTTTTCTGCCCTTCTCTTGGTCTAGCAGGCTCGCTGCCACTGCTTTCAGCAGTAGAAACTGTGCCTGGTTTTGAAAATTTTACCTCAATAATTAGTTAATAAGCTAAAAATATTCTGATTCAGCTGAAAGCATACAAATGTTCTCAGACAAACAAGGATGCAGTCTTTGCTTCAACGACTTACAGGCTGATACTTTAGGCTTAGGGTTGTACATGTGTAGTATTGCTAAAACCAGCCGTTCAAAAACAATGAGAGTGTAGAACAATGATAAATTGCTTGTTGTGTTGCCAAGCTGTTGCCAGCTTATGCTCTGACACAATTTTTTTTGTTTGTTTGCCTTTCTGCATTTTTGAATTCAATTGCTGACCAATTAAAAAAAATCAGAGGCTATTCCTCACTGACATGGATCTCGTTCTCTATGACTGTCTATAGCTTTTTTTTTTTAAAGAAAAACAGGCAAACAACTGAAGAGTTGCAAAGACACAGTAATACATTTCAGCACAGCAGTTGCCCAACGTCCTTGGTCTATTCATTCATAAGGTTGAACATAATGTACAGTGATTTACTTCCCGCATCAGTATAAAGTCAGGGGAGAAGGATGCCCCCAGCTCCTGTGACAGAGGGGGAACAGGAGGACCTTGGCATAGGAAAGGGAAAATGGTGGCTAGGTGGTAGGAAAGGCTTTAACCCGTATATCTGGTGGGCTTAGTTGTGGCCTCTGGCTGCCCACTCACTCTTCTGCCAAGGGTTCAGACAGTCCTGGGGTAACTCAGGCTGGAAGGGGCCTCAGGGTGCCCCAACCTCCTGCTCACCGCAGGGCAGCTTGGAGGCCACCAGGCACAGAGGAGACAGCAGGGGCCATGTGGTTGTCAACCAACATATTGGCTTGAGAAGCTTATGTCTTGCGCAGTGAAATGCACCTGAGACTGTGAACTGGAGCCCTGAGGAATTCAGGAAGAGGGACAGAGAGCTGTGAGGGCTGCACATTTCTCCCCAGGCTCCTGGGGCTCACAGGTTCCTTTCACACCCCTTCTCTTCTATCCCATTGTTTCTAACAAGCCTCTGCCTGCGCTGGGACAATCTGCCCTTGGTTTGTTTGATCTAACCTGGCTCAAACCCACCCTGCCAACTGGAGAACATAAAAGGTTGTTTAAAATTCAGACTCACAGAGCTTAAAGCCCATAAAACTACAAAATAAAAATAAAATTTAAATAATGCGTTAGACAGTGTATAATAACAAAGTGCTATTTTGGCTGTGCTAATGTTGCTTGCTTGGAATTCAGTCCTGAAAGTAGTAGCCAGAACTTGCCAGATGCTGATCAAACTCATGCATGTCCTCCAGCATCTCAGCCACTCTGTGTAACCGTTCTCTGCTTCTTCGCTTGGATATACCACTCTGCTTTTCTGCTTCACTTGAATGCATGTGAAGTCTTGGTGGCTTACCCACAGGGACAGTTGCCTTTTCTGTTCCGTCTCTGCCCTGGGTTTTGCTCTCTTCCCCTCCCAGTTGCACCTCCCCTCCTACTTCAGGTTTTGCCAATTCCTCCCATCCCAGATGGCCTAATGTATGTCCTCAGAACCTCCTCTTCTTTTTTGGTTCCTCTACATACCACACATAGTAAAGTGCATTAATTATACGTATATTCTGTTAAGCTCATGATCTCTTGTGCATTACCAGCTATCTCTGGAGAAAGAGCTTGCAGCATCTGAATGCATTATTAAAGCGGATGACAGACTGAGTGACAAGTTTCATTATCTGGATGTGTTCCAGTGCCTGCCTGTGCCCACTGCCAGCCTGAGAGCTTGTGATCTCCCCAGGCTGCCATCTCCAGAGAAGCAGGCAGTGGAATTTGGGGCATAACTCATCTCACCCCAAATTGGATGCCAGTACTGGAACTGAACTTTAAATTGCATTTACTAGATCTCTGCTGAATGCACTGAGAGCCCAGACAATGGGGCAGTCAAAAAAAAAAAGAAAAAAGAAAAAAAAAAAAGAAATCACTCAGGTCATTAAGCAACAGGTCTTTGCTGTTACAGTGGCTGCCTACAGGGGTGGTCTGAGATGTAGTTCGGGAGAGCTCTGACAGCAGGGAGACAGAGCAATAATTAATTCCTGCCCTAACTTGGGTTGCTGCTACTTCTTTCCTGGCTTTTATCCTCTTTCTTTTCTGAACCTAGGTAGCTCTGGTATTGCCAGTGTTGCCTGGATACCAGTGTCTTTTCTCCAGGAAAGTTGTCACTGAAACACAGAATAAAGGAAACCGTGTCAGGTAGCTTACTTTCAGTGAGGTGCTCTCAGTTAGAGCTTCTTGTACTGCTCTTACTCATTTGTATGGGTCTCCATCACTCTTCATGCTGTTTAAATTTATGACTTATGCTTTATCTGATTTTTAACTAACATGATGCTGAATTCCAGTTCTGTTTACCACTTGTTCTGAACCTTTTTTTATATATCTAGAGTACATCCAGTAGCTAACAACAGATTAATTTTTGCATCAGAACAATAGAGATAATGAAGCGAAGATGGTGAAGAAAAGATCTGTTATTTCAAGAATAAACCAATAATTTAATGCTGTAGGCAGGAACAAAGCTCCTGTAACAGCTTCCCATGATTTAGGTTCAATGTACCCTTTCAGAGTCCCTCCTGAGCAGTCATTCTCTGAGAGGTTTCTGAATGTATCTGATATTACCAACACACCTCCCCCAAAGGCCTTTCTTCATCTCTTCTGGACAGGAGCTTTTCAGCCTCTGTTGCTTCTCCTTAGAGGTAGATGCTCGAATGTTGCCTAATGGAATAGAGCCACCTCTCACAGGCGGCTGACAGTCTCACCCGTCTTAAGTCCAAACCCCTTCTCTAGCATGTGTCCACACCAAGCTGCTTACCAGAAACCCTGTAGTGATCACTGTGCTGCTGCTCACCCGCCCACCCAGAAGAGGCTGGGCTGGGAGCTGGCACCGGGGAGATGTGAGACCTGGACAAGGGAAAGGGTTGCCTGGACCCCAGAGGTCATTTCCAGGGCTTACTTCCATTTTTTCCCGTCTTCATTACAAGTCACTCTGGAAGACCATGGGCAGCACTTCTGTAGGGTATATATGCTAGCTCCCCCACCTGCTTGTTTGCAGACATCAAGACCAGTCTCTTAGCTCATTACAAATATTAAGTTTTTGCAGTGGCTTTCTTCCTCTCAGTTGTACTGCTGCTACTTCTCTTGCAAGCCTCTAATCCACTGAAGTCTAGAGAAGCAGAAATTTATCTCTCTGTGGGGCAAATTGTCTTAAGCAAGTCCATGCAGTAAACTGATGGTAAGATAGGGAGTGGAGCAGTAGGGCCGCTCAGTGCCCAAGTTTCCCCACGCTTCCAAGTATGACTGAATGAGGGCAGTTTATGCGGTGTCTGTGTGGGAGATGGGAAGGGTATTGCATCCCTGCAACCATCTAAGTGCCTGCTGGATGTGTTTAAAATCTTACAAAAACTGAGTGTTGGTTGGTTGCTGGAATGGACTCGTGTCTGGTTATATCGTGGTATGGTGCAACAACAACAGCCTTGAGATATATTTATTCTTGGCCCAGGGCAGCTTTTTGTTATAGCACTTGATATTCTATCATATATTTTTTTTAAAAAAATGTCTTTATAATTCTCTTCTAGGTACTGCATTTATTTCTGTCTTATTCCTAAAGCAGACCATGAGGGCTGCTGATATATTGGGTAAGTAAAGCGTTTGCTAATATGGACATGTGTGTTGCCATATGCTTAGCAAGCTGTAACTCTCACGCAGCCCCCCACCTTCACACTCCCACTTCACCAAGCAAGTGTTTCGAGGCAGATACTTACAAATTTGGGAAGAGGTGACAAAAAGAGGGAGAATCTTCAATGCAAGTGAAAAAGACTGCACTCCCAAATCCTCTGCTCTTATAACCATAATTCATTCCTTATGTGTCCTTCTGCTCAAATTTATTTTCATTGTCTGCTTTTGCCTCTGAGGTTGTATTTAGTATTATCTTTATGAGTACGACACCATTCTAATAAAAACGATGATACTATTGAGTTATTCATTCAAATATAAGATTTTTTTTCTTACTGCATAGACATTGCACAAAAATTCAAGCCCAATTAAAAGTGACAACTTCCCTTTTGGTATTAATTTTATCACTTCAAAGAGCAAATAATCATGTTGTCAAGAGTTTTGTTGGGAAACATGGTCTTCATTGCAAAAGCATGTCAACTTTTTGTGCGTGTCCAAGGTTTTTTTGCATATCAAAACTGCCCTGCTCGTAATAGTGAGAGACAAGCAGATTTCAGGGTCTGGGATTTACACCAAGCCGTCTCGACAGGGACAGTGCACCTGATGTGGTCGTGGGGCACCTGGTATTGCTGTGGGGTTCCTAACATCTAGGCTTGTTTGTCCATACTATAACAAGGACATCCCAGCTGTTCTCATGAATGTTTTGGAGAGATTTGTTCAGTATTGTTCCAAGGATACTCTATAATATTTATTTAGGTTTGGGATCCAGGTTTGCCAACTCAGCTGCTACATTCAAAATACTTCCCCCCCCCAACCTGATCATGTTTCCCTTATGGCCTTATACATTGTGTGTTTCTTTAAGTAGCGTTCAGCACTGATTTATTTTATTTCTGTGAGTTAGACTTTGCAAGAAGGATTTAACAATGTTGCTACATTCCATAGGAATGAGCTGTATGATGGGAAATATGGTGATGTTTTTGCAAGCACATAAATATAGAACAGTTCTGCTTTTCCAAAGAAACTGTGTGCAATAGCAGTGCCAGCAAAGTTCTCCGGATGTGCTTTGTTTTGTATGCCTGAGCATTGTATTCCATACCAATTTATAGGTTTGCCAAGAATTTTAAAGATTAGTTGAAAAAAAATTGATTATCTAATATCTTCCTTAATCCAATACAGCTTATGAGCTCAGGATCAGCTCACTTCTATCTAGATACCTCAATGAACATCTGTGTTTGTCAGCTGGCTGTCCACAAAGCAGAACTTCCAGATTTTTATTAAAAGCACAATAATGTAAGTTTGACCTTGAAAAGGGGCCCCAGCAACCCAATGGCTGAACAGTTTTTTTGCAAATCAGCTTTTTATAAATCAGTTCATAGGTCTGCAAATGCATCAGGGAGTGGCCAAAATGTTGGCTTCGTGACAGCTTCACATAAGCATTGGACTGGAACATATCTGTTGCACTTAATGTTTCCAGGGCAGGTCTGTAGCTGGTGCAGACCTCTGTGACCACAGTGACTTCAGGAAAGCAGTGAATATTTGTGTTGGTTAATGATCTAGCTGTCTGCCTCAGTAAGCAACTTGTCTTTTCATTTTAGGAGAAGTTTATGTGACCAGCTTTGTGCCCGTGAGAAATACAAAGGATAGATTCGCTTTTGTCATGCACTTGGTATTAGAATTGAGCATATTGGAAAATGTGTTACTGCATTGGAACCCTAATCCATGAGGCTTTACTGAAAGCTTTTTTCATATTTCCAGAATCCTTTGGATCTTTAATAAAACCTATACCAGATATGTTGGGTCTTTATTAAAAATTATAATAGATAGGACCACAAATGCCAGGCAGTCCAAATACCTAAGCCCAGATCTGATTAAATGGACTTCAGTTTTCTTCTGGAAGCTATTTCCAAGTGATATGGAGAGCGATGACCATGATTATGTGTAGTACCAAAATAATGTTCCTTTTTCTTTAAAGGAGGAACACTGGCAGTAGCAGGGACATACCTGTTGGTGACATTCGCTCCAAATGTACCCCAAGAGCTCACAGCAAGACGAGTACAGAATAATTTAGTAAGCTGGCCTTTCTTGGTATATGTGGTGAGTATTTGGTTCACACTCCTCCTTAAATAAGAAGAACTGGGGTTCTTGGGCTTTTTGCAGTATTATAAATTAGTGCCAGAAAAACTGCTGCTGAAGATACATGCGTTGTTCCCTGTGTGGTTATCACAGGAGAGAGAGCAAGTCTTTGAGTCATCATCCCAGTTCCCAAGCTGAAAATCTGACAAATCAAAAGATGTCTTTGGAGCCAGGGGAAAGTCACAGTTGTGCAGGACTGATGAGAAATAAAGATTTTATTTTTTAGTGGGCTTGAGGGAAAACCTAAACATTGGCACTGCTTATATTTCCTATGTAAGTGTTCATGCCACACTGTCTGCATATACATATTAGTTACAGTGCTTTCCTGGAATTTGATGAAATTCAGCTTTTGAAAATTAGGCTATGTATCCTCTTGATCCTGCTTTATTCTATCATATCACTCTGTTTTATCCCCATGTTGCTGAGGCTGTCCAAAAGGAGTTTTGTATGGAGCTGAAATGTGGAGAGATGAACTGCTTCACTGCCACTCAGGTTAATCTGAACCTGAGTTTGAATTCAAACACAAAAATACCATTTTGATTAAAGTATCCGTATACAAACTTCAAATTCCATTAATCTTCTTTGATGTATCTAATTAACATCAGGAACAAGACAAGAATGAGTAGGAGGAATTTCTCCCTCTCTTCCCCTCTGGAATGCTGAAAATTTGTTCCTCCAGCTGAATGTGGAAGATGCAATATGGGAGTTTCAGAAGCGGTTACTTTTTTCCCAATACAGTGCCTCACGTGGGTTAGATTATTAGCACACAGGTTTTTCTCCATAGGAAGCTGAGTTAGAAAGCCACTGAGTCGACAGATTAAGGATCTTAATCTTTTAGCCAGCCTGCAGGCTTTCAGTGCATCTTAACTATCCATGAGACTACTGATTAAGCAGAAAGTACACGCTAACACAAAAAAAAAAGTTGATCCTCTTGCTCTATTTTTGTGTATTTTCAAAGCTCCTGAAAGTTGGCGATCCAGCTCAATGAAAGCTGGAAATGAAATGATCATGCTCCCCAGATCATGGCATGCACTTTCAAATCAGGCAATGCCCAGAAGTTTTGGGGTGCTCAGTAAGATTATCTTCAGCCTCAGCAGGAGCTTCAGAAAATCCATGGAATTAGCAGAGGGAGAGGGACTCTTTTAGGAGGTGTTTCAGAACAGGAGGCTCAGTTGCTGCTTGCTGGAGGACCCTATCTTTTTCCTACTGAATATACCCTTCTACCATCCACTTCCACCTGTAGGTACCAAAACAGCCTGTCATTTTAGGCACCGACTTTGGACTGCTGCTTCATGCTTTTGTGTAGAGATGGTGGAGGGAGACAACTCTTCATCCACCCCCATTGCACCAGAAATTTCTGTGCTGTCTGGTGTTCACATTTTCTTAAAGCTAACAGGTAGCTGAAAAAGAGCTTTTCCCTATCTGAGGACATTTTGACTTTGTTTCAGGAAGAACACAGTTGAATGCCTAGGAAGACTGTCCTGTATTCTTCTTAGGAGAAATTATAAGGAGGTGATGGGTAACCCCTGGACTTTCTTTCTCCTCCTCTCCCTTTTGCCTGCCTTAGCCAACGTGCATCATGGATTACAGGGGAAAATGGAGCAACTATACAGCAAGTCTTGTTGTCTCAACAACAAATCAAGCTTGATTTATTCCTTCTGCTTCCTGGATTCATCTGGTTTGAGCTTCTTGTGTCAAAAGAAAAGGGAGGAGTGAAAGGCTCCACAAGAGACCCTAAGATACTAGCCTGATTAGCCTGATATGCTGCTGGAAGTTCAAGCAAACCCTGCTGTAAACATGCTGTTTGGACAGGGAGCTAGCTCTTCGTATTTGTTTGTAAAATTTCTAGCACAGGTTGACTGCCGATGTATAAAAAAGCACAGCAGAAGTTGCAGAGTTTCCAGTATAAATATATATAGAGACAGTACAGCAGTGTAATGCAGTCCAACAGTCTTTCTAAAAGTAGCCCTGAAGTGTGGTCTGCTGAGAAATACAAAGCCCCAGTGGTACAAAATGTTCTGTGTGGGTGATAAACCATCCCCATGTGGCACTCCACTGGCATCAGAGGAGTTCTGCAGAAATAGCCTGTAGTTCCCACATGAGACAACTTTGAGTCACCTTCTGAGGCTTTGCAGTAGCATACTCATGTCTGAGCAAGAATCACTGTCCTAGCTTGCTTTTTTTCTTTTTTGTTTATGTGCTCTTTGAGTCACTACAGAAGACATCAATTATGGATGTAGCTCTTAGGCTTCCCCAAACAGTAGTGTAGCGAACACTGGGTTGTTAATATTTAATCTCTGTAAAATCAGGTTCAAAGCATTTCTGCTTTTCCTTCAAAGTGCCTAGAAGACCCTCCTGGTTCATTGGTCCCTGTATTGCTATATGTCCCAGAAAAACTGTTGAGGCAGACAATGTGGTATTTTGTTCTGGTGCCTTCTGGTAATGCTTAGAAACATGGAAAACATCACAATTCTAAAAATGTTTATGATGTGGGCTTGAGGAGACTTCAGTACAGATTAGTTATAATAGTAAAAATGATTGTAAACAGGTCAAGTTCCTTCAGTTCCTTTAAGCAGAGTATATGAAGCTGTTACAATCTACACACTTCCCATTCCTGGTCTCTATATTTAACACGACCACAGCTATCGACTATGAGACCGAGCACCATTTCGGGTAATTCCCAAGACACAATCACAGGTAACAGCCAGTACGCCCCAGGAGGTCCTGTTGGGAGCCATACACTCCACTTCAGCGCAATGTCCTCCCCCTTGTCTGCTGATTCAAGGTGACCTGTTGGTGGGAGGAGGGATTTGGCTTCTGGGCAGCGTGAGGTGAGAAATAATTGTTTGATTTTTATGCTCAGAGTGCAAGAGCAGAGTTTTCTTGGTGGGTTTGTTAGCATTGGCAAGAGACGAGCTGATGACAGGATGAGGACCAACATGGATGGAGCTAGCAGTGGCAACATGCTTCAGCTGAGACTGGTGGTGCTCAGCACTACCTGCCACTCTGGGGGCTGGGGAAGAGGGTGCTGAGTGCCAGAGCTGGTGTTACAGAGCAGTTTGGGCTAGCAATGATCCCTGGGCTTGTTCTGTGGAAGATTGTTTGAAATTTAAGTGGTAGGGTAGGTAATGGTGCTTCCTTTTTCTCGTGTGGTGACTGGATCTATCACGGTCGTCATGGGGGAACAAAATGGATCAATACCTGAGGTGTAGCTAGCTGCTTAGAGCAGGGCAGTCTCATGGGTTTAGCATACTCTGCGACAACCGGTCCCAGGGGCTGGGGGAGGCAGTGGGTGCCCAGGTTTGCACCAGCACCAGGGGAGCAGGTCCTGCAGGGTCCCTGTCCCCGGAGCACCACCCTGTGTGCCCGTCATGGAAGAGGACACCTGGGACATCTCTGGAGCTTCTTTCTTAGCATGGGTTCCTTTCCATGTGGGGGATATTTATTTAGCACAGCTTTCTTCCATTCTGTTAGCAATTGTTCACTGTCAAAATAGCAACTGAAGCAATCTGAAGGCTGTTGTAGCTGCAGCTGGGTAACATGATATTTCCCTCTGGTCCTAAGATGTGTTTGCCAGGGGCACAAACAGCAAATCTGCTACCTTTACTTCTCCTCTTGAGTTCCCTCAAAACCCTGTTGCAGTTTTCCACAGGGAGGCCAAGATGAACTCACAAGTCTTCAGTTCCTAGCATGACTTCTACCTCGTTTCCCAATTCAGACATAACCAGTGTTTTGCTGTTGAATGAAGATGCAGAGGCTGGCGAAGTTCCCTGGTGTGAGACTGAGGCAAAGGCCGCTTTTCTACCATATGACGTCCTGCCTTTCACCTCTGGGTGCAAGCCTGAGGGGAAGGGAAGTTGCCCTGGAGGGAGAGGAGAACAGCACTCCACAGGAGATTGCAAATTTTACTGAACCAGGATTAGCCCGGGAATGCATTTTTTTAACCAGCAGCAAAATGCTTTCTTATATTCAAACAGTTTACAAAAACAAACAAACAAACAAAATCAATTTTTATTTTTTTTTTATCTCGTGATAAACACTTGTTGTTTTTTTTTAAAGGAAGGTGGTATAAAATCCAAATTTGCATTTGTCATGTTTTGAGATGCAATTGTCTCTCAGCTGCCTTTGGGAGCCAGGGATCAGTGTGAAGGTAAATCAAAAGTGAATAGACATGCAAATCAAAAGCATTGCTATGTTCTGTTCTTATTTTTGTACACTACTAAACTGGGGGAGGTGTGAGTGTGGTACAGAATTTTAGTTGCTAAATGTAGCTGATGACTGCTTTCCTAGTGCACTCATTCTCCAAAATGAGAAATTAGCTATGTTGCATTATATAACTGCTGCTGCGAACCGCTCAGTTGCTTCTTTTGAGATTTCAGCAGTACAACACCCAGATCTTTTTTATTCTAGTGCTGGGTGAAGAGTGGAGTGGCATCATAAAATATAGAATGGCACGTTGGTGACGGAACCAAGGGGCGAGATATGAGGATTTTCTATGGCTTGTTTCACTGGTAAAACAATGAAAATAACCAGATACAGTAATGATGACATTCTTGTTTTCTGTCTAATTTTCCCCAGTTGATTACTGCCGATGTGCACAAACTTCTCTTTCTCCATGCAGTCTCTAAGTCACCCCTCAACACGGAGGTCCCAGCGTTCCTGTTTTCAAAGCTTTCTGAGCTTCACGGGAGTTTCCTGGACTTGGAGTCCCTGTTTCCTTTAGGCAAAGAGAGGCATTTGGGCAACTGCCTGATGCCGTGGGTTGGAGGGGGAATACCCACACTTTTGAGCCGTGCAGAGCTGGAAGCTGAGTCGCTCCCCGGAGCCATTTCATCTGCCCAGCCTTTCAGCACAGAGAAGGGCGTAGTGGTGACTTGGGCAGCTGATAATAGCAGGGAGCTTCTGCCCAGATGATGATGCAATGAGACACGTTAACAGCAAGTCAGTAAATTTAACCGTCTGTCAGATGTTATTGAGGGAGCAAGTCTGGACCGTGCACAGCGTAAGGAAAACTGCTTCGGCAGCTGCAGATGTCCTGCAGTGTGGTCTGCTAGTGTGTCACTGAGCTTTTCCAGGTAGGCTCCTGACGGGTAGCCTGCGATTTGAGAACCACCACAGGAAATAAGTGCTTTCTCCATTATGATGTATGGCAGAAAGTCTGAGCAAAAAGACAGTGCTTTGGGGGATTTTCCTGAGTAGGATGGGGGAGAAGGGCAAAGAGGGTAGCAAAAATAATTTTGCTTGTCACAAGGAGTGACGCTAGCAATACCATAGCTAGGAGGAGAGGCTGCTGTTCCTCCAGGTAAGTAGGAGGAACTTGCTCTATAATTCCTTACTCTGTAGGAATTATAAACACAGAGGTTCTGTTAAAAATGTTTCCACTAAACATGGATATCTTTACTGTCATCTTAAAAAGTCTACCAGTGAGAAAATACAGCTAGAATTGCAAAAATGAGACATTTCAAAGACTTTGAATGAAACATTTATTACACAGCTTTACAGCTCTAACTTTCTTCTCTTTTATTTCCAGATTTTAGAAATTATAACATTCTGCATTCTCCTCTATTTTTACAAAAGAAAGGCTGTGAAGCACATCATGATTTTGTTAATGATGGTAGCACTACTGGGTAAGAGCATATTATTCACTTTAATGTTCTTGTCTGTTACTTGATGATTCCTTGTCATTCAGTCCCCCCAGCTAGTTTAGATTAGGGCCACTTCAAAGTAGTGTGCTGAAGGAGAATCACTGAAACATTTCACATCATTTTGCTGTGGTCTTTTTGAAGAGAAAAGCCAATTATGGAACATAGTTTCTGTGCTTATTGCTGGGACTATTTCTTTTTACAGATTTCCTTATATGAATATGGTGTGTGCAAGCGTGCTCTGAACCTTTTTTCGCTAACAATTTGACTTTAGATCTTAGGGAAGCAGACTGCTTGAAACTTTGTTTTGTAGAACAGGCCTAGCTGTGAAAATCAATTCTGTAAACCAGGGCAGTTTAAGACCTTGTAGGCACACTGTAAGCATATGCAGTGATACCCCATGTCAGTATGGGAACTTTTCTTTGAAGTATCTATGCCTGTTTGCATATGCAACATTTGTACTTTACCACCTTTCTGGAAGAATAACAAGAATTCAGTTTGCCCTCTGATTCATGGTGCCACCAGAAAACAATCAATACCCAGAGAAAAAAGGGAGGTCATTTTACCAGACAATTTTCAATAAAGTCAAATTTGAACCGGTTTTGAAAAATGTCAGGAGGCTGTCTCTAAAGTTCTGCTTGCAGGTGTATATTAATTTGCTGAGCCCATATCTTCGCCCATCTTTGTCATGTAAACTTGTCTATGAAACCCTGATGGGACACCACATTTTTCTGGTTGAAGTGAAAGGTGTTTGAGCTGTGCCACTGAAGTCAATGGTTATCTTTTCACTGAGATCAGTGAGGGCATGTATGAGCCTGCAAAGACCTACAGACCATGTTTCTAGTGGAGGTCGTCCAAGTTGTTTTGATTAAACTAAATTTCAGTAAAGTTTACCGGTTACACTATTTAGATGTAACTGAATTTGAAAAACCCTTGCAGGTTTATCAGCCACCTTCCTCCAGATCCCTGCCTGGTTTCTTACCCCGATGAAAAGCTCAGACTTTCTTTCAGATCTACCTTTTTGGGACAGTCCACCCATTAAATTTCCCAGCACCGAGAACATTAAGGTCAGCAGCTCTGCAGGACCCATGAAGGATTTCCTTGCTCCCTGAATGAGGAAGAGACTGAAGAGCCCCCAAAAGCTGTCAGTCTAACTGCTCTTGGTTTAGAAGAGAGAGTGTGAGCCCAGCCAACCCTCAGCTCCTAGCACGGGGTCTGGCAGCTCTGGCAGAGCTCGCAGGGTTTTCAGCCATGCCGTGATGCTGGGCGATGAGCCTGAAGATCTCAGGATGGATTTCCACACTCAACTGATGCAGTTTTGGGCAGACCCACCAGGAAGGCTGCTCTGGGCTAAGTCTAGGAGACCTGGTCCTTCAGGCTGTGAAGCCTTGTGTGCTTATTTTGCTGTGGAGCCTTCCAGCCCTGATGCCACTGGTGCCAAAGGGACACGAGGGGCTGATGAACAGCAGCGGAGCTGCAAACCCATGCCCCAGCACGCACAGACTGCAGCTTGGTGGTCAGGCTGAAATCAAGCAAAAACAACAACTTCAGCTGGTGGCTGCTGAGGTTTTGGTGGGCATATGCAGCTTCAGGAAAAATGTGTCATTATTTCTGCTCTGTTAGAAAAGAAACAAACAAATCCGGGTTCATGGGAACTTTTGAAATCCTGACAATTCCCTTGAGCAGGAAATCCAGAACTGTGGCTGGCTCCAGCTCTTGCAGCTGTCTTGGTGCCTGGTAGTCCCTGCAAAGCCCCACTGCTTCGTATCTGACTTTGTGCTGGGCAAAGCCATGGGATGCTGAGAGGGGGCTCCAAACCATCCAACACGTTCACTGCCCTTGGAGGGCCTGGCTGCAGGAGAGGCAGACAAGGGTGGGAGTCTCCATGCAGAATATTCTCAGGGGCAGCTTCTGGAAGGGGATTTCTTCCTTTTTTAACATCTGAATAGATACATTCTCAGTGGAGGGTTCATACAGATGTAAATAAGATGTAGAAAGGTTTCTTTAAAGAGAAGGCAGCTTTTGTGTTTCATTGGATATTAAAGCTGCTTTCATTCTGAAGAAAGTACGAAGGTGATTGTAAAACCTGAAAATATTTTGCTTACTGTAAGCCTGCAAGTTCATTTGGTGAGAATTATCTTACCTCATGTATATACTGGGAGTTATCATAAGTTTGGAGGGAAATATTTCAGATTAAAGTGGGATTTCTGAGTTTCCTGCTCTAACAGCTGGAAAGTGACATCATTTGTCATGCGAGCTTTGGGGGGATTGTTTTATCTGAGACAGAAAAACCATTTCCGAGGTTTTGAAACCTGTTCCAGGGCAACATTAACTAAAAGAGCATCCCAAATTTCAAACAAACCAAAACCAAAACAACAACAACAAACAACATAAACCAAAAAATCCTTACACTTTTTTTTTTCTGATTTGTATTTATTTTTTTAACTATAAGGGTTAGAAACTGCCCCTTCATCAGGAAGAATTTTTCAGCAATCTTTACTCTTAGTTGGACAATTCAAACCACTGATTTTTACCTCTAAGTGTTCTTTTACAGTAAATAACTATTCCATGTTACAATGCAAATATCAGTTTCTGTGGAGGTGGGGCTTGGGTGCATTTTTTGGCTTTTTATCATATCATCAGCCCCAGTACAGGCTAGGATTTGACCTGCTCTGCTCACTTTTACTGCTGTGTTTGGTAAACCACACCACCTATTTCAATTACTGCGCAGGAGGTGAAGCACTAGGTGCAAAGGTTGTCATTAAAGCAGTGAGTTTCATGATGGGGAGCAGGATCATCACCAGCTGTACGCAACTCTTAAACTCCTCCTGAACTTTCGGACTTGCTGTAAGAAAAAGGCTTGAAATCAAAACCCCAGACCTGAATCCATTCCTCTTCCCCCACCTTTTCTCCCAGCCCCTGGCCTGAACTCTTTGCACAGTGCAGCTCTCCTTGCCAATCTGAATTTTTGCAGCGAAAGGAGGATGAATCAGACACCGAAATCCAACACCCCCCAGCTCTGGAAGAGGGTGGAACTGGATCCCAGCTGGGGGACGGTGCTCCTGACTATGAATTACCTCTCTTCGAAGGTCATCTCTGCACCCTGACTCTTCTTACCATTTTTAGTTCGTTTTGAATTTGTTACGTTTTCCTTGCAGTAACCACAGCCTACTCGGTTTTGCTTCAACAAACCAAGAGCGCTCTCCAAAAGGAAATCTAAAGTAACTCTGAGCTCAGCTGTCAGCCCCTTTTCCAAAAGATGTGCATTGCAAAACTTCTCTGCCCTGGTGACATACATATCAAAAGCATTGTCTGCTTTCTTTTACAGGGGACTTTTTGGTGGTGATGCACTGACAGTGACTAAATGGATTGAAAACGCACTATTTTGGGGGCTAGATCCAGTGACAGTCTTAAGAGCCTGGCCCCAGAAATGCAGTGCAGACCCCTGCGTTTGCTACCTGGAATCTGCACGTAACCTGTGGGGAGAGTTAGGTCCTTGGTGACGTGATCCCAAAAATCAGCTCTGACCTGCTTTGACCATCTCCTGTCTCAGCAGAGAACTCCTGAGGGCGAGCAGCTATTTTTGGCTGCTGGTGTCACAGGCAGGGTGCAATCAGGTGTCCCAGCTGCTCAGCATGGATAAGGAGACCTCTCAGCCCCTCTGCTGAATAATGCAATAAGGGCTCCAAATTAGCAGCTGGGGCTAAATAAAGCGTGTCTGGGAGACGTGGAGGCTGTTGTAGAACCTCTGCCTGGTAGCCCAGCATTTAGGGCATGTGCCCAGCAGTGGGAAATGGATGCAGTTCTTTCCTCGACCGCAGCTCAGCCTCTCTCTCTCACACGTATACACAGTACCACCTTGCAAGGTTTTATCAGGCTCTAACCTCAGCCACTCTGGGGAAACCTGGGACAAATGCAGGGTGGCAGACTCCAGTGCTAAAAGAACTGCAAAGCACAACACACGTGGAGTTGAGATCGCTCGGAGTTTAGGCAGTAATTTAGCGAGTGTTGATAACATCACACACTTGATTTTAGGTGCCCAAACTCTACCTCAGTGTCTCTTAAGCTATCAAGCCTGTGGCACCTCTCTCACTGATGCTCTGAGGTCACTGCTGCAAATCCTGCCCTGCTAATTTTTCCCTTTCCCTTTCAGCATCGCTGACGGTCATCGCTGTAAAGGCTGTGGCCAGCATGATAACGCTCTCTGTGAAGGGGAAAATGCAGCTCACTTATCCCGTTTTTTATATCATGCTCATTTTAATGGCAACTTCTTGTGTTTTCCAAGTCAAGTAAGTGAGTTTCTACTTATCTCTTAACCTTTGTACCCGTTTATATGTCAGTGCTGTTCCGTACTGATACTGACTCCAGATACAAGTTGCACTTAAAGGTAACAAATTCCTGACAGAGCCTTGACAGATGCATGAATTGCCTGCAGCTGATTATATTGTTTATTTAGGCTTTATTTCTCAGTTTATAATTGATTAATTACACAGATGCTACCTCCTCTCATTATCACCTCATATGAAGTTTTCCCAAGCGTAGTTCTTGTTTTGGCACAGGTACTGGACTCGTTAAATGAAATTTATGTTCCTGATACTTTTTTTTTGGTTACTTTCAGAAATCTTCATTGTTGAATACTCAAATGGCCCCATTTACCCTCATTATGCGCCTCTTTTCCTTAGCTTATGTTACTGATTGGACTGGAAGAGAGTTTACCCTCACTATCTCCCCGCTTCTGTTAAAACTGCGTGTTGCTCTTTGCTATCCTGTATGTCTGTAGTTTTTTTTTTGGAAATAGTTAGCTTTTGGTGAGCGGGGGACATCGGAGTTTTCCCTGCTGGCCTCTGGCCTGTTAAGTGATTGTTTTATGCTGCCTTTGCAGATTGCTGGGGGTGGCAGCCTGGTAAAATATGACTTGCAGCTGAACAGAGGGTCCATTCCCTTCATGCTGGTCCCTGCGCTTCAGGTGCTGATAGCATCATTCAGTAATCTCATCTAGACTGCTCCAGTGTTTACTTGCATGATTATTTTCCGGTGGAAGAGCCAACCCAGCTTTCCCGTGGCAGAACACACCATTCCCATGTGGGATCAGAAAGCCTCTGAGTTATTGTGCAGTGACTCTCCATGGCTGAGTCAGGAACTCCGCTGTAACAGATAATGGAGTGATTTACATCCAGCTTGTCTTTGCACTGGGAGAATGGCTCAGGGCATTTAAAATAGGAATTAAAATTTGGTAAATAGGAAGCTGCTGAATTAACCTCTCCTTCTTGCCAATTCTTTCTTTCTTTTGCTGGGTCAAAATTAAAATGTGCCCATTTCATTCCCTGAAGTCAATGTCTCTTCTACTCTCCTCTGTTGGACACGTTTTCTAATGGAGACAGTGCTGTCAGTCTAATTTTTTCATTTTATTTGTTTCTTCTCTTATTTTATTTGACTGTCAGGTTAGCTTACGGCAGCCTGGGCTGCTACATCCTCCTGGATTCAGTGCTGGGCCTTGGTATCACTATTTTAGTCCCTGTGACCGAGTTTGTTGCAAATGGGAGAAAATAATGAGGTGTTTTCAATGACTTCAAAATCCTGACTATCCTGTGGATATGTAGGATTTCTTTATTTTTAAAGCACCATGGAGACTGTTCAACAGTTGCTAAAATAACCATGCAATTACTTTAATGGCTAAAACAGATCCAAGCTTGGATTTTTACTGTTCACATATATTGTACCAGTGAAACATTTAAGTGTGGTTCTTTTTATAGATTTTGAATACACTCTGCAGTCCCCTGATTTTTCTCTTTCGGTTTGAAATTCCCTGTTCATATAACGGAGTATCTGTTGGTGCATCCGAGAGTTCGCACTCATGATTCATCACCTCGTGGGTACATGTTGATAGCTCTGGTCTCCTTACAAGTGGGTTAATGCTTTGGCTTTTTGGTCCACTGATGCAGACTGTGTGGGCTGCTCCATGACCAATGTTATGGTCCTGCAGGTTTCTCTGCAGTTTAGGCTCATGTGGTCCTGCACGCTCTTGCCTCACCCTTCTGGTGGTGGTTTGTGTCACCTTTCTGAGGAGGAAGGCAGAGTTTCCAACCCAAGGCTTGCAGCCACCTCTCTGGACTTTCCCAGCAGGACAGAGCGTGTCTGGGGTGTGATTGCATGGATAAACATACAAATACGTGTTTTAGCCAAGTTGGATGGAGCAGCAACAGCAATGTGGGTTTCAGCTAAGTGAAACAGTTCCTATGAGGACTTGTACACATGTCCATGCTGGAAATATACCCTTACACAACCTGTTTAATTTAGAGTGACTTGTCCCTGGCTGCTTGCAGGCAGCACTGCTTCCAAGAGCTGAGGCACACCATCGGCAGCAATACCCGAGCATTCCTCCCTTATCTGTGGCGGACAGTTTTTCCAGCAGTGCTTCAAAGGTCTCTCCAATGGCAGTCTATGGCCAGAAGAATCCACTCCAACCTTCTTGCTTTGCCTTATTTGTTTGTACTCTGCAGCAGAGTCAAAACCAGAAAGTAAATTCAATACACATACCCGTCTGTCAAGGGCTATTTGCTGTCGTGGTAAGAAATGGTCACACTTATTGAACTAACAGAAACTGGCTAACTTTACTTAAAGTGCAATGAACATCCTGCAGCCATGAGGTGCAATAACGCTTGTTTTCTAGGTTCTTGAATCAAGCGATGCATCTGTACGAAGCAACAGCAGTTGTGCCCATTAATTTCGTGTTCTTCACCACGAGCGCCATCGTTTCAGGTTGGTTCCCGGCCTTCTGTCTCTACAAAATGATTTCCTACACACCAAGTTTTCAAAGGATCACCGTCTCTGAACAGGACCACAAACCATTCATGTTTGTCTTCACCAAAAGTTTTTCCTAAATGACAGGTGTTTATGTCCTGAAAAATGAGTCAGTTCACAACTTTCAAAGCAAAATAAAAATCATCAAATTCTAGCATTTCCAGAATTGATATGTACAGCTTGCTGTGCCTTGCTGGCTTACTAGAATTACCTGCATTTATCTTAGCCTCATCCTGACATCCAGCAAATGCATTTACCATGTGCACGCCAGCCTCCCTGTATCCGAACTGGTAGAGTAATTTTAACAGCCTGGCAAACTACTCAAATGACAACCAGCTGTGTTTCGTAGTAGTTAGTGTATATTCAGTTTCAGAAGGTGGAATTCTAGGTTAAGTGAAGGAAATAAAATGACTCCAAAGGCCTTTTAAGCATTTAACATTTTATTCTGGGTGAGAACTCTGAACTCGGTGCTGTTAAAGAGGGACTGCAAATCTTGGAAATGGTGCGGAGTGTAAGAACACGAGCAGGGAGGACGACTAAGATGCTGTATCAGCAATGAGCCAAAATGCTCGTGTTGTTATAACATTTATGACTCATTTTAACACGCACTGGGGGCTTTCCTGTCATTGCTGCGCAGGAGTTTCTCATGCAAAGCTGCCATTAATGAGAAGGGGAGTTAGCTTCGTGCACAGATTGCCTCGGCACCTGTGTTAGAGGAGACCTACACTTTGTGACTGAGAAGAGGCTTTCGCCAAAAGGGGGTTGCATTCTTGCAGCCATATGGGGAATTTGGCCTTATGCCTCCTTAAGAGATCAAGTACCTATTCAGGAATGGCTTAATAGCTTTGAGACTGGATACACATGCATTTGCACCAGGTTTGTTAAACCAGTGTGGGGCTTAGAAGAACAAGCTCTGCTGAATCTTGGTGGGGTGTTTGTGGAAGATACCTCCTCTCGTGATTCCCCCATCCCGATCTGCAGCCTTTGAAGATACGGTCATGCTTCTGTGGCTTTGGTTCACACTCTGGTGTTTCTAAGCAAAACTATGCTCATCAGTGGTTTAAAGCTAATATACTTGGCTGTCAACTGGGGCAGCTGAGATCCAGATACACATCTGGTTCTGTCACCTCCACTGCAGAGGTGCTAATTCCTGTTAGAGGGGTGACCAGAAGAGTTAGTGATCCCTTCAGCCGGAGAGATTTGGCAAACTTGGCTGCTGGAGCCTTTAACTCGGTGTAAACATCAGGGACACGGCTAGTTATCGAAAACCTGTTCCCAATTGTAGCTAAGATGTCCACATGGTCTGTTGGAGTGGCTTAACTAAATCCACGAAGAACCTGTTAGCTGTACTGGTACGACTCTGCTAGCGAATAAGACCTTGAGTTTGACCTGCATAAAAACTGTTGCTGACAATGCAAAAAAATACCTGCATCTGTGCAGTTATTAACACAGCACATGCTCCAACCTGATAGACTAAATCTTCTCCAGTCCCTTGCAGTATCTCGAGAAAGCCTAGATAATGGAATATGGGCACATAATGTGAACCCACAGCTACGTGTATTAATACCATATTTGGGATTTTTTTTCTCCACTTGAGCATGACACTGCTCGTGACCCTCCCAGCTGTAATTCATATCACTTGGAATCCAGTCAAGATCTGCAATTCTTGTTTCTGTCACATTCCAGGGGTCATATTTTATCAGGAATTCCAAAGTGCAGCTTTGCTGAACGTGTTCATGTTTCTGTTCGGGTAAGTGTGTCGGCCTAAAATCTGCACTAACGCTTCTACTGCAACAGCACTGCCTCGCAGAACCCCTTCTTTTCTCAGTAAGAAGAAACCTGTCTTGTTATTAAAATATTATGGAATAGCCATTATAGTAGGATAAAAAAACATTAAAGGAAAGATTAATATCTGTGCTTTGGGGGTTTGGAGGCCTGGCTTTGAATCCAAATATGTAAAAATGTGAGACACTTATGAACTACTAATCCCATGGTGGAATGAAAAACCAGCAGCATGTGTTCCTCCTGCAGGAAGGAGAAATCACTGCTCTCTACCAAAGATCATGTTTTAGGAGGTGCTGATACAACTGCAAGGAATCTCCTTCCCTGTTACCTTCCACGTGCGTGTCCGGCTGCCCTTTGCTGCCATTAGGTGTGGGCAGTTCTAGGAGCTGCTTGCTTACAAGGGTCTCCCTGTGCCAAGGAAGGCACAGCATGTCTGCTGAAAGGTTCAGAGCATGCTAAGAAGCTGCTGACAATGCTTGAAGAAGGCCCCAAGTGTTGTGAGAGCGGAGATCTGCTGGCTACCAGCACAGTAACAACTCAGAGGACAGGTGAACATTACTCGAGGGTGGGTGTGAGATGGCTGAAAGCACCTCCCAGAACTGCTGGACCTGTCTTGCTACCAAGCTGTCAAACAGCTTGGGCTGACAGCTGCAGACATCTCCATCCTCTGCAGTCAGGCTGGGGTAGGTGCACAGACCTGCGATGCTGTCTGACTGCTGGAAAAGCGACAGAAAACGGAGATGAGCAAATTCAACCCAGGTATTTGGCAGGCAGGAAGTAGCGATCGTGTGTCCAGCACAGAGCGGATAGAAGATTTATCCGAGTGTAGCAGTTTCTCATTGCTCCTGGCTTACAGCTTGCCCCTGAGACATGCAGTCGAACGAGAAAAACAACAGAGATGTTGATTGTCTGCAAGAAGCCTGAGTTGTTGACGAAATTGCAAATGCTAGAGTGCTAGTTTAGATGTTCTGAGAAGATTTGCTCAGGGATTCAAAGGCTGCGGTCTCACACTCGCAGGCATTTGATTAGGTATACATTACTGAAAGTGTAATTTTGTCTGCGGAGCCTTTGGAACCGATTGTAAAGCTTCAGG
This sequence comes from Anser cygnoides, assembly GCF_040182565.1. Taxonomy (NCBI): domain Eukaryota; kingdom Metazoa; phylum Chordata; class Aves; order Anseriformes; family Anatidae; genus Anser; species Anser cygnoides. The sequence goes on along the minus strand of NC_089874.1, from coordinate 140,480,468 downwards.
AGGCAAAAACTAGTCTGACAGGGAGCCCAAGATGAATTTATACAGCTGCCAGGAAGGAAAGTTTCTTTAAAAACTGAGCAGCTCGGGTTTGGAAGTCCTTGAAAAAGAAACATGGGAAAAGATTCTCATCTCAGATGCAGTGAGCTGTTTCTAATAATACGATGCCACTGTTATTTTGCAGGTGTCTCCTATCTTTCCTTGGTGTATTTGTAATTGCAAGAAATAAAAAAGAGGAGCATTTACAAGTTCCTTATATTGACTGTGGACATATTCCTGGTAAGTAGGGCTTTTTTTTCTGTCTCTCTGTTTAAAAATGAGATATCAGATAATGGAATGACCTGGGAGAGTTGAGTCAGAAATGTGCTCTAGTTGCATTTAAAAAATATACTGTTCCCTTAATTTCTATTCCTGTTCCCAACAGATTTTTCAAAGAATTTTTCAGAGTTTTTCCAAGCTATTGTTACAACCAGTCAAATGAAAACAATGATTATTGGAGCAAGGAATGTTTAAATGATGGATTGGTGGGGGATTTGTTTTATTAAAATTCTTCACAGAGTTGTTGTTTTTCCCTTCTCTCACCCCATTTCCTTAGGACAAAAATTGACAGGCAAAATACAACCAGATTCTTATAGTTCACGCTATGGCACTTTGAATAATGAAGATGACTCGGTGAAAACTCAGAGCTGAAAGAAGAAAGCACCTTACCTTCCATTTTATGAGAGGAACAGCACTGGAACAAGAATTAGCAACACCTTTTCATTGGACATATTCCAGTCGACGTTGAATTCAATTCCTGCATGTTGATGAGTCATGGCATTATTTAATCCTACTTAATTTATCCCCTGGCTGTCCCAAATGTGTTTTGAAGATAAAGCAAGCCTTAAGAAAAACTAAATAACCGTTAATGAATCTGAACATTCTCATAGTATAAATGCCTCTTAGTGATGACTGGGGATATTTTTAGAGTTCTAATTGCCTAGAAATGCAAATAGGTGCATAAAAGGATTTTAAAATTTGCTTTTGAAAACCCCCAGATGTGCACAGATGCTTAAAGACAAAGATGGGAAATGAGGAGTATTTTCATAAGAGACTTCAAAGTATTCTGCTGTATGTCTACTACCTTTAAAAATCTGATCCTTCCTGTCCATGAGTCAAAAATGTAGGCATATATGCAGTATGCATAAACACGTATATACATTTTTATTATGTGCAGAGGGAAAATCATGATTATCTTCTGCCATCAGACATTCTCTTACCTTCAAAGGCAATAAACACTTGTGTGAGAAGAGGGAAGGACAAGAACATTTGTCACAAACATGGGCACAGGCACACATGCACGTATTTGTGCGGCGCCCAGCCAAGGCAGAGCTGGGGAACCTCGTGTGACATTTAACATCCCCCCCATGCTTTGTGCTCTGGGCTGTACTATATGTTAGTATAGCCTAGTCCGAGGTTTAGCCACTGTTTTCAGGAAAACGGGGTTTTAATGATGGAAGTGCAAATTTCTGTAGAGGAAATGTGGGACCCAGGCTCCCTCTCTTGATGCATCTTGAAAAATATTCTTAAAATAGCAAAGTAGGGCAAATCCCACCTTGCTAAACCAGTGGTTATCCTGCATGAGGAAAGGCTGTAAAACAGGGTCACAAGAGTCACTGCACATTTTTTTCTTCATTAAATGGTAATTTCTACACTCATTTGAAGAGCTGGCAGAGATGGGGACCATAGCAGAAGTGTTCGAGTCTGGGAGGTCACAGCATCCCTCAGTCCCAGCCTTCTGGAAAGAAAGCTGCTTCTGGGCATTAGTTGTGGGTCCATTCACCCCTGCCTGGTAACACTGATGTACCTCAACCGGCACGGCAACACTCAGACACCTGCTCTGCAGAAACAGAGTGCTCTTGATAAGTGTTCAGTACTAACCTTCAAGTCTTGGACAAGATAATTTTTTTGGGTCTGGATTAATCTGCCATAATGGATATGGGCCACAGGCTGTGTGTGTTTTGTTTCAGTGGGATATGATGAAATGAGCTCTCTCACTCTCTCTTTCTCTCACTCTTTTCTTTTTTTTGTTTTATTTTTTAATTTATTTCATTTTAAAACAGGTACAGTCAAGGAACAATAGGACAGTTCAACTTCAAACAAAGTGCACACGGATCTGTAGTTTTTCCTATGCAGCAATGTCCTGGCAGCCAGGGCTTGGGGGATTTGCGAAGTGCTTTTTCAGCATGGACCTTTTCCAGCTGGCACAGGACAAGACTCAGGGTCTGCACCTTGCTTGTACCAGCTGCCTGCCCGTGGCCTTCCTTTACCCTCTTACAGTTTGAGTTCAAGTTTCTAAAGCTTAAAATGCAAAACACACCTGATTATGTATGCTTTCTCTGGGGAATAAGGGCATGCCTATATGCCCTCTATGCCACTTGCCTCTTGTAAGTCAAATTTAAGCCACTTTCTAATTCTCAAGTGAGACCATGTGCTAAAGATGGAAATAGGATGCCTGTAGTTTTTCATTCAATGACCTGGGAAATAAAAGTGGGGTGGGTGGGAGAAAGGAGTTGGTTTTGTTTCTTTTTTAAATTGTTGGCCTTGGGCTTCTTTCTGAAATCTGTCTCCATGATTTAGGAGGGAAATTATAAGGAGGAAATCATAAGGTCTATCAGGCATAGGAATTTCTCTTCAAGGCAGGAAATAATGTAAAAATCTATGGCAAAAGTTATTATTTATTTCAAGCTACCCTATTTCTTCTCAAACAACACTTCCTTTCTTCCTATAGGTTTATACAAAAATTAAAAGGTTAAAAGGTTTTCTGTAAACTTGAATGTAATTAAAAATAATTATAGAGCAAAACACTGGCAGGAAATATGTGCAATTAAAACTTGTGATTTGACAGAATTTTTGAGATGTGAGCATGTTCCAACAAATTAACATATCACAGGGTCAGAGAAACTCAATGATGAAAATTTATTACTGCTCTCCAAAGAAAGGGACATGATTTGTTTCAAGAATCAGTTTCTAATCAATGCCATTTTCAGATTTTACTTGTGACACTTAGGTGACAAGCAGCACAGACAAATGCTTACTAAAAAAAAAATGTTTCCCTGGAACAGAGAAAAGTCCTTGGAAGCCTTCTCTTTACCAGTGAGCTATTTTCTTGCAGTGTTTTTCCTGACATCATATACATGGGCCAGATACAAACTGTGAAACTTGCACCTGCAGACTGAACTTTCTTGAGTTCCGTGGGATCTGAGGAAAAAATACTGAAGGAAGAAGGCACGGAGGACAGTCAGCATCTCACGTGGTCCCAGCTGGCTCCAGCCTGGGATTTCTGACAGACCAGAACCAGCAGGACTCACTTAGTGCTTGTTCCACTGCTGGTCAGGCTGCAGTAAAAGATGAAGTATTAGCTGGCCACAGGCCTGGAAATGGGAACTCTGGAGTACAGCTAGGCAGTTATTTTTTTGCGATAAAATATCAGGATGCATTTACCAAGTGTTTTCAGCTAGCAAATAAAATAGTTTAATCTTGGATTGGATTCATACATCTGCCAATGGTAGGAGTCTGGTATTCAGCTGGCAGGCTTAGGGCCTGCCCCTCGCTACTGCCCAGCTTCTGATGGCCTCATGTTTTGCACTGGTCACCCAAAACCAAGGAAGGGAGGTCAGCCTTCCTAGAGGCTTGAGTTTCTGTGCTTTGAAGGTGTGGTTTTAGGTACCTGATGAGCTGCTTGAATGGTCCAATGTTGCTAAAACCTTACCCCCTGGCTGTGAGGTCCTGCTCAGCCGATGGCTTGCTGTGCACCAACCACTTCATCTCACTCACCCCAGTGAAACCGTCTCATTTGTTTTTCCTGCTGTGTTGGCTCTCTGAGAGTTAGTGAACTGGGCTGGCCCTCAGTGGAGGCTGACTTGGACATTTGGTGACGATGCAAAGCCCTGGGCCAGACTCACAGGGCTGTGGGTGGTGAGCACTGAGCGGCTCCACGTGGGGCTGAGATGGGCAGCCTGTGGTGTGAGAAGGGGTCTAAGGACAATGAGGAGCACGGACACGCATCTCACTACACAACTTGTTAATAAGGACTGATTTTTTTCTCTCCAGTTTGCATATAAACCATGCCGGAAGGACGGACTGGGACCAAATGGCCTCACTTCTGACCTCAAAATGGTCTCCCCTTGCACTTTTCCCTCCCAACCCACTTCTTGAAAGGTTGCTTGCAGAGAAACCTCTGATAACACTGGGGTGCAAATGATTAGACAGAGCTGTCTTTCAGCTTGCCCTTTTGCGCTTGTCCTCTGAGGCTTGGCCTTTTTCTTGTTTAAATTTTTTGTTTGTTTATCCCTTTTGGAGAAATCAGCTGGTCTCTGTTAGGAACTGGCCCAAAGGAGATAGAGGCTAATTACCATAATTATTATTGGAGGGCCAAGTTGGACTTTGTACAACCTGAGGTTGCTTGAGGAGAAAAAGGTAGAGAAAAGCTCTAGCTCTGGATTCTCAGGAGCTTGAGAAATCCTGTGTTTCAATGTTTCTGGGTTCTGGGGCAGAATTAGGGACATCAGTGAATAAACAGTGATTCCATATATTTTTGTGTTTTTAATTTTTTTAACCTTTTTTTTTTTTTTTAATTTGGAAGTGAAGGATGGCCATTCTCTGCCTAGAGAAGCAAAAAGAAAATAAGCCACTCCCTTGGCAGATGGGAGATGTTTCAACTTTTTGGAGCTGGAAGAAGCACGGAGGCACCTTCCAAGCTCCCTGGCTGGAATAACCATTCAGTTGTAACGTACAGAGGGGCAGTGCTGGCAAATAACACCACTACATAGCAAGCAGTCATGACTGTTTTGAAAGGATCTTTGTCCTTTTGTCATGTGTTGAACCTGTTCAGAGGACACGTAGCTGATCTGGCTTCTTTGGCTGCACATAAACATATTTTTGAAACATGCTGAGCTAGTCTACAGGGCCTGGGCCCTTTGAGCATCCTATTGATGCCTCTTTGGCAGGCCCTGTCTCCCATGCAGAGCTCTTGCCAGGTCCTCTCTGTGTGGAAATCAGACTGTGTGGTGGATACATACCACAGGCTTACTCTGTAAGAAGATAGAGTCTTGACAGGACGTTTCCCTTGACGTAAGAAGTGTTTAGACCTACAAGGATGTTGTGCAAACCTACAGACTTGGATTACATTCCCTTTACTTCATGATTCCCACCAAAATAAGCAAGGTCAGTTCTGGGTATCTGCAGGAGCAGAACTGTCACCTCAGGAACTTCCAGGCTCAACAGACAAGACCCTATATAAAGACTTACATGGCTGTTCAGTAGGTTTCTTATTTGATCTACATCCTAGTTTTGCAGTTAGGACCCTAAAGTCAGTCCAAGCCTTTGAGGGAGAAAGTGCACTTAATAATAAAGATCTGCAGTAGCATTTTGATTGCTGATGGACTTGGCCATTGGTGCCAGGGGAATTTGTGTCATTTCACAAGGTAACGATGAGGGGAGACAGTGTCCTGCAGCAGAATCGGAAATGTATTGTGGTGGCAGGAGAGTTTTGCATGGACACAGAGGAACGAGATCAGGAGACTGGCAAGCTACTGTGGCCTCCTGGGCTCCTTGTTGACAGTGTCAACAAGGCGATTGTTGACAGTTTTCAGAGTAGAGCTACTGTGAAAGAATGACCAGGCAGGTGGCTTAAACATGGACTGTTTAACGTGAAGTTAATGTATCACTGCAGCCTGCAGCACTAATACCTTAAACATGAAAAGTGGCCTGTGGCCATTGATGAAGGAGCCAATTTCTGTATTTTGCTAGGTCACATTGGGGAAAATGGAAATGATTGATTTAAGCCTCCAGCACAAACATGGACTTGCCAGATCTCCAGTTGGAGATTTCCACTCTTGGAATAGGCATTGCCTTGACTAGATGAAATCTTTGGAGTCTGCTGCCAGGTCTTTTGCCAGAATAATTAAATGGGTTGAAAGAACAGCACTGTCATTTGTCTTCTGTTTGATAGCTAGTGGGCATACATCCAGAACAGCACTAACACAAGATCAGGACTTTTCTCTCCATTTGAAAAAAAAAAAAAAAAAAAAAAAAAAAAGAATGTTTTTCTTGGGCTTCAATAGCATGTGCACCAGGCCCAGAGCTTTATGCTGTTGAACATGCTCTGGTACACTCAGCCCAGAACTAGAGAGAAAGCTTGCATGGCCCAGAGGCTGTTCGTTAGGCGGTTCTTACCTGTCACTGAAGGTTACTGCTGGTAATGCATCATATAGCAATAGAGTACAACAACAAAGTATTGGAGCTTCTACTTTATTTTCCAAGAACAGCTGCTCTGTGTTTTACGAGGGAAAGGAGATGAGGAATATGATTTAATATTACTAAGCATCACAGTTACCCATGTGTTTATTTTTTCCAGACAATATTTAACAGTTAACTAACAGCCATGTCCTGAAAACACTGGCTGGGTCCTGGGAGCATGGATGTACGGCAGGATTCAATGCCGTGTGAATAAGGGCAGACTGCTGATACAAGAAGGCAGGTTGGTGTCATCTCTCCTGGACTCCTGCACAGCTCCGGCCAGGCAGCCTCCTCCAAGCACTTCTGTGTAAGCCCCCTGGCCCACCTACAGAAGAAGGCACGCTGACCTCTCCTGCAAGTCAAAGGAGAGGATCCACCAATGCCATTAGCAATGTGTACTAGCAATGAGTCACTGTTTGCTTTTGAACTGTGCCTTATGTCTATTTTAAAGTGTCTGGATCTCACTCGCAGCTATTTGTCTTTCACCAGTGATTTAAAGCACTCGGTAAGTCCCTCTAGTAAAATACAGTAAGATGACTTGGGCTTTTTGCTGAGCCAAACAGACAGACCTTTTAAGTCTCTCACCATCAGACATTTTGGTCAGCCCTCAAACTGCTTTCTGTGGTTGTTTTCTGCTCTATCTCCATTTTTCCAGTGTCTAAAATTGGCTTTATGAGTGCCAAATACAGAGTAAAAATCTGATCTTAACACCGCTGAGGAAGTAGCGCAGAGCTGGGCCAGAGCCAAAATGCAGTGGTCAGGGTGCCTGGCTTCCCCTCTTCCCAAAGCTGAGCCCAGCCCAGCTGCCACCTCTCCTGGGAGGTGCCTGAACATTTTATTTTTTCACTGTGATTTAACAGTGGCTGTTTTACATGCCCAGAGATACAGCAGCCTAGATAGTTTTCAGCGATTTGACTTCTGACTCATTCCTGAGATCAGTGATGGTCCAAAGAGGTCCCCGGGAGGCTCAGAACAGCTGGAAACCCTGAAGCCAAGTGGCCCACGGATGGACACAGCTGTGGTGGCACAGGGAAGTAGAAAAAATGAAATGGTTTGGGTTGGAAGGGACCCTTGAATATCAGCTCATCCAACCCCTGCCATGGGGTTAGGGTGCAGTAAGTAAATAGGCTCTGGACATGGGGACACCCTGCCCAGATAAATTGCTCTTGCCTCAAGGATGGTGACAGCTCACCAGAGAGAGTGTTTATATTTGTGATGTATGACAGAAGGGTTTCTGCCCCCTCTGCCCCTTGCTGCTCACAGCCTTGCAGCAAGGTTGCATTTTGAAAGGATCAGCTCAGGCATCTCCTCTCTGAGAGGATGCAAGCACCTGATAACCCCAAATGGGGCATACAAACCGCAAAGGGCAGCAGCAGGCGGGTGCCAGCCCCGGCTTCTTTGGCTGATTTGGGGGACCAGCAATCACTCAGGCTGCGTTTGTCCCCACTCTGAGTGCCTCCTGCTTCTGGATGCCAGCACAGGGAAGGGAACCCCTCCAGCCCTTTTGGGGATCCAGGTTTTGGTATGGAGAAGAAATGCATTCATGTTGGAGAGAATTTTGGGATGCATTTATCACCCTTAGTCCAGTGTTACACCGCAGAGCAGGCACAGCTATTTTGCTGATACCCTTGCACTGTGAATGGTTTGAGTTCAGTGCTTTGAGGTATTTGATTTTTGGTTGTCTTTTGTTTATTTGTTTGTTTGTTTGGGTTTTTTAGTAATTTTAAAGGAACAAATCAGCAAAGTCACCTCAATTAACCCAACGTAATCTGAGGTGGAATTCTTCATTTAAAAAAAATGGAAAAAAAAAAAAAGCTGATTTTATAGTGAAGTCTTTGCAAATAAAAGGCCATGCTGGAGCACTTTGAATGTGATTATAGTGACTCACATTTTTAATGGCTTTTTTTTATCTTCAAAATGGCTTTTTTCCAAACAAAGTCCTACAAGGCCTCATATAACAAACAAGGGTTACTGCTCTTTTCCACACATAACATGAAAAATATCCTTCAGCAGAGCGGAGCGAGCTGCAGCCCATCTGCTGTAGCTTGGCGCGGCGCGGCGCAGCTCCCTGACCATTACGCATGCCTCTCGGTAAAGCAAACCACCTGTTTCCTGCGCAAGATTCCGCCTCGAGCCTCCTGAAAGCTTCTCCCAGGGTGAAATCCATCCAAACCGCTGATGGGGGATGACAACCTTGGCATTCCCTTTTGCTGCGTTTGTTGTCATGCCGGTTGTTGTTCGCTGAAGGGCTCCGTGGACTTTAGTCTTCTTTTCCATCCAGACTAGAAAAGGGCAGGCTGCGCCAGAGATAAATAGGCTCTTACTTTCCTATTTATCATGTTCCCCTGTTCTTCAGCTGTGGTCAGCAAAGTCTTTATTTGGGAGCCCAAAAAGAGCACCTTTGGAACAGAAGGAAAAGTGGAGAGAGAAGTCTCGGGGCACCTGGCCAAGGACCATCGGCCCCCCATCCCCTATTCAGGGCCTGATGCTGCAGACACTGAGCTCAGCTGAGCCTTACATGAAGCCCTCTCGTGTGAAATGAGTCCTCACAGGAATCCCAGAAGTATCCCAGACTTAACAGATGCTTTACCTAGACACTTGCAGCACAGGCAAGCTGTAATCCTGCAAGGGCTGTGCTGAGTAAAAAATGGCATTTCCCCCAGCTGCTTGCCATCACGCTGGCCAGACTGCAGCCAAATATTACACAGCAGGCTCTGAGCATCCTCACATTGGCATAACCACTGCTGCTTGGAGCAGGTTAGGGACCTTTCATGTCGCCCCATCCACCAGCTGCATTGGGAAGGTGCCCTTCAGCCCTGGGCCTCAGCGATGGGCAAGGCTTCAGAGGACACGGTGCTTAAAAACATGTCCTAAGCGAAGTCAGGGTACGCTCTGCTCCAGAGAACCTCTTAGTGGTCAAAACTGTGATATGAAATGTAGAAGTCTGAGTTGAAATGCTATCCCAATCTGAGCTGGAGACTGCTAGCCATGTCTTCATAAAGGGCAAGGACTCCTGCTGGGCTGTGCCCCTGCTGCTGCATCCAGAGGGTGCTGTGGTGGCACTTCATGTAGCAGCCGAGAGTTTTCTTGGGCCTGCCTGGGTTCCCCTTGCTGGGACAGGGTCACTGACAACAGGCCAAATCTTCTCGGTTGTGGTGGCAGTAAGTGTCAGAGACATGTGAAGAGAAGCGACCCCAAACCTGGTGGGTAACTCCTCTGGAGACCGAGGTGGCCAAACGCTAACATGTCCCTGGAAAGGCTTGTGGCTTCTCCACCTCGGACTGAGGAGTCCCCGACAGGGTGAGGACTTCACGGCATCCTCCTGCTCCAAAATGAAGGTGCCTCGCTCTTGCATGGAAATGAAAATGCGTCTTTCCTCCTACATTAAAAAGAACAGAGATGCAGTGCTGTTGTTTTGTTAAAAATATGCAGTTTTCACTACATTTTTTCTCTAAAGAAGTTAAACTGTACTGTTAAACTGACTGATTATAAATAACTACCAGCAGCTGCTTTCACCTCATTTGAAAAATTTCAGGTCAGAAGGTAAAAATTTGGCAGAGTTTTATGATCAGCTCAAAACATGATCTTACAACAGAGAACAAAGCCAGCTGTGCCTAAGATCAGGACATTTGCCTTCTTGAAATAGGATCATTCGGAGGAAAAAAGCATTTCTGGATTAGTCTTAATGCTACTTATGTAGCATTTGGCCAGGTTAATAACTCGGAGATACCGGCCCTATAACGTGCTCATGGGCGTGCAACGTGTCGTGCCACTTTGTGCTCAGAGCACACCTTGCCAGAAGTTGTGCAACATGCAGTTAATATCACCAGGAGTAGAAAAAAAAAATGCTTATTTGCTATGCATAAGTAATCATTCTAATGTAAAAAAAAAAAATCACAGCTTTAAAATGTGTCATCATTAACCATTGGCTAAAACAAAATCATAGCTAAAGTATGTATTAAGTCTGGCTGGCAAGAACTCGAGCCTATGTTAATTAATAAAGCTAAGTGGTGGCTTTAAGCACAGCAAGCCACAAGCAGGGCCAGGCTGCAGTTGGGGCTGGATGAAGTCGGGTGACTCGTGCAACACGCTGCAGTAAAGCTTTGTTTGAGATGATCTAAACAGAAACCTACAAGAATGTGCTGAAATGTGATAGGAAGAGTTTCTGCTCTGCAGAAAGCTTGTAACTCTGCTTCAGCACATGTTGGCAGGTACAAGGCTGGTAGGAACCTCATCTCCTCTCTGGAGCGACCACTCCTGTTGGCTCTGCAGTCCCTCTGTTTGCCTTTCACAGCAGGGCTTTGGGCCATTCCTGTGATCCCAGCGAAAGCAAAAGCACCAGAGTGGTGAGCAGCCAGGACACCAGTTTGACCCCTCAGCACACATTTGTGTTGTGCACCTCCTGTGTAGAGGCTCCCCTGCATCCTTTCGGGTCCCTCCGCTCACGGCCTGTGCGTTGGGTGCTTGGCAGTGGCTGGGTAGGGCTCACGGGTGTGACCACAGCACAAACAATTCACTGAGATAAAAGGCAGCCTGGATCCAGGATTAAATAGGTTTAGATCTACCGTACAAATGTGTCTGGAATTACAGCTTCCAGCCAAACTGGTGACTCTGCTGTGGAAGTCTTATGCTCCATAATCCGATGTAGCTGCTACACTCGGCCTTGGCTTCTTGCAGCTGTAAAGCTGCAATGTGAACCTCTGCGCATACCAGAAAGCATTTCCTCTCCGTATAGCAGAGCTGTGGGGAAGGGAAAAGACTTGCCCTTGAGCCCAGGCTGTACAGTAGCTGAGGTATTCCAGGAGCAATGTTTATACTGGAAGAGCCAACCCAGCCTACTGCAACAGCGGTAGTAAAGACTCCAGCAGCATCGGAGATGGTGTCCAGGAGTGGAGCAAAATCATATAAAACTGCTGTTTTTCACTACAGCACTGTCACATCTAGTATGCTTCATTCATGAGAATTAAGTACCTGGTGGAAGATGGAAGCCTGATATATTCTAAAGAGCCCAGACAATGTATGAGGCAGATATTTTGAGTCTTCCCAAGCAAATAAAAGAGTAGACATGCTTCTTCAAAGTAGTTTTTCTCCATGCCTTTTAATCCAAAGATCCCCAGACTTTTTGAAGGACTAAGCTGCAGGCTGCCTCAGCAGTCTTAATGCAGTGGTCCTCATGAATAATCAACTAAAAATTAGGCCACCCTTTGAATGTTGTGACAACATGTGTGTGTGGGTTTGGGCATTTTAGGGGTGGGTGAGATAGTGGGGAGAGTTGCTTTGTTTTAGAGTGATCTCACAAGCCATTTTCTGAAGCCTTTCAGACCACGAATGGTCCCCAGAGCACAGGTTGAGAAATACTATCCCAAGGACACTTGTGCAAAATAAAATCTCAGAGCAGAACTGCATTGTTCCCAAAAGCTGCCGAGTTCATGAGGGATTGCTCAGAGAACAGGGGGGTGGTTAGACCTCTCCATTGTTATTCACAGCTCTAATTTACAGCTAAACAGAAAATAGTGCTCTAATTGTTGTCAGAGTGAAGGGAATATTTAAATCCCAATGCAAATATAACCCATGCTGTTCTTCTGCAAGCATTAGTGGAAGGCCTGAGATGGAAGATCTTCTGGGTGTTCCCATGAATCACAGAATCACAGAATGGTTTGGGTTGGAAGGGACCTTAAAGACAATCCAGTTCCAATCCCCCTGCCATGGGCAGGGACACCTCCCACCAGACCAGGTTGCCCAAAGCCCCATCCAACCTGGCCTTGAACACCTCCAGGGATGGGGCATCCACAGCTTCTGGGCAACCTGTGCCACTGCTTCACCACCCTCTGAGCGAAGAATTTCTTCCTAATATCTAATCTAAACCTACCCTCTTTTAGTTTAAAGCCATTCCCCCTTGTCCTATCCCAACACTCCCTGACAAAGAGTCCCTCCCCACCTTTCCTGTAGGCCCCCTTTAGGCACTGGAAGGCCATTGTAAGGTCTCCTCAGAGCCTTCTCTTCTCCAGGCTGAACAACCCCAACTCCCTTAGCCTGTGTTCATACGAGAGGTGCTCCAGCCCTCTGAGTCTCTTCATGGCCTCCTCTGGACCCACTCTAACAGGCCCATGTCTTTGTGCTGGGGGCCCCAGAGCTGAACGCAGGCTCCAGGTGGGATCTCACGAGAGAAGAGCAGAGAGGGACAATCACCTCCCTCGCCCTGCTGGCCACGCTGCTTTTGGTGCAGCCCAGGATGCGGTTGGCCTTCTGGACTGCAGGTATGAAATAGAGTGCAGAATCAGAGCTGATACATTCAATGCTTTGTCAGCTCAGGCTGACTTCAGTTCATTGTTGATCAGGGTGTGCAAGAAGTGGGAGGGAGTCTAGTTTCTCTGAAAAGTTGCATTAGCAATCAGCAGTGTAAGAGCATCCCAAGAAAGAAAGGTAGGTGGGCATGAAAGATCTGGACCCCTGAAAAGTGCCAGGCTTTCTAATGTTTTTGGTTGGTTGGTTGGTTTCTTTTCTTCTTTTCTCTCTCTCTCTCTCTTTTTTTTTTTTTTTTCAGTGGCCTTTTTAGAGTCTGGGAACATTTTCTTAGTGAGTGAGTGAGAGGTGCCTCACGGAAGAGACATAAAAGGATAGTCTGACTAGTATTAGTATTCTTCCAACCCTAACAAATTTCCTTTTCCTGACTAGTAAAAAAATGTAAATATTGAGAAGTCTCCTTTCGGCACCTACAATGGTCTTGCTCTTCTGTTCCTTTTGAGGAGCACTTAAGAAAGATAACTCTTTTCCCCTTGTCAGTAAGAAAGCAATAAAATTACAGTCATCTGAAAAATACTGGCAGTAGCTCTGAAAAGGGATAACACAAAAGTATGCCAAAGAATAAAAGGGGAAAATGCAATTTTTGTTATAGTCAGCTATGTGTTTAAGATAACTGAAATCCTCTAGGCGAATAAAGCATTTATCATCATGAATGTCAAAATTTCCAACGGTAACCTTCATTAAGTCTCTTCAAAAGTCAACCATCAACACCCACACAGTTTAGGAGTCTGAACAGCAAAACCAATAATAAAACCAGTAGGTGTAATAATCACTGCTGTTCTCTCTCCCCATCACTTTCTCTATATAAGTGTGTGTATGTGCATGCACAAAACAGACATAAATCTAGTAAAGAGCAGGTCTTGCTTGTCTCTGCTCAGATCATGCATCGATGACTCAAAAATATATAATTCTGAAAAAAAAAAAAAAAAAGAGAATTCATCCATCTCCCTGTAGTAAGAACTTTCTTTTCCCTGCCCAAATGATCACTTAAAATATTTTTGTACTAAAACATGCTTTAATTTGTATTTGGAGTAAGCATTCTCCAGCGGGTTTGGGTGGTCAGCTGTGGAGTTCATTTGGCTCCCATGAAATTATTTGCAAAGGAAAAAAAGGGTTGTAACAAGTGATTTCATGTTTTTTCACAGATTTTCTTGATAATGTTATACAATAAACTCCTAATAGCTGGTTTATAGGCCAGCTCTACAAGACAAACAGACCAACTATACAAGAGAAACAGTGAACAAATCGGCCTGGCCAAGGAAAGCTTCCCTAAGATAATTAAAAACACCTCATGCCTTCATTGTGAGAAAGAAGACAGCTTTCAAAATGTTTATCTTAGAGCTAAAATACAGGTCCCAAGTCTGAGTTTGAAAAGCAGTTGAAAAACATTTGGCCCCAGTGAGGCGCCAAGGGCGCGCAGCTGAAGTGCTGGGGAGCAGTAGGTGGGCCGCGCACGCAGGGCCGCTAGCGAGCCAGGACGGTCCGGGGAGAGGTGGGCAGGGACCTGCTTCATCTCACCCCTGTGCAGCCTCACGTCCTTGAGAGACACACTCCCGAGCCCTCAGGGGTACCCTCCGCCCAGCTATCTCAAAGCCCCTCCCCACACAAGGTGCCCCGTGAGCTCACCCCACCGCCATCAGCCTCTCGGTTTGCTCTTGCCTTGCTCTTCCCTCATCCTTCCACCCCTGTGGATGACCACGCGGCAGCGCTCCCAGCTCCTTCTCCTCTCCTGCACTTCATCGCCTTGTCTTCCCTGGAGCATTCCACGCCTCTGAGGCCTCCAAGTTTCTGCTGTGCAGCACAAGGGCTCCTGGAGCTCACCTCACGCCTCGCAGGCAGCCCCCGATATCTGAAATGCATCTTTTCTCCCAACACGTCTTTCTCCTTCTGTTGCTTCTCCTCATGTTGGCTTCTTGTCAGTTATTTAGGCAATGCCTTCCATGAAAAACCAGGGTGAGAACAGAGGTCGACGTGGTAAAGTGGCTTTGATCACAACCTTGCTTTCAGTCCCAAACTTTATGAAACTGCCACCTCTTGATTCCAGATCTCCAGGCGTTGCGGCTGCTTGCAACTCTGTGGCTTTGTTTATTTTGGCACCTTTCCTTAACAAGAAGAAAGGAAGCAAAGTTCAGCCATTACTGAGTGAGCGGGAAGTGAAAAAAAAAAATCCTTTCCTCATTATAAAAATATACTAAGACCTTCTCCCTGCCTTCCCCCATGCTTCAAGCAAGACTTCAAAGCAAAAGGCAGTCTCAGGCAGTGACACTTGCCATGGAAATACATTCGTGGAGTGCAGCACGGGGCTGGGTCCCGGAGGACATTTTTGTTGTTGACTTGACAGTTACAAGGATTTGGAAATCGCCTAATGAGCATGTGCAGTAGGGTGTTTTTGCCTCGCGAACTCATTAAACCTGCACCTGGAGCATTTATGTGCAGCAAACAGCCACGTGCAGAACTGCTGTCTCCAGAAATGGCCCGAGGAAGCCAAAGGGCTGGAAAGGACAAATCCCATGCGCCGGGAGAGCTCCTGCCGAGTTCAAAATGGTATAGTAGTGCTGTAAGTCTCCCCACAGCACGTTTGTCCATCCGTTTGGGGTGGATGGGGACTTGGCTGAAGCGTGTGGGCCAGCTCCTGCTCCCTGAGCAAGTTCTCCTGCAGGTGCCATCTGCAGGTTCTGTCGGGCTGCACAACATGCACTGTGCTCCCAAGGAAAATGGAAGCAAGTTGGACTTCGAGTCAAACAACATAGTCACAGTGGAATTATAATTTTGAAGGCTTATTTCTGGGAAGTAGGGAATAATAGGTTCCAATAAACAACACAAGGACCCAATAAATGCTGGCCACTATTGCTCTTCAGAGGGATTTACACAGAAGAGTGGCATCTTTGTACAGGGATCATCTCTTATTTGTGTCTCTTACTCTCTTTTGGCTCAGATCAAGTGTAGTATCTCATTTTATTAAATAGCTGATTTCTCCACACTGCACTATGTGCCACTAAGTGGCTTTGTTGAGCCGGGAGATGGCACAGAAACCCTGATCTCTCGCAGGGCCTCTGAGACATTACTGTGGCTCATCGGCTGCACCACGAATAGCATGCAACTCCAAGGGGAAGATTAAAAGACCACATTTGTGAAGAAAAAAAAAACGTTGAGAAAGTTTCAGATGCAGTGAGAAGAGTTTCTGGGGCTGAGAACCATGTACTGGATATCTTCCAGCAGTGAACTACCAAATTTACAAAAGACAGGCAACATCGGCTATCATCAGTAATGCAGCCAGGTCATTATCATGTCTTTGACCACAAGCAGGTGGCCAGTGCAAAGGGCAGGAACGCCTGTATCTAGTAATTGTAGTTTAGTGAAAGTGTTGATGATCTCCTTATCAAGAGTCAAGGTTTCTAGGAACACTCTCTTCTAGGAAGAACATAGCGTTGTCTCATAAAATAAAAGGTGGGGCAGGGGGATGCGTCACCAAATTGTAAGGGTGAACGCCAGGGCAGTGTTTCCACTTGCTTATGTGCTTACTATTGACAAGCTAATATTCCATGAAAGCCAGACTTAAGCCTTCAAGACACACGAGACATGAATAACCTTGCACACATCTGAAGTTAAGAGGCAACCTTGTTTGTTGCATGGTTAGCAGCTGAGGCTTAGGCACATTTGTTACAGCAGTTACTTGCAGACTGAGCAAAACACAAATACAAAGCTGATAATTTCCACAATACATTAAAGGTCTGTAGCAATACAGGAAAGGGCCAAAATGGATGGTGGCAAATAGTGGGGAAAAGGTCATGAGAAAAAAAAAATGAGGGAAGAAAATTGTATTAGCAGAAAAGCAGGGCATGACCCTACCCTTTGGCAAAGTTACAGAAATCTTAACCTTTGGAAATGCTATTAGTTCATTGCTGTTGGAAAGTTGGCTAGAAACGCAACATTCAGGACTGACTCCATTCTAGGGTTTCTGCTGCGCTAAGCACAGTAACACATGAACACACCTCCCCTCTCAGAGGCATGCTTGCAATGAACAGTCACTAAATACTGTGTTATTCCTAATATTTTGCAACCCTAGGCAACCAACCACTGACTCTGCTCTGCGTGACACAGCCTGGAAGAACCAGATAGTCTAGAATCAATTTGCTACTCCAGTTGAGTTTGATTTTATGATCTTAACACTTGTCATTTGGGGAAGGAACAAAATATTCACTGTTCCCAGGGTATGTAATGCTACTGGGAAGCCATAAATTTTAATTCAGTACTTTATTTCCCTCATGAAGAGATGTTGCTCATATGTGCTGTCACAGTTGGGGGTTCCTCATTTTTTTCTCGAGTTGCTTGTCCCTTCATTAAGCTGGAGTATGCTCAGAAGCACGACAGCTTTTGTTTCTATCAGTGATTGATGTTATAGTGAGAGTTTTGGTTTGGTTTCCTTGGACCAGGAATTGTTTCACATGAGTTTTTTCTGCTGGATGAGCCGGCACTCCTCAGTCCTGGCTCCCTCTCCCAGCTCTGCCAATCGCTATTTTTTGTCCTTCAGCATCCGGCTTGAATTTGAAGTGGCAGGAAATAGAGATTGATGGTTTTATTCTTCAGAGGGAAGCAGTCAGTTCAGAGCACATGCTGGTGCCCGAAAGAGACTTAGAGAAGAGAAGCGCCCAGCAAGTTTATCCAAGGATATTCGAGGTCTTAGAAGTGGTAACCAGCTAGATTTAATGGAAACAGAAAATTTTATTCAAAATATTTGCATTTTAAATTTAAATTAATAAAGTATTTGAATTTATTGTGAAACCACAATCCTATTGAGTTTTCTCTAAGATATATTGCTTCACATTTTGGGGAAAAAAATACCTAAAGGGTCTAAAGGGTCAGGGAAAATGTCTGCCTTTCATTTCCCGCCCTCATATTTTCTTCTTGAAACAATTTCACCCTGACAAAAAAACGAAGGCACGTACAGAAAAACATCCAATTAGTTAAAGGGTGACTACTGCAGTCTATCAGAGAAGATACGTGATACCCTAAAGGAATGAATTTTTAATGATGACAATCAAAGTTCAAAGGGGATTCTTTTAAGGGTTTTCTATCATTTTATGATGTGGGATAAAAATATATCCTGTCCTTGAGGTCGGAAGCCATGTTGAGCTCCCGTTTGAGAAAGAGAGTTGAACTTCAGTCAGAAGATTGGCTGAAGTTTTTAATGCATTTCAGTACTCACTGGTCTTAACATTTTGAGGACTGAAAAGATGGAAACAGATACAGCAACTTGAATGTTTTCTCCAAGCCTAGGTCCCCACAGACTAATTTACATTCTTGAAAATATGTAAATTAATTTTACAAATGGATCTGGATGAGAATCAGTTTTTAATGGTCATTAATTTAATGACCTTGCAGATAGAGGAGGTCACCTCTCTTGCTTCTTAATAAATTCTGAAATCCAGCTGACAGTGGAGCTCAGCATTTCAAATTGCAAAAGGGAAGTTATTCTTTTTGGTGGGGTTTTTTGTTCCTGTCCCCGAAGACCACATGAAACCTGGCTACTGTCCTGGGACTTCTAGTTCAAGTTATTGTCTTTGTAGTCCCTGGAGTTAACCTAATAGCCTGGGATCTTGCCTGTAGAAAACATTTGGAGAAAAATGAATTTATGGTGTATTTCCTGCATATTTTTGATAGCTACTTGGCCAGACTAACAGCATCCCTCCTCGTACTGTGGGACAGTAATCTTTCAGCTTTTGATGGCCTTTTACAAAAGGAAGTCTGACTAAAAAGTACACAGTATTTCAAAATGAAGGCCAAGATTTACTCGGAGTAGAACCAAAATGGAATTTACAGCATAAACATGGCCTTTCCCTCCGCTGTGGTCTCCACTACACTGGAACAGGAAAGTTGTCAAAAAGTAATCCATCCCACACCAAACCAAATGGTGAGGGCATTGCCTGCATGGCTGGAGGAAACTCAACAGAGAACCTAGAGGAAGTACCTGAGGACAACCAGAGCAGGGGAAGCAGACCCAAACTTCCCATGAGCTGAGGTCTGCTTTGGGGTTGTGGCGAGCTGCACACTGCTGGTTTGAAATGCCATATTAAAACAGAAAAACATCTATCAATTTCAACAATTCAAGTGCTCTAGCATCATGAGTAAATAAGTAGAAAAAAATTAAAACAGACAGCAAGTGGATGGCTGCTACTGGTTCTACAAAAGGCTCCAAGATTAGTCAAACAATCATGTCATAATGATCTGACTTATACATGTGTGTAAGTCTCCTCATTGCTCAGGTCTTGGAAAAAATTCCAGGTGGGAACTGAATCCACCTTTCAAACCCTGGCAGGGCACTGCCCTGAGGCACCACAGGCAGGCGAGGATACAGGACCTGGTGCATCTTTGTGCCATGTTTAAAAATGTAAATGAAGAACACCTTCCCCAAAAAAGATATCACTGCAGCATTTTAATGTTTTTTATGCTCTGTGCTATCAGATAGCACACTATTTGTACTGGCCTTTCTTGGAAATACTTTTTTTTTTTCTGTTGTGATCTATTTTACTACATCTGCACCATTATTTCAACAGCACACCCACAGGCTGCAAGGATGCCTTCCTTCATAGCAACTGAACTTGAGGCATTTTTACAAGTTAAAACATAGCATGCTATCCAAACTACCTTTCTAAATAAAGAGAAAACTCAAGTTTCAAACCACAGCGCTTTTACCAAGAGAGATTAAAACCATCTCTGGCTTTGGAGGTTTTAATTTTAAAGCTGTGTCAAGCCTCTTCTACTCCTCAGGCAATCAAAGAGAAGAATTATTTGCATTGCCTACTCCAAGGGAAGAAGTGATTTAAATGTACTTTCATTAGAAAGCCTCTTACCGTGTGCAGCACGTGTGGTTACCCATGTGCAAGTGTTTGCACAGTAACAACTTGCGACAATAGTGAGTTCCTGCCTCGCACCAGCGAGCTGCACAGCAAGAAGGGCTTGAATGCATATGATGTGAGAAACTAGCCTGCAGGCAGGGCAAGCTTCCTTTTTTCTGGCTATTTCTGGTTTTGTTGGACAACTTAAAAAGGAGTTAAACTAGCCTTCTGCGTGTCTGCTGACCTAAAGAAAAAGAAAAGAAAAAAAGTTTTTTTCTTTCTTGGCAAATAAATCCAGAATGCCTGAATTGGTATCTCTTCCTCACCCTTCCTTCTCCAAAATCCAAGGACTCAGGAGCTTCGCCATCAGCACAGCAGGGTTGGGTTTCCACAGCTTTCAACAGAGAGCTGCTTTGCTCCACCTGCAAATTCTTTGATTACGCTCAAGTGCCCATCTCAGCTGGGGCCAGCTACCTGCATGCACCGTCGGGCAACTCTGATGTCCAGCTTGGACATTGAAACCTCCTCCGTCCCAGGGATGAAATGTGGTGGCACTTCAGGAGCTACAGAAACGTATAGATTTGGAGTTGCTGTTTAGAAGTCGTGTCACTGTGTGCTTCCCACAGGCATAAAAGTAAATTCTTGAAGGGACTAATAGAAACTATCGCTAGTTTTTTTAGTTTTCTCTAATGCTTACAGATCATTAACGCCTCAAAGTATAGAAGCTCAGAGAAAGTCTTTAAAGGACTAACAGAAACTACATTTAATTTACTTTTAAGACTTTCACCGGAGTACTATTTTATTAATGCACTAATGGTTATTTTCATCTGCTTCTCTTTGAAAAAAATCTGGTTGCAGTTCTTAGCTAATTTGATGTATTCTTTGTGATATCAGTTAGAACCCCCTTGATATATTTGCCAATACATTTACAAGAATTATTGCATTGTAAAAATATCCAGAGAACCTGGATGCAATTGATTCCTGTAAGACAAAATGTCTTACAGGAAAATAAATGATCTATAGTTAACCCTTTAATCCCTATTGGCCTGTGTCGAAACCACTTCCACATGCATCTTAAAAATATAAAATAAAAAAATCAGTGTTAAATGTAAATTTGGAAAGTGTATTTTTAATTGAATATTTACAATTTTCTCCTCTGTGCATGTATTCTGGATTTTTTGAGCGTCAAAGAAGAGCAACAAACTGCTGTGTGTGGTCGCCCTTTCTCACCCAACCCATTCAAAGTCTTTGAGCACGTTTAGCACAAGTGAAACTGCCTTGGATGACACCTGTTACAACTCAAGTAAGATTTTTTGGGGAAGTATATATGTGATACAATAATCTCTTTCTCTGATGAGGATATGTGTTTACCATTGGTCACAACAGTAGACATCACTACAGTAGACATCACTACTAGGATGCATCACTACAGGCGCAGCTAAAACAACTGGGGTGTGTCTCAAGTGGGGAAAGGACGAGGTTATTTCGGAGATAGCTTTTAATTTTATCTTTTGAATAATAAAATTCTATATAACAGGTTGTGCCTGCCAGAATTGCTTTCGCTTCATGCTTTTGATAAAAGACAGGAGAGGGGAAGAGAGGGGGTAAGAGGAAGGAAAAAGGGAAAAAAGGAAAGAGTGAAGGAAGGGCATTTCTGGTATTACCCAGTGTGACAAAAGAACAAAACTAGAAATTAGCAGAAACAATGTGTGAAAGAGTCCCAACGGGCACAGCGGCTTATGGATGCATGAGCCCTCCAACCCATCACAACTGTTGCATTGTTTTTAAAATAAAACAGTTTGTGGGCTAAAAAATAGGATGCTGAAAAAAGGACTGAGCTGAAAGAAATGGCCTTTCTCATCGTGCCTATTATTTGAGCTTCTTGACATCAAAATGAAATAATGAATTACACCATCCTCTCTAGAAATCACAGCAAATCCTCACATATTCGGATGATGAAATTTCACTCAGATTGTTCTTTCATTCTCTGCTTTATTCTTGTTCTGTCCTGGACATCTTTTGATTTCTGTTTGTTGAGAATCTGGCTTAGCCATGCAAGGCTGCTACGTTAGTAGTGTTGCAGTGAGCCCGTGACCAAAAGAGAGCTAGAATGGGTTAGGCAAGCTGATGATAGTACAAGCTTTGCATGTCTTAAGAGTATCCTAAATTTTTTTTAAACATTATTTGGTATAGGCGTTCTTCATTCTACAAAATGTACTTTCTTCAAGACAAGACCTGATGCAATAAACGAATGCTGTGTTTTGTCTATTCTATTTGTCACCCTGCCTTCTTTACAAACTACCTTGAACTCATTAATCTCATTTTGTCCAGGGACAAGTAGGCTCTGACTTTCAAAGCTGCCACAAAATGGCTTCAGCACGTCTCATCTGTTCTTTCTCACTTTTCATTATCCAGTACAAGTTTACTTGCTCTTGCAGGGATTTGATGAGACCCACGTTCACGAAGAAGAGTTTTAGTACAGCTGAGTTGAATTTGCAAGAGGTAAACTGTCGGTACTGTTCAGATTGCTGACCTCTGGGAAGAGCATTTAGAAGGGGGACTGTGGGGCTTTGCCTTTTTTTTTTTTAAAGGTTTTTTTTTTTTTGGGGGGGGGGGGAAATAAAACAAAGCTATTGCTTTTCTCCTTTTCTCAGGCTTAGCACTTCAGCAATGTGCTTTTGGTAGCTTATTTCCCCTCAGCTCTGTTCCTACTACCTACCTCACAGAAACACGTGAATGGATCACGTTTGACATGTCTGGCTCTTCCAGACTTTGAGCACTGAAAGCAAACTGTCATGCTGCATTTGACTACCCTCTGTGCATGTGTGTGCCACGAGCCCCCAGGGCTTACACCTCCATCAAGCGGCCTGTCACCCTGCCAATTATTTTCCCAGATTTGTTTCAGCAACCCCAGCTGCCTTTCTGCCAGGTAACTTCTTCCATTCCTTACACGCTGCTAAACAAACCAATTGCCCTGGACCTGCTCTGAACTTCCTTAACAAACACACAACGGTCTGGCAGCGGTCCCACAGCACCTCATTCCCCTCAGTAATCACCACTCTCTTCTGCAGCCTTATTTTCTGGATCTGCAGTGGTGAGGTATGCGCATCTCAGAGTTGCAAGGTGCTCGGCTTGGTGGGTCCATTAGTCCCTGCAGGCTCTCTTCGTGTACCAGGCAACTACCTTGCAAGGCATGGTCCAGGCTGGGAGAAAACCCTTTGCCAGGTGAGTCTCAAGTACAGTGTTTGTTCAGATGCTCTGGGGGAGCGCTATGTAAAGCTACACAACCAGGCAGTAGCAGTCAAGCTCTTCAGGGCTACAGATAATGCCAGAATTGCCTTCTGTGCTTCCCCTGAGCTTCCAAAAGCTCTTGGAAGCCAGGAATGAGAGCTAAGGGTTAGTGCTGGCATCCATTTTGAGAGAGTTATCTGGAGAACAGCATGGGAGCTGGACAGTTTATGAGTTTGGTTTTTTTTTCACTGGGTTTGAGTTTCCTGGGTTCCCGAAAATGCCTGTGTATCAGAGCTCATGGGAGCTGATCCAGATGCTCTGGGGCAATTAACCAAAGGGTAGTAACTGCAACAAGATACAGCCTAAGAACAGATGTGTGCCACAAACTACACCTGATTCAACATGATGAACACAGACATACTGTCCAGCTGACAAAGAGATAACACAGGCTTAATTATCCACAGTTTGATTATCCAGTGTTGACACGGTTTTTATGACTAAGTCACCCTTGAGACACTCAGAATCTGGAAATCCCAACCACAGATAAAAATTTCCTTGCAGCTACATAAAGTCACAGTGTTTTTCTGACAAACTTTGGCTGAGAGTTTTGAGCATTTTTAACTTATCGGGCTTGCAGAGCATTTTACAAGGAGAGTGAAGTCTTAAAGCATAAATCATTGACTTAAAGGAAAACAACTGTGTAACAATATTACACGATACACAGAACAGGATGCACTTGGATTCCAGTTTCTGTTCATTGGCTCACCAGAGAGGAGGATCATAAATCAGAAATAGAGAATGGAAATCAAAGAAAAGTAACAGGAAGTGTCAAAATGAAAACCTGGCAGAAATTACCAATAGGAGGAAAAGAAAAAGGACTCCAGATGTTAAAAAAAAAAAAAAAAAAAGATTCAACGAACAAAAGATCTACAAGCAGAAAAGAAAAAAAATGATAGCTTGGGTGGGGGGCTTCTCCTCATTCTTTCTCACATACAAGCGAGGTCTAGGGAGGCAAGAAAATATGTATCTGAGAAGATGGGGGAGGCAAGGGGGGGGGGGGGAAATAGCCATATAAACATCACCTCCCCTCCTTTCTTCCCATGAAGCACAACTCTGGAAACTCTGATCCTAGAAATATTTCAACTGAGCTCACAATTCAAAAGGTTCATTAAATCCAGGATTATTACCATGAGAGAACTTGATCAGAGCAGCCAGACTGTAATGTTTAAGGGGTTCTTTATTTCCACATACCTACGTGCTGCAGAGCTCGGAGTCACATGGCGAGCATGTGAAGCCCTGACCAGCACAGCACCAAGCCTTTTCCTCTGGGGCCATCTACCGGCAAAGCAAAGCAAAGCGGTGCTGGACCGGCTTCTCTGTGTGCTCCTGCCATGGTCACTTCACGAGGTGCGCTGCAGGAGAATGGTCACGCACCATTTCTCACGGAGCTGTACTCCAAGTTGTGTCGGAAGCCGTGGTCTTTCTGCAAGCCGGTGTGCCCCGCACGATGCCCACGGTGCGGGAGGTGGCTGCAAAGCACCTTTGGTCACGGCGGCTGGGAAAGTGCTCAAAGTCCATCCAGCTGCACTCGCAAACTTGAGAAGTGAATTTATCATTCTCGTCCGGAAAGAATTAACAGGAAAATCCTCAACAAATGAGTTCAAGCCTAAATTAACTAGATCGATCTGTAAATCTTCCCATACTTCACTTGCGATCACAGATGTTCCCCTCCTTTCCCCAAGCATGTGTCCTATTTAAATCCAACTACGTCCCGAAATTTTAATAATTAAGGAGTTAAGGTACTCTAAATCCTTCCTCCAACAAAAAACTCCACCCAAGATTAATTTATTCACCTCAGACTTTTTCAAACAAAGCTGTGAGTGTATGAATTAAGTTACAGGCTGATACTTAGAAAGACAAAACCGTTAACTGATCCATATTTAGTTTTTTAAAGAACCAAGCTGAACAGTAGACTCCTGAATCAAGAATAGATTACATTTTTATTTGTCATGATCATTTCAGGGTAAATGTTACCAGCTGGTATATACTTGTATCATGCTTCTACTGAACTACAATGTATTACTGTAAACTCGTTATTAAACTGCTTAACTCAAGAATGGCTGGAAGTTTAAGGCTATCATTAGAAAAAGAAAAAAAGAAAAGTCCAACCAACAAAACCAACTAACTAACCACGCTTCCCCACCCAAATCAAATACCTTGCTCCCCTTACCTGCCCCCTGCACACTTTACAGGTTTAATGACTGTTTGAGCAACATTCATAAACCCTACTGTAAATTGAGGAAAACCTCAGTCGCAGCACTTTCCATACAAAAATAAATTCATGTTTTAAGGAACCAAAATATCCCTACTTATTAACAGAAAATGTATGCTGACCCACCAAGAGCCACTGACATCTGAAAGGCTTATACTATCTTTAAAAGAGTTTTCTCTCTCAAAACTGAGAAATTGATATGCTTTACAATTTAAGAGATTCAGTTGTTACAATTTAAGATTATACAATCTTTTATTTGCATTTCATTTAAGCACAAAGCTTTTCCACCAGAGTACCTCACCTGCTTTCTGTGCTAGATTTGTCTACTTAGCTCTATTCCACTGTAGCCACGGACCCAAGGAAGCGGTAAAAGCCCCTTGCTATACACACAGGCCCAGATGGCATGTGCTTGTACGTGATCACCGAACTGGAAAGTTTCAACATATCAGCCATCTGACCGCAAGATTTCAAAAACGAAAAATTTGTGATTTTCTGTGTAAGGACTGTTATAGCAGCCACTGCTCTGAGGTGAAAAATGAACTATGTGCTTCTTAGAGATAAAGACGATCACAATCGTTAAGTTACTGTTACAAACCCTTAGCAGCGCAGACATCAGAAGTAATACTTGGTCTGTTTATGCATCAGTTATTTTCATGAGAAAGTTACAAAGCTTTTCAATTGTTTCATACTCCTCAAGACTCCGGGACTCAGAAACACCTCCTCAAATTTGAGGCATCTCAGAAAGGCCACAGAAGACATAACACACATTCTTTGGTATTTTTGGCATTCTGCTGCATTGTAATGATACTTAAACCTCAATACTAAGTCTGGCAAATCTGTACTGTAAAGATGCTGGAGTTCTTAACAAAACAAGCCCTTTTTTATCTGCTGGCTGGCCATGTAACATATAAAGCAAACCTGTCAAGCTAACAAAACCCAGTGCTTCTCCACAGCCTGCAGCCAATGAAAAATCCCCTCGAGTGACATATCCCAGGAGACTTCTGGAGCAGTGCGAAGTCATATCTGGGAGAGTGTCTGGCCAAAGACCAAGTATGAGGTCTTCATGTTCCTCAGTTGTTTCTTTATCTAGAATGCTGGGAGGGTCACTTTCTAGAGCCTCCACATTATCTTTCTTCTCTTCCTCCTCCTCCTCCTCCTTTGTCGTCTTCTTCTTCTTCTTCTTCTTCTTCTCCTCTTTTAGCTTCTGTACTTTGTGCTTGAATATGTCACGATGCTTGGGTTCCTGAGGACCGCAGAAGAGTTTGTCTTTGCTTAAATGCAGCAAGTCATCTTCTGTTGGGATGCAAATCATGGCGTGTAATTCAGGGTTCCCCTTTCTCAAGAGAGACAAGTTGACCCATACGAGAGCCCTGGGATAGCGCATCAAGATTGGTAAAAAGACATCCTCAGTCATTTCCTTTTGTCCAAGTCGGGAAATAAGGCGGATTCGACGATCTTTTCCAGAAGTGGGATAGCACCAGGCTGCTACCTGCATTAGCAATTTCTTGCTCCTATTAAAAAGTTTTAAAAATAAACATCAAGGATAGTTATTAACAAGTAGCACAAGAGAAATCCAGAAACTCACTTATTTACAAGACCATGATCAAGGAAGCCCAGGGGCTTTCTGTAACCTTCTGAGCCGATGTTTGTATCACTCAGCACAAAAAGAACAGGGGTGAGTGGAATTCATGTGTTAGGGTACTTCTTAAGGAGACATTCCATGTTAAAACCTGCTTTAATTGCAAACACTTTAAAACCTTCAGTGACACTCATTCAGTCCTGAACTGCCAGTATTTTCTTCCTCTAGTAACTACACAAAAACAGGAGACCTGCATTCAGACACTTTCCAAACACTGTTGCTGCCCTCATGTGTTGCACTGAAATGCAGGAGATTCTATTTTCTTTGCAGATATGTAAGTAGTGCAAGAACCACCTGAGATGGTGCATTAGAAAAGAGTATGCAAGCTGATATACACAGCAATTTTTAAGTCACAAATATAGGCCTCAAAGCTCTGCCTGCCTAGAAGCAGGCACTGCATGTCAACTCCAAAATGTTAAATTCAAGACTGTTATATTTAAGATAATTCCTTACTTCATCTAGTCACAGTGTTTGCTGGAGAAAAACAGGACTTCCACTCAACAGCAAAATTCTGGTCCTCAGCAAAACTATTTAATCTCCTCCTCATTGTATTTGGATCAATTCATTCTCTCAACTTAATAATCAAAGCTGAGCTGTTCCTTTTCCCAATTCAATTATTTCTAATAAAGGAATGACACCTCACGTGGTTGTATCATTTTGACATACCTGAGAACAACAAAGTCTCTTGTCATAGCTTCATCTCTCTCACCAAAGTTTTGGCTGCCTGGATCATCCTCTCTCTTTATGGCACCTTCAGAGCTTGTGATTTCCATGGTCTCCTCTACCTCACCAGTCTCAGAGGAAGCTTCTTTGACCACTTCTGGTTCGGGGTCACAAAATCCATTCCCTTCAGTCGCACAGTGCTCAGAGTGTGGTGAAGAAGGGCAGAGAAATTCTTCTGAATCGTTCATTCTTCTTTCCCAGTTCTTCGTCAGCTGCCCCCAAGGACAGATGAAAGGGGACAGAGTGCCCAGCTTGACATAGTTTGCCCTTTTTGCAGGGGGACGCCTAATGATAAATCAAGTAGGTAAGAATATTTCTTTCCTAGGCCCTTATTTCAAATTAGGGCTTCAAAAGGCTAAATGCCTATTTTGCCATACTGATCTACGGTGTTTTGAAAACAAGTATTTAGAACAGAAAGCTACCTGTGCATTCACTTGGTAATCTCATTGACCAGTAACTCTGAAGTTACACTTCTAGACAACACTGTTGTATTTCTGCCCTCTACATCCTTTCAGCCATTCTGGATACTTCTACTTACTACAACTGACACCACCGCCATTTCCTCTGAATTTCTCCCACCTCTGAATTTCTCCTACTTCTCCTTCCTAGTCCAAAGGGAAACCGACACCAGTTTGTCCAGAAGACACTTCTAGCTGACCAGTAAGTATGGTTAAGAGTTCTATGTTTATTGCAATGAAAACAAAGGCAAACTGCAGAATACCTAGTATTAAAAATAGTATTTAAAAGGTTGACACTGAAATACACCCCTTTGTTCACTTTATCCTTTATCACAGAATACTACTCTAATGTTCTGCCTTTGCTTTCTCCTCCCTCCTCCCATTTGCTGCTAAGGTTGCTTGAAATAAGTTGTTACGCAGCCTTCTTAGAGCCTTGTAACTGAGCATATGTCTGGAAATAGAAGGTTTTAGTTCATTTATACGGCCTGTTTAGCAGAGTCTTTCTGTTATGTACAGCTTGGATTTTTTTCTCCTTTAAATAATACTTGAATTTAAAACTCTAGTAAAATATCTTCATAAAGTCCAAGTCTAAATGAACACAACAACAGATAATTAAGGAACTACTTTAAGCAGCATTACTTCTTTTCCCATTCTTATGATCAGTCCTGAAATCAGTATTACCGTTTGAACTTTTCAAGAAGGGTGGCTTCCAGTTCTTTGGCAAACTGCATTCCCGCTGGGCAATCTGGGAAATCATTTGGAGTGTGAGGTGTTCTTTGATATTCAGAATGCTTTGCAGCCTCTTGCAAGCCACCAACTCGTACACCTCGATATATCTGTTATAAAAACCAAAACCCCAAAAAAGCCATGTTTGTATTGATTCCTGGTTACTAACTGAAACAAGACATTAATACTCCTGAAGCTACTGCCTTAAAAAATTGAAAGTACTGCTTCAGCTTTCGAAAAAAATCAACTTAAGTATGGTTTCCACAGTTCTAAATGATGACTTCAACAAAAATATTAGTCATGTTCTTTAAGATTGTTTGGAAAAATAATCAACAAAAATAAAGAGAATTTCACAGGTTCTGATCTTGTATGTTGCCAGGAACGTTGAGAGAGCTGGAGATGTTCAGCCTGAAGAAGAAAAGGCTCCAGGAAGACCTCATTGCAGCCTTCCAGTACTTAGAGGAGGCTTATAAAAAAGACAGAGAGTGACTTTTTTTCCACAAGCAGTGATAGGACAAGCAGGTATGGCTTTAAACTAGAAGAGGGAAGATTTAGATTAAATGTTGGAAAAAAAAAATCTTCACTCAGAGGGTGATGAGGCCCTGGCACAGGCTGCCCAGAGAAGCTGTGGATGCCCCATCCCTGGAGGTGCTCAAGGCCAGCCTGGATGGGGCTTTGGGCAACCTGGTCTGGTGGGAGGTGTCCCTGCCCAGGGCAGGGGGGTTGGAACCAGATGGGCTTTACGGTCCCTTTCAACCCAAACCATTCTATGAATGCGCTATTAATTTCATAAAATCACTGTTCAATTATTGTAATACAATAGGTGCCACTGCACCCTCTCCACTCAAAATTAGAAAGTTAACTGTAGAAAGGCACTGTAACAACCGTCTAAACATTCAAAAGTAGCATACTCCTAACAGCACCAAGAAAATATTCAGCCTAACTTCCAACTTTGCGTTTCAAGCTCCCCTCAAATCAGAGGCAACAGAATGTTGTCAGAACAGTGGAGATAGCCAAGCTGGAAATGGATTAGCAGCTGGCATCAAATGAGTTCTCTTCAGAGACATATGCTCTTGGAAACACAAAACCCAAGAGCTATAGCATTAGCTTTCTTTTCATAGTCCCCACGCTTCAAGCTTCAAGCTGCCACGTGGGCACAGTTATACCCAACAGAACACTGGGGATTTTGATCCTCTGATGGTGAATTGATTACACCATGTGAAGTATGCTAAAATCAGTATTTCAAACCAAATGACATCATTGTTGTATTTACTTGCCATTTCCAAGGAAAGTCACTTACAAAAGGAATCCAGAAAGCCATGCCCCAGCCCTTTGGTAGATAGATATCCCAGCCACTCCCCCATCCTGGTCGATCTTCTCCAGCCATTTTTCCTGGCTGTTGCACCAACAGTATGGGAATCTTAGACTCACAAGGACCCAAATCGAGCTGTGATCCAGGTACCAATAACTGGGCTCTCATTTGGTTTAAATCCTGAGAAGGAGGAGAAATTTCCCGTAAGTTAGTAACCTTTTTCCCTCTTCCAGATAACGTTCTGAGACACAGACATGAGATAACTTATGACGAGGAAAAATAAATTAGAAACTTTCTACACATTTGAATTGACCATCATTGAGGCACAAAATATACCTTTAGAAAAAAAAGTAAACTTTTTTCCCTCTCTTGTAACTTCCATATTCCTTAATGGATGGCAGGTATTGAAACTCAAAAGCAAAAATGTACAGCAAAGATGAGAAAGAAAAGCAAGTATTCCAACTTGATTCTTATAGATTTATGCACAAGACTAGACTGAGCTGGTGCTTTCAGAAAATCTGCCGATACATGGATAAAATCTGAACTATATCCAGGGAGATGGAAACAGCATTTAGTCATGAATCAGTTTTGCATGAAGCATGCTGGCACCAAGGCTTTGTCAATCACTCGTTGTTATATTTCATTGTACAGCATTATGAATACATTTATGAGAAGAAGAACGCCAGACTGCAACTTTATACGTCCCTTCTGCATCAGCTGTTTTTGTAAGGTAAACATTACATTTCACAACAGCAGGAAGACCACAAAGACTGTGCTGATCCCATTATATGCTAGTGTAACATTTTGGAAGCATTTTGCTTTTTTACACTGTGGTGGTCAATTTGAAAGAACACAAAACTAATTTGCATCGCAAGAATATTTGGAGAGATGTTTCTGCCATATGAACATTTTCTCTTTGGGTTATAATGGTGCCAAAATGTATCACCTCTTGTGACTAGATCACCTTTTCGCCCATTCAGTTGTGGGTTGCTCCAATAGAAATGTCAAAATAGAAGGTTTCAAACCTGTAAGAGCACATTTAAAGCTGTCTAGAAATCACAGGTATTACCCAGAATGACACAACACAGCGTGTTGCAGTTCACGACCAGAAGGATCTACTTAGTCTCATTTTCCTTTCTTTTGTCAGAAGAATCCACCTAGCTTTGACTGAGGAGTAAAAGGACAGAGCCTCCCTTTGCCACTTTGTCGCTTTTTATCTGCTATACACGAGTTAAGGTGATGTAGGAAAATCCAATTCCAAATCTTTCAGGTAAATAAACCTACGATGATTTAGTCCTGTGGACAATCCAGTAAAGCTTTCTTTTAAGTGAATCACAAACACTGGTCATACAAGAACATTACATAAATGCTACAGAATAGACACTTAATCTCAGTAGTTGGATACTACTACATTAGTAAACTACTGCTTTTGGAGTTAAATAAGTTTCAGGAGTCTCATATATGGACCGTTAACCATTTTCTCCACGGCAATCCACCTTGTTAGTTACCTGCTCTGAAATTTTATTTTCAGTGACGTTCTTACAGATGTCCTGGTCCCAGATAAAGCTGTGAGCGCACTCAACGGGTACACCCTCCAGGTACAGCTGCCTAACTTTATCATTATCTACAAAAGAAGAGAACCTTCAAGCAAAATTCACATTTTTGCAGTTTAAATTTCAAATTATCGAAACCACTCCAATATCATGAGTACAATGAGCAAACTGGAAAAAAAAAAAACACTACTGAGAGGTTAACAGTCATCAGAGTGTCTGGAATATATCTTAACACACATTTTTCCAAATACAGAACATGAAATAAACTACCTGTTAGTCTTAGAAGAATTAACCTTGAGTTTTCTTACAGACATTCCCTAGTAGAAGTGACATCACATTTGGCAATGTTAGTTACATACTTAGGAAGCAACTTTTAATATTCTGGAATTTGGCGTTCCAGGAAAAGTATGCAGCTCACCCAGGTTTGGTAAAAAAGCAATGTTACAAAGTCTGAAATAAGTCCTAAGCACTTTTCAGATAAGTGAATCTGACCTTTAAAAAGTGTACATACAGGCAATATTTTTACGGATACGACTACAATGCAGTATTTATTTAGCACTAGCTTTCCACTCCCTGGATCATTTCAGGCTCTGCACTTCAAGGAAGGGTATTAGTATGTCTGCTTTGAGTATGTCTGCACAGTCCCACTGCGTAAGTGAGTGTGTACTACTGAAGATGATAACAGTTCATCATTTGGGGTATTAAACCTACCTCTGCTTCAACTCCCCAGTCCAAGCAAAATAGAGAAAAACTATGGGTTAAAAACCTACAGGTTAAAAGCATTCAGCATTCCATATGTGGTACGCAGTGCACGCCAATCCATATTCTGAGTAAAATAATCCTTACCAACAAATGATACAACGAAGCTATTAATAGTTATGTGATTAAAACTCACTGCCCACTGAGTTATGTGATTAAAACTCACTGCTGCTCATTTTGCAATCTACAGTCTTACATATTAAAGGAACAATTTGTTTGTTTGTTTTTTTTAAATAATGTTTTGTCTTTTGAAAGACAAAATTCAGGTAATTTTTCCAGTTAATGTGGACAAAGACTTGGTGCACAGAAGACAGGGATTGTTCAGTAGTCCTAACTATACAATAGATACTACCAAACATAATTGCAATAATTACTTGTTAAAAAAATACATACTGTCCATAGTAATTACAGTTGCAAAAATCAACAGAAACATTTAATATGGCAACACTCCGGATAGCCTGATGGCGCTATTAACCTGATACTTGCTAAGCATTCTTGCTGATAAGATACATTTACATACAATGATGAGGAAGAAATACTAAAACAGTAATCAGATTAGGGTGGCATTCCTTCAAATTAAGAAGGACTCTGCATTTTACTGTGGACATCTTCACAAAATTAATGTAAAGACTCCAAATAAATTATTACAGTTCTTAATTTACAATAAAGATCCAAAATATAAATGTCATTTTGGGCATCCATTCCAGGTACATGCACTAGCAGGCAATCACCTAATAGCTGTTTCATTTAGAACGGCCAACAGATCTTCTTCTCTACCCACTGGGTACAGACCTCTCCTCTATACAGCACAGAATTAAGGTTTGTAGCAGAAGGACTACAACTGCAATGTACAGCACAGCAAGATCTAGCGGAAACAGAAAATTTTATTTTGTAAGGTTTCCAGTTTATTAAAACAAACAAACCAAACACAGAAAGAGCCATGCTATGGATGACAACTAAAAAGAAAATCTTTAGTCCTTGCCAATTTAGCCACAAGAATTCCTTCTGTGATCCAAAATTCAATCAATAACCTGAGGAGGAACCTGAAAAGGTTCTACGTTCCCAGAGGAAAAGCACGTTCTGTCTGGAGATACAGCAAATATCAACGAACTGAAGGAAGGAGAAAAAGACAGCAAAAACGTGAGTAGTTGTGGTAGGGAATTCCTTCCTGACTCTTAGAGACAACCAAGGTGAACGTAATTACAGGCAAATGGAAGGTAAGGGAAGGGCCTTTCCCATCTTCTGTACAGAAAGTATTTGTGAACATTAGAATCTCTTTAGGTTACATTATTTAAACATGTTCTACTTCCTTCAACTGTAAATTCTTCACTGTAACTTTTTCTGAATTATTTTTTTACCTCTTATCTCTATTACCACAGCTGAGATAATGCTATCCCTGCCATTCTTGGAGTTCTTTGGAATTCCTATATTGTAGGGCATGATTTATCTTTTTTTTTTGCCTACAGTCCACCCAATATTCTCCTCACTACCCTAAAATCTTTAACATCATACATTCTTTTACCTTGATCTCCATTCAACCTGGAGAATCCCATCTCTCTGCAAAGCATACTGTAATTCAAACTGTAGCCTTTTCCTGTTTTCTTCACTCAACAACGTAAGATTTCTGGAGAAATAACCCTACTGATGAATAATTTGCTAATGATATTGGAAGTGAGATGTTGCAGCTAGTACAGGAAATGAGGGAGCTGCATTACTAAGCACAGAAAGCTCAATGACAATCAGCATGTTACCTGCTTCTGCTGATGTCAAAGGTTGGTGCTCAAACAATACTGGCAGAGAAAAAGTTTTGTTTCATTTCATATTGTTGTTCTGATGTGTAACTGATTACCTTAGCAATCTTACAAGACAGAAGTAAGGTTAAGAGTGCTTCTACTTGAAATTTTTCTTTCTGTCTGTGAGAAGCAGCAGCAGAAGCAAAAAAAAAAGTACTGTTAGGGAACAGTTTCACAGCGTGTATGCGGGGGGTACCAGGAGAACCAATGCAAAGGGCTGGATACCTAAACCACTGCAAGAATGTGTTTATTGGCAAAGAATCAGGCTCTGTGTTTGCAGAAGTAACTTTAGCTCACTTATCTTTCATGATGCATTCTCCTTATACGCATCTCATTCACTGACTGTTTAGAGGCTCCACCATACCCCATGCTGAGCAGCAGAATTTGTATTCTCCCATAAGACAGCAGCAGTGTATCAAAATGTCGGAAGAGTACTTTAAAACGGAGAGAAGACTAACGCTAATTTGCGGTCATGTAAGTACTGACCGCTTGCTGGGAGGCTCGACTTCCAGAAGGCATAAACCTGCTGAGAAGGCAGTGAAAAGTGATTTATTCACAAACTCTCTATCCCACAGCCTAAAGAAATGAGGTCAGTTCCGTGAATAAACACACAGCCTGAACCCATGCATATGCATTCAGGAGTGTGAGTAACTGGAAAAGACTGAAGTTACCTTTGGTTAACACGTCACCCACAGGGGGAAAACTACACAGGCATGACCTTAGAACAGCTTTTTGAAAACAAAATAAAATAAAAGGAATATGGATAGATCCATGTCATTTCACAGATTTCACGTATGACGATCCACGGACAGAGATGAGGGCCGTAACTTACCTAAACTATTTGCACATCTGACAAGCGATGCATCTCTAAATTAGTAAGCACTGGCTAAGAAAATCTATTGGTTTTTACCCATTGAAGAACAAGAGACTAAAGCAAATATACAATCTGCTACCATAAGCAGTGTCATTTCGATCTTACTAATATTAATCCCAATAGCATTGGAATGTCCAGGAAGCAAAAAGAGGAAAAAAGTGTGGAATAGAGCAAGGGTTCCTTTTTATTGCTCAGTCAACGTGACATGTCATTAAGACAAATAGCTAGTACCATTTCTTACATAAAGGTCATCTTACCACATTACCACATCTGAGTAAGGTTATATCAAAACCAAGGCTCAGAAAGTTTATGTAGTTCTAAGGCTCGTAAAAAGATTTCCTCTTACAGAAGGAGCAAATTAAAACCATTTCAATGGAATTACAGACCTCATCTTCCATCAGTGGATCAACTATCTAGAATAAAGGCCTAACTTTTTTTTTGTGGGTGTTACTGTGGAAACATTGGTAATATCATTGCCGTAGTAATGTATATACTATGTGCCAAGATTAAATTCCCTCATTATTTTTGTTTAAACAAATTGCCCTTCATAAATTTGAAGAGGAGGATAGAATCCCTTCCTGGATCACTCCTCACAAAAGAACCAGTGTAAGCAGGACAGAACCGTTTGGAAAAAATGCTGGTAAAACTGGTAAATCAAACTCAAATAACCCCTGGGAACATGTTGCTTTTGATGACATTCTTGCTGGATATTTCAGTAATATGACTCCAAGTGTGGACAATAATAGGGTTCTGGGGAAGAGTGCAACACTATGATCAGTATGCAGTGATGTCATTCTAGACATTTATGGCTTACAAACTTCAAGTTAGAGGCGATCTTTCTGCATCGAATGGCCTTCAATAGTTTCTCCTCCGTTTATTTAATGGATTTTTAAACTCCTGCAAATCCACCAGGCAATCAAGGAGGTTGATAGGAACAAAGAACAAATACAGTTGATAGATAGAGCAACAAAACGTGCAACAAAACCACATGCTCCAACAAGATCACAAACTAAGCTGCACATAGTTTCAGGTCCTGAAACAGTAAACAGTGTGAAGAATGGATAATGCCTGCAGATAGAGAATAGATACAAAACATATTTTGCACAGTAACTGATTATGCCTAGGATTCCTTTTATTAGTACAGATGCAATTTTACTTTTTCTTCAAAAACACTAAGAATCAAAAGCATGTGAAGGCTTTCCTTGACTAGAAAATTATAAAAGTATCTGAGTTTAATAAACTAACATGGATAGATTTTCTAGAAGTTTTTCAAAAATGTAACTTCTCTTAGCTACTTGAACAAGTAAACCGATTAAGGCAGAGATACAGCACTGGTAGTAGCTGTCACATAGTCAATTACCAAGTCAGGATGGGAACAAGAGTCTTTGGAGAGTAACAGTAGCCTCTCTTTTCAACTAACACTTGAGGCTGAGAGGAGAGTGGTAGTTATATCTCAGTCTTGAGGTTTCTAAGTAGGAGAGATGAACTACCACACCATACGATTTAGCCACTGCACATCTAATGGGTACACAGCAGACTGTGAATAACCCTCTAAGTCATCCCACACAGCATTAGGAAGTCATTCAGGTGGGAAACATGGAGAACAGCAGCCATTCCTGTTCCCTCCCTACTGCTTCTTGTAGCAGGGCTGTTCTCTCCCTTTCTGCTCCCTTACCATGATGTCCTTTTGATTTTCTGTTAGAAGACAGCTGTATTATCTATCTACCTTCATTCTTCTGCTTACTTTTAACCTATCAGGTAGTGATGTGTCTGTGCAACATCAAGTCCTTTAGCAGGACCTAAATTAAAAGGTATCTCACACAGTTTACTTTTTCTTGCTAGCTGATCAAGGGCTTTCTCCCTGACCTGAATAGAAGTCAGAGAGGGGAGGTAATATTTTGAGCTTATGATAAAATAAAATTTTTAAAAAATCTCAGAAAGGAACCAGAAAGTGACACCAGATTTTCTGAATGTTTGTGGTTTAGAAGATTTTTTTTGCAAGTAGAAAGACCTTGAAGATGGCCATTTCTAGCCAGCCAAAGAAAGACAGGCATAGGTACCTACTTCCTCTTGTCTCCCTGCCCTACATCATTACTTCTTTACCATGTCTCTCCTTCCTGAGGGACGACCATCTCTGGCAGTGGGACAGAAACTGCTATGTGCCTTTTCCACTGCTTAGAAGCCTTCCACTGAACTCGCCTTCTTGAACGCATCTTCACAGACATGACAAGCAGAATGAAAGGGAACAGACTACTTCTTGTGGTCGCTAACTCCTTTACCAGCTCAAACAAGTCTCTGTAAACAAGTGGTGTATAGCTCACCTTACTCCTCGGGACGAAGGAACCAAAGTAGAGGTCACATATGCAGCAACATTTCCAACACGAACATTAATGATGAGAATGTAGCTAAGCAGAACTAATAAACAGAAGAAAGGCTGTTCTACATACAGAGGTTAAAATAGGAGGATATAAGAAAACCTGAATAGGAAGAGTTGTGCTAAAAGAGAGCTAAAAGATGGTAACCTAAATCAGCATTCAACCTGGTTTTCAGTGAAAGCTAAGGCTAGATTATTCTAGTATCTTGTAAACACACCACCAAGGAAACGAAGTATTTTGAAGTCTCTGGCAACTTCACTTGTCTTGTTTGCTAGCTGACTATTCTGTTTCTCACACTAAGTTAGCCAGGCTGTGTCCAATCAACCTAATTGTAAATGCCTACACAGCACTGTACACAAATCCCATTGTGTATGTTCTTGCACGTTTTTCAAGGACGTTCAAATCCAACTGATTTTGTATTTTGCACTGAAACGTTGTGCAAGTCAGCACTGAAATGAGTCTACGTAGTCACCCATGCATCTTTTGTTTTCAAGGAAGATACCGTCTTGACCATTTGAAATACTAACCTTGCAATTTATTTTTTTTCTCCCTAGTGAATTTGCAAATTTCACCATTCAAAGACTATAAACCAGAAACAGCAGGCATCTTCTTGGAGAGAGAGACAGCACCTGGAAGACTAAATACTGAACAGAAACTGAGCATCTTTTAGCACCTGGTTGGCCTTGCCAGGATTCGAACCTGGATCATCTGTATGGTCAGACAGAGGCTTCCACTGAGCACAAGACCAGCTTTGGTGCACATCCCTCCCTCACAATTGCTGTTCTAAAACCTATGCACTCTATGCAATTTTCAGGCTGCTTCTGTTCTGACAAGGCAAGTAGAAAGAGGAAGGAAACATTCTGAAAGCTAATGCTAGAGGAAAACAGCAAGAAAAAAAATCAGTAGAATATGACAGTAAATGAAAACAGAAGTGTAGAAAGAAACTGAATCTCTTGCCTTTGTCAGTTTCACACACAATATAAGCAAGGCATTTTACCTTGGTATTTTTCAGGGTCTGGCATGGCTTTTCTCTTCTTTTTTGGCAGATTTACTCGAGGATCTCCAACAGTGAGGCCCAGTATTGTACCTGGTGGCATTTCTGATGGTGAACTTATCCCTTTAAAAATACATAGATGAACACTGCCATGAAACCACAAATAAATTTGCAATCTTCTTCTGCACTGTTATTTTGTGCATTTTTGCCTGCAGGGATGTGACACCACTAGAAGCCAGAGATGCAAGCCAGAGTACTCAGTTTAGCATGTTTTGAAAACTCACCAATGCTTGTTAAATGTCCAATAACAAAAGACAACAACAGCAGCATAAGACTTAGTCTGCAATTATACTTATGCTTAGCATAGAAATGAGGTCACTCGCTCAACTTACAGACTCATATTCATCCTTTACGTTTGGCACAACTCTTAAGTAACAAACCTTTCTTTTCTACTTTTCTTCCAGAGAAAGGGAAAAAAAAATGTAATTTTTACCTCATCTTGTCCAATCTGAGGCTTAACTGCTTGAGACTGGGGAGCTTGAGTATAATTTGAGATCTAACATCACCAGCTCTTTATCTGCTTTCAGAGCTAAAAACTAAGATGTTGTTTACTTTGTATTTTACATCTCAGCCAAGTAAACAAATGCTCATTAGGAACAAAAACATGCAAAGCAAGACAAAATGCTTTCAGTTTGAGCAGGAGTCTACCATGTTATCTGAGGAGGCAGTTTACAACTTATTGTCTTAAGTGTGTGTATATACGTGAGTGATATAGTCCAACATAAACTATATCCCATCAACAACTTCAAATCCAAGTTCACAAAGACAAGAAACAAGATTTATCTGTTTAAGAGTTTGGACTACACAGAGGACTTAATGTTCCCTTTAAAAAAACATCAGCGTAGCTATCCTCAAACCTTTGACATTGTCACAGTAATTACCTATATACATACTCACTAGCATCACTATCTTGATGAAGCAAAAAAAAAAGCCTTTCCAAATCTAAGCCAACTTGTTAGCATGCCAGTTTTGACCGCTAGAACCTAAGAATTTTCCCTTCCTCCCATTTCACCCATGCCCAAATACCTTCTAATAGCTCAAAGATAGCAGTTTGACGTTGATGAAGAGATACTTTTTCAGAGTCCTTGCAGTTTTCTACCCACCACTTATTCAGTTCCGATTCTGAATCTGCCATCTCCTGGAAAACAACACCATCTAATTAACTCAAGTAGTAATTTAGTATTTTCTATCAGTACGAATTCAATCTCAGTTTGTCTTAATCACTATGATTATTTTCTTCCAGGTTTCAAACCAAAATCATTTATTTCTGATGCAGCTTATTCCTATATTCCACTTTATAATATCCCTCCAATAAGCACGTTCAATTTAACCTGTGTTCCAAAAGTAAACAAAGCAATCCACAATCCTTCCTAACTCTGTAGTCGGTAATTTCTTATAGAAAGCCAGAAATTTTATGGCCTTCTCATGTTTGCTGCAAGAGACAACAAAATCCCACACTGAAACCACAGAGATGCTACACGCCAAGAGGTGGACAAAATACTAAATCCTGTAGAAATTATGCATTTGATTTAAAATACAAGTCTTCTATACTTTTCATGCCTTGCTCTACAGAGTGCTCTAGCTTGTTGCTTGAGAAACATGATCTATAGATCGCCAAAGACAGCATGAATTATTCTAGACCTCTCAACACAATGTGTCCCTACTAAACTTTCAGAGCCCACTCAATAGTGTCATAGCTTCTGTGTTCTTCCTACCCACACTTGAAGTCCATACAGAGCTCCTCCTGAGATCAGCATCAGTCAAGGGGCTCAATATAGAGAAGCTAACAGAGTAAAAATACTTATTTTAAAGGCTAACCTGTGTAAGGCTAGACAGTTTGTGATTCTTTCTAGCAAAAAGAAGTTTGCGCACCCTAGAAACCTTATTAAAGCTACAGTAGTATCCAACTTGCTATTTTCCTTACTGTTTGGAGGGAAGCAGCTTTCAGGGTCTCTGTAAGGACACAGTGTGATAGCGGGCCGATCAGTCGATATCTGAGAATCTCCATAGTTCGATCACTGAAACAGAGGGAAGTTTCACCTGAGTGTATGCTTGTAGAGCACACTATTTTTCCCCCAGTACTTTGTTAAGCTATAATCCATCTACTTTTAACTGGTTATAGGTCACAGTTTCTGACTCTACTGTGAACAAACCTGATCACAACACCAGTAGTTTGTGAGATCCATGAGTAGGACTGCAACGGATCTCTAGTGCCATCACCAATTATTTTTTTCACTGGCACAGTTTTTTCTCCTTCTTTATCCTCTTTCTTTCTTTTTTTGCCAAGGCTCACAACGACATCCATTTGTTCTTCCTCTTGAACTGATGTTGTAACTGGCTCAGGAATACAGACTTTTTCAGGCTCTGAACACTGAAAAATTTCTTTTAACTCATTCAGTATGTCCTAAAGAGAAGTCAAAAGTTTGGATTAGGAGGATGAGCAGGGCATTACAAAGCTTAAGTACAATTTTAAGAATTACACTCTAGCATTTTAATTTCTTATAAGGATTTAAGGGAATGATCTTCATTCTGCTTAAGTCCATGCCTTACTATCAAGTGCTGAATGTAATACTGTTGCCAGGAAATTACTGTCACTCAAATTAATGGAAGAAAAATTGCAAGTGTACAGTTTATTTTATTTACTTATTGAAGTTCATAGCTAAGAAGCAGATTATGATTACCTGTGATGACAGCAACCAAACAGCCCGTCATGGGTGGCAGTGAGAAGGAAGCAAATCAAGCAACAGCACATTGTGAACGTACCCCAAGGGAAGTGTCACTAGAAAAACTTGAACAAGCTCACAACAAAAAAACTCAGAGGCATGCACCTTAAGAACAAGTTGCAGAACACAAATATGGTCAGTGTGAAAACAGTGCTGTAATTTTTAATTCCTAAGGCCAAGTACTACAACTGTCTCTTCTACACCTTTCAGAAAGTATCTCCAGCATAAGGAATAGATAATGCATGAACAAATTGGAATTCAACTATGAAAAACAAAATACCTGTTTGAGAGCTGGATGCATCCAGATCCATAACTGTCTGTTTTCAGACCCATCCCTGGGTTTCCAAATAAACGTAACGGGACCAAGCGTATCCTTAGGATAGCGATCTGCTCGGTAAAGATTCAGGGAACCCTGGAATCTTCCAGACAGACAACGCGCCACTCCAAATGTCAATCCTGAAGAAGAAGATACTTATTGAAAAACAAAATTGTTTAAGAAACAAAAAAAAAAAAAAAGAAGTTCAGTCTGGCTGTTAAGACAGTACCAAATAAAGAAGACAATAATAATTCATTTACTACAAGACAAATGAAAATAAGAAATCGTGGTCCTAGTATAGGACATTTTAATCATGTTTTCCATCCAAAAATCACAACTAAGTATCAACTGTTATTACTTCTCAGACTGCTGGCATATTAAGAAGGGAAAAGGATGAGTCAACCTTTGGTCTGTTCAGAATCTTAACTTTATTTCAAACTAGTTAAATTTTACCTGTGTCAACACTACATATTCGAGCAAGTTGCTTCAGAAGCTCATTCTCTTTACCAGTCAATTCCAGGCAACAGTAATATGATAAATCCTGAAACAACAGAATAGCGGTAAAGTGAGAATAACTCCTGCAAGTGAACCTGGCAAGGAAAAATCAGATGGAGCTCCATGATTTAAGCTGTAGCAGTATTTTTTCATTCACTGAAATCTGAGTCAAAGAGAAAACATTTTCCTTTCTAACTTAACATTGCTAGTTAAAGGACAGCTGTCAGGCATTTCTCGTTCAAGAACCAACCTTCCCCTTGAACCAAGGGATCAGAAAGGTCACACAATAAAGCACCTGTCTTCAACAGCACCCTGCTCTGGAAGAAGATACAGGGATTCACTTCATTTCTAAGCTCTTATGGTTGAAAATGGAGTATTTCAGTCACAGTTACCTTTTTAATACATAAGACTCTTCTATAGGCTCACCTTGTTCTCTTTGATGCTCTCCACCTTTCACTGCAGTTATGAAATTATTCATTTCATAGATAGCAGTTATTAACAGCTGACACAACATTACTTCAAAGAGACAGAAACACTTATAACTGAAGAGTTAATTACTTCAACTTTGCAAAATAACAAAGAAAACAGATGCAAACGTGGTACCTGAAGAAGGCAGTGATTTGTCATGGCTCGGTAGCAAGCCCTGTAGCACTTCTCTGTAGGGCTGTCTCCTAAACAGTATCCCCATTTTTTTACCATATGAAATCTCTTTGCATGCCAAATATGCGTTTCCAGCCAAATATTCTTTCTTTGCCTGCGATTAAACTCTGCTACCAAATTCACGTGGCGCCTTCTAGCCTTGCGACATTTAGTCTTTGACTGTTCTTTTTTCTGATGTACAGCCTTCTCTGCCTGTTTTTAAAAGAGAGGACATCAAAGTAAATCTCGAAAGGACAAACTTGTGTTGAAGAAAAAGGTTAACATATACAAGGATACAGAAAGCATTAGCATAATCTAAACTATACTTTATCCTGATGTTATTTCTCCATAACTCTACCACTTCATTTGAGGGTAACTAACAGATGGAAATTTTATATGCAAGCCCCATCCATACAAGCACATCAAAGTTTGACTTGAACCCACAGTTAAACCAAAATCCCCAGACGTTCAGAAACTTACCAGTGAACAGTAAGATCTGTTGGGTGGTGAGGCCCTGGCACAGGCTGCCCAGAGAAGCTGTGGATGCCCCATCCCTGGGGGTGCTCAAGGCCAGGCTGGATGGGGCTTTGGGCAACCTGGTCTGGGGGGAGGTGTCCCTGCCCATGGCAGGGGGGTTGAACTTAGATGATCCTTAAGGTCCCTTCCAACCAAAACCATTCTGTGATTCTGCTACTTCCTGTGCCAACATCAGTATAGCCACGTGAACAAAAGAACATGATACTTGGAAAACCTCGAAATCTGAGCTTGTACAGAAGCAGTATGGACTCAAAGACTGGCAGGTAGGACCTGAGGATTGTTAGAGTCTCTACAGTGTGCAGAAGCAAACAAGAAAGGGCCGTTCGTGATGTAAAACCAAATTGCTGGTAACGACCCAGTCAAGAATAGAATCACTAAGAGCGAATGCATGGCTGAAGAGGAAAGCTTGCCTCTCCAGTTTTTATTTGTCTTTCTATGAAGAGAAGTAGCAGAAAGAAATAGGGACTGTAGGGGAAAAA
Organism: Anser cygnoides; assembly: GCF_040182565.1. Classification (NCBI taxonomy): domain Eukaryota; kingdom Metazoa; phylum Chordata; class Aves; order Anseriformes; family Anatidae; genus Anser; species Anser cygnoides. Next base: position 140,437,095 of record NC_089874.1, on the reverse strand, counting down.
TAAATCAACAAATACTTCTTACGATGCCCATTGTGGGCTCGCCAAGAAATGGCTGACAACAGACCATCGGTTGTAAGGGTAACAGCAGAGGAATGGGAACGCTAGAAAGTCACTGCCCTGAGCAGAGGAAACACTGAAATGACCCACAATGTCAAGGCAGACAGGCACAGAAGAATAAAACAAGTTCCAAGTCGCGATCACACTCATGTGATTGCCTGCAGAAAAGGCAACAGAAGCCACTGGGACAATGGTACGTAACTGATTTGTTCAGAAAGACAACTAGAGAAAAAAGTGATGTGGTACTGTAGACAAAAAATGCATTTGTCTTCAAACTTGTGAAGAGGTAAGAGAGAGTCTAGGTAAGTTTTTGCATGAAAGTGGTCACATTAAAGGATCTAAGAAAACAAAGAAAGTGCTGCAGAATCAGAACAGTAACTTTGAAGAAGCAGACTTCGAACACCAAAAACTAATAGGCAGAACCTTTAGAAAGGGAAATGGCTCAGAAGACACAAAAGCCCCAAGAAACCATGAAACAAAAAACCTGCGTAGGCACACAAACTACACAAAAAGACCCGAAGAGAGAGAATAGAGCATAAGAAATACAGCTACATGACCTCAAAAATCCAAGAATCATACGAGTGAAAACAAGGATGGATAAGAGTGAGTATATACAGAGAAGTTAGAAATGCTTCCACATGAAATGAGTTAATAAAGTAGGACACAAAAGAAGAAATATAAACATGAAAGAAATCTAGATTAACAAGGACAGAATGTGTAACCATGCAAAACAGCCCATGCTGTTTATGCCAAACTGTATAAAATCTCATCATGACTAACAAAGCAAAAAGAATGCCAACCAGAGCAATTAAAAAAAAAAAAAAAAAGAGATGCAGGTTATGAAGGTCTAATAAACCACACCCTAAGGAACATGAGCAGAAGTACTTGAAGCAATTTCTGAATCATGAATCTTCGGGAACTCGGAAGGAAGGGGTAAGATCTCACAGAACTTGAAAAAGGCAAAGCTAGGGGGAGAAAGCGTGCAAGAAATATGTCAATCAACCAACCTTAACGCATAGAAAACTTATCAGGAAAACTCATTTGATCATTTTAAGAAGTGTCCAGAGAAAGTATAGTGATCAATGACAAACATCAGACAGAATCAGACAGATACCTTTTTTTAAAATACATATTAATGTCGTAGTGGATTAGGAGCAAGTAGCTACACAGGAGCATTCTGACTAAATGCTGAGATGCCGCTCCAAAATGAGTTTCATGAGAAACCAGAAATACTCATTAGCAGGTCTGAAGCTGCATGCAGCTGCCAGCTACTCCAGCGTATGTCAGAGCTGTAACACATGAACAATTGCAGGAATGAGCTGTGATGGTTTGAGTCCAGCAGGGTCACATCTCAAAGCAGTGGCGGGTGCAAGCTAGGCAGGTGTTATTCAGGACTCCTGGAACCCAGATTCACTGCCCAAACAAACCCTCCTGCAGTAAGGGTTCTATCACTACTCCAGTAACTTTTCAAGTTGTCCAATAATCACAGAGACAAGTTGTTAGTGAGATCTACCTGAGCCACCATCTAAAACTGAGAAGTTTCTGCATTTTGGATCCAAATATCAGCCAAAGTTTGTGTACCCACAGAAGTTTTGCAGACCAGCTCAGGTCTAAACATTAACAAACGTACAGCTGAACACCATACACCAGCTATGCCCACGATACAGTTTAGCAAATACTATCAAAACACACTTATACCTCTTTTCTGGCAATCTCTTGCAGCCTCCTGGGTAGGCGTTTAATATTGTGACTCATAGCTCGCCTTCGCATGTGCCTAGGTAGCGTCTGGAAAACTAGTGAGTTTGAAGACTTTTGCGTAACTGCTTTCAACATGGCTTTCATCTCAGCAGCACGAGCTTGAGCAAAGGTAGACACTGCAATGAAAAGAACCGTATCAGAGCACGACAAACGGCAAAAATCAAAGAAGGGGACGCTACACAAATTCCTGAACTCCCAGCGGAGTATTTCTGCTACATCCATCCAATGACTTCTTGAGGTAAAAGAAAATACTGTGTACTGTCTATTACTGAAGTAACAACTATTCTTTAGATATTCTGAAGCTTACATATTTATTTAAGCACATACTTGGACATGAATGACTCTAAAAAGCTGTGGTGTAACCAACAAGTTCTATTTGCATCAAGTACTTCCTTACTAGATTAGAGTAGCAATGTTTTCAGATGGTACTAAGAGAGATGTAAAAGCTTCATCATGGAAAAACAGGAAGCAGTAGTTGTATTACATCCTGTTTTAAAATGATCAAATAAAGAGCCAGAGGGTGATTTTGTTTTATACTTACAGAAGTGTATTCATTATCATAGCACTGCCACATTTTGAAAAACTAATTTGTCTCTTTGTTCTCCTAAACAAATATTCTGTTAGAAGAAAAGCTGTCTTTAACTCACATCATGAGCATAAACAGTTTCACTGGCTACATTAAAAACAGATGACTGTCAGTACTCATTTTATTGGTAAACAGAAAGCAAAATGCACACCCCTCATCACAAGTAAGTGCAATTTTTCAACTCAGAAGTCTGAAAGGACTCACTGAACAACATCTGGTCGTTCATTCTGGTACACAAGTATATCTGTATTTTGGAGAAAATCAGGAAAAACAGAAGACCAAATGGACACGCCAAACACAGCATCAGTTCTGATTTTTGCTATTTCACAAAACCAAAGACAGACAGCACACAAATAGCAGCAGGTTGCCCTGGAAATTGTGGCCTTTTTTTGTATATACAAACCTGTTATGTATCTAGGTATTTCCTCAGAAGCACTCTGGTGTCCTCCTTGCCATCCTCCTCTTCCTCTGCCTCTCTCTCCTCTATTTTGTTCTCTGGGAAAATACTGGTCTTTCCTGTAGGGAGGCCCGGATGACTGATGCGCAAATTTCTGCTGTTGATACTGCTGCTCGGAACGAACATCTCCTGAAGGGTTTAGAAATGAACAGAGGTAACAGAAATACAAAGTCATCTGAGCAATGGATAAATGCTAAACCATCCTTTCTAATACAATTACATTACACACACCTCCTACTATATTTAACATGTACCTGAAAAAGCCATGAGAAAACAGAAATAAGTTCTTTTTCATCAGAAGAGACAAAAAATTTGAGCTGCCCAGCAGCAAGCTGCGGTAGATTAAGGAGTTTTTACACATTTTGAAAATGGTACCCAACTCAGACTTTGCCTCCAATGCTCTATCAGGCCCAATAAGAAAGACCTGATCAAAATCAGCCTATACTGACCGCCATCAGTAGTGGTTCTTATTATTGTCTAGTCGGGGTTTCAGTATGACACCAGCAAAGGTAATATTTTACCCATAACCATATGTATTTTTGTCTAGTATCGTATCTTCTAGCTTAAATAAGTCTCGTGTGTGTATTTCTATTACAGCAGTAAGTAAATTCAGCATGATACAGGTATGTTGGTGCAGTAAGTTACACACTCTTCTGGTGCAGGCATCTACATCAACATCAAAATTAAATAACAAAAATCTAGAGAAATACCCCTCAAGAGGGACAAGCACCTTAACAGCATTGCAAGGAAGTTTAAGAGAGCCCTGAAGTCCATAGTGAAGGATGAGCTTATATTCAACCTACGCAATTAAATCTTGGTTAGGATTTTGGGTGCAACTTGATATAAGGCTGTCAGGCAGCTCGTGCTGGGTATCTGGACTAAAGAGAGCCCATACAGCCATTTCTTCCAACCCACCCACTGCACCAAGTCAAGTACTAGCAGTAACGCAGGGCCATACGTTTCAGGGAGCCCCTCCCCTGATAATTATCCTGTGTCAGAGGGAATGGGCAGGAGATTAAAAAAAAAAAAAAAAAATCAGTTTTCAGGTTGATGAGCTTCCTAAACAAGTTTAACGTATTGTCCCATAAATTCTGCCACTGGCATGAGGAACACACAGCCTGGAGGAGCAGATACCCCTCCAGTAGCCTCAATTTAAACGAGCTTAGAGCAGCAAGGAACCTCCCTCTTCTGTTTCAAGCAATTGTGAAACTGAAGTTTCACATTCAGCAAGAATGCTGTTCCAGCTCGTGTAACCAGCTCAGAAGCAACCACACATTATGCAGCATATATATATATATATATGTATATATACGCACACTTTGGGATAGAAAGAAAAGTAAGTTCTCATGTGGAATAATTCCCTGATCTGAGTTTGCCACATGGCTGGGAGCAGTACTATCCAGACAGTGAGGTAAGGGTGGGGAGGAAGTAGCTGGGAGATAGGGATGGAGGCTGGAGCCAGCAAATTTGTGGAAACCTACAGCCCAAGTCAACTGAAAGAGGAGAGCTGAATGGCAACTAACTCATATCACAAACACACCTTCCACTGTTAGGTTAGCCTAAAAATGGAGGAACTGAATACTTTAATAAGATGGAAAAAGAGTGTTTCAAAAGGTAGTGACTGATTTAACACCCAAAGAAAAATCAGATGATTTTAGGTATTACATAGATTCATAGTTTTATAACTCTTCTGTATTTTTTTCCTTGTTTCTGCAGAACTAGCCCCATAAAACCAAGATACTCACTAACACTACAGGATAACGTTATGCATATGCTATTCAGCAGAGCAGAAAATTATAACCACGTAATCTTTTAAGTTCCTTACTAAAAGGAAAAGGCAGAAAGCAGTGTTTAATCCGATAGCACTGCTTTGAGGACACTGCAAACCCCTCAGCCGGGGCTGGCCATAATTTGCTGCATCATCCTGTCTGCCTCAGCACCGTCCGCTCGATATGCAGGAACATTTAAACATCATTTTTTCACCCCAAAATAGAGAGGCAACGCGCCAACCTCCGAATACTGCGCTCTTTGTATTTTTTCCCCAAAATAATATAGGTTAAAATAAAAGAAATCTAAGCCTGACTGAGGCGTGAGGTGGCACACGCAGACCAGGGGGCAGCGGGCAGGTCCCCCCTGAGGAGCCGTGAGGGGACCCTGAGGGGGCCGTACCTGGGGGCGGGCAGGGCCTGGGGCCGCCGGCGAGCACGGATCCCGGCTCAGCAGGCATGGTGACGCTGGCCGGCTGGTTCCTCATCTTCTTGGCCCGCTTCTTCTCCCTCGCGCCGGACATGGCCGCCGGGGGTGAGAGGACACACACGGGGAGCAGGGGAGGAGGACACGCGGTGCCGGTACCGGCCCCGGTGCACGCCGCGGCCTCACCTCACCACACGCCGCCTCCCGAGCACCACAGTGCGCATGCGCACCGCGCCACAGCCGCCTTCCTCGGACTACATCTCCCATAAACCCCTGCGGCGCGGGGCGGGCTGCGGCTGTGGGCAGGGGAGGGGAGGGTAAAAAGGTGGGGGGGCAGTAGGTGGCGGGTTGCTGAGGAGAGGCAGGGGGGTAGCGGCAGCCATGGCTTGTCTGGTGAAGAAAATAATCAGCACCGCCAAGGCTCCCGCTGCGCTGGGTCCCTACAGGTGTGCCCCGGCTGAGGGTAGCGGGCTTTGCCCGAGGGGAGGCTGTGGGGTGGTTGCGGGGAGGTTGGGAGGCTGTGGGGCGGTTTATGGGGAGGTTATGGGGAGGCTGGGAGGCTGTGGGGGGATTATGAGGAGGTTATGGGGTGGCTGGACCTGCCCCCGGGGGTGCTGGGGCCGGCGGGGTCCCGGGACCCCCGAGGGGAGCGGGGTTCCGAAATGGCAGCGGGGAGCCTCAGCCCGCCCGCGGGGTCCCTAAAATGTCCGCCCGGGAGGCACCGGGGGGAAACCGTGCAGAAATCGGCGAGAAGGGGAGAGAAGGGGTCAGTCCCCGCCGGAAACAGTCCGATTTGGGCAGAGCAGGGGGCAGCGAGCCCGGGAGGGTGGCTGCTGAGGGTGGCACACCTCCCTCCCTGACAGGGGCACGGCAGGCGGCTGGAAGCGCTCCTCAAGCCAGAAGATACTGGTGGAAAACGGGCTGCTCTTCGGCTTTTGTCATGCCTAAGTTCTTCATTGCAACGGTTCTGGACTTAATTTAAAAAAAAAAAAGAATCCCAAAAAAGGCTTGTCTTTGTTATTTAGATGTGAAAAATTGTTCCTGGAGACTTACGTCTAAGGTACTGAGGGGTTTTTACCAGTGTTTTCCAAGGGTTCCTATTTATGCATTCAGGGCATGTTATGCTTTCTTTTCCCATTTAAACACAGGCTCCTCGGGTTTTAAAACTGCTTGTAGCATCCTCATGCCTTCAAAAACAATATCTGTCTCCGTTCCTGTGAAAATGAAAGTTCTGAACTTCAAGCTGGATGTTCTCGATAGGAATTGTAAACTTAGAAAAGTACCATGTGTAGAGGCAGAGAGAGTCCCATGACCTAAAGGTTAACTTCTGCAAACAACGAGCTGTTGGTGGACTGCAGCCAGGGGCTCGGCATCACTTATACAGAGCACCTGGGACAGGGAAAGCAACAATTCTTCAGCTGCACACACACCAACTGGCTTAGCCTTTAATGTAGCCCTTGATTTCTGCTGTGGATTAACTGCACTCCTGTGTTTTGTGCTTGTTGGTAGTTCTTAACGAAATACTGCTTCTTATTATGCAGCCTGTTACTGGTATGACAGGCTACCATCAATAAGTTTATCACTAACTTAGTTAATCGAGTTCCAGTAAACTTTTCAAAGTCCAGTGAGCAAAAAATTGCACAAGAAAAAACTGCTGTGTCTCTGCTCTGAGCGTGGTAACAGAGGAAGGAGGGCTTAACGTGGAGGGAAGGTTTGGGGTGTATGGGCTGTGTTCCTGTCTCTGCTGCAGCCCTTCAGGGTGCTTCTTCTACCATATCTTATACCTCCTTTACCTCATCCAACTTCCAGTAATTTTATTGATATATTTATACACTTTAAAAGATGCAGCGGAGATGATATTCTTATATTAATCAACAACCCTATGAGTAAAGAAAACCTGACTTTTTCCAGTTTTTCTCATTAAAAAGCATGTTTGTTGATGCCATCCCTCTGAGGGGCGTTCTCCTAAGGTCATAATGGCCATCTAGGAATGAATGCACGTAGGTGTACCGAAGCCGGAATGACTTGAGGCACATGCCTAAGTCTCTGCTGAATCATAAAGAGTAGCTATGATTGATCCTAGGTATAGGATACATCTGCACTTAACATTTGATTGTAGTTTGTGCGCTTGGAGTTTCTGTGAGCTTTTCTCATGCCTTTGATTGCAGTGGAAATGTACTTTTAAGTTGGAGAATTGTTACTGGTGTCAGTGAATAGGGGATTCCACGGCTAAGCGTACAAGGGAAAAGAAAGTCGAGGAGCAGAGGACTCAGTAAGGTTGCTGCTGATCTGGCAGTGGTATTGGAAGGCTTCGGCTTGCTTTTTCTTTTTCCCCCCCCAATTATTCATGATTTGGGATTGTCCAAAGGTCAGTTAGGATGAACGTTTTGTGGTGTCATTTGCTTTATAATAAGCAGTATAAGACAATCTTTTTTTTTTTTTTTTCAGAGAGCTAATGTCTCCTTGTTGTGTGGTTCTCCACACAGGAAACAGAAACACGAGCTTGTGGTCTGAGGGCCTGTTCCTCAAACAAAGCATGATATGCTAAGAAAGAAAACAGTTAAAGAAGAATCTGTGTTGTGCTCATATACACTATCTAGACTGCGTCAGCTAGAAAAATATTTGTTTTGCCAGTTTCTCTTCTTTAAATGGTATAATTTTGTCTCATCCCAGTTTAGATGGTTGCTGATGTCAGAGAGAATAATCACCGTGTAAGATATTTTGCTCCATCAGATAAATCACTGGCTTTTTTTCCCTTAGTGGAATTGTAGGAGAATGTGGAAGGGAAGGTGGGAGTGATGGCATTGTTCAGATTGCCTAACCATAATCATTTTACTGAGTCCCTAAACCAGGTTAGGCCCACGTAAAGTCAATGGATTGAGCAATTAAGAGAGGTAGTAAAAGCATTCTCTGAAAGAGTGGCTTTCTTTCTCCACTGACATGAAAGAGAAGCTAAGCTGCTAATTTAGGTAGTTCAGGGAGGTGCCTATCTCCAGTTTGTGTAACTTCAGAGGCTTGTTCAGCTGTTAGAACAATAAATTTTCTTGTGGAATGGGAAGAGATAAGAAAAATGGCGTTGACACACCGTAAACGTTTTGAGAAGACCCTTTCTTTAATTTCTTTACAAAATATTTTTAGCTGTCAGCTGAAGGGATGCAAACTATGTCTCTTGCATAATAGATAGTTTAAGTCCTTGTTTTAATCTCTTAATTTTGTGGTAATTAAAGATGTTAATAATTGCTAACTCGACTTCATACCTGATGTTTACATAGAAATGGTTAGCAAATAGCTCGAATTCTGCAGTCTTCTGAGCTAAGCCAACAGGTCACTTGGGTTATTTGGTGTGGGGAGAGGGTTTGCTCTCGGGATGGAGATCCTTTGCCTCCCCCCGTCTATCTGCAGTGCAGAATATGTGCAGCTGAGTTTAATGTTGTGCTGCTGCACTCATCCCTTCCTGAGAAACAGGGTTTCTTACCTCAAAGACAGCTATGCTGTCTTCCACAGGTGGTTCAATCCCAGCTGAACTAAACACGCACAGGTTGAACGTATGACTGCGTGTACAAACTTGTGCGCGCATAACCCAGCTCATAAGCGCTGTGACACCGAGGGGCATGGTTTAATGATGGGACTTGGTAAGTCAGACTTGATGGTGTTGAAGATCTTTTCCAACCTAGGTGGTTCTATGTTAACCTATCTTTCCGAGATATTACAGATGACTGAAGAAAATGTGAAATGTGCTTACAAGGGAGTGTTTTTGAATAGTTAAATGCTTTTGGTGGGGAAACTATCAACATAAAATGTCTCTTCTGTTTTCAGCCAAGCGGTGCTTGTAGACCGGACCATGTACATTGCAGGACAGATTGGTATAGAGCCTTCCAGTGGGCAGCTTGTCTCTGGAGGTGCAAAGGAAGAAGCTAAGCAGGTAAGATGTGTCCTGGCAATAAACTTTTAATGGAGTTGGCTTGTGCTTTTTGAAATGTAGACTGATGAGAAATTGAAGAGTCCTAGAGAGCACATTTTACCTCACCTTGGAGGATGTGCAAGTAAGAAGTAATTTCATCCCATCCCTGTCACTTTTCTATCCAAACAACCTTGGAGGTCAAGGGAAGAATCTGTATTTCAAGTAGGAAAGAATCAATGTTTTGAATGAAGGTTTGACCCCAGTGGCTTTGAGTAGGGGAAAGATTCGTTCCCCCAGCAGCAAAGAAGCTGTGTGAGTAGATAGGATGATATTGAGCTGCATCCTACATTTGCATGTAATGAATGGATGGGGGTTTATTAGACGTTCCCTTTCATTAATTTACTTTTTAAGCTATTTCTGTTTTTTTTTTTCTTACCCACTGATGACTGTTGAAGGTTTGCTGGGTGAACGACAACATGGATCTGTAGCTAGGTTACAACTCATGTTTACATACTTACCTAAATACAACCTTGCTGCTACTTAAATATTTTTATCTCAATTTTCATTAGGCTCTAAAGAACATGGGAGAAATCCTGAAAGCTGCAGGCTGTGACTATGGCAATGGTAGGTGCTGTTATGATGGTGGCAAACAAGTGATTATTTTTAAATTGATTTAAAAAAAAAAAATAGTGACATAAAATAAAGCTGTTTGCAAAATATAAAGTTGCTACTAATAGCTAGAGGGGAAAAAATATCAATGTGCAAGTCTTAATGTGATGAGTATCAATGGGACACTGCCTTTCCCCCAAAGTTTCTGACCATAATACTAACTTTTTTTAATTCTAACTGAAGAAGCTCAGGTGTAGATAGAGCTGCAACAGACTACAGGCATTTTAAACATCGTAGACTTTACTTCAGGTAAAAGCAGGTCTATGTCTATCGTGTTCATATTCTAGGCACTTTCATTACCTTTTCTTTTGAAGCAAGCTCTAATAGTGGAGCCAAACCAGGATTAATATTGGCTTAGGCAGTCATGGGTAAAAAATTCTAGCGTAGACTGTATCTTCAGACATTCTGTGGATTTTTTGGCAGCAGTTATTATATATAATTTTTTTGCCAACATTTGGCTTACAATAGCTTTCTTAAATCAACCTGCTTCATCAGTTTGGTGCCTTTTAGAATTGGGCTTATAATGAAAGTTAAAACGGATACTTTCAAAACAGATCAGGAATATCTAATTCCTTAAAGTTTTATGTACTAGTTATTAAGATTTTTTAAGTTGGTTCTGTAGGTGGTAGTTCTAATGGTCAATATCTGTTTGGAAAACTTTTCAAAATGTTTATAATATTTGAGATAAATTCATGGAATAAAAGCAAGAAACTCACAAAATAACTGTGGTTATGTAATTTCTAGTTGTGAAGACTACTGTTTTGATGGCAGACATGAAGGACTTCAATGATATTAATGATATTTACAAACAATGTAAGTAGACTTTTTTGTTTGTTTTACCAGTATGGCTTATAGAACTAATTACACTCACTGTGTTTTAATGACTCAGATGATTTAATTCCCCTTTCTTTGAGATTTCATTAGAAATACAACACTAAATTAAAGCAATTTACTTGCAAACACCTGAACAAGTACAGCCGAATTTCATATGGACTCGTGTCCTACCATCCCACTAACTTTTCATATAAATATCAACCCTACAGGTTGATCTTCTACTCCTTTTTGCCTTGACAGATGCTGTGTTGTCCTTAATATAATTCTGCTGTAGGCAGCCTTAAAATGCTTACTTTCAGGCTGTGTATTTTTATTTCTTTAAAATCTGTATCTTTTAATAATTTCTGTGCTATTGTTATGGGACAAAGCTCAATTAAGAGGATGAGCCACCCTTCTGCACTTTGGAATACGAGAATAATGCTTGGTTAACCAAAGCGAATGTAAACTGAAGTAGGTGATTCATGAGCCGTGTTGTGCAGAAGAATTTGGGAGGCTATGCACATTACTTCCTTATTTTTGTAGGTTTGGGTTTTAATTAGATAGTAACATCTGGTCTTGAATAAAGTCTTTTATTCATGAGCTATCAGTACAGTCTTCTGCATGTCAAGATGGAATTGTGTGTGTTTAAGTGGAGGAAAAACAGACCAGCTGGATACTCAGTTACTTGTTGGCAAACAGACCTCCTACCTGTTGTTCAGGAAAGCTGTTGTTGCTGTTCTTTGATGTGAGTTATTAACTTGCTTTGTTAGTGCAGGAGCATGGAAGTGCCATTTCTGAGCCTAGCGTTAACTCTCACTAGAAAAACTTGTATTTAATTATGCAAATTCAACTCTTGTATCTTGACTAATACCCTTTTTTTTTCCCTTATTATTTTAATATGCTTGAGCTCTGGACCTAATTGAGACTGGAGGAGTAGGTCAGGGCCTATTTTCTCTGCCTTCCTTTGATACGAGTAAGGTTTGCCCCCTGCTAACTTCATACAAATCTGGGATCCTTGCTCATGACTCCTGCCAGGGTCCTGTTTCTCCTTCTTGCTCTGTCTGTGAAAGAGCCCTCTCCCTCTCTCCAGTCTTTGCACTGGCTGATCACCATTCTGGTTCAGTATTTTTGTTTCAGCCAAGTTGGTGTCAAAGCCATGCAGTGTCAGCAGAGTGCGTGTTATCTCTGTCCACTAGATCACAATTGTAGCTACCTTCTTGATGATGAATGGTAGCTTGCTGAGATACTAGAACAGTCAGTGATTTAATAAAAAAAAAAAAAAAGGTGGGGGAGAAGAAAGCTGGGACAGAAGATTATTTGTCTTGTCTCATTGAGCCTGAAACCATTCCAGTGACTGCATTTTATACAGATGACTTAGAGCTGTGTGGTTTATCAAGCAAAGTTAAATGATTTGTGGATGGTTTTGTTTCAATTACAGTTTTCAAGTCCAATTTCCCAGCCAGAGCAGCCTATCAAGTTGCTGCTTTGCCTAAAGTAAGTGTCACACTAAGTACTTGCTTCTGAAACATTATGACAACTTTTCTTATTCTGTAATAGGTTCAATTGTGATTATTTTATTGAATAAAATAGTTTTTGCTTTTAAGTATACTGGTCTTATTCCCCCATACAAGAGTTCTGAAAATGAGATACCTTGCTGTGTAATGGAAGATGGCTACAACTGTAGAAATATGAGTTTCTGGTATGTAAGGAAGAGTAAAGTGAATTTTCAATGTTAACGTTACTAAATCAGTAATACCACTGTCAGAAATATAATCCCCTTCAAATGTCACTCTTTGTTCTTATCAGTCATGTTATATATCCAATTGCTTCGTAAAACAGATACTTTTAAATTCCTAATATGTTTCTTCATTGCTGTCTCACAGGGTGCCCGAGTTGAGATTGAAGCAATTGCCATTCAAGGACCCATCCAGGATGTTTCAGCCTCTCTATAAGTAAAGGCTGAGTATCCTACACCTAGGACAGGTGCTTTCTTCCGGATTGTGGCCTTGCAGTCTGTAAAATACAAGTTTACAGTGGCTTCTCTGTAGGTGAACCCTGAAACCCATGGAAGCACTGCTAAAATCCATTGAGCCTGATTGTAGAACAGGGGCCTTATGTTGTGATGGTGATGAGGTATTCAGATACTGAAGTACTCATTTTAGGTGAATGTATGATAGTTAACTGTGGGTGATCTGGACATGGAAAACTAATGACTTGTAACAGTAGGCTTTTAGTAATTATTTAAAATAAGAAAAAAAGTCAGAAATGAGAAAACAGTAGAACACTTGAATTGGTTAGCATACGTTTCACTTACGTGTTTTGGAGAATTTTGTTGTATTCATTTCTAAACTATCTTAAATGCTTTCTTTACAGAATAGATTAGTGTTGGAATTTGCTCACATTTTTTTCATAAAGAAGCGATTTCTTAGGAGGGTGAATATTCATTTCAGAAAGAAGAAAATTATGCTTCTCTGAAGTAATGTGCTCATAGTTGTAAATCACCTGCAAATGAATCTGTACCTGCAACCTTTTTTCATAGTCTTTCTCATGATAATTCAACTTTTACTATATTGTGGTGAGGAAAAAAAAAAAGACATTCCAATTGTATGAGGGAAAATATCCTGTTTAATGACAATAAATGATAATTATATCTTTAAAAATGTGCTTGTCTTTTCTAGGAACAAACTTTTTGTTTTCCTGGTTATGCTTTCATGCTCCATTACAAAGAAAGTCCTGATTTTGCTTCTTCAGTAAGAAATAATTCAAAAAAAGAGTAGGTTTATTATCTGTCACCTAATAGCTAAGAATGAAAAATAATTCTTCAAGCTTTCAGCTACCATGGCATTACAGTTCTTGGCATTTCTTTGCTATTAAGAACAACTTTAATTGAAGCAAAAAAAGAAGCTGCTTGGTGGGGTGTTTAAGCAATACTGAGAAGTCATGCTGGTGATAGTAAGCTACCCTATCCCTCTGCATTCATCTTATATCTAAATTAGTAGAAATGGATACCGTGTTTTTACAGAACTAGTTTGAAAAGTCAGCTACCTCATAGTAGAGTTGATTCCCTGTCTTCCCCCACAGCCATGTATCTAAACACAATATTGGTTTATTCAGGTAAATGAATATACATTCACTTTGCTATCTGAATTATCAAGCAGTAACCTTAGAAAAGTACCTGACTCTTCTGCATATAAACTTTCCACAAATAAAAGCTATTAGTCATGGTTCTGCTCTTTCTCTCTGCTTACTATCGTCTTTTATATTCTACATCTCTAACTCAAGAAGCAATCCCTCCTAAGAATAAACATGAACAGATGTATTCATGTTACTACCAGCTACTTCCTGATATGATTTTCTAAGAAACAGAGGGAAAATGTTGCTTCATTTTGTCAGTTAAGAATAATTAAGAATGTCATTGAATGGAGTTATATTATTTAAACAGATTCCCAATTTATATTTGTTTCTTTGTTACAGCTTTGCTCACATATAATTACTTTAACTTTTTTTGTAGCAGAACTGTTTTCCCCAGCAGACTGCAATAGTGTTGGAACATGAGCTAAGTTTAGTGTTAAGTAATAGCAAGAGTTATCCCTTATTACCTCTCACAACATTCTTTACTGTGATGCCTGCCTGCTTTACTTGTGCTATGCTGCTTCTCTGCCAATCTTAAACCTAACACTAGGTGGCAGTATGTATGTAGTTAGTTAATTGTTTCTCTTATTTTATTTTTCCTGCTGCTGACTCTCACAAAGGGGTGTGAATATACCACTACGTTCCCCAGTAAGGTATAGGCTGAGAGTGAAATGTAAGTGAAGCACCCCCCAAAAAAAAATGCGTGCTGGATGCAACTAGTAAGAGTCAGTACACTATTTCCATTAAAAATGTTTGCATCAGTAAGTAAAATTCTGCAAACAGCCAGGAATTAAAAATTCACTTTTAGCTCTAAGATCATTTAGCTTTTAACTGAAGTCCAGTTGCATGGCTTCTTGAGTGTCTCAGACCTAAATATGTATTCTTCAGGTACAAAAATTCTTGAATAACAGAGAGAAACTCTTTTATTTATAACTGTAACAGCAGTTCTTAACATAAAATCAACTTTACAGACATGTTTAAAACTTTGAATTTTTTAAGTAGAATTATATTTCTTGATTCTATTTTTTAAACAAAAAGGCAAAGCCTCATAATTCTCCAATATGAAAACCAAGTATTGTGGAAGTATCTCCTGTTTAGAAAAGTATAAAATATTTAAGAAATCTTGTTTAAACTGGAACTAGGTTAAACAGGTTTTTTTTTGGTTTGCTTTTGGACTGAGCTGCAAGCATGAAAAGTATGAAGTTGCAGTTCAGCCTGTGACATACTAATTTCACTGTTTAAAATTTGTTTCAATCGCATGTAACTTTAGAGAGAAACAGCAAAACCTAACAGGTCCTGTGTTCCATTCTGGTTCCATAAATGTAAAGCAATTCTTAATTTTGGTATTAGGTATTTCTTTAGTATTTTTTTCCTTAATGATTATCTTGTCTACAGATTAAGCAACACAAAAATAAAGTTCAGTACATAATTTTAATAAAACTGTTCTCTATTAAACCAGAGACTACTTCAAAGTTTAATTTTTAAAATTTAAACTGCATTGATCTTTTGCTACAAGCACCTTGCTCTTGCTGCAGTTTTTATCTGAGAGAAGTTATGCATTCAGTGAAAAAGCCAACCCTAGCAAGCCAGATTGCTGAGTATCTTCTGAGATCCTAACACTGCACGTGTTTGTCTGCGTAGAGCCAATAGGGTCCGAAATTAACCTCCTCTAGGGCTATGTGTTTTGGTAATTCAAACAGAATTCTTACCAGAACTTTCTTGTTAGCTTGAAACCTTTTTACTTCAAGAGTCCTGCCCACCACTCTCTGCAGCATGGGATAACTACTAGCTTGGATGAAGTTAAGGACTGAAGATAGTCTAGATTTTGACAGACATTTCTGGAAATGGGTTTTTATTTTGGTTATTTAAAAAAAAAATAAATCTAAGGTACATTGTCCTAGCTCTGGAGGTATATCATGTAAGGAGAGACATCAGAGTACATCTTTTTCTCAGACTTTAAATGAGAAAGCTCTTTGATCCACAGACCAATTTCTGCCCTAGGCAATCTCTGTGATACCTACAGGTTTGTGGAAGCAAACGACGGCCTGTATTTTGACCTTTTATGCATGGTACGTGCTTTGGTAGCTCACAGACCATGAATACTAGGCCCCTAGTCCCCAGTGGGACAGTGATTGTCGTCTTTCTTAAGGCAGAGAGGTTCAGCGTAAGTTTAGCATCCAAGTGCTGACTTTGTGGTAATTTATCCAATTAACATATCACGTTTAGCACAATATCAAGCATATTTCATTTTATGGGAAGGTAAAATAGCTTTCATTTATTGTAATCACAAAATACGTAAGGACTGAAGATGACTGAGAAGGGCTGACCTTTTGAGCCATAACTGGTTCACACTCCTTGTTTCCAATTAGCATTGCTTTTAATGACTTGAAAAAGTTGAACAGCGAGGTAAAGTTGTATATTGTCACCTATCTTCTTTGTAACAACAGTGGCAGCAAGAGTGGTTCTGAGGTGAGCAGGTTATCTTGACTCCCTTGTATGTTTATATTTTATTTCCAAGTGCCATTTCTGCTTTTGCTGTTAATGTTACTGGTCTCTGTCATGGAATTTCCATCGGTTTATGCTTTTAAATCATTCAATGTGATGGGTCATACTGCATCTCTTCATCTAACATGCAACTTGCAAGTAGTCAGCATGGCTGCCCCACTGATTTTTAGTTCCTCTGTTTGGAGCAGGTATTTGCCAACACAGGTGCTGGTGGCTGAACCAAATTCTTGGCTTACAGGAGGAAAGCAGCCACTGGGACAGCTGAAGGTGAAAGAGCCTGGGCCACAGTTGCGTGTCCAGCCTCATCCTGTATCATGCCAGGGAGTCCTTATCCTGTGTCCCTGCTCCTCAGCTCTCTAAAATGTATGTCTCTCATGGCTTTTTGCCATCAAAAGATTTGGGGATGTGGACAAAAAGTTTGACCTCCTCTGTTAGAATTTTTAATTTCCACTTTAATGTCAATAGATTTTCAATAGAACCAGCTGCTTGTTTTGACTTTTTTATTACAGAAGACTAGTAAAAATAAAAAAAAAATAAAACTGCAACATCCACCTACCAAAAGTCCTTTAAAAGAAAGTATGCATTTTGGTTTCAGAAGTTTATGCTGCTGCCTACAGAAAGGCAACCTTAACTGAAGTTGACAAGATAGCTGTAGCTTGAAAAGATTGCTGATAAGCAGAAAACCTTAGATGCAGTGATGTAGCAAAGGAATATCAGCTAAAGTAAAAAAGCTGGTGGGCCAGGGTTGTCAATGAAGATTATTTAAGACAAACCAAAGTCATCCGGAGTCAGATGTGCGTGTGCAGCTTAGAGGTGATTTCCATAATTTGCTGCTGACGATAAAATATTTTGTGAAGTCCTTTTGTACAATAAAGCTAATAAAAATACTAACGTGCTTGCCCCTTTTAGATACTTGACCTTTTCTCCACTGTCTACTTCCATATGCCAGAGAGTCCTGTAAACACAGTCCCCAATAAAGATATATGGTCCCTTTGCAACATTCGCTGTCAGAGCAAATTTCTACTCTCTGTCAGATCCATGACATCAATTATATTCACCTTTTCCACAGGAAGTCTGAAGGATTTGTCATTCCGCTTCAGCTCCAAAATGATTACTTTGCATTTTGGAAAATAACGCAGTCCCTGAATGCATGTTTCTTCTGGAGGACAGCTCTACAGGGAAATCTAGTAGATGACTTCTCCTTGGGGAACAGGCTTCCGTATGTCCCTAGTTAGAAATCTATTTTAGAAGCCACGAGTGTATATTAGGAGCTACATGGCTAAAGATGGCTTATTAATCACCATGTGTTTTAACTACTGTGAATTTATATTTTAAGTGTGCCAGACTTTAAAAGACTAAAACATCCTACTCCTAGTTCAAAATGACTTTTTTCTTCCAGTTATGCAGAAGTTATTATGTATACTGTACTACTAGCCTTTCAATAGATGTTTTTAATAATGGAGAGTTAGGAAAAGACACCTACTTGCTTCCTGGACGTTGCACCCTGTCTGTCTTCCATTTTCTGAAAAACTAGCCTCTGCATTTAGTAAATGGGCAATTTGGGGTTTCCAGTCCTCTATGTGCTGTACACTTTAGCAGCTCCATAAACTGGTAGTCCAGGCACTCAGAGAAAATTGCCTGCATGTACAGGAGTTCTCAGGACCAGGACTTCCATTTCTTTCTACTTACACTACTATTAAAAAAAATAAAATGCTACGCTGTATCCTTTATCCTATATAATGCTGGTTGAAGGCTTCAAAGAATTAAAGTTGGTTATATGAACCTGGACATATTCTTAATTGAAAACTGAATTATTATACTACTGTCAGAAAATTATTGCTCTGTGCTAACAGCGTACAGAAGGCACTCTGTGGCAGGGAGGTGAGAGTTCGGGTATTCCAAATACTTGAAGTCTTGGCAGCTTGACTTCAAAAATATATATATTATATAAAAGTTTTTCTGATGTCTCTTATTCTTATATGTGGTTCATTCTATAAAAGCTCTATTTTCCCAACTTAACAAGATTAAAAAATGTTCATGTGGACAGAAGATCCGGCCCACGAAGAGGATGTTCATACAGACATAGCTTCTATTCCTTGTTATTAGCTGTTTCTGCAACACATGGAAAAGAAAAATAACGTAATAATTACTTTAGAATAGAACTTGATATTCACCATATCCTACAGGAATTCTGTATGCAAGTGCCCTGGAAGTACCACAGCATGAAGGGGCTATGTGCTTTTCTTCAAAATCTGTAAGGGTGTTCTGTGCGGACTCGAAACGGCCACAAGCAGCTGCTGGCTCTGCTTCCTCTTCCCCCACCCATCCCGTTCATACAGTCTTCCTCTTTTAGGCATTAACATCGTTATGTGAAATCCAGTTATGCTGGGATGATTTTATGCTCCTTCCCACCCTGCTGCCTTTTCTCTTAACAATTTTTGAAATCACTAGGTAGTTTCGGTCATACTTGACACAAGCAGAGATCTCACAGACATTAAACTTAAAGCAGGCTTGTAAGAACAAGAGGCAACGGGCACGAATTCAAATATGAGAGATTATATTTAAACATAAGAACAAGTTTTTCTTACAAAGACCCTGCAAGGATAGGATGGGAACATGGGACTTGGGGTTCTTGTAATGGAAGGTGGTACTGCCATGAGGCTGGGGAGAGAACACAGGGAAGGTGGAGTTTTGCAGGGAACTGCAGGTGACAGGAGAGAAGGGTCCAGCTGCAACACAGAGGCTGACAATTTGTATGAATATTGCAAATCCTTTTAGTGGTTTTGAACTCAACATTCACGTAGTGTCACTGAGCATTTCTTTGTTCAGTGAGGAGCCTCGACTACTTTTAGAGCACTGTTTATTTTGTGCTGTGATCAACTCATATCCTTTCAGTTATCTCCTCTCAGAGGCAAGACTTTGAAGGCTTTTGATCTCTCTGAGAGCAAGAATTTTTCCATTCCCTTCAGCAATCTTGCTTCTCTGCCCAGAACCTTGTTTTAGTCCTTCAATATCCTTTCAAGATGGAAGAATTGCTCCTTTACGCAACAGCATCCCAAATTTATATGCCCACTGTTCCGTTCTTAACAGCGTTTGCTTTGCTCGCTCACAGCTGTTCACTGAGCTGTCTGCACCAGTATGCTCCTATCCTCTGAAATGTGTTAGAGAGAGAGGAGCAGGGCTGCTCTTTCTGCTTCTCTAGAAATGTTGGGGATAATATTGTCAGGCAGGGCAGGTAAATGCAGAAAGGGAGTATTTCATCAAAGCTGTAATCATCGCGTGATGAAATCACTTACTCTTCAGAAGCAGGATTCTGTTGTGGTTTTGTTTGTTTGTTTCTTTTTTTTTTTTTTTCCTGAGGTTTCCTAGAAGCAAATAAGTGCTTTGCTGAACTCGCAGCACAGAAAGATAATTCTGACCCTTTGCAAAAGTTTAGGGGTAAGATACTGAAAACCATTCAAGTGAATAAACTTCTCCAGACTTCACAGGCAAAGCTATATGGCATAAAATCGAAGATCAAGAACGTAGATGAAGAACTGCAAGAACATAGCTGCAAACAGCCAAAAATAGCTTTTTTTCTACAGGCCAGCTTAAAAATGTAAAAACATACCAGTGATAAACTTTTAAATAGATGAGAAGTAACAAGTAGGTGAGTGCATTTTTTTAGTCACTGCTTATCTAATTCTACTTGAATAATCAGAAGGTCATAAAGGCACGTATGCTGGGGACATCAACCTACTGGTCTCTCAGGCTGTGATGTTCATGCTGAAAAATGTTTTCCTGAATCCTGTAGCAGGTGGAATGTGCTGGGTTGCTACAGTCAGCACAACTGCTGCAGATATTTGGGTCTTCCCACTTGGAGAAGAACCTGTCTTTCTCCACCAGCCACAGAAGTTGGCCTGCAAAGCCCTTTCAAATGCACATTCCTGGACCTGCCCAGCAACACTTCTGAGTGTAGGTTACTCAGTGAATATTGAGGAAGAAGAAATAACTTTTGCCGAAAGACTGTGATGATGGAAATGTGAACGTAATTTCTAAGTCTGATGGAGGGTTAGTCCTGTTCCCTCACCTTCTTCTCTTAGCTGGTGTTATAATTCTCCAAAGGCAATTTATTTACCTGGTGTTTTTTCCTTCCCACCATGTGACTGCATTTACTGTGCAATGTGCTTTCACCCCAGTGCTACACTGCTGATTTCAGCTAGTAGTGAGAACAAGGGGATCTAAAATGAATGTCCAGCACAGGATGGAAATCACACAGCGGTGTTAAGGCATTAACCCATAAAAACAAGCTTGGCAAATAATAATGAGCAGAGTCATGATTTTAACATTGGTTTCTGTTTTCCAAGACTGCATGTTACAGTCTAGCATTCTTTCCAAACAGTGAAAATGTATCTCACGTGTTATAAAAAGATGGCCCATGAAAAAAGTGGCGTCATCTTTAGCAAAAAGCAAAAACATCTCTTAACATGGATAAAAATATTTATGACTCTCCTTCTTTCTTGTATTAAACTGCAAAAAGCAGCAGCTGTACCCCAGGATGGAGGTGACAAGACATGTTCACTGAGGACATCAGAGCTTTTCTGTCTCCTAAACAATAACCCATGCAGTCCTTCCCTCCTCTGTCAACATACCTATCTCTGTTGCTGCTGCACCATCCACAGCTTCTCCTGTTTCTTCTTCTTTTGTTTCAGGCCCTCCACTTACTATCTCACTGAGCAGCTCAGTTTCCACCTGTTCTCCCGTCTCACCTGGGAACAGTAACCATGGAGATCAAATTAGGATCCACTGAAAAAGCACCGCGGGCCCCAGCTCCTTCCTGCAAACCTGATTTTGCTCCGCCAGCTCTCCAGTGCCCTTTACAGGGGCACTGTGTGGAGGTATCAGCTGAATGGATCAACCAGGATGCTCCCCATCGTTTTCCATCATCCAGGTACACACATCCCTCATGCCTGTGAAATCCTCCTGACACTTTCATAAAATGCCCTTGACACTCTATTCAATATACATCATAAGCGCAATCTCTGTTCACATTATTTTTCCTAAGTAATGGATTATTTTTTTTACATGTGTGCAGTTTTATTTGCAATTGGAACAAAACATTAACGTGCCATTCTGGCTGAAACTGCAGCAGGGAAGCTACTACATAATTAATCTACTCACATAGCTAGTAAAGGAAAACAAAAGTCCTTATGCACCACACCATAAGAAAGAAGAGTCTGTTCTTCATCACATACCTCATGGGAAGAAAATGCATGCAAGTTAAGACACTGGAATATTATTTCTACCTTGGTACAAAAATGAGAGGAAAACTCTTTTCCCCAAAAACATTGCTTGCTCGCCCTTCAAGCAGCATGGATAGCTCGGTGGCCAAAACCCAGTAACTGATCCCCAGGCAAACGTCCAGTTGTAAGCATGCTTTCATGTACAGTAGGTCCTACTACACCATTCAGGGGGTGCTGTTCTGCCCCCAGTGCTGCACCACAAAGCTTATAGATGGTGATAAACGACACTGGAGTTTTCAGCCAGGTGCAACTAAGTGTTTTGCAGGTGAGTCATTTACTGCTTGTATAAAACAAGACTTTATTCCAAGCGATAGATCTCCATTTTATCTAGAAGAGAACCTCAAAATTCTTTTACAAAGAGACGTGGGAGAGGACAAGCCAATACCCATCCTCAGCTACTGGGATGCAGAGTCAGATTTATGTACCCAGTTCACACACGTGCACAGCAAAGCCATGGAGTTAAGAGGCAGTGCATGCGATGGGCTCTGGGCTTCCCATAGAGCAGTCCTTCTGCATTTTGGACTTCTTCAGGGCAAATGTGGAGTGAGGAAGGCTGCTGATACTATGTTTCCCTGCAGAGAAATACCTCTCATGTGCTTCACCTGCATATTCCCTGAAGAACTGCTCCCCAGGGAAGTATCCAATTCCTCACTGAGCTGCTTTGTACCATTTAGGAGAAAGCTGACTCCTCCTGTGAGGTGTTCACCTTCTGCATGTGCAGTAAGAGGCACATGTCCTGGGGGCATTAACCCAAAGTAGAGTACAGCCTGCAGTCTCTGGCAATGGGCACACCTCCTGCTAAAGGTCCCTCTGACAGCTGCCTGGTGCAGTGGAGATCCCTTCTGCCTCGGGCACGCAGCCTTCGTCCCTAGCTAGTCATCTCCAAGGATCTTTGGAAAGCCCAGCCCCATGTCCCTCCAATCCTGTCTCTATTCTGCTTGCTTATTAGCTTGTTTAGGACAGACTGGATATGCCAAGGGCGCATCTAAGAACTGCTTTTTCCTCTACAGATAGACGTCCAGCCCCCAACTTCATGTGCATAGGGACGTTACAGTTAACACAGGTAACTAAGGGATAGAGCCTTTGGGCTCTGCAAATATGAAGCACTGTCTGAGCTACACAGAAACACAACATTTAAATGAGGGATACGGTGGGGCATCTTACCCACTAAGAACACAAAGGGTGTGAAATGAAATAGCAGAGATAATGATTGGAAATGCTGATTGGATTTATTACAGCTTGGACTTGCGAGTCTGAGGCTTCCCCACCCATGCCTTATTATGCTCTACATTGTACAGACTCTGTGGGCCAAATTCTGACTCAGAAGCTCACATGAGGCTCTCCCTAAACTCAAAGGGACTCCCCAGCGTGTCTCTGGAGGCAGAGTTTGGTCTCCCGAATTTACAAAAGCACAAATATTACCCTCAATGAAGTGGTCCTCTTCAGTAACATGCACTTTGTTGAGGATTTCCACTACAGAGCTGTCACTGCCCTCTACCAGCCCACTGTCCTCCGCCGGGCCTGGTGGCAGTGACCCAGCATCTTCTCCCGGCGCCGGTGGTGGTGAAGGCCCTGTGGTCTCCTCTCGCCACGCAGACGGCAGCTCAGAGCTCTCCTCCGACCCCGCAGGCAGCGGCTCCTTGCCCTCCGGCTCCTCCCTGTCCCTGACCGAACCGATCTTCTCCTCCTCGGCTGGGCTCACAGCCGCAGCTTCGTCCCCTGGCAGGCGCTCGCCCGGGTTGGTCTCCTCCGAGGCGAGACTCACCTCCTCCGCCGGGCCCAGCAGGGTTTGGTCAGCTATGGTCTCGTAGTCGTCTGCGGTGGGGGTGTTCTCACCTGGTGATGCTGTCAGTCACGGCAAGGAGAAGAAAGAGAGTTACAGATAACGGACGAGTGGCCATTTAGGTTAGATGAGGACTAGACTCACTGGGGACTGGGCCGCACAAGCACTACCTGTCAAAGAGCTCACACCTACAGACAATACTTGCTCACCGGGGCTGCTGCTCCTGCAGGATGGTCTGTTTGTTTGTTTGTTTTTTAATATTAAGCTACCATTCGTATTCTTTTTCCAACAAACCATTCAACAACAGGAAGGCTCACCTCAATAAAACTTCTGCTCCCTTCATCTCTCATCAACTCACTTAAAGCAATGGGCCTTTCTGGCAGACAGAATTTATGAACAAAGACATGGCAAAATTACTCTGACAGGTATTTAATGATAAAAGTTGAAGCCTTAAATTGAGCTATACCTACCTATCAGACTGATTTAATCCCTTCCTGACTAAATTCAGTTTGACACGAGCTTGTACTTAACCTTGTCAGAAGGAATGTCAGGATGGAAACACTGGGAGGTCATGCACAAAATTTGTTTATGTAATAATTACAAGATCTGTATGAGTTGCATTTTCTGGGAAAATTATTATCGTAGTATCAAAGACTGAGCAGAACTGTATGATTTTTCATATACACAGGTGAAAACAGTGGAAAAAAAAAAGTAATGCATCTCACTCTTGAAAAGGCTGCTTGAATACTGTTGTTTTTAAGATAAATTCACAGTTCTTTTGAGGCATTCAGGCAAAACAGGTCCACAGGGAGCACCATCCAGTTAGTGTGTGCCTGTAGACACAGAGGAGGATGGCTGAGCCAGGGGAAGGGCAAGAACAGGGAACCTGAGGTGTCGAGATAGACAGGAAGCAACTTTGTCCATGGGACATGTAAAATTTCATTTTACATGGGAACGGTAAAACCATCCAAGGGTTCATATCCTGGGAGGTTCAGCCTGAAAAAAATATGGAAAGGAACCAGGCCTCATGCTGGGCAGTGGCCAGCAGGCATTTCAGGTGCTTTGCTTTCTCAGCAGCCTCCTGAGCTCAGATGAGGCATTTGGCTTCACATGGGACATGCAGGTGATTCAAGGCCCCCCAAAATTCACAGCCAGTGCTGTGAGCAAGCAGCTATCCAGCACCACTGGCGGGACACGTAGCAGGGAGCAAGTCGCTAACAGCAGCTCCAGCCGGGTCTGGGCATCTCCCTCCGCTCAAAATTCAGAGCATCGCAGCCTGTCAGGGAGACGTGACTTCAGATACCCCTTTCTGACCATTCGGCACCTACAGCAGCAGCCAGAGGGGAGCAGGCATTGAGCTGCTTTTGTGGTCTTAGTCCTCATTACTGCCAATGTAATTAATCTGTGTGCCAGCTGGGTGTCAGCAAGGCTAACAGCCACAGGGTAAAACCCCAGGTCTTCAATGCATTTGTTGGAAATGTTATTAGGGTATTGCCATGAATTTTATTATGGTCTGCTTATAGTATTGCATGGGGATTATGCATGTTACAGCACGATCAGGCAATAGCTAAACCTGTCAGCTTAACTCCTCCGTGTGATTTTTTCCACCCGGTAATGTTTTAAAAACAAAATGTGAAAATTCTAAGAATTTGAGGTTGTGGTTTAAAGAAAGGAGTAGACAGGGTTTTCAACACCTCTTAAAGGCACGAGAAGCACACAAAGTCAATGAAAGGCCCGTTTACACACCTCAGATTTGTGGCTGTGTAGAGGTACGGTTATACACGGTATAAAACAACACAAAGAAAAGGAGGTAGGATGAGCTGCATAAGCCTCTGTCTCGTAAGTCAACCTGTCTCTGTGGGTGGAGGGTTTCACAAAGCACATTGCTGCTCTGTTTAAGCCTGCTACAAGTAATTTCATCAAATGACACATCTCTTGTGATATAGGATACAGCAAATGTGTTACCCCGTTTACCTTCTCAAGATCTCTATCACACCTTATCAGCCAGGTACTCCTTTCCCTAACATGAAAGTCAATGTGGAATCACTTTCTGCAAACAGATAGCTAGTCAAAGTAACAGTAAATAAATCTTGGACTTGGCACGAGCCTGTGCACAGTGTTTCACAAGAAAGGCTCCTTCTGTGCACAGAGTTCTGGTGATTTCAGGCTTATGGCCCTTTATTTCCCAAAGGGATCAGTGGGAGCACAAGTGTCCATCCACTGTTCAAGTCCTGATGGCTTCTGGCTTCCCAGCACCTTGTAAGAGTCACACACCTTGAAGAGTCTCACCTTGGCTACCCTAAGCAGTGACTACCTATGCCAACAGACAAGAGGCTTGATCTTTTCACGTGTTATTTTTTATCCCTTTAGACACTTCTCATGCCTTCATCTTGCTTAGTACAGGTGGACGGGTAGCATAGAAAACCCACAGGCAGAAATAAACGAGACATGAAAACTCGCTGTTTCTACCAGTACCAGAAACTTAACTCCACAAAACCAGTAAAAAATTACTGGGAATTTCCTGCAGCTCCTATAAACATCAGCTGGTCCTCTCTTCATCAAGATATTTTTTATAAATTGGATTATAAAATACTCCCATGCAATGTGAGACTTGCACTGCTGGGAAGCCTTGAAGCATTCTTTTGCTCTCAATTAAATGCAAAGAATTCTCTAATACGGAAAAAATGAACCTCCTGGTAATCTGTTCAATACCTTCATCTGCAACAAGAATGAAAATTGTGTGGCAGTCAACATTCTTAGGATGCCTTATTGTTTGCTTTTTTTTTTTGTTTTGTTTTTTGTTTTGTTTTTAATAAACTATAGTTTTTCTTTTGTTCATTATTTATATTTTTTATTTTCCCTGTTGTAGACAATTTCAGCTGGAGGAGCAGTGAAAAGCACATTGAATTTAAGTGGACCACAGGTACAATATTTTAACCTTTGCCTTCTTTCTTTCCTTTTGAAAGAGCCTCAAATTTTTCTGAGTTATACATCAATAGAATGAAATTAAATACATTTTTTCCATTGGCACATTTAGAGAAGTTTATTTCAAATTCTCGTCTCCCAGTAATTTAAATCAGAAAACAACTAACATATCTGGCTGGTAAGAGTCCAATTAATGGAAGTATTTCAGATGCAATTGCAATTAATTATATGTTATCATGACATTAGCTTATGTACTCAGGACTTTAAATAATTACACTAACATGAAAAAGACTTCAGACAGAATTCCTGAGATACTCAGAACAAATAACTTCAGTTGTTTCCCTGAGCCCTTCAGCATTCCTGCACAAAGCATTAATATCATTCAGCTAGAGGACAAAAAGGCAGAGGAATTTGGTACACTGACCAGGCGAACAAGACAGCAGGTACAATACGAAGAGACTTCTGCTGATACTTTCCGTGAGGCTGCCTGTATGCTGTCCCTGTAGTGGCACACACAGCACTCACCCCATACAACCTGCTAGCACCCCTGCAATCACTACAAGCCGTGACACTGCGAGGGAGGAAAGAGAAAATAAATACACGAGGAAAACTTGGATGCTGCAGCCAGAATAACAGCAACGGAAGGATAAACTCGAGAATACAGGAAAGAAACGCAGCGAAATGAAAAGCAAACAACCTCTGTGCGTCTGTCTTCAGGACGTACCCTTTCGGAGAGCTCGGTATCGCTATCTGCAGTGACTGGGTTCTTAGAGTGAGAGCTCCCCAACCCCCTTGTTATTATAAGGGGGAGGAAGAGATCCCAAACATGGGATTTGCGAGGGATTATGGAATTTTTGTAAGGTGTTATGGAAAACCCGAGGGGCTCTTGGCTCCCCGCGGTGCTCTGCACCGCGGGGAGCCAAGAGCCCCTCGGGTTTTCCACAGCACCTGTGGGAAACGATGAGCATCCCATGCCCCAGAGACCAATACCCCCATGCCCCTTGCCCCTATTGCCCCCCACCTTCTCCCCCAGCCCAGCTCACCCCGCAGAGGCTCCCCGGTGCCAGGGGGGTGCTCCTGGGGCCGGCTGCGGGCGCTGCTGGAGCAGCCCATGGCGCTGGAGCCTCTTCCCAGCTCCAAGGGGGCGGGCGGTGCTGGGGCTGGGTGCTGGGGCCGGGGGGGGGGGGGGGGGGGGGACAGGGCGAGGAGGGGCTGAAATTGCCGCTGGGCAGAGCAGGGAGATGGAGCCGGGGGGGTGAGGAGGTCGCTGGGACTTGCGGGCTTGCAGCAGTACCTCTGCAGGCTGTGGCTGAGATGCCGGGGATAGCGGGGAGGTTTAAGCGCAGGGATTCCTTCCCTTAGCGATTTTTCCCGAGTGACAGCAGCTGGAGGTCTGCCGGATTTAATCCTGTGCCTCTAAAACTTGCTAGCACACTTTGAGCCGGGCTAGCAAATTCATACGGGGACCCATCTGCCAGGTGGGAGGGTCCAGGGTCTTGGCAGGGATGTCAGACAGACTTAGAGACCGTGCTGATGTAGGAGAGATCCATAAATTGCAGATCCCAGAGTGCCTGAGGCCGGCAGGGCCCTCTGGAGCCACCCGGTGCCACCCGTGCCCAAGCAGGGACACCCAGAGCAGGGTGCCCAGGACCACGTCCAGGCGGCTTCTGAAGGGCTCCAAGGAGGAGACCCCACAGCCTCTGGGCAGCCTGTGCCAGGGCTCCGTCACCCGCACAGCACAGAAGGGCTCCTGGTGCTCAGGGGGAGCCTCCTGGGGGCCAGTTTGTGCCCAGGGCCTCCTGTGCTGGCGCTGGGCACCACTGAGCACAGCCTGGCTCCGTCCTCGCTGCACCCTCCCCTCAGGGATTTACAGACAGTGATGAGATCCCCCTGGTGTGGGGTGAGAATCACAGAACAGCCCAGGCTGGAAGGGACCTGAAAGATTGTCAGGTTCAGGCTTCCCCAGGAAAAGGGAACCCAGCTGAGGTTACCTGGCACCTCCAGTGATGGGGATT
This sequence comes from Anser cygnoides, assembly GCF_040182565.1. Classification (NCBI taxonomy): domain Eukaryota; kingdom Metazoa; phylum Chordata; class Aves; order Anseriformes; family Anatidae; genus Anser; species Anser cygnoides. Next base: position 140,409,019 of record NC_089874.1, on the reverse strand, counting down.
CGACCACGTCTCCGGGGAAGCTGTTCCAGTGACTGTTCTCTCTGTAACAGAATTTATTTTTTGGCTCACTTTCCCAAGAGCCCTTCAGTCCCAACCAGCTGGCGAGGAGCAGCAGGACTGGGCTACCCGCACTTGGCATTCTCTAACTCATTTTGGAGCTCACTAGCTGATCATCATTTTGAATATTTTGGACAAGATTCCTACTCCAACTAGTAAATTTATGTCTACTTTCTGATCCCTGAAACTATATACCCACAGCCAGGGACTTACCATATTACAGTAGACTTTTCAAAACATGATATTAATAATGAGTTTTCTTTTTTAAACTACAACTCCTTTTCTCAACTCTTTGCCTATTCTTTACAGAAAGAACAATACGGACCAGGCAATAAAATATCCTAGAGTTCATTGTGGTGGACAACTGAGGCCAAATTTTCCACTGAGGCAGATTTGTGTAGCTCCATTTACAGCTGCTCTGTGATGATGATTTATGAACCACAGAAAACTGCCTTCTGAAAGACAGCTTTTTATTTTGCCTAGGATGGCAATGACCTTGACACTTAGCTTCTGAGATGTACCTCGTGCTTTCCAGGAAAGGAGAGAATCTGAAGGTCTTATTATCAGGCTACCTGCTATTTTTAGAAATCTGTATCTCTGGATTTCTGAACAATTTGGCCCTTAGAAAATGTAAATATCTTGTTTTACTGGCACTCTAAGATTGCTATACATATATATATATTAATATATTTTTATATGTATGTACTTATACATGTGTATACACACAGGCACTGCTAAACATCTTTTTACTTACTGAAAGCATATCCAAGGTGTGCAGATATCCAGGTATTCATAACAGACAGTATTTAACCTCAAGATTTTCCCTGTACCCTAATGAGGTAACCTTCTTTCTGCATTCAGCCCATTTTTCTCTACAGCTCTTTTCCTCCCTTCCCTTCCCTTCCCTTCCCTTCCCTTCCCTTCCCTTCCCTTCCCTTCCCCCTTCCCTTCCCTTCCCTTCCCTTCCCTTCCCTTCCCTTCCCTTCCCTTCCCTTCCCTTCCCTTCCCTTCCCTTCCCTTCCCTTCCCTTCCCTTCCCTTCCCTTCCCTTCCCTTCCCTTCCCTTCCCTTCCCTTCCCTTCCCTTCCCTTCCCTTCCCTTCCCTTCCCTTCCCTTCCCTTCCCTTCCCTTCCCTTCCCTTCCCTTCCCTTCCCTTCCCTTCCCCCTTCCCTTCCCTTCCCTTCCTCTGAGTAAAGTCATTGGAAGGATGGCTGGGAAGAGATTTGAATACTGACTCAAGAGACCTGTACATTACTTGGATTCCAAATTCCCAATGGTCTGAAACAAAGAGCTGTATTTGTTTGCCTGACAATGAAGGGGATAGTTCAGTGCACGACCCTGTGAAAATTGGATGAACGTGTTTGCATTTGCTGTAAATGTGATTATTGTCAGAGAACACGGTCTGTCACTTTTAATAGCCCTGACAAGTGCAAAAAGAGAAAATAATGGACGCAGGTGTTCACACAAAGTTGTTATATAATTGTGCAGAGAATTTAATGGGACTGAAGTGTAAGAAAGGATTATGTTTTTCCATATGTTGCATTTTTATTGTATACATTATCATGAAATTATATATTGCATCCTATCAAAATAGTATGTTTTGGCCACATTGGTAAAAGAAAGGGGTGGGCCTAGCTTTTCAAATGGTCAATCTCCTTTTTTGAATTGGATCTTGTTTTTCATGGCTAGAATGTGACTTCTGGCACTTGAAGCACAGCTAAAGATACACAGCCTCAGCCTTGCGGTGGGTTTAGGAGAGGTGGTGACTTAAAGCCCACCCCTGAATCACATCACACAAAATTTCCCGGTTCTTTGCTGGTAAAAGGTTGATCCCATCAGTCACCCAGCAGCTCTGACAAGCAGCAAGTTGTGAGCTCTACCCACTCCCTCCTCAAGTGCAGGGAACGGGGGCAAGCAGGGGTACAGCTTCAGCCGTTCCTCTGTGCTGAATGTCTGCAGAGGCCACACGAGTCCCAGGCTGTCAGGGAGATGCGTGCTCTCTCTAAAAGTCAGCAGTGCTGCTGGTTCAGCTTTATAAAAAACAGAGTTCAGAGAATTTAACAGAATGATCCATCCCACGCTACGCCAAATAGTATCCACGTACCACTTGTTTTTCAGACTTCAGTATTATTCTTTATCTTTCTTCATTCAACAGAGATCTTTCCATTACTTCCCCCCACCTGATCATATATCATCTGCAATAGCATACATAATTAGTGCACTTTTCTCTTTTTCTTACTGCTTCATTTTATTGCCATCAGATTACACGTAATTTTTAGATGATCAGGGAGGGACACTCCTCTGTTAGTAAGCCAATGATGGCGTTATTGCCGTCGCATTTGAGGGGGCAATGCCTGGAGTTCTACAACGTGGGGAGAAAGTTGCTTTGGGATTTCTCTGCAGAAATGCATGTGCCTTTGCAGAGTATGGTCAGTACTTACTGCTTGCAGCTGAACTTGCAAGAGACCACATCCACGATCCTAGCCAGCCCCCGCTGTGAAGCAAAAGCTGTTAACTCGCCTGGCTTTCCTCAAGCATGCGTATGCTCTGCTACCACGGCTTGCTCTGTAGTTTTGGCTGTCAGTGGTGATGCAGCCTCAGGAGCTTCCTCCCTCGCCCTGCGCCTCTCCCCTCCCCGGGTCCCAGCTCATTCCCACCCACAGCAGGACATCCCATGGCCTGTGTCAGTACAGCTGAGATGGCATTATGAAATGAAGCACTGGCTTGAGTTAAAAACAACTCTGAAAATAAATAAATAAAAAAAAAGGCTCAGGGTGGGAACTCCTTTAGCTGCCATCTCTGCTGAAGTTGATGTATCATGAAATTATGATCCCAGCTAAAGCAGGACAATTAGACTGTTAATCCAGCCATGACTCAGTAATTTGTGATCACGTGTCCAGACTCAAAGGAAATAAGGTTTCTTTATGATCTTGCACATTTTTTGCCTTCTACATCACTTAGGATTTTTCATATGCTGAGTTTGTTGCATTTTCCTCCAGATCCCGAATGATGAAGCTGCTCTTCAGTTTTTTAGCTATGTCAGTGTTCCACCGGTGACTGAGAAGTCCTATGTCTTTCGTGCTCCTAGTTTATGCCTCCAAATACCTTTAACTGGTGTCTTCTTACAGAACCTGATTACACACACACAAGAGGAAGGTGGTGAGAGACCTCACGGAATCACAGAGTATTAGGGATTGGAAGGGACCCTGAAAGATCATCTAGTCCAATCCCCCTGCTGGAGCAGGAACACCTAGATCAGGTCACACAGGAACACGTCCAGGTGGGTTTTGAAAGTCTCCAGAGGAGATTCCACAGCCCCCCTGGGCAGCCCGTTCCAGTGCTCTGTCACCCTCACCATAAAAAAAAGACCAGCTTCACCCCTGAAGAAGTTGATCTTCCTGGCCCAACTTGGCCACTGGGGCAGGCAGGAGGGTTGGATGTGTCCATGGTGGCTCCTTTAGGGCAGGAAGACCTTGATGGGAGAAGTAATGATGGTTTTCCTGACATTGGCAGCTGCTCCCTGGCTCTCTTCACCTTGAGAGTTTTTTTGTTGTTGTTGCTGTTGGAAATGGTGGCATCTGTGCTTCGCTCACTTTTTTTTACTTTCTTTTTTTTTTTTTACTTTTTTTCTGCTGTAACGCTGTAACGTGGCCTAATCATGGGGAGGAGCACAGCACCCCTTGCAGAGGGAACGGCACTTGGCCTGCATGCCAAACGCAGCCTCAATGCTTTCCCTGTGCTTTAATTCTGGAACAGCGCATTGTAAATGCACATGCACTCAAGCTGCTGACTGATATTTAGTGGCCATGTAATATTGTTTAAGGAATTTTCAAGGGCACAAAGCCTTTTCTTACTACTGTTGTTGACTTCATCTGACTTGAGACAGCCCTTTGCCTTTATGAGAGACATTTTATGAACCACAGACTCTTAGAAGATACCTGCACGACTACATAAGGGAGATTTGGGGTGTGAGGAACAAGTGCAAAAGCCTATTTCTGACTCTATTTCCCCACATATCCAGAATTAGTGTCACAATTTGGGTCCCAGTGACTGGTTTCTGACAGAAAGTTCTTTCAGAAAGGCATTTCTTTGTTTGTTTTCTTTAAAAACACATCACTGGAAAGAACTAGTTCTACAAGCTTCTAAGGGAAGTACTACATTTTCTCCTAATTTGAGCTGAGGTTGCAAGGAGTACCCTTACAAACAGCTCCCTCTTCAGGAGCTGTGCAGGATTCCCAAATTTTGCAAAATAACATAAAACATGGCATAGTCGACCAGAACTGCACTGAGGAATTCGCTAGGCCCACTGAGCTTTATACCCTCTTGTGAGTAATTTCAAAATGCAAGAAGAATATTTGAGATGACCACAAACAACTAGGTAAAAATTTAAAGAATTAAAAGAAAAGGCACAACTTGGCAGTGGGAATAACAGCAGTGCACCTGAGTGTTGGGACACAAAGAGGAAGAGGAACAAGAAAAGAATGAGACAAAGCTGACAAAGAAAAGTTTGAAAAATGCTTCAAAATTGATGTAATTATGCTCTGTGAAGGGCTGAAAATATTGAAAACTTGTTTCAATAAGTAAAGTTGGACTACAGGAAGCCATCAAAATGTAACTTTTCATATTATGACTTAAATAGTGCATATATTATTCATATGTTCTTAATCTAGAAATTATTGCCAAAGAACTTTTCAATCAGTGATGGACCAATATTTGAATTTCTGTTGTTAAATTTAAGGTCAGCTGAAGCTTGGTGATTTTTTTTCCCCTTATATACCTTTATTTCATTTTCATCTTAATGTTAGCAGGTTGGATTTTTATCTAGGTTCTTAAACTGGCCTGCTAAAAACTAAAGTTGTCACCCAGTTTGTACACAAGAAAATGACTGGGATGATTTTGACTGGGACGCATTTTGACCAAAGGCTGCTTGCCACTGAAAAGGCTTTACTTTTATAAATATTTGATAAGGTGTGTGACCATATACCAGAAAAAAAAAAATCTGTGTGAAGGCATCCATATCAGCAGAAAGGCATAGCAATATATTTCTAGAAATTATTTCCCTTCCTTAATCAAAATAAACTATATTCACATAAGCATCCTACTGTAACTGATTCTGGTATGTATTGGCTTTGTTCTTCATTTTTTTTCTACATAACACACAAAGGCATCAAACTTCCGAAAGCCAACAAATACAATGCTCTCCCATGCCTATGCCAACCTAGGCAAATGTATAAATGCTTTTATGCTAGCTTTGTAATTTCATCACAAAACACATACATTGAGACGCACATGATGCGGTGTGCCCCAAGAGCACAAAGTCATACCAGCAGAAGACCTACTGTACTACAGGCAGACTTCCCTGTCCTGATGTTTCTATTAGGGAACCATATAATTTTGAAAAGAGTTGACTGTGGACGAGGCACGATTTAGCTGGCCTGTAGATTTAGAGGTAGCATAGCCAGTATCATCTCTGCAGCAGAGATGGGTTGGGCTGACTGACTGCATGCAGCGGTGCCAAAGATCCGTAGAGATGACGGATGCCTTCTCCCTTATACCATCAGTACTTAGGGTGCTGTTGAAATGCAGTGAACACTGGTATGGAAGATGTCTGACCGTGGACAGAGAAAGCAAGCATCTGCTCCTAGAAGAAGTGTTGCAGAGAGTACAGAGACTGGGGCTCGTCCCCGAGCATCCTAGGCCAGCCCTCTGGGACAGACTGGGCCTCTCAGCTGCTGCAGGGTTTCACAGGGGAACACTCCAAAATAACACCCCAGATCCCAACCTCACTCGGTCCCTGCAGTGTCCAGGTAGGCATCACCTGAACCTGTGCTGCCCACTGCTCCCCAATACCTACGCTGCTCTGGGATGTCTTCCCATGCCGGGAAGCGCCATGGGACCCCTGTAGTCCCAAAGCTTTTAATTAAAAGACCTTTGTGTAGATTCTGACTCTGTGTGCTTATTGGCAGGTTGTACTGAGCACAAACCTACAGACAACACTATCACAGCTGTAACTTTCTCACACCCTAACTGCATTCTCCAGTAGCGTGTACTCAGAAATTTTCTCGGTATTTTCAAAGACAGTTGTTTCCAAAGCCCACAGGGGTAGGACTTTGTTTCTGTGCCCCGTGTTGAGAGAGAGAGGGAGAGGAGAGGCCTTTGCCTTGAGCAGAGCCAGGGGGTTTATGAAGCATGCCCAAAGCTGAACCTGCCAACACGGGCAGCCACGAAGGAGCCACCCCGCACGGCACTGGGGCCCTGTTCGGTCAGGGGCTGCCCGTCAGTGTCCCTTCCCCTTCCTCACAGGGGAAGGCAGGCCGCCTGGGCCTCCCCTTGAGCAGCGTCTGAAGCCTCCCGGAGGCTGCGAGGGAGAAAAACAAGTGTTTAAAATCGCTCCGTGAGACACAGGGCGCCATAAGGCGCTGGGGATGAGGGACACGATGAGGAAAGCGAGCTAGCACGACCACCCCGCTGGGCCGCTAAGGCGCGGCCGCCATTTCGGGGAGCGTACTCTGCACGTCCCCCCGCCTCGCCCCGCCCCCTCCCCGGATAAGCCAATGGGAGCCGCGCGCGGGGGCGGATTGACAGCCGGAGGGAGGGGCCTGGGCGGGGCTGCGGCGCGTTCGCGCCTCTCGCGAGAGCTGGCGCGGCGGGGAGAGGCGGCGCGTGCCGGGGCTCGCCCCTTTGGCTCGTGGCGGCCATCTTGGCGGCGCCTCAGCGGTGAGTGGGGCCGGGGCCGGGCGGCGCGGGGGGGCTCGGGGGGCCGCAGCCGGGCGCTAACCCGACCCCCGGTCGTCCTTTGTGTGTTCCAGTTCCCGCCCCAGCCGACGCCAGCCAGCGACATGGTGGCCGCCAAGAAGACGGTGAGTGGCGGCCGGCCGCCGCGTGGCCTCGTGGGGTGGCGGCTGGGCCTCTGCCGGTGGCGGGCGGTGCGCTGAGGGGAGCCGGGGGGCTTCTGAGGGGAGCCGGGGGGCCTCCGAGGGGGCCCGGGGGGCCTCTGAGGGGCACGGCCTGAGGCCGGTTCTTGTGGGCTCGGCTCCCCGCCATGGGACATCCCAGGTTGCTCACGGGGTCCCTGGGCTAGAGGGGAGGAAAGGGGAGCTGGTGCTGTGCTCCTGGTGTGGGTGGTAGGGTGGTGGAGCTCAGACTTGGCGTTTCGTGCCATCTTTTTACTATAATTTCAAGGCTGTTTTAGCAAGCATGGGTTTCTTACTAGGTGGTGGCACTTGCTGTTGCACGAGCACCACGTTCTCGTGTTGGGGGGGCTGCTCGTTTTGCATGTGATTGCTTGGCTTTGCCTACCCGCTTAATGCTGTCAACACGTGCCCTGGGAAGTGCCGTATGCAGAGCCTGGCTCGGCTTCGTAAGGTGGAGGTGGTATGGGTTTTGACTTGACATAGCTGAGCTTTGCAAAGGCACGTTTCTTATACCACTTATGTTGATTAACATAGGTAGCACCAATAATGCTTTTTTCCCTGTGTAATTGGTAAGAGGCATTTTGATGAAGTTGGGCGAGTATAGTATCAGCATCATTCTTATCCACAATTGTATGGTGTGCAAATAATAAGTCATGAAAAGATTGCTTGTAGTTGAAATTTCTTCACCTTATGTTTCCTGCCATTTTGTCAAAGGCAAAGTAGCATATAATAAAGCTTTTTTTTTTTTTCGTCTTCAGAAAAAGTCCCTGGAGTCTATAAACTCTAGGCTTCAGCTGGTTATGAAAAGTGGTAAATATGTGCTAGGATACAAACAGACTCTGAAAATGATTCGGCAGGGCAAAGCCAAGCTGGTCATCCTCGCCAACAACTGCCCAGCTTTGAGGTAAGCAGATGTATGAATTACTACTTTTTTAAGCTAAGGCGAGTGCTTTGTATAAATACAGCATGTGCTTTGTGTGAATTGGTAATACAGAGTAGCTTATTGGCATGCTCCATAGTACCGTGAATTAAACATGGTGGGTTGATTGGTGTATATGAATTTCAGGTCGGGATGTATTAAAATGCTTCCCAGATGTTTTTTAGCTTCCTAATACCAAGAGTTCACATTAGAGAATGTGCTGTGAGATTTTTCACACTGTGATAGCATTCATTGAAAGTGTAGTGGGACTCAATTCCTGCTTTTTCAAAGTAGTATATCGGAAAGTAATTTTACAGGTAGGAAAAACTGGTAGTTGACACTGATTTGAAATATATTTGAAGAATACAGTATTTGCTGTCAAAGTTAAGTTATAACTTAAAGCTCCTGGCCATAGAAGTATTTTTTTTGAAAACGAAGTCTTTGGCAATTTCCATCTTCTGACATGTTCCTTGTTGAATTTCAGGGCCCTTTTTGTCATCAAGGAGTATCTGACAGGTTAAAGAAAGTAAAGATGCAGACATAACGTAGGAGACTGTTAGGTTTTCTGGCAAGAAATAGATGTGTTTTTCTGGGAGAGGAGGAAAACTGTAGAGTTTAATTGTGGTTGGAGTTAGCACTGCTGTTGCTGTATTATGTTCGATCAGAATTGTTTGTCAGTGCTTTAAGACCCAGTTTTTGAATCTCAGGAAGTCGGAGATCGAGTACTACGCTATGCTCGCAAAGACCGGCGTCCACCATTACAGCGGCAACAACATTGAGTTGGGTACAGCCTGTGGCAAATACTACAGAGTGTGCACGCTGGCCATCATCGACCCAGGTACGTGTCTGCTGCCGTATAATGACCAAGCCGGGTGTGTATCAGCGGTTCCTCCATTGTCTGAGCACTGCTGCTCACTAGCAAGTAATGCGCAGGCGTGATGTTGTAGCTTTGCTCTACTTCCCTGTACCGTTCTTAATTTTCTCTGCCCAAGATCCCATTCTTTTGGGAGTCCTAGGCTCTTAGAACTTAGAGGTACTCCTCCTTAAGTTTGTGTGTAGTTCCTTTCACTGTTAAACCTTGTGAGCTTGCCTTCTGTCTACCTGTCAGTCTGTAATGAGGGTTCTTTCAGTGGCTGGGAAGCAACTTAACGGTACTTGTGTTTGAGCCTTGTGTTTGAGCCCTCTGCTAGAACGTGAGCTTGTGTCACGTGCCGTCTGTGCCAATTGGGTTTGAACTTTCTTAACCCAAGACAAAGGGTCTCAGCAAAACAAATTGTTGGATTGTGACTTGTCTTGCTTCCTGGGGTGATCTATACTAGAATAAGCTATGTGCAAGTGGATACTAGTCCAGTACCAGAGCTGAAAATCATATTAAGTGATAAAACTGTAAATTGGTGTGTAATTGCTATGGCTTGGTAGCACTCTTTGTTCAGAGTTGTTCAAGTTCCTTGTAGAGTCTGCTAATTAGGGGACTGCCTATCTTCTTTCCTGAGTCTTCTAGGAGAAGAATCAAATTATCTTCCATTATTCTGTTTGACCAAGAGTTATCTTAATTAAATGCATACGTACGGATTTAATGATTTTTAACTTTCATCAAATGTTCCCCAAGTGATGTCCGTTTGAATTCACTGTTTCTTTAGAAACCTTTATTTAGCTTGTTTGTATTCAAATAGCAGGTAAAGCTTTGTTTCCAAAACAATGCTTTTAGGTTTGTTTTATTTTGTGGCTGTCAGATTAAGAGCTTTATGTTAAGATAAAGAACTGCAACTCAGACTTCCTGCTGTGTAGTGCAATGCGAATATTCTCGCTGTCCTGATATTCTCGTGATCAGGGGAGGCTAGACATTCGCTATATTAAAGCTGTGCATTGTGTCCTCCAGGACTAGATTGTCACTCTAGTACTGGCTTTGTAAATGCTAGTGACAAGTACATAATTATCATAAACATACTGAGTATGAATTAACAAAAATGCAGGTAAAAGTATTGTTATCAAGCCATCAAAGTTACTTTTTTTATAAATACACCGTTTCCACGTTACTTTTACATTTTGTTTGTAGAATCTCTTATTTTTTTTGCTTATTTCTGGAAATGGATCTTTTTGTAGATCTTTTTGTAACGATGTATTTTTGTTTTACAGGTGACTCTGACATCATTAGAAGCATGCCAGAACAAACCAGTGAGAAGTAAATGCTGTAATGGTGTTCTTTCTACAATAAAACTGGTTACAAATCTGTTTTAAAAAAAAAAAACACTTGTATTGTATTATACATACTTTGCTGGTTTTAGGGAACAAACTATATAAATGAAGATTCTTTATCACCACTGTGTTTTTTGTTCTGTTAGAAGTAACATTGGCGGGACAAAACTTGCCTGTTGCTTTCTGTATGAGCTGGGGCTCTTGACAAGGTAAGTGGAGTAGGAGTTGACCACAGTAAGCATGGTGTCAAATCCCAACAGGGTATTGCTCCCGTAGGTTTTGGTTTTTGGGGTGCTAATGGGAAGACAAGTCATAATGTGAGGCACAGTAGCAAATTTGGGATGTTGCTGGGGGATCACAATGGCTTTACTTAAAAGTGTGAATAAGTTTATTTTAGTATTTTTTTCACCTAGTCAGTCACAAACTACTAATGCAAGTTACTGTATATTCGTTCCAAGAGAAAATATGTACACGTGTTACTGTTGAGGAGGTTGGCATTTTCTAGATTTGTCTTTTTTTTGTGTGAGACCACAGTCTCACAGGACTGTTCCTTAGTATCAGTGACTACTAAGTGGGGTGTTGGCACTTTGCTGACGTGCAATGAAAGGAACATTTAACAACAATCAGTATGTACCAGCAGTCTCACAAAATTTGCATTCTATTTGCCAAAGAGTGCTAAAACACAGAATACCTGTTTACACCTTGTTGCTTTGTACACGTGCATACTTACTAGTTTATCAGTGATAATTTAATTTTGCTGCAGCTACATTGGTTTCTGGAACAGAACATACAAAGTTGTGTACTTCAGGTTGGAGATAGTAAAGAGGCAAAACGTGTCAGAGCAAAGAAGGAATTACCGGTGTCTATCTATTAAACCCCAGATTTAGGTCGCTTCAAGAAATAGTTCTGGTGCTGCAGCAGTGTGAAAGTAGAGCTAGCAGAAGAGTGCTTTTGCTGCTAAGGAGTGGGGGTAAAACTTGAAAGCACTTCAGTTAGCCAGAATGGCTGGAAGCGATTTGCTGTTTCATTTTCATCTTAGCGTTTGTCAGACAAGCGTGCAGCTAGTTGTATTGCCCAAAGAATGTCTTCATAATGAAAATAGTTGCATTCAGAAAAATGAAAGAATCGCTGAATGCTGACCAAGAGGAGGGTTGAGGTAACCTGGTCTTGTTGTGGCAAGAGAAAGAGTACTTGGAACTTCAGATGGTGCTACCGTGATAAGCCAGCAGACTCCCTGCTTTGCTCATTTACATTCGTCACATTTTCAACACAGACATAAATTCGTATTTTCACTTCCAGCTGATTTCAGTAGTCTGCACTTGTTGGAAAGGATGTATGAAATCTAACTGCTGCGAATGCCATCCCACTGTTCTGTTCTTGCACATGCACGTACATACAACTACACGTAGGCGTGCAGTCAGGGTGCTCGAAATAGGAGCAGAGTGAGTGGAGGAGGGAAGTACAGAAAAGCAACCCAAATAAATTCATACCTTAAAAATACTTCAGAATGTGGAGGTTTCACATCAAAAATAACAGCATTTTAATGTTTTGCATAGCTTATTTCAGTTTAGTTCTACTGAATTAGAATTTTTGCTAGTTACTAAATTGTTTATATATAAAACTTTCAAAAAAATTCTTATCTGCAATCAATGCAAGACAGAACACGTAGTATTACAGATGCAGGAGTCCAAAATACTCTTATTTAACTTGAGACAAGGATTTGTTATTTTACTTTAAACTGATTTAACAAAATAGCTCTCACAACTTTGTATGTATAAATATACAGTGTAGTGTACACTTGATGCTTTGGTCAGTATTTTAGCCTGTTTTCCAAGTCTTCCATTCTCTTCGTCATTTCTTCCAGTAGACAAAAGTTAAGGAAAGAGCTAATGATAGTATATAATATTAAAAAATAACGTCAGGTGTCCAACCAGTTGCATATTGCAGAGCATGACTACATAGCATGGAATAAAATAGGAAATTAGGAGGGCTTAGGGAGGTTAGCCATCTCTTGCTTCAGAAATGGCTGGGCATCAGTTGTTCATGGGAGGTGGGAAGTGATTGTCTTTGCATCACTTGTTTTCTTTGTCCTTCCACTTCTCTGTTGTTGCTTAAACAATTTTTTTGTTGACCTGCAAGTTTTGCTATAATTCCTCTTTTCCTCTTCCCCTGTCCCCCTGGGAATCAGGGGGAAGGGGAAAGTGTGTTGCTTAGCTGCCCACTGGGACTGGCCTACAACACCCCCCTTTATGAAATAATTCTGCTTTGCAAGGAATAATTTAACCAAATGAGCAAAATGTGATTCCTTGCTACTGAAGGGTTTTTCTTGGGAAGATGGGAAGTAACAGTGGGGCTGGCTGTTGAGATACACAAAATAGCTGGATGTAAGGCAAGAGCTGGTAGGGGTACTCTTGAGAAGGTACTAAATCGGGCTTGGTGGACAACATTCCGGGATTTGCTTGTCTATCATTTGCTGAAATCTGTATATTTTGGGGTATCTGACAGACACAGGAGAAATAGTTTTGTGGTTGATGGTTGAGCTGGCTTAAGAGCACCACTCATCTCTCACACACCTGATAGTGGAGTTCTTGGGCAGGCAAGTTAGGCAATTTCAGGTTAGCATGTGTAGCATTGCTGACCTCGTAGTGAAGCTTAATTTTGGGAATTCGAATCTATCAATCTACGCTTCCTTTTCTGTGTGCATATTTGTTCATGCAAAAATAATCAGACACTGTGTCCTCTGCTTCCTCTTCACTGGGAATCTTACCTTAAGCACCTTCCTGCCTCTGGTGCTTCACCTAGCATCTCGGAAGGGAAATATCTGATGGTTCCTGTTGCTACTAAATGCTGTTTTGTTAACATCTGAAGAAGGAAACCAAAGCAGAGTATCAGTCTTGAATTTAACCAGTGCTTTCTTTGCTGATCCTGAAGGTGTTAATTGTTACAGATCATTGAAAGATCCATATTAATATTTTGGTCCCTTCTATGAAGGAGAAACAGATTTCAAGTCTTAGGAGCCTTGCTTCTTGGAGATTAACAGTATCTACTAAGTAGTTCAGCTTTTCATTGCAGTAGATTGATCTGTGCCATGAAGGCAGCTTATACTTGCTATGTTAATAATTTCTTTTAACCCATCCCTCTTGTTTTACATATAAGAAAGGATATATCGCTGTGTGAGTTTTCTTACTTCACTGGTTGCATAGTTCTGGAATGTCACAAGGTTTTCACATTTGCATTGGTCTTTATCTTTTGCTGAAAAACAGAAACAGTCAAGCATAGACTTAAATGCCGAATAAATCCAATGGGCTGAGGGAGAGAAAGACAAAGATTCTTAAATGCAGAGTAGGTTTAATACAGCTCCCTGTTCTCAAAACAGGTCAACATCCCAAAGAATGCTATGGGACAGATCTTGTATACTGGAAAATAGTACACGGCACTTCTTAGCCTAGATAATCAAAGAGCAGTCTGGATTATCTAAACAAAGGTAACCTAATTACCTGTTGTTCTGGTGGAGTGAGTGTGACTGTCTTCAAAATGATACTTATGGTGTATTGCAAGATTGGGACAGGCAAGGACATCTGTGATGGTTATTGTGGTTGATTCAGGTCCTGCAGGAAACCCCCCAAAAGTCTAAAAATGAAACCCACTTCACGTAATTATGCATTATTTTTTGCTACTCACATGCACAGAGTTCTCCTTAATTAGAGGGTAATCTCACTGACTGCAGTGAGGATCATTCATGGAGAGGACTAGTGATACGAAGATGTGAAGGAACCAAGCTGTTAGGCTGTATTTACTGTGTGCATGATTTAAGTTGTGGGTTGCAGAACTGAAAGGGAGTTGTGAGGTTCCTGTGAGAAACAGCAGTGATTGAAAGCTGAACATGCTTTAAAAATCAAGCAGTGTTGAAATACAAGCTTCCCCTTGAAGAAATTCATTTGGATGGTGTAAAAAGGGAGCATGCAGCCATGCGTCTGTTACGGTGGGTCTCAAAATTTTCTGTACTAAAAGCAGATGTGAATTGCAGAAAAGAGGGTAGCTTTTAAGGGGGTTAGGGTGGGAAATGGGTGAACAATTCTCCTGTATGTGAACTGTTAGGGTTCTGTACAGAAGCAGCCATGGAGAAGGCAGCTAACTTAGCGGCGATTCAGGGAGACAGCAGGACACTTGTGTTAAAACAGCCAACCTGAAGACTGTGGACCAGTCTTACGAAGCCTTCCAGATGACAGATCTTGCTGGCGAGCTGAATCTTTCAAGGCTGGTAGAAAGAAAAGAGGTCACAAAAGAAGTAATAAAAGTTTCACAGAAATGGAAATGTTTCTTACTTGTCTCTCTCTCACCATACATTGAGAACACATCATACTTGTGCAGGTTGGAAGAAGTCCATGGTGATACATACCAGGACTGACCCTTCAACCTGACTATCAGAACTCCTCCAAAACAGGAAGTGCTTTACAAATACTTCATGGTGGTGAAGCACTTTGCAATTACAGCAACCTATGTGGTGTCCTTTAGTGACAATTCTTGTGTGTTTCACTGTCATCTGTTGGTCCTTTTGGGGTGGACTGAGTAAGAATAAAAACTGCTTGCAGAAGGAAGACATGTCTCATTCTCCTTCAGTGTTCTCCTTTGTAACGGGAAATGTGGATCGGGGAGTTGGGAGTGTTTGGTGAGAAGGGTGCAGTTGAGTTTCTTTAATGCACTACAGTTATTAGCAGCAGTACCAGTATATAGCTCATCAAACAGACTTTAGACTGCAGGAATTTATTCCAGATTCCACCTACCCAATTTTTAGTTAAAGTGTGTCTTTAGAGAAATGGAAACCTATTTCATACTTACAAAACCCCCTATTTTACACCTACAGGTATAACCATCTCAAGGGTGTTTGCACGCTACCTGCTTCCTGCCACTAGAGGGTAATGGAGAGACAACTTTTGTTTCTTAGGAGTGAGTTCTCTTCTAGAAAATTAATGCTTCACTTTCAATTAATTGTGAATTTTGACGGATACACAATAATAAGCAGATGTACTAAGCTGCTGGGAAGCAGATGACACAGTTGGGGGGTGGGGGCTGAATGCTGAGCACAAGGAACAGGGAGTGAACAGATGAGTGGCTGAGTAAGACCAGAGTTCAGCAGGCAGAACTACATCAGAAAGCATGACTGGGAGCCTGTTGGTGAAGGGAACACTCAGAGCTTAGATCTGAGTCCAGAGAGGTGTGGGATGAGATCACGAGCTGAGGAGGAAACAAAGTAGGTGAGGTGTCTAGTATAAGAATAACCACCTAGGAACAAGGATGGTGAGATTCCCAGTGTAGGTGGGACAAAACAGGTAAGGTGAGCCTTGAGTAGTTGACACTAAGTAGTAAATTGTGTGTAGTCGTGGCCGAGTGGTTAAGGCGATGGACTAGAAATCCATTGGGGTCTCCCCGCGCAGGTTCGAATCCTGCCGACTACGGCTGGAGCTGAAGAGGCTCTGTGCAATTTTATGGATCACAGGAATTTCCGCACCAACATGAGGAAAGAACTTCTTCACGGTGAGGATGACAGAGCTCTGGAACAGGCTGCCCGGGGAGGTTGTGGAGTCTCCTTCTCTGGAGATATTCAAGGCCCGTCTGGATGCCTACCTGGGCAGCCTGCTCCAGGGAACCTGCTTTGGCAGGGGGTTGGACCCGATGATCTCTGGAGGTCCCTTCCAACCCCTACAATTCTGTGATTCTGTGAAATCGCTCTAGAAGTAGTTGAAGATCTGTAGGCTAATGAGACGGTCTAGGAAGGGTGGAAGGACTGATGTGAGAAGTCTGAGATCTCGACACTAGGCTGACAGATAGACAAGGAGTTAAGGATTCACATGTAGGGGGCAGAGAAGAAACAAGACTGGCAGGATACATTGGTAGAGGTGGGGCAAGAGGCTTCCAGTTTGGGAGGGTAGTTGAGCACTTCAGAAACTCCTATTCAGGCTTCAGAGACTGGTTTGGACCCAAACAGTTCTATCTCATCACCTCTGTCAAATCAGACAAGTACAGACAGAGGCTGCTAACCTTAAGTAAGTTATTTGATAAAGTTAGTGTAGTCAGCATAAATTTTCAAATTTGTTGAGGAAGCCACACTAAAGTTAGGTGTTTGTATTTAATGTTCTGTTTTGGAACAAAATCTAAATATTACGTTAGAAAAAGCCTTCAAGAAAGTATCTTCAAAGGCAGTGTCTGACTACTTGCAGCAGCGATAATGATCTGCAATTTGGAAGAACAATGTTAACCAACAGGCGTCATCTGATCAGGGCTGGGGGGGGCCTTGTGACAAAAATACATGTAGCTGTGTAATTAAAGGCTCCCGTAACGCATGTGCTCAGAACAAGGGTGGAGACCATCATGATGAGTGCCTATTAAATATGACATCGCTGTAGCCTTGTTAGTGCTTCCAGTCGTACGAGAAATTCATACTAACCAAGGCAATGAATGGAACCTTCCAAGTGAGTTCCTCTTAGTAAGAAGCATAAGAGAAAAAACACCTTTTTTTTTTTTTAAATTACTAGTCATCGAGAATAATTAATAGTAATCAGCAACTGTTCTACAGAGCTGATGGTTTCTTGCAGAATAAAAGGAAAAAGCCTTACCCCATAACAGAGTTGGAGGACTTCTCTTTTGCTTGTACACATGCAGCCCATCCACAGTTGGGACTGGGGATAAGAGGCTTTGTCAGTGGAGTCCATGTCTGAGCTGCACAAAGTGCAGAGAGCTCATCCCTGCCCTCACAGTCTGGTGCCTTAGAAGACCTCAGCTGAGGACTAAGGCTAGAGTCAAAATGAAATTACTGCTGTTGGAAAGGATGGGAAAAAAAAATAAGCCGAGAGGAAAAACTGAAAGGAAAAATAAAACTTTCAGCTTGTGTAACAAGCATGGAGGCAGAATTTCTGGTGGTATGAGTTAATGAGCAATAGCTGATGAGCAAATTCCTGGAGTGTCCAGGAAAACAAACAAACGAACAAACAGCTGAGGCACTGCCTCAGGTGAGAGAGGAGGAGGACAGAAGCTGTGAGGCACCACCTCTAACCAGTTACTAGAGGTGCAGTTTAGAAACTGCCACAGAGGGGCGGAATTTACTTATTTTTCATATGATATCAAATATATTTAAAAAAAATGGCTGCTAAACACTGCTGTGGGTACCTGAAGGATGCATTTCCATCACTGAGCTCTGGGGTTTGCTAATGAGTGAGAATTATTATACCAGTTGCCAGCCAATTTTGGCCTTGGCGTCTCCCCAAGCTTTTAAGATGACACGCTGTCATCAGTAGATTATCTGCCTGGTAAGAAGGTTAATGAACAGACTTGGGTTTATGCTATCACAGTATTTTGAATTTCAGAAAGACGGAGCTAGAAGATTCATATAACTATAAGAAGCACAAAATATACAACCTAGGAAACATTCTCACATTCTTTTTTTTCAGATTCTTCCCTGACATCTGTATGAGGAAGAAATGCACAGCTGCTTGCCAGTGAATTTTACACAATAAAGCTAAAGAACAAAGTAAAACCTGTTTGCATTTAATTTCAAGAAAAACAACCAAACAGAAGTAGTGAAAATTAAACCACCCGATACAATTCTAGTGCTGTGCTCAGTATTATTCACAGTGATGCTTCTGCATTTTACTTCAGGTATAAATCTGAATGTTCTAAATAATGCTGAGTCCTGGGAACGTGTGAGTGGGAGAAACATACCGTCCTTCCTCTAGCTGAACAGCTTCCATCCCAGCTCACATTCCCCCTGTACCTTGCAAAATGTCAGCTGGGAATGTTTAGATTGAGGCTGTTTGTGCCAGAATGAGGAAGGGTGCTTTCTGCAGCAAACCTTCCACATTTGTAAACCAAAACGTGGAGCTTACGTGCAACTGAGATCTACTCTTTGTAGCTTTGAATATATATTCAATGAACTGTTTTTAATATTCGAAAAATATGCACAACAGATCTTGATAATTTGTTTTGCTGAGTTTGTTTTCTTGCTATTGATCTTAAGAGCAATTTACAAGTCTCATTAGGCTCTATAAATCCATTATTATTTTCCCACATTCCTAATGAACTAGATCATGCTGCTTCGGCAGGGTGGGGTTCAGTGCACGGCTGGCTTCAGTGTAGCAAAAAGAAAGCGATTGATCCTTCTAAGCACAGAAGTGTAGATTTTATACAAGCATTATGAAAATAAAGAAAATGAAATTATTCTATACCTTTACCTGGTGATAGATTAGGCATATATTTTCCTCACATATTAAAGAGCAGAAAAATTACCATGAGCGACTCATGCCTTGCAAAGTCTGACACCGATGACCCACTATGACAGAGGTCACCATGAATAAAACTACTTGTTACTTTAGGCCTGCAAAATAAATCTATAAGCATTCATTCCTCTTCTAGCTCAAAGGGGAATACTGTTACCTTCACAGATCTGGACTTTTAGCTCTTCACTTATGTCCTCCAAAGCTGTGAAATCCTCAGCATAGAAGAGATGCTTATATGATGGTTCAGAAGCAATTTCCAGCAGTTCTTCCTCAATTGCTTTTCCTATTCCAATGGCATAGATAATTATACCTAGATTCAAAAGAAAGTGCATATAATTATTACATTGGCATTTCTAAACCCTTGCTCCTCCATGAAAGGAAAATGTATTAGTCATTTTAGAGAGAGAGTGGGAGAGCACAAGAAATATATATACGTGCTGTATATCTTCAAAAATGTGTTTGAACAGGCTTAATATGCTTCAGTTATTTAAAAGATGTGCAGAAACTGCTTTGCTGTCATTTAACAGATAGATGTTTTTTAAGATAAAGAGATGAGGGTTGGTTGGCCACTGCTAATTGTAAATGAACCCATAAAGAGCACTGTAAAACATCCAAGAGAATTAGTTGGAAGCCACTAACTAGTGGTATACCTCAGGGGTCAATACTTGGCCCTATTCAACATCTTCATTAAGGATCTGGATGATAAGGCAGCGCATACCTTCAGCAGGTTTGCAGACAACACAAAACTGGCAGAGCTGGCTGACTCACCCAAGGGCTGTGCTTCTATCCAGAGGGACCTCAAAAAGCTGAAGAAATGGGCTGATAGGAACCTTGTGAAGTTCAGCAATCGGAAGTGCAAAGTCCTGCACTTGTCAAGGAACATCCCCAACCACCAGCACAAGAGGCCACCCAGCTAGGAAGCAGCTCTGCAGAAAGGAGCTGGGGGCTCCTGGAGGGCACCAAGTTGAACATGAGTCAGTGATGTGCCCTGGTTGCAAAGAAGGCAAACGAGAGCCTGGGCTGCATTAGGCAAAGTGTTGCCAGCAGATCAAGGGAGGTGATCCTGACCCTGTTGGGCCCTGGTGAGGCCACATCTGGAGCACTGTGTCCAGTTCTGGGCTCCCCAGTACAACAGAGACCTGGGCATACTGGAGAGAGTCCAACAAAGGGCCAAGATGACGAAGGCACTGGCACTTCTCTTTTATAAGGAAACGCTGAGCAAGCTGGGACTGGTCAGCCTAGAGAAGAGAAGGCTTGGGGGAGATCTCATCAATGCCTCTAAATACCCAAAGGGAGGATGCAAAGAAGATGGGGCCAGGCTCTTTTCAGTGGTTCTAGTGACAAGAGAAGAGGGCACGGGCACAAACTAAAACACAGGAGCTTCCCTCTGACCATCAGGAAACGGTTTTTCACTCTGCAGGTGATGGAGAACTGGCACAGGTTGTCCACAGAGACTGGGGGGGTCTCCCTCCTAGGAGATTTTCAAAAGCCATCTGGACATGGTCCTGGGCAACTGGCCCTGGGGTTGGACCAGATGACCTCCAGAAGTCCTTTCCAACCTCAACCACTCTGTGGTTCTGTGAATCATACAAGTCAGCCTCCCAGTTGTACTGAGAGTTCCTGGTCTGTGTGTGTCTGCGCATGCAGGGTATGTGCGATAAAGGCAATTAGTGGGTTGGTGGGGAGACCTATTATGTGTCAGCAAATGGGTCAGACTCTTGAAAGATGCCAGTAATTTTTAAAAAATACATAAATAATAAGTTTTTCACTGGAATCCGCAGAGCAAATGGATACTAGATGCTTTCATTCTAAGGGATGGGTTGGGAGGCACAGCAAAGGCACCCAAACCTGTGAGGGTAAGAAGAACATGGGAAAGGAATCCTGGGGGTCTAGGAGAGAAAGGCCCTCACAGCAGGGATGCTCCATACAGGCATCTCCCCTGCAGACGTGCTAGGGAGAAAAGAAAAGAGGATTTATATATAGTCTTCTTCACTCTGATACCTGGGCAGGAGGAAGTGGCTCACAGCCCTCTAATTGGAAAGACTGTAAACAAGCAATGAGTAGAAAACACGGTGATCTTCAATATCCCCTTTTTCAGCAGTTAACCACGGATTTCTTTATTCTTGCAAACATATCACTTGACACAACATTTCGCTACGTCATTTCTGGCATAGAAAATGTCCACAGCTAGTATTGATTTTTTGATCCATGATACAGCAATTAGCTTCGTAGTACTTCAAGCTCTTTTGTGAGATTTCAAGAGCAAACAGTGACTTCTCAGCTGTTTGGTTTCAGATAAAACTTAAGATAAGAGGGTTCGGTGTCTCTCTACTGTCACTGAAGAGTAACAGCTACACACTCACTGAATTACAACTTTAGCCTTCTTGATGAAGAATCCTGGGCCTGATAACATCATAAAACATGAATTTTCCAACTCTTCAATATTTTGCTTGAGCATCTCCTTACTTTTTGTCATGAATCTGCCTACAATTGCACTTCAGCCAGGAAAGCAAAACATTCACCAGAAGCTTATTCAACTTAATGAATGAACCAGTCATGCTGAAGTCTGTTGCTTTTTAAAGACTTGGAGATATCAGTGATAAAGCATTCAAGGCCAATTTTATGTTCAACATTACTACATTGCCTACACTGCAATTACACAAGGGATGGATTTGGCTTGTAGTGCTACAAATATCAGTGTAAACAGTCTGGAGCTGGGGTTTCATTCAGTAAGTAAGCAAGGTTGGCTTAGTACTGTTTTCCTTCAGTCCTGTAAATTCACCACATATTTTCCCAGACCGCACTATTTAGTGTATAAATCTTTCATTTTATTTTTTTTTAAAGCACTTGGTTTATATTTCATTGTAACAGCAACCTTGTTGGCGCATACTCTCCTCATATCCTTTTCTTCGCACAAAGAAGTCGCAGTCCTGACCAGGGCTACGCTACTCATACATGACCGTGACTGTCATACCAAGTCAATAAAACAAGAACAGAAAAAATATGTGCAGCATCGTTGTTGTGGTTTAACCCAGCAGGCAGCTAAGTACCACACAGCCGTTAGGCACATGGAGGAGAGGATTGGGAGGAAAAAAAAGTAAAAGTTTGTGGGTTGAGATAAAGGTAGTTTAACAGGACAGAAAAGGAAGAGAAATAATAATAACATCAACAACAATAATAATGGAATATAAAACCAAGTGTTGCTCAATGCAATTGCCCACCACCTGCTGACCAATGCGCAGCCTATCCCTGAGGAGTGGCTCCTCCCCGACCCCGGCTAGCCACCCCATGTTTATTGTGTAACATGCTGCCACATGGTATGGGATATCCCTTTGGCCAGTCTGGGTCAGCTGTCCTTGTTCTGTGCCCTTGCAGCTTCTTGTGCACCCCCAGCCTGCCCACTGGCAGGGCGGTGTGAGAAGCTGAAAAGTCCTTGGCTTAGTGTAAGCACTGCTCTGCAATTAACTAAAACATCAGTGTGTTATCAGCATTATTCTCATCCTAAATCCAAAATATAGCACAATACCAGCTACTAGGAGGAAAATTACCCCTATCCCAGCTGAAACCAGGACAATCGTCTAAAATTTGGCTATTTTATCCATGTTGTGGGGTCATCAGGCCTGGTTCTTAATGCAGTTTCTCAGAACACAGAAAATGTATTTCAATGTTTTCCTGTAATGTTTTACTGTAGCACACCTACACTATCACTACTCTATGATTCTCTATGATTCTACATCCTCTTTATCACAATATTTGCCTTTAAGAAAGAATCAAAGACACTTCCACTCACCAGTTTGCTTTGCTCTAGCAGCCCACCCAGAGACTTCATCTTGGGCTCGTCCATCCGTAAATACAATAGCGATTCGAGGGACATTTGCTGAAAATGGTCTGGCTCCTTCTGTTTCTGTGAAGCTTCTCTCAAACATTCGCTTCAGAGCCAGTCCTGTCATGGAACCTCGCCCCATATATTTCATTTGTGATACAGCTTTCTTCATGTCTTTGGCTGAGTTGAACTGCTTTAATGTAAACTCTGTGCGGACTTCACTGGAATACTGAAGCAAACCAACTCGAGCCGCTTTGGGTGAAATCTCAAGCGTATCCAATATTCCTGAGACAAATTGTTTCACGATTTCAAAATTGTCCTCTCCGAGACTTTTCGATCCATCAATCACAAACACCAGGTCAACTGGGCCTTCAGTGCATCCTATGAAATAAGCAGCAGTGTTCAGATCATGAAAAAGTCCACAAACTTGAAAATAGGACCTAGATACATAGGGACTGTATGAACTCAGGTGTCATCTAGAGTACCTTGATCCTGGCTCAGACAACCTTGCCAGTGTGTCTAGAGATGTTGTGTACAGTCTATATCAAAAGGTAAGAGTGTGCCCATGACCGGAGTTTATAACCAAACTATAATCACAGTGAATATTTATCAAGATGTGCTGCTTTGTAGAATACTTCACATTTTTAAGTTTGCTGTAAAATAGATTTTTAAGCAAATTTTAAGAAAGACAGTTAAGTGGGGAAAACTGTAACTGAAGAACATAGCTAGGATATAGAAACAGTTTCGACCATTTTCTTCTAGGGATAGGCCTGTATGCTAACTTTACCTTTGTGTAGATGACCAACACTGAAATAAATGGAAGAGAATCACTGAAGCTGTATTTGTACTACAGAAGTATCAAAAACATAAAGGTGGTAAAAAGAAATGAGTTGCTGAAGCTATACTTGTATATAAGTTGAAAATCTAGAGGTTATGTTTAGAGTTGCAGGAAATAATGAGGCAAGAGCCAAAAAGCTTGGGGAAGGCTGAGAGAGAAGGGTTAGGTAGACTGCCGTACAGCTTGGGATGAGGTTCATGTCTAGGGACAAAATTCAGATGATGCTTGTGTTTTATAACACAAATTTAAACCTCCAATGGCAAACAGCTAAAAATTATAGGGGAGACAGTAAATGCTAGAAGGGTGCCTAGCTGATAATGTTGGATCAGAATGGTTTATACACATTGTTTTGCTTGTAACTCTCTAAAAATCTTGTAGTTAGAAGCCTTATTCATTGCTGAAATTAATGTTTTCTGTTTTACCCACTGAAGCTGTGGGTAATCCAGGAGATACCGACAAACTTGGAGTTCTCATACTTGGTTAAGTGCACTTGCAAAAACCAAAGCAGCCTGTAAGCACTCTGCTTTGACTGCAGAAATTACTGAAGCTGTCTGTTAGCAAGTCAGTAGGGATATGCAATTTCAGTTTTAAAGTTTGGACAGTTCTTCATAGACAATAGCTCCTTTTTAGAACCACTGTCCAAGAATTCCTTTCTGCAGTCATCTGAGGAAAAGATGTGTCATGTACTAAAACAATGGAAATGAACTGAATATCAGAACCACCTCAATATCACTGCGTATGTTGAGACAGGGCAACAGTTCATGGCAAACTGTTTTAATTATGACTGAGATCAGCCATGCACATGTTACCATTCTTTTGGTAATAATACTCTCCTCAAGTAAGGCATCCATTTCTGCAGAATAAATATTTTTACTGAGCTCCAGTAGATGAGTTTCTCCTCCAGAAATTAAAAGGGTGATGAGATAAATGCATATCATGTTCCAAGGATGTCATGTTAGAAGATAAGAAAATAGAATTAATGATATTTTAAAATTTAGTATATAAAGATAAAAGCTCCACAGTATATGAATCTGTTTAAAGTACACATTCCTTGATAATAAGATTTTGTTCTGACTTTTTTCCTGATGTTTGGAAAGGATTATTATTGTATTTGATACTGTATCAAAACAACCGTTCATTTTGTTATTTTTTTGTTTACAAGAGCATCAAGCTAAATTGTTCAAGACATTTCCCATCACACTCACATATGCTTTGGGCTTTCAAACAATACATCAGTTTTGAAGTGAGGCATTTGAAGTGAGGTCAAGTAATTTTAAAAATCAAAGAAACAAATTCTTTCCAAATAAAATGTACCTACTTCTGCAAGTTTTCTGATCTTCTTTTAGTACATATCCGTCCTGACATTTGCAGATGTATGAATCATCATTATTAACACAAATATGTTCACAACCATGGGCAACTGATTTGCAGACATCTTTGCCTACGAAAAATTGAAATATTTATATGTATTCTATTTAAAATATTTCTAAATTCAAATATTTCAAACATGTCATTTGAAGAACATATGACAAAGAAGTAGAACATCTTTGATTTTTTTATGTAGTAATACTGGAGAAGGGTGTCTGATAGACTTATTCAGTTACTTACTTCGACATGTTTTTCCATCTTGCCGCAGGACAAAACCCTCATGGCACTGACAGCTGTATGAATTGTTATTATTAATGCACACATGTTCACAGCCATGGTCAATGGATTTACACGGGTCTTTATCTGAGAATTGTTAAGAGAATTTCCTTATTAGATTTGTTCTCAAATGCAAAACTGGCATAAGACACTTTTGAGAAAATTTAGTCTGTTATCGCTTTTATGACTGAAATAACATATTCCCCATAAAAGTTCCAGCTACTCACTCCTGCATGTTTTCCTGTCTCTCCTCAGTATAAACCCTTTGTGGCACTGACATACGTATGAATCACCAGTAGGAACACAAACATGTTCACAACCATGGTTGACAGTTTTGCAGATATTTTTACCTGGGAATAATGAAAATAATGTTTAGCACAGTTATCCAGGTAAATAACTTTCACAAAACATAAAAATTAGAGCAATAATCTTCCATGAAGGAGCTCATTTCCATTAAGTTGATTGCATGTTATTTTATGAAGTTATTGCTGTGTTAAAGACAGAAAGAATGCACTACATGATATGTTTCATGAACAGATCAGAAAGTACGTAATGAAGATCAAACATCTTACTTTTACAAGTTTTCCTATCTTCCCTCAGTATGAAGTCCTCATGGCACTCACAGATATAGGAATCATCAGTATTAACACAAATATGCTCACAGCCATGGTCAACTGATTTGCAAACATCTTTATCTGAGGAGAATGGATGGAGTTTGTTAGATGAGATTCTTTAGGGAGAGATAATATCTTCAAAATGTAGCTCGAGTAGTTAGAAATCACAAATAAACATACACGTGTGGAAACACTCACAGGTGCAACACTTAAATGCCTCAAAAAAAACCATACTCTTATGGCTCAGGCTACTCACATCTACATGTCCTTCCATCTTCCTTCAGTATGAAATTTTCATTACATTTGCAGATGTAGGAATCTTCAGTATTCACACAAACTTGTTCACAGCCATGGTTGACTGAATTACAAACATCCCTGTCTGCAAACAAAAGAGTCAGTAGTTAACATATATCAGCAAAGGTCTTGATTATATGCGTCATTCACCAAATTAAGTTATCATGCTACTTACTTTTGCAGGTTTTCCCATCTTCTCGCAACAGGAACCCATCATGGCATTTGCAGATATAGGAATCATCAGTATTAACACAAACATGTTCACAGCCATGGTCAACTGCTTTGCAAAGATCTTTATCTGAGAATAGATGACAGCTCTTGCTAGTTAATACGTTTCCACACAAGCATGAACTGCAGATAAAAAGTTTGCTGATAAATATTGGACTACTTACTTCTGCATGTTTTTCCATCTTCTCGTAGCAGGAATCCCTCCTGACACTTACAAATAAATGTATCACCAGCATTAACACAGGAATGTTCACAGCCATGGTTGACTGATTTGCAAATATCCTTGCCTAGCAATAGTCAGATAATATTTAATGTGATTTCCCAGTTAAACTTGTATATATATATTTATATTTATATAAAGACTGTAGGGGTAATCCCATGAGCAAAGAAATCTGGAAGCATGCATGCTGAAAGCAAATTTCTGGCTAGATGAATGATTGGCAGTTTAGCTCACATGGGGCACGAGTTCTTTACTATCTGAGCAGAAAGAACTGCACGGTTTGGACGGTCTCCCACTGACAATGAATCATTTTAGGATTAATCTGACTAGATTAAGGGGGACACTACACTAACAGCAGTAAGAGAAAAAGGAAGGAGTAATTTAGCATAGTCATTTAGCATAAATTCATGCTAGTGAAAACAAAATTAAGCAAAACACCACAGGACACAAAGCAAAACAATTCCTTAGGACTCTTACATCAATGCCAAGAATCTGCATAAGCAAAATCCAGGAGAATAGGAACTACTCATTTAAGAGGATAAATAAATTGCTGAAAACTGATGGGGGAATTTGTATGAGTGCAATGTTAAAACCAGTTCATCATAACCTCTTCAAGAAGGATAGAGGAGGAGAAAGTACAGGAGGAAGTCAAGCCATCTATCAGCATTCCCTGTTGCTTTTTCACTGCAACAAAAAAAAAAATATATATTCCCAGTTGCTAATGCAGAACTACCTTTACATAGGAAATATAACCGTGGATACCTCTGACAGCAAAGTTCAGATTGGTCAGAATCACAGAACCATAGAATATCCGAAATTGGAAGGGAACCACATCGATCACGGAGTCCAACTCCTGCCTCCACACAGGACAACCCAAAAATCAGGCCGTATGTCTGAGAGCATTGTCCAAACTCTTCCTGAACTCCAGCAGGCTCAGTGCCATGCCCACAGGCCCAGGGAGCCTGTCCCAGTGCCTGACCACCCTCTGGGTGCAGAACCTTTCCCTAACCCCCAGCCTGACCCTCCCCTGTCCCAGCTCCATGCCGTTCCCTCGGGTCCTGTCGCTGTCCCCAGAGAGCAGAGCTCAGCGCCTGCCCCTCCGCTGCCCTCGTGAGGGAGCTGCAGGCTGCCATGAGGCCTCCTGTCGGCCTCCTCTGCTCTGCGCTGAGTAAACCAAGGGATCTCATCCACTCCTCATACATCTTCCCCTACAGGCTCTTCACCATCCTCATAGTTCTCCTTTGGACACACTAATAGTTTTATGTCCTTCTTATATTGTAGCACCCAAAACTACACGCAGTAATTGAGGTGAGGCCACACCAGTGCAGATCAAAGCGAGACAATCCCTTTCCTCGACTGGCTAGCAATGCCACGCTTGATGCTCCCCAGGGTATGGTTGGCCCTTTTTGCTGCCAGGGCACACTGCTGGCTCACGATCAACTTGCTGTCGACCAAAACCTCCCAGATCCCTTTCCTCAGGGCTGCTCTCCAGCCTCTCATCCCCCAGTCTGTACATATGGCTGGGGTTGCCCCATCCCAGGTGCAGAATCCAGCACTTAGTCTTGTTAAATTTCATGTGGTTCGTGATTGCTCAACCCTCCACAATCAACAGCTCCTGCTAATTTAGTGTCATCTGCAAAGTTACTTATGCAGTCAAGTCCTGTCCAGATCATTTAGAAACACAATGAAGAGAACTGGCCCTAAAATGGAGCCCTGTGGACCCTCACTACTGACTGGCTGCCAGCTTGATGTAACCGCATTCACTATCACCCTTTGAGACTGACCCATCAGCCAACTGTTCACCCATTGTATTATGTATTCGTCTAGCTGTATTCTGGATATTTTGTCCAGAAGGATAATGTGAGAAACTGTATTGAAAGCTTTGCCAAAATCCAGATTACATCAACTGGCTTCTCTTGGTTCTTAGCAATTAGCAGAGCAAGTAAGTTCAATGTGTAGGGAAGACATTTATGTTTTCACAAGAACTTCAGTCTGAGACGCATTACCTGGAGGTTTCATGCTGCCAATACAAAAATTCCAAAAAATACTATAGAGGACAATGTTCTAACTCAATAAGCATTACATTCAAGACATAACAATCTAGACTAGATCGTGTTCTAGCAGGTAAACAAGAAATGGTTATGAAAGTAAAAATTAGCATCAGTTAGCATCAGTTTATGCACAGCTGTGTGCAATATTTGTTGATTTCAAACAGAATGAAATACAAGCCAGCTTGTATTTCAACAAACAGCTATTACTTCAGAAGGATAAATTTTACATAGCTGAAAGCAATTATGGATTTTGTGTTGGGAGGAAAAAATAAAATATAAAAACAAAAAGTAATGATGACTGCATTATTTAAGGTTATTTTAGGTAACCTTAACTAGATACCTCCAAAAAAACTTAGTCACATCATCAAAAAAGAATACCAGAGTAGTTAAAAACCAACCTCCTTTAGAAATTGAAACAGAAAACAGCTATAAGATATGAATAATGAATGAAAGGAAAATTCACATTATTTACTGAAAATGAAAATGTGAAATTCAAAAACATGGAAATAATAAGATAAAGGAAAAGGGAATGCATGACCAACAAAATGAAGGGTAGTATGAGTAAGTTATTTAAAGGCTATTTAAAAAAAACAAATCATTCTAACAGTATATTGTTAATTAGTAGACAGAAATAATAGAATTGTCAATCTTAATCCAGAAAAGGTAAAAAAGATTTAGTATATTCAAACTGGAACTTATGAAATAGGCTACTGATAATATTGTTGGAATGATGTTTCATGAGCTGAGTAGTAGGTCACACAGCACCTACTGAAGAAACAGCAGTAACTCCAGATCACTTGCAGCCAAGAGGTGTAACAGAGCTGGCTTAGTGTTATTTTTTGCTTAGTGTTATTTTTTTGTTACCTCCCAGAACTCCAAGGAAGCCCCAAAACACTGAGGAGTTTCCATCCCTTGTGCATACACACACAGTGTTTGAAAAGGACAAATAATTCACTGTAAGCCTGTCAGCTTGACACTAATCTGCATTAAAACAATGGAATAGATAATGTCGACCTTGATTTAGAGAAAATCAAAGAAAGAAAATTAATCAAGTTGGTATTATGGAAAAATAGATCTGGGAAAAGTAAATAAGTATCTTTTTAAATTGACTATGATGCTGTTTTGTAAAGCTCAGGTTATTCATACAATGGAGAATCCAGTAAGGTATCAGCCTTGGTATTTATTTTGATTAAGAAAACAAAACAAAAATAACTACAAAATAAACATTATATGGATTAACAGTGGCTAGAGAGGTCTTCAGGATATATTGTAAATTGGGAATTGTCAAGTGGCTTTCTTTCTAAGGAATGCCTCTCTGCTATTTAACATTTTAATGAACCATCTTAAAGAAAATATAAAATAATCACTGACAAAGTTTGCAGGTTATTCCAAAGTTGAAGGAATGGCAAATAAAAATAGAGCAGCTGCTGATATAAGGAGATGGGAATATTTTGCAGGCTGAGTAACAACAAGCCATATATATTTTTAAATAGCCAGAATTAGACTTACATATTTAGAAAAAAAAGAATGAAGGCTATACTTCCCACAGGATGTGGGACACTTGTGTGACTGAAAGCCTTATATGGCTATGGTCATGGTAGATAACTGGCTACACATGAGTTTTAGCAGAGTTGTATGGTCAGAGACTAATGCTATCTTTGGTCATAAAAAAAAAGGGTAGATTCAAAAAAGAATTAGGGATATAGTTCTTATACCTTAGACCCTACTGTACCTTGTATTGTAAGACTTTGTACCAGTGTGGTGTCCCCGCAAGGATGCTGATAAATACAAAAGGCTTTAGGAGAGCAAGAAGAGATTTATGAAAAGATAAGAAAACATATAAAGAGCTTGAAGGAGTTTCATCTGCTTATCATGTACTGAAGACCATGATAAGAGGTTAAGCTAAGGAACAGGTTAAATTATGGTCCACATGAGTATACACAGAACAACACAGTGGCAATTAGAAGTTCAACTCATCAAAGTAAAATGTAGCAACATCCTATGCTCAAGATTAAATTTTGGCATAGTCCAGAAATGAGGTTCACATTTTAAAAGCCACATAAAGACTTAAAACTGGCTGATTTTCTGAAATACAGCTTTAGTTCCAACAATAATTAATTCCTAAAAATCTTATGATCTATACAGGACAATATTCCGTTCTGACCACTGTGAATCACTGAATAATTTCCAAGTAAAAGAGAAATGAAATATCTGCTTTTATTCATAAGCTACTTACTTCGGCATGTTTTCCCATCTTGCCTCAGTACAAATCCGTCATGGCATTGGCAAGTGTATGAGTCGTCATTATTAACACAAAGATGTTCACAGCCATGATTGACTGATTTGCAGATGTCCTTACCTAGGAATAATCTAGATTTTATTTACTACAGTTTAATAAATGAGTACATTTCCAAAAATATAAATGCTAAAAGTAATAACCTCCTAGTAAAATAATGAATTTATCCTCTTTTTTTGTCAGGTAAAATCATAAATAAGACCTACCTCTAACACAACATGCTTCTCCAGTAGACCCCTGAGTGTAAAAAACACATTAACATCAAGTAACTTACTTTTACATGTTTTCTCATCTTCCCTCAATACAAAACCCTCATAGCACTGGCAAATGTATGAATTATCAGTGTTCACACAAACATGCTCACAGCCATGGTCAACAGAATTGCAAACATCTTTATCTGGAAAAAAAATAATGGTGCCAGACTTTAAAACATGTCTACAAATGCACAGATTATAAGGAAAACTTCTATTAAAGATAAGGATACTTACTTCTACATGTTTTTCCATCTTCCCTTAATGCAAATCCCTCATAACACTGGCAGATGTATGACTCATCAGCATTAACACAAACATGTTCACAGCCATGGGCAACTGAGCTGCAAATGTCTTTATCTGAGAATAGTTGACGGTTTTTGGTTAAAGCACATCTACAATGAATATATTATGCAGGGAGAAGTAATAGCTTTCATTAGGTCTACTGAGATCATTGGAAGAAATGGACAAAAATTTAGGCAGCTAACACTTCTAACTCTTGGTACCTGAAAATTTGCGGGTCTTTTTTGTCTACAGTCATATCAGTTTAGCTACTAAAATACACCATTTCTGTCCACTGAGTCTCTTACAAGCTTCTGGCAGGTATAACAATAGTATATCATGAATAAACTACTGCTTTTAGTTAAAACACTTCCACAGATCTACGTACTGTAGATAAAAGTCTACTAGTAATTACCAGAGTACTTACTTCTGCATGTTTTGCCATCTTCTCTCAGCAGGAAACCCTCATGACACTCACAAGCATAAGAGTCATCTTTGTTAACACAAATATGCTCACAGCCATGGCTGACTGATTTGCAGATGTCCTGTCCTGAGAATGATTCAGATATAAATATAGTTTTGAATGAAAACATGTTAAAAATGTAGGTATCAAAATGATGTTTTCTAGTGAGAAGTGATAAACTCCTTTCTTTCCTTGCCTAATGCACGTGCAAAAATGTTCAATATATATTGGTTACTCACTTCTGCATGTCTTCCCATCTTCTCTCAATATGTATCCCTCACGACATTTGCAGATGTAGGAATTGTCAGCACTAACACAAACATGTTCACAGCCATGGTTGACTGATTTGCAGACATTTTTACCTGAGAGTAATTTAACAGATTAAGAATTGCGTTAGTTAAGGACAGGATGTTCAGTTACTGAATGTTCTTGCTCTTGCTGGTATTCCAGACTCAATTCTGCAAATCGTTTATACCACCTGCTGTCAATTTATGTTGTAACAAAAAGGTACATCTTTGTTGTACAAATTTTATAACCTTATTACTACGGAAAAGTGCACCGTTTTGGTTCCAGAGTTTGTATAATTTCACGTGTCCCCAGCATGAAGATTAGTTACCCACAGAGATTTCCAAAGACACCTAAATCCCACATCCACATTTCAAGTAAACTTTCTGGTGAGAAACGTATCTTTCCATCACCATCATTTTATCTTCAGTAATAAACCTGCTCAAACCTGATGTAGTTATGTTTTCTTTCCCTGTGGTTAAGTTCAGATGGTGTTTGTCATTTTTCTGTAAACTAGAATTACAAAAGCTCAGTTTATGTAGTGTTTAAATGTAATGAGAAAGACCAACTGTATAATCCTGCTGTGGCATTCTTGAAAATTGCCAGCTATAGTTGGGTAAGCTGATGTTCAGTGGGCTTTCCTGATAGGTGATTTAGTTACAACTTCTATTTCAAAATAAAATTAAATTGTCTATTTATTAACATTGGATAAACTAACATCTTTCTTACTTATACTTTATTTTCCCCACCCTTTATTTTCTTGCCAAGACTGTTGCATGGACACAAAATTTCACTTCCTTTTAGCTTTTTGCAATGTTAAAGTGTCAGTACTTTTTGAGACAGGCAAAATTTGTCTCTGTTCGCATGGACTAACAAAGTAGGTTGTTGATGTGGTATGTGTAATACAAACTGATAATATGGAGATTTTAATTTGTCATGTTAGGGCCTGGATGACTTTAAAAAACATCTACAAAAAAAACTTTTAACAGCAGATGTTGATGAGATCTTTGGATATGATTTGGTTTATAGTTATAAAGTATTTCATGCCTCTGTGTTTTCTAAGGACTTATGCACAATTCTTCTTTGATCACTTAGTGTGTGTTCTTATACTGGAGAGAAATTTTCAGTTCCTTTTTATATCTGTCACTCTTCAGAACTGCGTAACGTAGCCAAATGTATAATGCAATTATGATATCTCTTTTGCAATGACCCTTATACCACATTGTGGAAAAGTGAACATTCCATTAGTATTGCAGGCTTCTTTGTGCTGTATAAGTCTTTTGAAATGCTATATATTTTTGCCTTGATTTGAGAAGAAAATTACAGTTGTCTGATATAAGGGTGTAAGTTGGAGTAAAATAATTTTGGATCCACAACAGACAAGCATCAGAGCTACTTTTTGTATGTCCCAGACATTCAGGGAGTCATTCAGGTGCCTAAAAGTTTGCACCCAGTGCCCCTTTAGAGTATCCAAGACATTGACATACTGCTGGCAAACAGGACACCAAAGGGGAAACTGTGAACTTCTGCAATCCTAGAGCATTTAAAATGACACAAATGAAAGCCATGTTTAGGTAATCAAATCCTACCCTACAGATTTTTTGTGTGTGTGAAATAAAAATCTAGCACTGATTTGCTGAATAATAACTTACGTTTGCAAGTTTTCCCATCATTCCGAAGCCTGTATCCTTCAAAACACTGACAAGTATAAGATCTGTCACCATTTATACACAAATGTTCACAGCCGTGATCACTCAGAGCACAATAGTCAACTCCTGCAGGAGCAATGAAAGTTATTTTTTTTAAATATTAATCATTAATTAAACTATTATTTACATCCCTAGTATTTGCATTGCATATAAGCAAGTAAATATAAACACATTGAATCACTTAAGCAACAATCCTGTTCCTTATCCGATAATATACATACACCTTCAATAAAATTTAAGAAGGCTTTGTGGTACACTTTGCATTGACTGCTGTAAGCAGAGTTGAGAATGTTTAGAATAACTCAAGAGGGTCCATGCCTCAGTACTCACAAACAGAATTATAATAAAAACAGCACTTTAACAATGATTTTATAAAAGACAGTGGCAAAGACAGAAAAGCTACCTTGTGAACACTCTTCAAAAATGGTTTCTAAATGATCTGAGGTAAACATGGCATTCCCCAGAACTTGCTTGTGTGCCTGACCTAGCTGCTGTGGCAGCAAGCAGAAAACCTCTCTGGGACCTCAGTGGTCTTTGGCTTAGGCTATCCAAGCTTTCGCAAAGAACTGAAAATGACAAGAACAGTCAAATGTGGTCCATTTTTTCATCTCAAATTTCCTGAGTGTTTCTTCTGCATAGTACAAAGACACAATATCCCCAGGAATCTGCAGACAGCACTCACTGCTCTTTACAGGTTACACACACAGTGCCACTCATTGTTTTGTACTAAGCTGTCAAAGCAGAAATCTGTTTACCACTCAGGTGGTCCTCCAGCTGTCTTAAGATACCTGTGCCTCTATATATCACACCAGTGTTGTCATGTCCCCAATGTTTTCCCATTAGGAGTGGTATATGTTAAATGCTAATCCCACTCAGCCACTCATTCAAGACATCCCAAGTGCCAGAACTCTTTTCATGGCAGTCTAAAAAACCCACAATGTCTCAGCGACTCATCTCAGGAGCTCAGGAATAGGACAAATCTTATTCCTAAATAAATATGAGGGGAGGGATACACTGGCAAGAAGAACCACCATTCAAAATCTCTCAGTTTTATTGCATGGAGGGATTCCAGAAGCCACAGCACAGTTTTAATGCTGCTGATGGGTCTCCAACTACAGCCTGGAGGAAAATGACTGAGTGAAATAAAACACCTCTTTTTACTACAAAGGAAAAGGATTTTTCCATTCGCAAGTTGATCAACTATTAAAAACATAGGTCAGCTCTTTCTGAATTTCCAGTGGTTCTTTTAGATGAATTTTCAGATAAATTGTTTCTAGCACACCCCAATCCCTATTATATGTACAATATAAGAGTACTAATTTTGCATTACTATCTGTCCCTTTTTTGATTTTTGCAGTGATAGAAGCAGTATCTGCCAAGATGTTGCGGGGGGCTAAAAAGGGTAGTACAGAGACAAAGATAAGGTTAAAGACAAAGGCAAATTGCCTTTGCAGATTTGCCTCACTTTTCCCAATATTATCTTTGTATCCAAGATTATTTTTGTATCATTTTGATTTCTGTTAAAACTGTGTGGCCCAAGTGCAAGTAAAGGAGCTAAGTCTGGAGCTACTCCAACACTCAACAAGCTTGAAAAACAATGTACCTCTGCAATCTGCAGAAAAGGTGGCCAAAACTCTCTCATCAAAGACGACAGGTCCAGGAAAAGTAACCAGGCAAAATATGATCACATTCCTCTCTTCCCGGCCCTTTTTATATATTTTTTTTTTCCAATGAAAGACTAATATGGCCATTTGTGAAACTGCAATGATTCTCAGTGATCATTAGATTTATAAAGGGTGGAGAGCTGTCAGGACAACTTTTGTTCATTTATTTAGGGCTCCCATGTGAGCGGTAAAGCTGTATGGGACTTACACTTCTGCCCCAGATCAGATGATGCAGTTTGCCTGGGGAACACGAATCTTAAAATGTCAGTCAGACACATGTGTCATGTGACTGGAAAACTGTCCTCAACAACTGGGGATGGACATATCTTCCAAGACTTGCTGCAAACACTAGAATTTACAGTCATCTTGACAAGTGCCTTTTCCCAAGTCCTTTTACTCTCTGTGTCTGCTTTCAAAGCATTATTAATGTGTTTTTGAAATTCAATCTGTGAGAATAAATTGAATCATAGAACCACCGAATGGTTTGGGTTGGAAGGGATCTTAAAGCCCATCTAATTCCAACACCCCTGCCATGGGCAGGGACACCTCCCACCAGCCCAGGTTGCCCAAAGCCCCATCCGGCCTGGCCTTGAGCACCTCCAGGGATGGGGCATCCACAGCTTCTCTGGGCAGCCTGTGCCAGGGCCTCACCACCCTCTGAGTAAAGAATTTCTTGCTAAGGTCTAATCTATATCTACCCTCTTTTAGTTTAAAACTGTTACCCCTTCTCCTGCTGCTACACTGCCCAGGATATGGTAGGCCTTCTGGGCTGCAAGCACACGTTGCCAGCTCATGTTGAGCTTTTCATCCACCAGTACTCCAATGTCCTTCTCCACAGGGCTGCTCTCTTAGCTCATCACCCAGTCTGTGTTCAAGTTCGGGATTGCCCTGACCCAGGTGTAGGACCTTGTGCTTCATCTTGTTGAACTTCATGAGTTTTACAGAGGTCCACCTCTCAAGACTATTGAGGTCCCTCTGGATGGTATCACTTCCCTCCGCTGAAGGTGTGTCCTCTTCCCTGTATGAAAACAGAAACCTTTCCCAGGTGAGCTGAGATCAAGAAGAAGACTTACGTGTGCAGGTTTTTAGGTCCTCATTAATGACAAATCCTTCAAAGCACTGACAGACATAGGAATCATCGGTATTTAGGCACAGATGTTCACAGCCATGATTACTTTCAGCACAGTGGTCCACTCCTATTGATTTGTGTTCATAATTGAAGAAAGCACAATGGAGTTTTAGGTACAAACACTATGACATTGTAGTTTGTGCACAATACCTTGGCAGAGCCAAGGGGAAAAGATCAATACAGCTTTTTATTTATGCAGCATTCCCACCTATTTGAACAACATGAGTTAATTAACAACACCTAAGTGAAATGAATAAAACAACCCCACACAGCAGACGACAAACTTGATGAAGTACTTGCCGAATGTCACAAAGAGAAACTAAGGCAAAGTGTCCTGCCTCATATTACCCACAGGATTGTGCTTTCTTTCTTTAAAAGGCAAGACTCTCTCTTTTGTTCACCATAAAATTTTCTCAGAGAGAAGTAGGAATATTAGTAACTCTCGTAAAAGAAATTATAGCTTCCAGATTATTTCATAAACAGTAAAATCTTTTCAACAAATGAGCAATCACAAATTAAAACTATCCTGCCAACAGGTTACAGCAGTTCAAGCCCAGTGGAGAAAAGATACAAATTATGAGTATGGGAGTGTCTAAACTTGTTCCATTTACTTTGTTTTCCTATTTCTATTCTGATTCCAAGTCAGATAAAATGGAATATTTATTGAATCTTGTATGAAACTGGTCCACAGAACAGACAGCAAAGCTTTAGAGTGAGATACGTGCACTTGCAAATGTACTATGTAATCTGCTGACTCCGTAAGTATAGAAAAAGCACATTTTAGGAAAAAAGATTTATACTGAACTTCCTCATAAGATTTTTTTCACGTCTTGCTAATGGCTATTTTTAGTTATATAGGCCCAAATCACTTTAGCTTAACTTGATCAAAAGTAGTGGAGTTCCCTCAGACACAAACAGAGTCTCATGTCTCTATTTGCAAATCATTTACAGATGTGAACAGACACGTCTGTAGCTGTCTACATTTAAAAAAAAAAAAAATCCTATACTTAACATAAAATTACTTAGGTTTAAATATTGCTGTTTATTAGTTTATTTAACTAGGCAATGCGTTTGCAGGAGTCAGTCCAGATTTACCATAATACGTAAGGAGAGGTAACATTGGCTTGAACAAGCAAAGCTGAGGTGTAAGTTTTTACTAGTTGAAGCAAGTTCCAGCTGGAACAGTCTCCTTATTCCAAGGGTTTACATCACCATGAAGAGGCTTGTGTAACTTCTCAGAGCACACAAAAAATGTGGAAAAAAGGAGAAAATAATAATAAAAAAAAAGAGTCTGTGAAAAAATGCATCTGTAGTTTGGCACCATCTTTTACAATACAAACATCCACACTAATGTGAATTTTAACATTTAAATACTTTGGGTTCTAATGCAGAATCTTTTAACACATGCTTTCAAGGAGTGGAGTACTCACAAAGCAACTAATTTCCAGGCTTTAAGAAATAGTATAACTGTAAATTTGTTCATCATATTTGCCTTTTTTTTTTTTTTTTAAGGAAGAGAAAGGGAGGGAAAAGGGGAAAGGTCTGTATTTAAAAAAAATTGTGTCTTGGGAAATACTTATTTTTAGATATTCAACTTGTGATAGCCTAAAAACATAATTGTTAAAAAGTTCTTGCAACACATCCAAGTATCTTTAAATACGGCTTTATCACACATAGTTTATTTAAAAATAATTACTCCCTAGCATATAAACTATTTTTAATTTCAGTGACAGAGTGTTCCTTTGGAAAAATTTATCATAAGTACATCAGGCAAAAACGCTACCAATATTTTAGATGACGTGCAAAATGGTTCTCTGGAAAAAACAACAACAGTATCTGCTGAAAACTAGGTGACGGGAAGTGGGTAGTGCTGTTGGTGTCTTCTGGTGCAACACTGGTCCCTCCTTTAGTAGCATTCTTATTAACAGAGGACACTTTATTAAACAGATTGATGAAAGTGCAAACATATTGCAGGGGGAGATTTCTACACATCTCCACATATCAGCATACATTAGTTTTAAGTGTGCTGCAGTTAAATAGCTCGTAGCAATGATACAGATGTTCCAGAGTAAGCTCTGCCGTTGTGTTTGACACCATGGCTGAACACCTTTTCCCAGTTATTTGTATTGGAGAAGATGATGTTTTAGTTCCATATTGAATCTGGGATCTTACTATATCATGACTTCATTAGGGCTGGCTTGTGGTTGACTTTACAGAAACATAGGTTTGCATAGCTCAAAAAGATCTCAGAAGGGACTCAGGAGCATTTTCTCGTTCTGTTCACACCTCACCCCACTGCAGTAACTAGTTGCTGCAGTGCATGAGATACTCGTTTCTGCACGTATTGCCATCGTGTTGTAGGGTGTATCCAGGATGACATTTGCACACAAGTGACTCTTCCGTATTAATGCATTCATGTTCACAGTCATGCTGACCAAAATCACAGAAGTTTACTTCTGTAGAGAGAAAAGCACTAAAGAATTCAAGCCAGTCGTGAGGGTTTCTGAAGTAAAACAGCTTAGAAAAACTCACTTTTGTTGAATGGTACCAGATTCTATGCTTTGGACAGCTTTTAAAACTGTGCATATCTGATAGTGAGTCGTGGATCTGTGAGTTGACTGCAAATACTTGGCTAAGCAAGACTGCACTTTGACTCCATACCCCTGCTCCTGTAGTCATTACAATTTATGCACCATGGTGCACGGTGGAGGAGGAATGCCTGGTGCTGGTCACCAGCGATGTATTCGTCCTGATTTATAATGAGGGCATATATGCAAATGTTCTACTTTACTTTACAAGTTTATCTAACATGAGCTTTGTTATAACAAGTTTTGGAATGGGAGCTCAATCCTGAAAAAGTCACCAGATTTACAGCCAAATCCAGAGTCCCCTAAAGTTAAGGAAAAGTACCCCAAAAGAGAGTTATGATTTGTCTTTAATTCTTAATTAAATCCTTAGCAATAAGTATTCCAGACAATATAGTTCTTTTACTCCTATACTGATTAAGGTACATCCATTCTATAAAAACCTGGATGTATTAAAATACCATACAGATAATAAAAGCCAGAGTATGGATTGCTGTAAAAACCACACTGTGTACATAATGATGCTTCATGAGAAAACATCTTTAAGACTGAAAGAAAACATAGTTGTAAAAACAGATAAATTTTATGAGGGTCTAGAAATATAATTATGTTGCTCTAATCAAGATTCGTACTTATAAAATATCAGTACAATTCCCCCCCTAGAACTGATTCACCAGGTCAAGATAGTTCTTTATTAACAGCATTACATTGAAAACTTGCTGAGTTTCTGGACCCCAACTCAGTACAAGCTGTAACACAAAAGGCTTTGTGAAGTAAATAATATGTACAATTGGTTTGGAACCCTACCATTGCTGAGGCTGTTAATACAGTTTGAAGAAAACTGTATGGGGTTTCATGTGTGATTTTAAGTTGCTTCTCATAACTACATTACCAATCCATTACTTTCTCAAAGCTAATGAAATACATCTGTCCTTGGCTAACGCAACTCAGCAGCAAAGCAAGGTAAAATTAAAAAAAAAAAAAAAAAAAAAGCTGTTTGTGTAACTACAGGACAATGTCAGAAAGTCAGAAAATAAGAAACAAACTTTTTGTTTTTTTTAGCCACTGTGGTTTCTATATTATACTTTAA
Source organism: Anser cygnoides (assembly GCF_040182565.1). Lineage (NCBI taxonomy): Eukaryota > Metazoa > Chordata > Aves > Anseriformes > Anatidae > Anser > Anser cygnoides. The sequence goes on along the minus strand of NC_089874.1, from coordinate 140,369,198 downwards.
GTTTTCCTGCATCTCTTAAAAAAATGTGTAATATACAACTTAGTCTATGAAACAGCAAACTATGTATTTTTCTAGCATGACTGGCTCAGTTAAAATTCAAGTTTATAAAGAAAGATTTGTTTCAACCTTTATAATAGAGAAAACTTTCATCCTTTCAGAAAGGAAACCATTCACAGCTGGTTTAAGAAATAAAAGCAGATGAACTTCATTATGTCCAAAGGATTACTCACTTTTGCATGTTTTCTTATCTGGATTAAGTCTAAACCCTTCTTGGCATCGACAAAAATAGGAATCATCTGTATTAACACATTCTTGTTCACAGCCATGGTCCTGAAGAGCACAATAGTCTGGTCCTAAATGGAAAAAATTGTGTCAGTGAGAAATATAATTCCTCAGATATAAGCTAGGCAAAAAACTTTTACGTCATTTTCTTTTATTTATTTTTTTTCCTTGTGCACCATTTAGAACTTTTACCATATTGTTTCAAACTGTGAAAATAAAATGTTCCTTTCTGACAAATAATCTGTTATACTAGGGTAGACCTGATATGTATTCTTAAATGAATTCTTGGAGAACACACGTACTACGTGCAGTACAGAAGTCAGAATCTTAAATATTTCTCAACATTTCACAGCTCAGCCCTATACACTGCCGCATCAAAATTGCCTATTTATTTTACTCAGAGCAAGTTTGATATGATCTGTAATAAATACACAACCAAGCTTCTGAATGCTATTCATTAGATCAAAGCGGGACAACCAGGTCATCAAAAGCATCAGTGTTTTTAAAAGCCTTGAGCGCTTGCTACATAGCTCTTCCATTTAAAACGCTCATCATAGGAAAGATGAGCAAACTCTAGAAACAGCTACTACTTTTGTACAAAGTACCTTAGAAGGGAAGATAATACTGCAGTAAGCACTGGGCTATTTACCCTGTAGCGCTAACCACTATTAAGTCAAAGAACCTGACATTCACTTAGATGTGATGTGTGGCCATCTCTTAGCTTTATATAAGGGGAGTTAACAAATTTATTGTAGGGAAAGAACGGTTTTAATCCTTCATCACTGCTAAAAATAGATAAATGAGTCGGAAATCAAGTAAGTTATATTTTTAATAACATCCGGCACTTTTGAACACTTCATTAAACAACCTGAAAACCGAAATTCAGTGCTTAATTATTATTCCCAGAGATAATTAGCTTCCTGAAGCAGGAACTGTTCTTTTCTAGTATATGCAGTAGACTAATGCAATCGAGCCTTTATATGTGATGAAAGCCTTCACTAATAATAGACCAAGCAGCAATAGTAGCAAAAGTCCTCTTAACAGTTAACTCAGCAGCTGGGAATTACCTCTACCTTCCTCACTGACAATCTGAATTTACTGCCCTCTTCTCTTTCTGCCACACGTAGAGTACTCTGCTGGTGTTGGCAGGATTCCCCTAATGAGCCATGTTCCTTTTATTTCATTCTGAGAAATTTGGAGTAATTCCCAGAGAAAATTTGTAAGACATGCATGACTGTACTGATAACATTTACATTTTCATGCCTTTTTTTTTTTTTTTTTTTTTTTTTTTAGCCTTGAGCATTGAAGCTTACTTTTTACTTTTTGTTTTTGAACAGAAAACCACGGTTCTTTGATAATCACAAGATCTCAAAAACTGGAGCCCTTGGCCCAGGCCTGCTTACTGATAGAGTGATCTGGTCTGGCATGGGTGTGAGTCTTGGCTAGTTGGCAGCTGTCACTGAGATTCAGTACATAAGCCAAACATGTAGAAATTTATGCTAAAAGTTTTAATTTACAAACATTTTAAATCCAGTGTTCTGAAGTTTGTTCCTTCATGTTGTTTATGTGAACTCAAAGGCAGTGTGATTCATAACATATGGAAACTAGAACACACTTTTGCTCTGAAGAGCTCTCATGTTGTCTCAACTTCGTTAGCATCAAAATCTACCCTCTTCTTTTCTTCAAGATTTATTTTATTAGCAAGGCTCAGAAGACATCAAGTGTAAGGTAAAGTGGCTTAGTAAGTGTTTGAGAGTTTGAGCTGTAGAAAATGGTATCAAAAGCCTTACTGAAATCTAGCCAGACCATATCCACAGCCTTTCCCTCATCCACTGAGCGTGTCACATTGCTGTAGAAGGAGATCAGGTTTGTCAAGCAGGACCTGCCTTTGATAGACCCATGCTGACTGGGCCTGATCGCCTGGTTGCCCTGTTAGTGCTGTGTGATGGCACTCATGATAATCTGCTCCAGGAGCTTCCCCAGCACCAAGGGCAGACTGACAGGCCTGTATTTTCCTGGATCCTCCTTCTGGCCTTCCTGTAGATGGACGTCACATTTGCTAGCCGCCAGTTGACTGGGACCTCCGCTGATAGCCAGGACTGCTGATAAATGATGGAAAGTGGCTTGGTGAGCACTTCCACCAGCTCCCTCAGTACCCTCGGGTGGATCCCATCTGGCTCCATAGACTTGTCTACATCTACATGGTTTAGCAGGATGTTAACCGTTTCCTGATGGATGATGAGGGCTTCATTCTGCTCCCTGTCCCTACCTACCAGCTCAGGGGACTGGGTACCCAGAGAACAACTGGTCTTGTTGCTAAGGACTGAGGCAAAGAAGGCATTAAGTACCTCAGCCTTTTCCACATCTCTTGTCACTATGTTTCACCCCCACATCCAATAAAGGATGGAGATTCTCCTTAGTCCTCCCTTTTCTTGTTTATGTATTTATAAAAACATTTTTGTCTTTAACAGCAGTAGCCAGACTGAGCTCAAACTGGGCTTTGGCCCTTTTAGTTTTCCCCCTGCACAGCCTCGTATCTTTGTAGTCCTCCTGAGTGGCCTGCCCCTTCTTCCAAAGGTCATAAACCCTCTTTTTCTTCCTGAGCTCTAGCCACAGCTCTGTTCAACCAGGCCAATCTTCTTCCATACCAGCTCATCTTTCAGCATGTGGCGGCAGCCTGCTCCTGCGCCTTCAACATTGCGTTCTTGAAGAGTGTCCAGCCTTACTGGACTCCTTTGCCCTTCAGGACTGCCTTAACAGGACAAAGTCTGCCTTCTGGAAGCCCAGGGCGGCAGTTCTGCTACCCCCCTCCTAATTTTTCCAAGAATGGAAAACTCTATTAATTCATAATCATCTTGGGCATAGGCCCAAGATGGCCACCAACCTTCACATCTCCAACAAGTCCTTCTCTGTTAACAAGGAAAAGATCCAGCGGGGTGCTGTTCCTTGGGGACTTCTGGTAAGTTGAAGTCCCCCACAAGAACAAGCACTAGCTACTACAAGAATGCTCCCAGTTGCTTATAGAATATTGTGTCTGCCTCTTCAGCCTGGTTGGACAGTTTATAGAAAACTCCCACTATGACATCTGCCTCATTGGCCTTCCACTTGATTCTTACCCATAAACGCTCAACCCTGTCATCACCATTTTTCAGCTGTAGACAATGAAAACATTTCCTAACATAGAGGGCTAGCCCCCTGCCTCTCCTTCCTAGCCTATCCTTTCTGAAGAGTTTGTAGCCATCCATTGCAATACTCCATCTGTATGCCTTCAGCAAATCTGTGGGTGACATTAAATTAGGGACATTGTCTGAAAGCAAACGGCAGTATAGAGAAACCTTGATAAACTTTACAACTGGACAAACAGAAGTCTTCTGAAGTTCAGCAAGAAGAATTGCTTGGGGGTATGTCTCTTTCCCTGAATCATAAGGTCAGATGTGCAGTCTGCATTAGATGCTTTCTTTCTAAATGTTAAAATTAAGTGACATAACAAGCATAATATGCACTGTAGTCAATAGGTTAACTTCATCTCTTTCACTGAATGTTGAAATGCCCCCAAGCCTTTAAAAAAAAAAAAACACTGAAATACAGTGCTACAGAAATAATGTTTGTTCACTTTATTAGACAGTATGGATTATATTCATCAATGGCATCAGCAGTTTCACTTTGCTAAAAACTAAAGGGTTTTGTCAGCTTAGAGCTGTGACACTAAAGTTTCATTACCAAGGTCTGCATTTATGAAAAAAGGTAACCAGGAGTATACATTAAAGTTTTCCCTTCGCATTTCCTGAAGTGAGTTATGACATTACATACTACAGAGGTTTTAGCTTATTTTCCCAATTAAGGGAAGCTTTAGCAAGAGTATTTTCTGGTCTATTAGTTCTCTTCCGCTTTATATCCCCCCCAGCTCTGGTAACTTTTGAACTTGTTAGTCCAGTGTCAATCACGTTTGACAAACAAGGAAACCTCTGAAGTTATTATAAGCTGGTGGAAACATGGAAGTTTTATAGAGGCTACTGATTTTCCCAGAGCTTTGGCACAAGTATCAAAGAACTCTCTATTGAGGAAAATCCATAGCAAAACAGGCTGCAGTGTTTTCTCTGATTGTGGAACTACTCACTCTGTTTAATTTTAGCTTGTCTTACAAACCAAGATGATTATAAATCATCTTGTACAGACCTGTTTGTTTATCCAGCTAGGGAGATGATATTCGAAATGAAATATATGGATAATCAAAGAGAATATGCAAGACAAAGCTTTTGGCTTTTACTATTGAAAAAGGAGCCTGGTCTCATGTTAAATGCTTCCTGTTTATAGAAGGGGCCCCTCCACCTACTCTCTCCCCCTAAAATCCAAACTACCTCCAAAAACAACTTTCATTGCTTTTATGACCTTTGGATTCAAGGGCACTCCAACATTTTCTATACCTAACATATTATTCAGTGTTCCCAGGAACAGTGGGAGAATTACTGCTGAGAACTGGACAGAAAGAGTACATACTGTGCATAATTAAAGCTTATCACTACTTACTTCTGCAAGTTCTTTTGTCTGGATTTAAAATGAACCCTGGGTAGCATCTACAGTAATAGGAGTCCTCAGTGTTAACACATTCATGTTGGCAACCCTGGTTATCCACAGCACAGTAGTCTACAACTGAAAAAGAACAAGAGCAACATATATAATCAGAAAAACAAAATTAGAACTATTACACATAGAGATTATGGTACTAGTTATACACAGTAACTACAAGAAAAAAAGGAAAAACTGACATCATTTTTCTCCTGAACAACCTTTCTGCAGAAAGCAGTGTACTTTAATTACCAGTTGGTACATCAGATTCATTTGAATCCCAGATTGTTTCTCCTATCCTTTGAACATTTATCAGCTCCCTTATTGTCAGGAAACTTCTCAAAGCGTTTTCTCCGATCTGGAAACCATGACTCAGTCAGCAACTCTGTTCAGAGACCAGGGCCAAGCAAAGTTTGTTTGATTTAGTTTTGTCTTCTGTCTCTCCAAATCCAGACCTGGAATTGTTCTACTTTTCCTTAAAATATTAGCTATATTAGTTATCAAGACTAGTTCCAGTAGCCTGAATACATAGGAGACCTATGGCAATACCTCCTACACTGAAGACTGTCATGACACATTTATCCCCTCTACCTTGGTCCAAAATCATCCTGTACAAATCAGGTGCAGCTACAAAGTCTGACGCTTCAGCTGATTTTCACCACTGATATTTTGCTTATATAATGCCTTTTGTGTGAGAGAAATCAAACATCATAGTTAGTCTAGTCACGTATTTCGTAAGTCTGGTCACCTATTACACAAATCCATATTTGCAAGATAGATTGCCAGAAGGGTGATAATATAACACTTCAGAGTTTACTTAGACGAGCCTATTTCAAAGTGCTAAAGGAGCAAAATAAATTATACTATTTCTTTGCAGTTTGAGCTGTTTCTTTACACAGAAAGCCCTAGGAGAAATCAAAGACAAGTCACGAGGCAGGTGTTCTGACCCCCCAAAAGCTTCCAGGCCCACATTAGGCAAGTTTACCTAATTCTTTCTGCAGAAGAGAGCAATGTGCCCAGCTTCACAGATGTTTAAAGTTTCCCCCTCTTTGCCAACTGACTAATTTTTTTATTGCTGTATATTGTGGATACTCCCAAACTGTTTTAAGAGGCTGTAAGTTTGTTTTAATGAAAACAATTTTTTTCTTTAATAGCCTTCCCTTTGCAAATAATGCACACTCAGGTGTGCTAAGATATTTAGTCAAAGTCTGGTCAGGAAAGCAGATAATACATTTAGTGACCTTGAAAGAGCTTCTTTAGGAAGATTTATTCTTAGGAATAAATGTGTTGAATGATGTCAAATTAGATTACTTACTGTCTACCATGTGAGACCATTTTCCTGGCAAGTACATTCCTGTTTCCACACTGAATAGCTTCATATAAAAATGTATTTGCTGAATATATATTTCAAGGATATAATGTGTCATGTAATTAGTCAGCTTTCCCCTTAAATAAATTCTAACCACATGCACATTTTCAAGTGTTTTAAAACACATAGTAATAAATAAGTGAAAGAATATACAATTTCTTTCTATACAGCACCATACCTGGGAAATAGCCTATTTAAATCCCTCCATAAAGTCACCTGCTCCTCTGCATTTAAACCCTAATGAACATGCACTTCTACCAGAACATCTGTAACTGCCCAACTAATTATTATGAAGTTGAGAGACATATGAATGGTTCAACAGGTCTTAGAATGCTTTATTATCAACATCTGAGTAACTATCGCCTCAAGTACTTTCAGATGACAATCTCTTCCAGGGAAGGACTGTGCCTTCTTAGGTCTATGCAGCTGCTAATGTACTGTGGGCAAAAAAAGGAAAAAAAGAAACACCTCAAAATAAATAATTCATACAAGATGCTGAATTTACCAGGCTTGCTTTGCTTCACATATATTAATTCTGGGAACCTCTTACTCATAGAAGTAGGTCTGTTGGCCTCTACCAATAATGAGCATATCAATTTAAATAAAGCCTTTCCACTGACAGTTAGGAAGTCAGAATATTCTCTTGACAGTTGCTTTTGGAGATATGTATTATTTATTTCCACTCCCTCCCCCAGTCCCTTATTCCATGCAGGCTTATCCTTGCAGACTGGCATTAGTAATCTACCTAGAATTTAATTTCACTTTCAGCTTCACGTTTCATTTTGGTGGTACTTGCTTAGACGGGAAAGTTGTCAACAGCATGTCAATCAGCAAGTAAGTTGCTGGAGGACTTAAATCTTCCTGAAAAGACTGAAAAGAATTATAAATCTACATTTCTTATACTGAAGCACTGCAATCCTGCAGAAAATGCATAACAGCTGTATAAGACCAAAGCAAAATAATATTTTCCTCATTTTTGTTAAAAATAATAAAACTTATACTTCCTTATTGTCACGAGAGTCGTGGGATAGGCACCAGAATGTGAAATCTTAATTTTGGCCCATGCCTATTTCAATAAGAAACTTTTCTAATTAATTCTGAATTAATGATATTTTTAAGCAAGCAAGCAATAAATTCAGTTGTCATCTCCCTATCTTTGTTCCACCATGTTTTTCTTGCTTGGAATTAGTTGCTAAGTGATGAGAGCTATCTTTTACATCTAGTTACCAATTTCACACCCTAGGTGCTCAGGTTGCCCTCTCCGATATGTGAGCAGCACAGGTCACCTTTCTCTAATATTGCTGTTTATGTATGTTTATGATGTTTATGTGATGTTTATGTATTTTTTCTTTTTTTTTTTTTTTTTTTTTTTTTGAGAATTAATTAAATTAAGGAGAAGGGTAGAAGAAAGCCTAGGAAGAAAATGTGGCAAAATAAGTAAAGGCATAAGGAGAATGAAAAACAGTGTGGAGTAGTAGAAGAGAAGACTCATGGAAGACTTGTTAAAACCTAGAAAACAGCCAAAAAATGCAGCAGTGCCAGGACTGCAGTCAGGTGCCAGCAGCCAAATCATTGCCAGGAGAAAAGAGCCCACGCCCAACAGCTGCAGCAGTATGGGGACAGCTCAGCACCAGTGCCAGGGAAGAGAAGACACCACGGCCAGCAACACCAAGAAGATGGGGAGAGTGGGACCAAGATTGAGAGGGCTGTGTGTTCAGCAGCATAATGTAGAAAGAAGGGCTCATCGCCACCAAACTTATAACTGGCAGGATTTTGTTCATATGAAAGGCAGACAGTTAACATGAAAAGTTGTTTTAAAAGGCAAAATGGTAGCGCTTTGCTAACCATAATTATCTGTACATTTTATCATAAACAGTGTGTTGCAAACACTCAGATTACTCCACCATTCAATGGTTACTTTAAATGAATGCATTGTAAGTTGCTGGTTGTGAGCTTTTATTTAATTATTGCCATTCAGGTAACTGGCTGACAGGTGTGTTAATAAAGCAGTTAGCATTGCCTTCAATTCTTAACTAGAGAAATTAGCCCTTCAGAAATGAGGAAGAGAACGTAACAAGATAGCAATAACAGCTGACGACAATAAATATGAATATCTCAGATTAAATATATGGTAAAAAAGAATTAGGGATACAAAAACCTGCTAAGAGAAGTCATGGATTTTTTCGCTTCAGTGATATAGTCACATCAATAGCAGAGAAAAGTCTGACCTTGACACAGGTGAAGGACATGAGGATTAGGCTAAGGTTACTGGATGAAATCCTGTGGAGCGTTAGATGTAGAAATTTGGGCTATAATCATCTAAAAGGCTTTCTTGCCTGAGCAACCATTATTAGCTGCATTTTCAAAACAATTCAACTTCAGAATGCAGGTTCTTAAAGGGATATGTTAGTGCCCAAATTATGTTGATGCAAAATTATGTTAAGAACTGTAAACACTCCTATGAGGATCGTGAGGCTACATGTACGGTAAACATTTCTGCAGAGAAGTAGAGTCAATGTTCTTTAAAAATGCATTTATTATTCCAAGTCTAAAAAACCTCAAAACCTCATTTGTGTGCCCCATGTGAAACTATAAGCAGATTGCTCAGTTCCATAAACTGTCATCTACTTTGCACCTCAAAATAGGATTATTCTGCATAGTAACTGTGAAGGTAATAAGAGACAGGTTATGTTTGTGGTGGATTACAGAAGACAGCATTTTCCTGAAATGTAGTATGGGATGAAACATTTATGAGAAGGGCAATAGCCTAATGTACCACAATTATATTAAAAATATTTACTGTGTATAAACAGAAAAGAAATAAAAAGTGAGATACTTATATGCTAATAGAAAAAGAAGTATGTTTTTTGTCCAAAATTTTTTGTACTGTATTTCCATGCTTGCTGTTTTGAGCTGTCTTAGACCTGATGTTTGCTTCTGTACTACCCATAGTAAAAATTAAAGACACCTATTGGATGGGTTCTTTTAATGGGGACCAACCATTCCTTAAAGCCATCCTTTCAAAGAGTTTGAAAGTTCTCTTGGCATAACCATAAAACCAAGTGAGAAATGGTAATAATTTGTCCACTTTCACGTTGTGTTTGTCTAATTTCTGCCTGAAAAGGAACTACCAAGTTCGTCTGCTTTTGTTTTTTTTGAATGGCCATATATAACATGCCAGTACCGTGCTGGCCACCTGCATGGATCTAAAATAAAACATTAGATGCTTAGTTTCAAGATAGCAATGTTATTTTTCTGTGTGAAATTCATTGGAACAATTTTTCCCAGTCATTGTTCCTTATAAGTAAGGGCCTACAATCATGTAAATATATATTTTTCTTTATCTACCACCCATGTAGAAGAAGACAGCTTTGCCATCATTGTTTATGGCCAAACTGGACATTAATTTACATTTAATTTTCCTTTGATTTGTGTCAAAAGATAAAAGTGAATTGCTAAACTCATACTCACCAATGCAATTCTTTCCATTTGCATCAAGTTCATACCCTTCATAACACTGACAGACGTAAGACCCAGGCGTGTTCACACAAATCTGCTCACAGGCATGTTTCTCCACAGCACAGAGGTCCTGAGCTACAAGACATAATTGCATGAATATGAAGTTCTTTGCCCTTCCATATTGTACAGGCAGACTGCATATTGGAAATAAATTTCAGAAATCTATGAACAGCTCTTTAGAGTTGAGCTCATTTCAAAACAGAACATGCTGATATTCTGTCACATAGTGAAACTTTTATAACAGCAACAACAACCACTCAAAGCTGAGGAGTTATTCCTTCAGCTGAAGGCAACAACAATTACTGGGACACTGGTGCCTAGTGGACTTGCTTGACTGAATATATCTCTGAAACATTTAATGGGTGTACTTCTCTTTTTTTAATATTTTTTGTATTTGTCTTTTTTTTTTTTTAATTTTGTGTACAATCAACCCTAATAAATTATGATGAGGATAGAAAAGGAACGAAAAAGAAAATGGGGCACCAAAAGCCTTTCATTTCTGAGTTTTATCATTTTTCAGTTTTGTGCAACATACCATAGCAAGTTACCCCTCCCAAGCAAAAAATCTCTTGGGAAAAATTTCTACAGCAAATGAGGTCAGTTCAGTTCCTGGTCTAATGAAGCACATTTGGCTTTCTTTACAATAGACTGAAGGTTTCTGAGAACCCCAAGTTTCACCAGGGAAACTTCTGGAAAGCAGAGTACTTTGTGTTGTTCAGGATCAGGCCCGGAGACTGCTCAACACATAATTACCATTTACAGCTGCAAAAAAAAAGGCTTTTGGAACACATTTAAGGAAACTAGCCAAGCAAATATGAATTTTCTTTTATAGTGCTCTGCTTCATATCATGCGGCATGATGAACAGTATAAACAGTTGTTTAACTCTCTTGTTCCAATATAAACTCTACAAATAATTTTTTCAGCCACATTTGCTCTTTTGTACTACTCTGTGTATTAGTATAAGATTTGAGTATATCTAGAGAAGAATGAAAGAGATTAAATTACACCAACAGTGTAATGAGTACAGAACAGCCATTATCTGACACAACCACTCTTCTCTAGACAATTTAGATGAGAGTTGGTAAGAGGAGCAATAGTAGGTTTTCATCCTTTGCATGGATGTAAAACCACGTTAATGATTTCCATCCTTTGCATGGATGCAAAACCAGCTAAATGACATAAATAAAGAATATTTTAAGTTGAACAAAGGATTTTTTTTTCTTGGCTTTGTTTTGGAAGATAGCTGAGTTGCCTTTTTTTTTTTTAATTATTATTTTCATGTGGAAGGCAACAAATCACAAATATAGCATTTTTTTTTCTCCTTCAAAGCAACACTGAAATGCATTATGGCACAAAACTACCATCCGTTCAAAAGACAAATGCACCCTTTTCCAACCTGAAGCAAACTTGTTAATTCATTGCTGATTTAAGCCATTTGGTTAAGAGCTTTTAAGAACTGAATACTGATATGCTGTACTCTCACAACATTAAAAAAAAAAAAAAGTTCAGAAAAATGAAAGGAGTATGTCTTTAGTTCCATAACATTCATCTTTTATGTGTTGCTTAATTTAGCAAGTGATAAAATGTATATGTAAGGAAACTATTTGTTCATGAACAAGTTGACAAGTGCATCCAAAAGTTAGATAAATACATCTGTTGTATGTTGACCATGTACTGCACTAAACATAAATATAATGAAGATTTATTTTACTTAGAGGTTCAGTAAGGAACATGCTATCTCTTTGCATGGGTGAAAAATCAGCAGCCAATGAAAGTAACTAAAACGGTCACAGACTGGGGTTTTTTCCATCGCCATTCTCCAGCTTCCCTCTAGAAATAAGCTCTCCAGTTTGTCTAGCTTCATTCCCCTTTGCTCACGAATGCTGTTACCTCTCTGGGGACTTTTCAGACGTAATGGTCTGACCCTGGTAGACTGCTACCACATCATTTCCCTCCTTCATCAATGATCTGCATCATCCTAGAACATTTATGGTCAGTATGATGGCTCTCAATATTAGATGTCCAGTACACTATTGCTAAAATTAGCTTATAGTTTGGTGATGTGGAAAAATATCCATTAGAAGTAGGCTGCAAACACATTGAATGACTCATGTCCTTTCCACATTTAGGAAAATCAAACCTACTCAAAACAAGTACATAGTTAAGCATATCATGTGAGATAGGTAACCAGGGAAAAGTAAAGTAAGACTGAGTCGTAACTTGAAAAAGGAAAAGGAAAAAGAAAAAGAAAAAAAAAAGAAAAAGAAAAAAAAAAGAAAAAGGAAAAGGAAAAAGAAAAAGAAAAAGAAAAAGAAAAAGAAAAAGAAAAAGAAAAAGAAAAAGAAAAAGAAAAGAAAAAGAAAAAGAAAAAGAAAAAGAAAAAGAAAAAGAAAAAAAGAAAAAAAGAAAAAAAGAAAAAAAGAAAAAAAGAAAAAAAGAAAAAGAAGCAGTGGAATTTGAAAAAGTGTATAAAGCAACACATCGAGGGCTACTGTGCATGGGTCACCAGTAGGAAGACCACACACAATTCCAAAACTTTCTTGGAAATTAATCTGTAACATGAAGCAGTGCAACGAACAAAAACTGAATTACTGGCTGATAAAAACTATGGAAATATAACACAACAAACCAGAAGACACAATAAAGAAACATTTTTTCATATTTGCAATTAAAATTCTCAATTTTTCTCCATTATTTAAATCTAATTGATTCTCCACTTTTTTTTTTTTTTCCCAGTGTTATTCTTGAAATTCAATTGTCCAAAGTGACATTAGGGGTGAAGATAGGAAAAAATGTGTAAGAGAAAATTCAAAAAGATAAATTTTGTATTTAAAAAAAATCCCAGAAAATTGAAAGCAGAAGAATTCTTCCTTAAAATTCTTTGATACAAGAAAATCAAGGGCACAAGGAGGGTTTAAAAGAAAGGTTTATAGGATACAAAAGTTTTGCATGAGTAGCATTTTAAAAGGGAAACAAAGGAAAGAAGAGGCTAGGGAATATTATTGAAATGTGATTACATAGTTGGAGGCCTCATTTGGGATTCTGACCGCCCTTTTTTGGGAGAGCTACAACAAATGTGCAGAAGCATAGAGAATAGGCTGTGTTAAAAGTTGTTCTTGTCACTGTTCTTGTCTTGGCTTAGCTGCTAAACCAAGTAATATTAGAATATATTTCAGATTGATTTCTTCTTCTTCTTCTTGAGGATACAAAACCTGGAATAAAGTGTTAAATTTAATACTAAGTATTCCTCTATAATTCACACATGCATATGACAAATGTCTACATTTAGTAAGGGATGCTGGTAAGAAAGGCAATGAAAACAAAGATTCTTAAATCTAGCTCATCCCATAGCTCAACAGCATGGGAGGTGAACAATTCAAAAGGAGTGTCCAATTGGGTCAAGGGGTCTGAACACGCTCCCACACACTGGCAAAAATGCCCACATCACTCCAGTGCTGACATCCTTTTGTCCCCATTTCTATTTGCTAAGGCTCTGACTGAAACTGTGTCCTGTTGCAGATGTAAGGACTCTAATCTTCAAGCAGCAGAGTCCTCCCAGATACTAACATACTCCCATTGTTTCAGTGGTCATCAAGTATTTGATGTAAAATACAACACTAAGCAAGGGAGACCAAAAAACAACAACAACAACAACAAAAAACTCTAATCCCAAACTAGCAGATTATTTAAGATGCTGAACATATGAGTTCCAAACACAAGAACAGGATTTGAGCATGCATCCTTCACCTCACTTCTAAATTATCTATTATGATGGGGACATACTATGCTCTCACCATGACAGTTTCCTCCAGCTTTTTGAAAAAACATTTTCCAAAATTATTCTTCTGGCTAAAATCAGTTTGGCAAATTTGGCTTGAATCCATGGAGCGTTGTGGGGTAAGAAACTGTAAGTGCATTTTCCCTAAGTGGTAAAAAACAGTATCCCACAATTGCTTTAAAATAATGGTGGATACAGAAATAAATTTGGCACACCCATCTTATGTAGTCTGCTGTTAATTACTAGGAAGCAAGTCAAAATGGACAAAAGAAATACTGCTTACAAAGATCAGAATTAAACGGAAGTACAGTTTGTTACTATAAACTATAGTTAAAGACAATTACTTAAACTTGAAAAAGTTGATCTTTTTAAAAAAGAAAATGAGAGCATAAGCAAGACTTTTGAAACTATTTTTTTAAAGGTCCTAAGGCTAGACTTCAAGCAGAGGTTGAGAAGAATTTTCCAGAATGGCATGTTATTTCCCAGTTCTCCAGTATGGGGTTTATTCCACCTTTCTGTACCACTTAGTATTGGTTGCTATCTAGACAGGTTACTAAATTAGTTTGACTCACTTCATGTGGGATGATGAAACAGTTCCTTCTTTGACTGTTGTTTCATTCTTGATCTTATTGCACCAATAAATTTCAAAAGCAACTTCATGTAGTTACAGTTTACTTCTGCAGAGTCATGTATAAAAATTAGCTTGATGTATTTCATAAAGGCTTATGAAAACTTCATTTACAAAAAGAAAAAAAAAAAGGCAAAAGAAATACGACTTTACATTTTTGGACTCTTTGCAATGATTAGCATTAATTACATACTGAGCTCAGTCCTTTATGAACCCAGCTCAAAGAGCATGGGATGTTAAGTGCTTTTTGGGAGCACGAAAGAGAAAAGTTAAAAAGATAACATACTGCTGCAAGTTTTCTGGTCAGCATTCAGGATGTATCCTTGTTTACATCTGCATTCATAGGAGCCAGGGGTGTTTATGCAGAAGTGATCACAGCGATGTTCAACTATACTGCACATATGGGGAACTGAAAGAAAAAAGTAAGAGGTTATTAACTGCGCGTCACAACTAAATAATATATGGTTTAAAAAGCTTTACCAAAGCCATTTAAAAATTTCTAATTAAATTTCAACAGTCAACACAAAAATGGAAGCTTAAACTTACATTTGAGTGTAGGTTTACCAAACAGTGTTATATGTCTATTCCTAACAAAAATAGGAATTTATATATTAGCTGTCTAGCTGATGTTGGTGGCATGATTTTGGACATGAAATTACATGTGGAATGGAGATATAAACAAACCAAAAAAATTACAACAGAGTATCTGGAAACACTAATTACTTGGTGGTTCCCTGAAAACAATGAAACAAACCTACCACATTCAAATTTAGAAAATAAGTGTAACTCAAGTACAAACTGTTCTAGAGAACATTTAATTTCCTGAATGAAGAAAATAACCCCACAGCACAATACGAAAGAAGAATGACTGGAAAACAACTCAATGAAGAATCTTGCTTGCTTAGTTATTAATTTTGAGGAATGTATGGGCAATGTATGACTATAATGAGGTGAAGCATCTCCAAGACTCAGTAAGGAGGAGCTGAGCTGAGCTACATGCTAGCGTATAACTCTTCCTGACTATTTTTTTATCTGTTTATATTTTATGTCTCTAATAGCAACTAGTAAAATGCAACAGACTGAGACAGGAAGAAGAAGAAAAAAAAAAAGAATAGTGAGCCTATTCTGTCAAATTCATTACTTAACTATTTTTCCCCATATCAGCACTTTTTGGGGAATTACTAAATCTCATTGATGTTTTCCTTCTGCTAGAGCACTGCTCGTATGTCATTCCTATAATGAGCAGGTGAATTACTTCTCAGAGAACAATGCGAGGAGAATAATATATTCTGCTCAATAACAGTTAGGGATTGATGTGCTCCTTATTGTGCTAGGTTGACAAACACCAAAATTTATGGAATAGATATTCAATGGTAATCTAGTAGCTACAACAGAAGCCTAAAAAATAACATGTGGTACGTGTGGAACTTATGAAAAAAAAGTGGTTTTTTTTGAGATACATGCTATGTATCCAGTCTTGGGAATGGTTGCCAGAGTTATGCATTTATTACTAATATACAAACCACCACAATTGCCAAATCTCCCAATCAGCTTTTTTTGAACTCTTCATATCCTGCCATAACAAAACTCCTCAAGTATTTTATCTGTGTAAATACAAAGCTGCTGGACCTCTTTCAGCTGCAAGTGAAGCATATATTCTATTATGTTAAAATGCTAAATGATCTAGAAAATCAGACCATTGAATGCACTGAGTCAAAGATTTAAAGTTAGTGGACGGTCTTGATAGTTTTAGCCCTGTTTCTGTGCCTCCATTCCTCCAGTGTGAAATGGGGATGACACCATTATCCACTTTTCAGGAGAATAATAAAGACTATTTTACTCCTGATGGCTCCAGCCTGACTTCTTTGTCTTTCTCACTCCTCTTTTATTCATTCTACATCTCCATTCCTGGATTCTGTCCCCTCTTCTATTTCCATTCTGAGTTTCCAGCTTTTGTCTCATTCCTCATGCCTCTGATTTCCCAGGATACTGCTTCCTTCTCCTTTACCTTGCTGCACAGAAATAAAAAGGGGCCCCCAGGATCCCCTGGTCTCAACTGCTATGTCTGACACCACTGAATCTTTAGGAGCCAGAGGCAGCAACTGCAGTCTGACTTAGCAGGGGATGAAGCCCAGTCAGCTTAAATGGATTCTTCTGAGAATTTAGTTGCTAAGGTCTGGGACATCTCTGCTATCCATGGGAAACAGTGGTTAATTCAGTTTACTTTTTATGTTGTCCACTGAGCTTCATCACTTGGCCAAGTTCTCTTATCTTCATGGGAACCATGAAGGCACATTCCCACAGACACCAGGGCAACCCAGACCCAAAGACTAATCAGGCGTCAAGTTCTCTTCCCAAGGCATGAAGCCTAGGAGACTGCGTGCTGGGAGACTTGACCAGAGAGGGGTGCCTTGATTGCTCTAGGAAAGAAGCAAGGTGTCCAGATGTTTGACTCAGCTACAATGATAATCCCTCTAGGTCCACAGCAGGGAGAACTTTTAAAAGCTAACCCCATTTCCTGGGAGGAACCTAGGTGTTCCAGGCTATGAGATGCTTAGATTCTCTCTTCAAATTTAGACAGCTGAATGCTGCTTCACAGCCCACACTCAACAAGACATTAAGGATCCTATCTGATGTTTAGTTCCTTAAGATGAAATCCACAGGATGCTAACACATTAAGTTCTGTGTTGAATTTGGGTTTTTAAGTGATTTTTTTTGATGTTGTTGGTTTTTTTTTTTGGATCTCACCTTCAGCTCCTGAAACAGCAAATGGTGTGGAGGCATTCACTGAGTAAAGGAGGCAGCAGCAATCCTTGTCGCCTCCATACTCCTCCATCTGCAGGGGGATGGTTTTATTGAGGATCACGTGTATTTGGATTTAAGATGAACTATCAAACTTTAATACATTTACTGGGTACTGCCTAGTCAGAAAAAGATTAAGTAGTACTTGTACTGGATTCATTTCTAAAATGCTATTAAAAATCCCGTAAAACGGAGTTTTGTAGCATTTGCTTTTCATTCCATTTAAACTCTCAATCCATGTTTAGTTTACTCTCTCTTGGTTTTTAAATGTATTTTACTACGCCAGCTAATACCACAGCAAGGAAGAAACAGGAAAAAATCTATTATCTGATGAATGTCTGTGATGATGTTCTGTGCTGATGCAGTTCATCTGGAGCTCTATTGCTCTTTGAAACAGTTTTGGAAAAGACCAAGTAAGGAAAATTCTCCAGCCTATCCTGACAATAAGCCTCAGTTCTTTCCTGGCAAAGGCATCATAAGAGATGAGTGAGCATTCAGTCTCACCATGCATTCTTTCCCTGGACTCTGCTGAAAATGCCTCCGTTTCATGCCATTATATTAAGTACAAAGATTGGAATAAAATTAATTATATATGCCAAAATATTTGTAAAAGGTAATTTTGTATCAGGGAATTACAGATGGAAGTGATTTATCTATTGTAAATTAACACCTATTAAAATATTATTTACTTTATGGTATGAATGAATAATATCATGGTAAAGGTTTTTCCTAAATCTCTAGGATTTTTCATCTAAATCTAGATGAAACAACTTATCTAATGCTCAAATAGCAGAGGATTGTAAACTAACTGCTGTTATGCAACGAATAGGAAAATCATGGTATGTGTGTTTGCCTCGCTGCTTATGACCGTTAGGAATTACATCACATTTTGTGGCACGTAGCAGTAGAATTAGCTTTTCCCCGTATGTATGATTGTTGTTCTGAATGCTGTCTAGCTACCCTCCCTTTTTTTTCAGCATATATATTCTAACAGAATAGGTTCCACAGGACAAAAAAATGACAATGCATGACTTTTTTTTCCTCTTTTTTTTTTTCCAATCTATGTATTCAAACCTACGTATAAAAGCCTTACCACAAATTTTAGTCTGGAAGGCAGAGGTCAGTGTTTCAATCTGACTGAAATTAGCAACCAGAAATACGTGCTCTTCATGCGGTTCACTCCCAATGGACTTCAGCGTGTTCATGTCCACTCTTCCCACTCCAATGGCAAAAATCAGGATTCCTGAGTTGCGAGCTTTCGCAGCAATCTCTGCCACTGGATCTTGCGGTCGCCCATCTGTCACGATCATGATAATGCGAGGCACGTTCTGGCTCAGGGGTCGAGCCCCTTCCGACTCTGAAAACGCGATGTTGACGGCGTACTGAATAGCCAGCCCAGTCATGGTGCCAGTCGCCAGGTGCATCATTCTCTTCACTGCTCTCTCGATCTCCTGCTTCCTCCTGAACGTCTTCAGAGAGAACTCGTGTTTGACAGTGCTGCCGTACTGAATCAGGCCCACTCGGGTGGCATCAGGACTGATGTCCAGGAACTGCAAGATGGTTAAAATGAACTCCTTCACTTTTTCGAAGTCGTAAGGACGTACGCTGCGAGAACTGTCAATGATGAAGACAAGATCCAGACGTTTTCTGTTACAAGTATTTTCTAGAGGACAAAACGAAAACAACAATTCTTTACAAGAATTCTGAAATGCAGATCAGATTAGCTTGACCTGAAGTGTCAAACATGCTGTCTAAACAAATACCCTGACAAGTGTTGGCAAAATACAGGAAAAATAGGAGATGCCAGAACTAAAGCTACTTGGGCAATCTGAATTTGGTCTCTGGTGAATAGCAGTAGCTGCCTGTTACTTGATGAGTATATTATTTTCATGAGATCAGTGCTCAGAACAGGCACTGTTGAGACTTTGACCGCATACTCCATGCAGGACGGAAACCCTCTCTGAATTACATAGTTATTATTGTAGTGGGCTGCACTTCAATGCTTGCTGTTGTAGTGCCTGAGAACTGAGAAATCCTAACGGGACAGCACTCCAATGACACAAGGTGGTATTAGTCCTTTGTTAAAAACAAAGAAACAGACACAGAGAAATCCAGGTCAAAAGCATCTGTTAATTGGAGTGACTGATCCAAGACGTGAAGGGGCTGATTTTTCAGGGAACTTGGCACTAAGGAGCAATTTGCATGTACAAAGTACAGCTCTCAATGACGTCAACTGCAGCTGTGAGTGCTCAGCACTTCTGCAAATCAAACCCCATGATTTCAAACACATAATTAATGGCCATCTGGGAAAAGTCGAGTCTATTGGACTAGCTCAGCATCACACTGAAATTCTGTGGCTGCACCAGAGACAAAATCCAGTTTTCTACAATGGCGTTTGACTTGGAAAAAAGACCGCTCGTACACTTCCTGAAATTTTCTGTTTCAGTCATCAACACAGCCTTTTTTTCCAAGAGCCACTGAAGCTGAAATACCACAAGGTATGTCTATGATAACTGCACAGACGGGCAGATGAAACTATCGTGGGTAACAGCAGAAGCGAAGGCTGCCCCTTCTGGGCATGCTACGAGCTTTCCAAGGCCCTGGGTACACCCCCTGGCTTCTGCTCAGCATCCATTGCTGACATATGCGAGTTGCAGGGTGAGAATGGATAAGGACTGGCCGTTCACTGGCTTTTCCTATACAGGAAGCCAGCACATGGCAGGCTTATGGCAAGCAGAGGGACGTGAGCTATGAGCCTTGCCAAAGGAGGCTGTGTATGGTAGAAATTTAAAAGGACTTTAAAATACTTCCTGGGATGATGGTGATATGAAGTGAATTGAGGTTTAATAGAAAGATTACAGGAAGTGAGAAAACTCACCAAACTGCAGTAGCATCCTCACCTTACTAAGCTGAGGTGCTCTTAACCAGGAGCGTCCCTCCCTGCCAAACCCAATTCAATTCCCAGAACACTCTTACCCATCTTGTGCGCTGAGTGAGGCAGATGCCCTGTGGAAAAAGTAGTTATTTGATTGTATAATTAAAGGCCGTGTCATACAGCACAAGTACAAGTGGGCCAATCAAAGACTCAATTGGAACAACATCTGCCTCTCCACAAGCCTTTACACGAGCCCAATTGTGACTGCTGATGAATGCTAACCACGTATTGCTGCCAAGGAAAGGGGTGAGAAGGATGCCTATTCTCACTTGTTAACTCAGAAGCCTCTTTCATAGATTACCAAGAACATTTGTGGGCACAGAATGAAAATGCTCTTTGATGACATAAAAATGCTTGGATTTATTACTCTGCAGACTACAGTGTGGCTTTATTCATAAGTGTAGGAATATGCTCGAGTTGCTTAGTCTTTCAAAATCAGAGCATGTTGAATGCAAGCCAAACTGAGCAGAAAAATAAAAATCCCAGTTCTGATGGAATACATATATCCTGACACATTAACTGTTTTACAACTTAGTAGATCAATGACACATCTAATTATTATTTTTACTAATATGAGATATCCCAGCACAGTTATAATACAAAGGTAACACTAAGATAAGACTTGATGGAGCAGGGCAAGGAGAAAGAAAGATTCAGAAAGAAGGCCAAGAATGTGTGCGTGCCTATGAGGGGAATGACAGAGGAGGGCAAAATGACTGCTATTTCAAAACACAAGCCTTGCTGTTGAATTTTTTTGAATTTCAGGGTGGATTTTCAATTTGAATGTATAGATTCGGATCCCAGTCTGAAGAGACTCAGTTCCTGATTTTGAAGTCAGGAATGGATCTTGATGGGAAGAAACCTGGAGAGCATTAGTAGATAGTACTACCAGAAATACCTCCCATCGTGCAACATTAGTTATGCAGAAGAATGTAATATAGTATATTTCAAAACCATTTTCAATAGAAAAATTCTATCTACAGAAATGCCAAACATTTCAAAATAAATAAATAAAAAAATTTAAAGTCTTTGCCTTCTGCGGATTTTTAACAAACTTGTAATTATTAATGTTGATTCAGCTGGGTTCCATGAAATATAAAGTATAACTCTTTTACTAAGCAAAACTCCAGTTGGGTGGTATTTTGAGGAGTGGCAATCAGTAATGGCTAACAGATCTGAACACTCATCCCCTCAGATAAACTTTCAATGATGCCCTTTTAGCAGTTCCATGGTTTTGCACTTGCCCTGCAAACTATAACTTCTTCCTCCTACCAGCTCTTAAGTTTAAACAGAGAACTTTCTCAGAAGTTTGGCAAACGTCTTCAAACCACAAAGTAACTCCCTTCTACAATTCTTATGAGCAGTGACACATTCATTGAGAAGAGCTACTCATCCAGAAACCTATATCTAAGTCAGCACAGTTTTTGTATTGCCAACACAGAAGTTAAAAAAAAAAAAAAAAGCCTCAAAATGTGAGATATATTATCCAAAGGCAAGGCAAGGCCAGGAAAGGAAAGGTCAGGTCAAGAGTAAACACGTTCTCCTCTGCTCAATACCCAGTTTCTCTAGAAATGACAGTTACTGTGATGCCACCTCTGCCAAATGAACAATGCAAGGACATTTTGGTTCTCCCTGGAAGAATCCAGCTGGGTTCCAACTAGAGATAGATTCATAAAGTACAGCTCAAAAGAGTACTTCATATTTCTAAAGCTGAAAATTTTATTGAGTTACTTTCAGTAATCGAAACTAAGCTCAGAGGTCAGCTGCCCCACATTCACAGCATTAAATTCACCTTCCCACTAAAACAGAGTGGCTCCATGCAAACTGCCTGCTGGGAATAACCCCTGCCCCCCATATCCTCTGCATCAGGCACAGAAGTTGCTTGGGGAGTGCTAATCAACATGGGCCAGAGACAGCTCTAAAAATTTAACAATAATAATGGTGGAGTCCCAATGCCCAAAAATGTCCCTTGGCATTATTTAATTTATCGGTATCCTCTAACATTTCCATTTTGGGATATTCAAGCTGAACACACTCAGAGGATCCAAGTTTTAGATGATAATTTTTTTCAACAGTTTTTGCAAGCTGTCTCCCTTGAAAAGATTGTTTAAAATGAAGTTATTTATGTTCTGTTGTTGTCCTACATCTTTACAATTCCTTAATTACTCCATTTGGTAAATACTACACCAGTGTTAAGATATTTAAACACTGAAAAAGTAATTTATAACAAGTAAATACTAGTTCCATGAAGACTTTTGCTATAGACTAAGACAATTTAAGCAAAAGGAAAGATGAGATCAGCTAAGAAAAAATGAGATCGTAGACAAATTGTTGCCTGAGCAGGCGATGCATTAGTGACAATTTTAAGATTCAATAGTTTGCGTTTCTTAGCTCACTCTACAGTGATGTATATACAAAAATTACATGTATGAGATTGCCAGCAACAACAAGGTTTATTTATAGATTTTTATCTTTATCTGAATAACAGAACCGAAGTCTTCACTCAATTAAATAACAGGAGAAGACTATTCTCCCAGCTAGCACATTATAAAACTTCTTCCTAAATTTCCTTTCTTTCTTTGTCATTTTATTACTTCATTGTCCCTCAACCTTACTTGCCTTTCTTTCTTTACAAAACTTCTTCTTACAAAACTTTCTTTCTTTACAACTTCTTTCTTTACAAACCTTGGTACAACTCTTGCCAAATTTGTTGCAAAATGCATGAACCTGATGGTATCAATTATTTCTTCTTAAAGTTCCAGAATTGTGGTTTTCCCTGGCTGAAAGATCCAGCCAGAAAGATCGGGTTTGACAGGTACAGATATTTCCAAAAGATTTCTCAGTTCAATCAGAAGGTTTGACCTTCTCATTGTAAAATTGAGCAAGCACACAATACTCAAATTTGCAATTCTTTCATACATACACCGGGAGTAAGACACTCTGATGGGAATAAAGGCATACGTACCTATTGTCTACATACACCTTCTAGGAAAGTGCAGTAGCTTCATTAGCAAAACTCAAGCATGAAGCACACAGCAGTAAATTTAACATTGTTCCTGTTTGGAAAACACATTTTGTGGCTGTTGCCAGGAATAAATTAAAAATAGCAATAATTCCAAGCACTTCTTGGCTCTAGTGAGATACTTTCTGCAAGCTTACTTCCACCTCTTTTCTCATTCTAATTGAAACACATGAAAAAGGGTGGTTTGGTGGATTTCAGATATAACCATCCCTAGCTCCTGAAGTAGGTGCTGGGAACTGCTCGGTACCCCTTACCTGGCACATGTATGTGCTGCACTTGGTCCTGCAGGTGACTCCACCTCTTCCCAGCTGTGGAACAGACCACGGGTCCAAGACCTGCCCCCATACTCCCTGGCCCCATCCTTGCTCTGAGATGTTTCCCAAACTCACTGGCCTCTGGCTCCAACCCAAAGATTCATTATGAGTTTGGCAGCTCACCCACTCCTCCTTACAAATTTCTTCATCTGGGAGCACTCTCTAAATGGAACACAGCCTCCAGAAATCTCTTTGTTGCCTCTGACAAAATCTTTTCGGAACTTCCAAAATTTCTGGGAGAACTGTACAGCAGTAGGCTCTTATCCACACTTTTCCATTTCCTTTCACATGCAAGTTCTCTACTACCAGTCACAGCAGGAGTTGCATTACCTTGCTCTCCTTTCACCTCACTATTTATATTACTTCCCTGTCATCTGTTCCAAAGTAACAAGGTCATTATTAGCATAAAGTCTCTCTAACTCAAGTCCCAAACTGACTCCTAATACATCTCCATTTCTTTACCGAGACTGGTGCTGCCTCTGGTATGAAACTAAAGTATGTTGTAGGGATGTTCTCAAGCTTCTCAGTTCTTCTTACAGATTTTATCATTTCTGAGATGGAAACTGTTGGTTCGCTGCTTTCATAGCCAGAAGGACCAGGGACAGAGAACTGGGGTTGCTTTCCTTTGCAGCAGGGGAACACCAGGACAGAGAGATGAAACACCCTGGTATCCCTATGTCAGTCCCAACAGCATCAACATCTACCCACTGCATCCTACCAGCATCAAATGTTGTATGCTCTCAGCTGAGTGTAGCTCGTACACATAAACGATGAGGAATTTGTTTTCTGAGACATGATGGAGAAGCCTTGTGGTATACAGAGGTAATGCCACTTTGAATCCAGAAAACCTGGAGGCATTTACTCTGCCTGCGACTGTTGTTTCCTGCACAAATCTGTGAAACGACAAATCCATCATAACCGACACAAAAAAGGCAGCTTTATAGGAGATCTTCATATCTTTCTCCTCGAAGATCTGAAACTTCTATCTTGCCCCAGCTACCTTGGATGCCACTCAAGGGACACAGAAATTACTACAGAAGGAACAGACAGAACAAGTAAATAGCTGTTAGTAGCAGTGTCAAAAATTCAGTGGAAAGAGTTGACTAATAAGTTTGTGCTGTCCTCCTTTCAGGACATTAGCATAATATTTTAAAAACTCCTATCCATACTTTTTTTAAGCCACTTGTGTCTTTGTTTATGGGGAAAGCTGTTAGCAACCTCGACATTACTCATTGATCAGCTGACTTGAAACCACATATTTCTATCCATTGGTAACAGTTTAAGTACTAGGCTCTTCCAGAATAGCTTCAGAAACAGCACCACGGGATACTGCCATATAGCATCTCCCACTACCCACAAAAATGCATAGGGCATCATACCCACTGGCAAACCATTAGTCCTACCACTTCAGCAGTACTTAAATAAGGTCTTCTCCAGCTTCCAAAGCATTTTAAAGAGCAAATCCCCCTCTTCAGCC
Source organism: Anser cygnoides (assembly GCF_040182565.1). Classification (NCBI taxonomy): domain Eukaryota; kingdom Metazoa; phylum Chordata; class Aves; order Anseriformes; family Anatidae; genus Anser; species Anser cygnoides. Next base: position 140,344,505 of record NC_089874.1, on the reverse strand, counting down.
ACAATACTGTCTGATTATCCACACACGCCTGTAAAATGAGCTATCCCTTAGGTTATGCAAATGTTGTTTCCAGGCTTTTCAAGTTAATTTTGCACATATGTGGGTTTTTTTTTTGTTTGTTTGTTTGTTTGTTTTTGTTGTTTTGTTTGTTTTAATTCTTAAGCTGAAGTACTCACACTGAAACCAACACCACACTTTTGAACATTCAGTGTTCTTTTTTTGGCCTGATCTTCCTTCCAGATAAAAATGCAAAAGAGGCTTTGAACTCTTTGAGAATATACATAATAAAATGGAGTCTGTTATTTTACTCTGCAAATTATTGTCAGGACAAACTCTTTTTTCAAGCAGAAGTGGCATTTCACAGTAATTTGTGGGGGTTGTAACAAAATTTCAGAAATACAAAGAGCATTTGCAGCTTGGTACATGACTCAGTTTTTTTCTGTAGCAACAGATATTCTTTCCTCCATGTGGAAAACTTACAAAACGCTTAAAAAAAAAAAAAAAGGGAAAAGGGAAAAGGGAAAAGAAAAAGAAAAAAAAAAATGGAAAAAGATAAGAGCATAAGAAAATGAAACAAAAAGAGAAGACAGGAAGAAGGAAGGAGATAAAAGTGAGAAACATAAAGGCTTTGAGGAAATAACTATACAGAGGAAATCTTATACATTATACTTATGCAATACAGAATTATTGCAGAAAAAATTGAAAATTCCTCATGCTACTAGAAATCCAGTATCACATACAAAATTAATTACTGAATTGCTCTTTAAATGGCTGAAAATTGAATGCTATTTTATAAATGACTTAAAAAATTAACTGTGAAATCCAAATACAACAGTTGGCAAGCACAACGTTGTTATGTGGCTAAGAATTGCTAACACAAATCAGAAGCCAGGCTTTCTGATCTCCCTAACAGCTGGCTGCACATGAGCAGACTCAGTTCACAAATCCCTGAAGCCTGTCACAGCCCCAGCTAGCCCACAATGCTCATTAGTTGGGCTGTTTTAGGGATAAAAACTTCTGCAGGAACAACTACCCAGGTAGGGGTACGGTCACCACTCACTTGTTGCCTCCCCAGACTCCAAGACTCCTGTTTGGGTTTTGGGAGGCTAAGCCACAAGGCAGACCACAAAGCCTGAGAGCCACAGAGAGAGGAGAGGGCCTTTCACTGCCAACAAAACTCAGGAGCCTAAAGAGTGGAAGGGGCTGGACAAATGAAACTTCTGCTGCTGCTTCAGACCAGGGTCTGGGCATGTGAAACTCCTGCTGCTGTTTCAGACCAGGTAGATAACAGATATCAGCTATTGCTGGGAAGAGGCTGACAGCTGAGATATTAAGATGAAAGCTGAAGCTTGAAGCCTTAGTATAAAGACCACAGGAGACCTCCCAGCTATCACTACTGGAAAGTAAAGCATGGGATTGCTAATATTCCACTACAGCACACTGATTGTACCTACACTACTCAGAAGGAAGAAACAAGTGATTTTGCAGACTATAAAATGCTTTGCTCTCATTTTCCAAGTAACATAATCTATATTTAAATGTCAATTTTATGATTTGATTAGCAAGAGTCTAAACTGTATGTACTTGAATACCTTATATCCTTATGAAAATTTAGTTACCTTTTAATTAGAGAAGGATTTTAGTTAAAATGCAACTGAATATGTGATAATTCAGAAGATGTAATTCACAACCTCTTCCTGTCTTTATCTATAACCAGGAATAGTTTTGACTTCCCCAGATATATCAGCGTAGCTTGTCAGGAACATGGTGCAGTTATCATGGCACAATCCTGCCTTCAATTGCAATGCAGACTTCAGTTGCAATGACCCTGCTTAACGTCTTTGAGGACAAAAAAACTTGGCAGGGTTGCATTTGTGTGAAGAAATTACATGAACACACATGTTGAGGCTGTGAATGAGATTCCTACAGCTGCTATCACGTGGTTCAGCAGTCCACATTAGCAGGATTTAGAGACCTCTGGCCAGCACTGAGGGTATAAATGTCCAATAAACTCAATCAAAACTACACAAATCTTTTCTGTACTCCACAGAAGCTTTACAGACTGTACACACTTTCATCATGTATTTTCCCTTCTCACTTGTGGCTAAAATTTAACCCAGAAAAGTTAACTGGATAATGCTTTCAAACCCTGAAGTTATATACAAACAAGCTTATGAACTGAGTTGGATATAAGAATGTTTGGAATAATTTTAAAAGACTAGCAGTGATTCATAAATTTAGTGAGCCATGTGTACTTCAAATTACTTCCCCTCATATTATTAGTGGAACCCTATACATACAACCAAGAGATAAATCATTATATATTTTGCTGCAAAATATAATTCAACACAGACAAGGACACTTGAGTTTAGCCACAGTTTCTACTGAACAGGGGCCAAGAACATTTCCCTCTTGGCCTCCTTTCCCCTCCCTTTGTTTCAATTTTGTACAGTATAGTAAATCTCTTGTAGTTTCTTTCCTCTGGTATCATGCAGCATTTAAAGAAATGCCCCCTAGATTAGGTTTTTCATTCACTTAAGTTGTTATTTTCAAAAACAGGTAGGTGCACGTTTTATATTCCTAAGGAACAGATGGAATGTCATTGCTTATAATACTAATCCACAGCTTATTCAATTATTCCAATGCATCTACTTCAGAGATCTCCAAAGAAATATGCCTATGACGTGACACGAAATATACGCCCTGATTACAAGAACAGAGTTCACCAAAAAAAGCCAACCCCCCAAAAAACTTGTGGGTTTTGCACAGTTCTGACATTTTACTTTGCTTTGTTTTACAATAAATGCCTAAGATGCAGCATAACCATTGCTCCCCCTCCTCACCTCCCCCGACACACAACATCAAGCACAAAAAAGCTGCATCTTGCAAGGACTGGGTATGTGCCACTTCTGAACCTGGAACCTGCTGAAAAGTGCTGTGGACTTCAGACCACTTCCTTGAAATCCCAGTACTGGGATTACCTCTCTGAGCAACTGACTGAGAGCTTGCCCAGTCAGCCTGTTTAAGTGCAGAAGTCCATCTCAGTTATACCTGAAGGAAATTAGCTAATGTAATAGACTTCATTTTATATTTAAAAACATGTAGCCAGCTATATTCCCATTACTGCTTTTCTTTAGTATCCAAAAAGCAACACTAAGTTGGCAAACTGCGCTTTCACTGATCTGTGTGTAATCTAACAAAACAGCTGCACTCAGCAGGAACAATGATTTCGTCAGACAGCTAAGTAAAAACTCTTCAGAGCTCTCGTAAAACCCTTAGAAGATTCTGAATCAAAAAGATTAATTTCCTTTGAGGTATCAGGATAAGCCAAGGGATCCAATACTCAGGATCAAATTATTGATAAGAGGAAAGAGAAGGTAGGTTTTAATTTGTATGTCATTTAACGGGAGAGGGGACTGCTCTCTGCTTCAGAAAAGATAGATTTCCATGGGCCATCCCATCTCTTTCTGTTATTTCACATGGTCTTTCAGGACACCACTCCACTCCAAACACAGATACACCTACATTAACACATTGCTTTCCAACAATGTAATATATGTTCTGTGAATATGAGAAATACGCAAATATTTTCTCTCTCTAAACAAACTACTCATGTTCTGCAACTAATATGCTGCAAGGATGATTTAGGAAAATGTTCATGAAGTTAATCAAATCAGCACAGTTGACAGGTTTTAAATACTCAGGAGTTTGTTTCAGGGTTTAAGGAAAGAGAAGCGTGAAAAGTCAAACCTACTCAAAGCAGTTTGACTTTCAAAGGCCACGCTGAGTTCCAAAAGCTTTGTGTTCAATTGCACACAAGATACCAGATTTTAATGGAAATGTTTAGAATTATTACTATAGCTAATAAATCATAAGCTCAGTAAAGTTCTACAAAATGAAACCAATACACATTGAGGTTTAGCAGAAAGACTGGGGATAAGAACACAGAAAAGACATAGCTCATTCCTTCCGAAAGCTTTCTTAGAATTTCCTTCCTATAGTTCATTAGCCCTAACAAGACAATTAACAGCTCTATGAAGAATGAGTGTATGGCTGCCAAAAAAGCTAAATCCTCCTGAAGCTGGATCCCAAAGTACTTGTATCTCTATTTGGATAATACCACAGGATTTTTCATCTGTTCCATTTTGCTTATTTATATTGCCAGTTTCCTGCAGCAAGGACTTTTTCTTCTGTATATAGCCACTACTAGTATTTTACCAGTAAATACCTGTCACAGCAGTGCACTTTTGTTTTAAAAATTGGTAATAGAGAAAAAAATGAATAAAATTTTGATGTTACTAATACTTACAACACACAATCCTTCATTCTAGTCCTAGAAACAGAGACCTCCACCCAACAAAAACAACAAAAACTACTTGAACTTGAATTGCTTTTCCACATATCCATTGGTTCTTTGCAGCTATATTGCTCATTTTTGCCTGCCAACCAAGTCTTTCCACAACAGCAGCAACTGTCATTGCCACTATTTGTAATATATATATTATATAGAATGGAACAGCTTCTAATCCCTGTTAAATTGCTCTAAGTCTGAGTGATTTTATTAAGTCAATAAAATTGATGCCACTGAGATCATGATTTGGCCCAGCTCTTTCTAGTGTCATTTAAAGAACAGTGCAGCTTTTGAGCAGAATGGCATGCATTTTACACATTCTGTTCTTTGCAGAGAGGCACGTTTTAACTATGCCACTGCTCATATGCAACTGCAGAATTTGAAGCAGGTGACCTAATTTATTGTAACAGAATGCAAGGTCCAGAAGGCTGACTCCAAACTGCCACGTAGTTTTATGGGCTGGACCAGAGAATGTCCCAAGTTTCTTGCATCATTTAATGTCTCGAAAAGGTTCTTTCAGCCAGAGCTGCCAATACTGTTTGCATCCTGCACATGCCAAACCGAATAGGAATACAGAAATTTCCAAATGCAGGGGCCACAAAATTGCCCGGCTTTTGAAATATGAAAGAAATAATTTAATCTGTACCTTTTGACTTGATATTTGGTGCTAATACTTTTAATGTATTTTCTACCATTTAAAATATGAAAAAGGGACTATAGAAGATCTTTTTTTTTAATCACAGAAAAAAGCCAAGCTGAGAAACATGACACCTGTTAGTTTCTCCACATTGCACCTATTGCATTCATTTTGTAGGGAGACAGTTCATTTCTTGAAATAATAAGATAGGATATTTGCTGGAGACCCTGAAAGTTTCAGGAGGGACTTCTGTTTAATCTCATTTTAGAGTTTAAGATCTTAGAAAGATTAAGAGTCTTGTTGAATAAGGAGTGAATGGGAGTGTTTCTCTTTGCTGTTTCACATCCATGCCTTCTGATGGACTAGGTCTCCAGAGCTGTGGTTTTCAGCCTCCAGTTGCTGAACCCCAAGCATCTCAAGACCACATCTATTACTTCTGATAGAGACAGTAAGAAAGGGAACTGGCAACGATCAATGAGAGAGATGAACCTATGTTTTAAAATACAACAGACACAAGCTAACTGCCAAATTCTGTCCTCAGATTTTTGGCAAAACAGGAAAAATAAGCTACTCATTATGAATAAAATCAACTTGACAGAATGAAGGGATTAACATCAGGTAATGTAACAAGAAGCCCCATTTCAATAGCTAATGATTTTAGTTCAGTCACCCTTACCCAAAGCACATATAAAAAGCTAAAGGTTGCTTGCATAGTAAAAAACAGCTTTGACAGAACCTCCATGCACCAAAACATATTTTCTCTAAACACTGAAAATAAGGCCTTTTTTCCAGTACAAGAGTCCTGTAGCAAATGTTTATTTCATGGCACTTATATAAAATAGATCTAATATCCCAAAAGTAAACACCTTATTTCAATAGCTGCTAGGTCAACAAACTCTCATATTCCTGCCTGAAAACTGTTACAAACTAACTCAGCCAAGGTTTGGCCAAGTGCTTATGCCTTTTATCTTTATTATCTTTATATTTGAGATGGCTTTTAGTGGTGGTTGTTATTTTTCTTTGGTTTGTTCTTTTTGTAACTTACCTAGTAGAGATTGTGAGTTAACATCCCTTCTTCGGATGAAATGTCCTCCGGGGAGATCTTTTGCCATGACAGAGCCAGTGGAAAGCAGAGCGTGCCCGAACAGCAAGAAGAAGCATGCCACCATTTTCATCATTTTCAAGAAGTAAAGGGACATTCCAGGATGCAAAACTGCAGTAAAGGAGAGAAGGAGATGAGCTCTGTGATTACACAAAAAGATACACTACAACCATGTCAACCATACAGTTGTGTTGCTTCCCTCCCATCACACACCAACAGTCAGATCTAATGATATGCCTACACCTTCAAGAAGGAAGATCTATATAATAAAGTAGCAGTTAGCAGACCCTGCATAGTCTTCATGTATATTATTAGTTGAAGTTTGTAGCTAAAATTGTAAATGTATCAACTCTTAGACACATCCATAAAAATCAATTATTTTTAAAACAAGAAAGGAACTTTCTTTCAGTGAGCTCGTTAGCACAGATGGATATGAGGACACAAATAAATTTTCATTATTCTACTCAGCAGTCCATGTAGTGTGCATTTTTTCACATGTTTAATGGTTCTTGTGGTCTGACAGATACTTGCTTCAGAAAATTTTGGAGAATAAGACAAGAGAAATTAATATACTCCAGAAACAGTAACTGTGAACATGAACTGGAAACAGCTTATGCTTCTCTTTCAAAAGACAGTTCTTGATTGTTAGCATGAAGGTAAAAGAGCAGAACAAACCTTGTTTACTCAAGAAGATGACTTCTGATGATTAGCAGTGAGCTTTCCCCAAGTTAAGAAGCTTTTTTTATAACAATGAGCAAATTAACCAGCAAAATCCCTCTACTAAGAGATGATTCGTGTCCAGGAATTTCTTAAGGTACCATCAAAAGCCATGGCTGACTCTGCCCACAAGCAGAAAGCTAAGACTGAGATGCTAAAAGCTCATCTTCTGGCCATGTCCCCTGTAGGTGACATTTTCAGATGGCTATTCCTTCTACCTTCCCCCAAAACACGATTGTTATGTACTGTGGAAGCTTGGTCAAAAGATGATGCAAGAGATGGATAAAGCTACCCACTTTCACAACAAAAACAGGACTGTCCTACCTGAAATGGTGGCAACCTCACAAGCAGTGAGGCTAAATTTTGGCTAAATAACTGAAATAATGAAAACAATTTTAATAGGGTCCTAAGCCTGATAAGCATAGTTACACAGAGCCACAGATCTGTAACAGAAGACAACTAAATGCCCAGGTTCAGCAAGAGAATTACATTTTTTCACCACCGTGAGGCACCCACTAGCAGAATACAGAATTCTATGGAAATATTTTCTCTCTAATAAAAAGGTTTTTATCCATTTTTCTTAAGTCTGTCCTACACAACTGTATACACATGGCACTACTTTTCTGTGCACCAATCTATTTTTCCTTTTGTGTTTCCTACTTGGCACCCCCAAATACGAACACAATGTTCTGGTGTACATGCCATAGGGCAAAATGAACAGGGCTTTTGCCCAACCATGTTTAAATGTTTAATGTCACTCAGTAACATATGATTTAAGAACATTCAAAACAGGGCAGAGTTTATGTAAATAGTTGCCACTTATAACAGTTGCCACAAAGCAGTAAACTTTTGGAGCCCCAGCAGCGTGGACAGCTGGATGGTATTATTGGTAGAGCAGTTCCAGTGCTCTAGTCAGAAACAGATGGACTCTGTAAACGGCATGCACTGCTCAAAACGGGACCAAATTTTGCTGGATGCAACAGTAGTTACTGCTGAAAGCTGCTCCCAGGTCGTCTTCTCACTTCTCAAGGCCATCAGCAACAAACACGGGACTCTGCAAGGGGGCCTCCTTCCTTCTGGCCAGCTGGTTAGGACCAGTAGGCAAACGAACCTCAAGGACATGCCAGTTCTCTAAGTGAAGTCATTTCACCTGTTCCTGATGGTGCATTAGCAGAGAACCAACAATGCTGTGGCAGAGCACCTTCAGAGAGCATCCCTGAACTGTCCTGTGAGCAAAGAAAGCTGTGACGAAGAATTAAGGACCACCCTCCCAGCTCTGCAAAGTACCTCCAACTAAACTCTCCTACGATCTGCCCCTTAACATAGTTTATACCTTCACAGCAATCTTTTATATTTGGTGACAACTTCACTAGGATCAACTCTGCCCACAAGCAACTTCAGAAATCAGAAGAACAAAATGTTTGCTGTGGCTCTAAATATTTGAATTCTACTAGGAAAATGTTTATAAAGCATGCAAATATATGATTAGCTGACCAGATAAACCAAAATGCCTAAGGAATCATTCATTAGCTGTCACTGAATTATGAAACATATTGAAAAAAAAATTTTTTTAATGTTCAATTCTACATGATTTTATGAGTCAACGGTGACAAAAAAGGGGTACTAAAGAAACAGAAGAATTGAGTAACAGTACCTAGTTTTCTGGAGATCTTCATATTCAAGCTTAGCATAGCTTCTACTGCTTCATAGCATTTCATTTTGCTTCAGAAAACATAGATCCTTAGATCTCAATACCCTTACCAGTCTGAAAATTAGAAAATTAGCCTACTTACAGTCCCAACAATAAATGCCCTATTACCAAAGTACTCCTACCTTCACAAGCATTTTAAACTACTGTTTCAAAAGGAACCAGTGCTTAACAGAGGAGAGACTTATTTGCCTCATCTCCAAGTTCTGATATACAAGGATAATCTAAAATAAAAATAAAAGGGAAATTGCATCAATTTTAAATGAGAAAAAACAATGAGTTCCCAAATCCAAAAGCTATATAGGACGTGTATAAAGTATAGTATATGAAGTACATGTGAGAGCATATAAGTATACGTGATAGAAGGCACCACCAATCCAAACCTGTGCTCTTCTCTTGCCACCTTGAATCCGAACTCAAAACTTCTGTACCACTTTCCTGCGGTGATGGCACTCTGGACTGGGGTGCTTTGCTCTAGTTCCAGGTACATATTTGTGTCCACTGCTGCTTGTGTTTTCACACGACCAGCCTGCACTGTGGTCGCACAGCTTCCATGTGTACAGCCCTCCCACAGTTCTCTGTTTATTTTCTGGGTCTTCTGCAAGGTCCGCTGTCTTCACTGGCGAAGCTGGATAGTGTTTATTGCACCACACTTGGTATTTAACACCTCATTTTCCCAGCAGGCTAAGCCAGGCTGCTGGCACAGCTCTCTGTAGCATCGCTTTGCTGGCTAACCCTTGCTCTACCAAGCTAAAAGCGTGTTCCCCAAGTTACAAACACCTACTTTCAGTGACTCTCTGGAAAATATGTTTCAAGCCCTTCAATTCCGGCTGCTACAGCAGGAGTATTCATGACTGTGCCATCAGGAGACAGCTCACCGGGGCAGCCCCAAAATCAAGCTGGTGTATGACAACCATCCCAAACACCTCGAAAGCCAAAGGCACCAGGAAGAGGTGTGGCAAGACACATGGCTCACCCAGGCTGATCACCAGGCTTCCAGTGCTCTTTCCTTCCACCCATGGAGAGAGGAAGAGGAGGGTCCTGAGCAGCGTTTTCACAGAGGTACAACCTGAAGGGCTGTTTGCAATATCTGCTTCAAATCTTGAAGAAATTTGGTACAGAAAAGGATAATTTTCCTAGAAGACAGTAAGTAAATAGACAGGTTCTCTTGTTCTTTTCAGGTTTCCTTTGCTCCCTAACTGGCTGCTAGTCAAGAACTCAACATTGCCACAGCCTTTTCTTATCAATGTTACCTGTGCTTACTTAGTCGTATACCCATACAACCAACTTTTTTTTTAAGCCCTCTAATGCATTTTTCAACTTCCATGAATTACAGTGTAAGAATATTGAAAAAATGAAATTGTGACTTCATCTTTAAAATACATACTTCCTTCATTGGACAACGTTCAAACACCACATGCCTGTTTCTATCCTTCAAAATATGTTTCCATGGAAGTCTTCTCACAGGGGATTAATGGCTGTGTTTTGAGCAGAGGCTCTACTGGATATTCAGTGCCAGTGGTGATAAATCAATGACCTTCTCCATCGCATGGTGCGTGTTTCTAAGATTTGTCCTCTTTCCTGTGATAACTCATAAACATTGTCAAAGGAGGAGAGATGCTCTGTGGCTCGTGCTAAAGTCGGAGTTCTTCCATCTCTTACTCCATTGCAGGGAAATTTCTTTCATACAGAGAATTAGGAAAACTTTCCATTGGCTTTGAAGGCCACCGCATTTTCATTCAGGTCCTTGCTGGGCAGATCGTGTCCAAAAAGAAATCAGGAAACCAGGATAGTAAGATGTTCCAGCTCAAGCCTACTGCTATTCTGGGTGGTCTCCTTCCTTCTTGTGTGGGACGAGTTCATTTTGGAGGCTAAATCAGACCCTGTAACCCCACAAACCCCTGCCCCACCACCTTCTCCAGCTGCTACCAAAACCGGCTCTGTGCACAGAAGGGGCAATTTGCAGCAGTTATGTGGGACTTCAACACCTCTAGTAACTGCAGATAACATCCCCTCTCTTGAACCCTATATAGTTTCTCATCATATATGGGAAGGAAAAGGACAAAAAAAGCACCACCGACAGCTGTTATGACTGCTACAAGCTGCCTTCAGCTTTCCTTGTCTGATAGTTAAAAGACACAGACATTTATCTCCATTAAGCTGCCTGCAGATCTAACTTCGGTATTCTTGATACAAAGATCACAAGCGCATAAAAGCAAGAACATTCTGAAATCCTTTCAGCACTCCTTATCATCCACCCATTTTTAAGATAACAGCAAACTGTGGTTAAATCTAAAAGCTTTTCCTGAAGTTAAAGAACCTGCAAGCGATCAACGTAAGTCAATGAAATTGGGTCAGCAAGCACTGTGAGCTACTTGGAAAACCAATCAGCCCCTATTACATGCAAGACACAAAATACCTCATTCTCATTTCTACCACCTCAGAAATTAAAAAAAAAAAAAAAAAAAAAAAAGGATAAAAACAAGGACTGCAGGCACTTCAGAGCCCCGTTAACTATCAGTTAGAACATGTTCCAAGGTATTCCACTACCACAAGCCAGCACATGCATTACTGGTCCATTACTCACTGAAATCACTGTGTGTGGCATGGGTGTCAGGACACAGTGTATTAATAATTTCCTCCATCTTTCTGGACCAGATTGCTGATGCAGGCACTTTTCAGTTCTGAAAAATAGCTGTGGAGTTCCTCAGAGCCCCGCACTGGAAAATATCTGTCCCTAGCTATGCAGGTGTTGTGTGGAGGCAGCCAGCCACAATCAGAAGGATATTTAGCACGTCAGCAAGAAGCACCATCTTGCCTTCGTCCTTACAAAGGAGCACTCTACATAATCCTGTTCCCCCAGATGAAATGGATTTTCTATGGCTCCTTGTGGCACAAGCAGGTCTTCGTTAGGCTCAGAACAGCATGGGTACAACTCCCCTAAAACCATGGCTATCAACCACAGATCACTGATAGAGTTAAGCCATTGAGAGGGAACAACGTTGCAGGTGCTCCACATTTGCAAATCCCCAATCTGTTCCCCAGTCCTGATGGCAGGCACTACCTGCAGAAGTGTGCACGAACCTACCTAGGACGACATCGAGTCCTAGAAAGCAGCAGAGCAGCACTCCCTCGTTAACACATTCAGTAGCTCCTTCTAAGGGGCTAATTTTGGCCATTTGTGCTGTCGGTAGCATGAGAAGAACTTGGGAAAACCATTATCTAAAAGCCAGTTAGTAATTCAGGTGTATTCTGAGACAGACAACCCAAATGCAAAGACCTTCCATAACAGCACTGCAAGCCACCACAGTATAAAACTAATTGCTGACTCGGCAACATCAAACACTCCCTTACCAAACTAAGGTAACAAGTGTCCAGACAGTAAGAGCAACCCAAGTCTGCAGTGGGTTCAGAACCAGAAGTTGTCTACCTAATTATTCTGGGCGCTGCTGCAAATGCCCACACCCGAGTTGTGTCCTGAGTTAATAAAATCAAACATGGCAGGGGAATTGTCCTGGTTCCAGTTAGGACAGAGTTAATTTTTCCTCATAGTAGCTGGTAGGGTGCTATGTTTTGGATTAGGATGAGAAGAGCGCTGATAACATGCTGATGTTTTAATTGTTGCAGAGCAGTGCTTACACCAGGCCAAGGACTTTTCAGCTTCTCGCTCTGTCCTGCCAGCGAGCAGGCTGGGGGTGCAGCAGGAGCTGGGAGGGGACAGACCCAGGACAGCTGACCCAAACTGGCCAAAGGGGTATTCCATACCATCTGACGTCATGCTAAACAATATATAGGGGTGGCTGGCCGGGGTGGGGGGCTGGCTGCTCGGGGATAGGCTGGGCATCGGTCAGCGGGTGGTGAGCAATTGCATTGTGCATCACTTGTTTCTTACACATTATTATTACTAATACTATTATCATTATCACTATTATTATTATTATTGTTATTATTATATTCCTGTCTTAATAAACTGTCTTTATCTCAACTCACAGGCTTCACTTTCCCGTTTCTCTCCCCCATCCCAGAGAGGGAGGGGGGAGGATGAGCGAACGGCTGTGTGGTGTTTAGCTGCCAGCCGGGTTAAACCACAACAGGAATAAACTTACATCTCAAAACAGCAAAGGGAAGACCCAAACCACATTCCAGAGCAGTTCCTAGAAGGGAGGTGAATGACATGAGGTGGTCAGCCAGCTACTGCCACAAACCCTGCAATATGCATGAGTTCCCATATGCAGCGTGGCTGAAGATGCTACGGAATATGTAAGGGCAGCCACATTCTGGCAGCAGTCAAAGAAGTGCTGTGGATGAGGGGAAAACAGCTTGCCTGTTTGAGCATGGAGGGCAGAAACACACACGTATGATGAGTATGCACACCAAAACACACAGCTCATCAGAAAAAGCAAAGAGCAATATTCTAAGTCTGCATTACATTTTGTTGTGAGGTATAAATATCATATTAGGACTTCTACACAATGGACTCGATTATCTAAAGGGCTTAGAGTACATGTGCTACAGGTATAATTTAATTCTCTACTAACGAAATAAGGAACACTCAGAGATCTCTTATTTCTAACTCATTCATCTAAATCACAGATAGACTTCCTGGTAACACCATGGTAGAACTAATAACTACTAAATCACCGAATCACAGACTAATTGAGGTAAGAACGGACCTCTGGAGGTCATCAGGTTCAACCCCTGCTCGGAGCGGAAGCTGACGATCATTTCAATCATTTCAGAAGCCTGCCATATAAAAATTAAGAGCGATGTTGTAGAACAGTGCACCCATAGTACAGTTTACTCTGCATAGTTTCCAGTGGTCAGACGGCAAGCCTTTGCAGTGGGAATTCTTACTTTATGACAGCATCAATCTCCATGTTACAGTTTTCTTCAGTTGCCAGTTGGACAACAGACCTTTTCATTATCTTGTTCTTTAGGGGCAGGCTTATTTGCACTTTCTGGTTCTGAATTGGATCTAGACATCACAGTTTCCACTAAGTTCGCAGAAGAGTAGCATGGCAAAGCTGAGAAATTTCACTTTTACAACTCAGAGTAGGAAATTATATGAAAGCATGTATTATACGACATATAATATGTATGCGGGCTGCTTAGTTTTGTCTCCTTGAAGTACAGTCACAAACCATAATGGACTGCTCCTAATTGCAAACAGAAAGTTTTTCTTTACAAAAAAGATCCAGTAGCTCTGAAACATATTCGCAAACCCACACTGACCCCAGTACCAGCACCAACACAAAACAATAATTTGGGGTTATAAAACACTCCATTCCCCAAACCCCTTACTCATAAAGAAAGCACCACCTCACAATGAGTACACTATATTAAAGGAGCTTGTTAATGATGTGCAGATCATAATTAAATAGCAGTGGTTAGTGCTTTACCTTCCCATGGAGATAGTTTATAAGTCATGGGAGAGCATTTACATCTGATTAGCCTTTCCCTAGTTTGCACGGACTGACTGAAGCATCTTTACAATTACAGCCGGGTCCCAGCTCTTAACCACTAGTGTGTGTTTGTGCAGGGTTTGTTTGTGAGAAATCCCAATGAAGTCAATGGAAAGACTCACGTAAACTATGTGAATATTGTCCGCAGGATTTAAGGTCTTAGCCATAAGTAATTAAGTGCTGCATTTTCTAAAGATGTAAAATAAATTTAATTTGATGGATATGCCTATAATGATATTGGTATATAGTACACGAGAAAAAGCTAAAAAAGCTGGTGCTTAAAGCTGATACATGTATAAGAATAGTGTATCATTCAAAAATTATTTTGGATCAGAAGTTTCAGGTTTTTGTGAAAAAGACAAATGTGTATTTCATTAAGCTCTTGATGGGACTCAGTATGTTAATTTCTTCTCAAGTCCTCAGCTTCCTGACAGCAGCACAGCTATAACACATAAAGCAGCATGCCCCCCTTTTCAGATTGCAGTCAGGATCACTGAGTGATGACCCAGAAGGAAAACCCAGGCATTTAGGAAGCATTAAATTAACCAGGGGGTTGCAATCTTCCTTCTGAGCCAACTCCACCCCACCGTCGAGCGTAATGGCACGGGTCGGTATAACCCTGCAAGTACTGTGTTCAGAAGCAGGACTAGGTGGTCATTAAGGGTGCCACCGCGATTTTTATAGGATTAAGAGCACCACCTAGGCCGGGTTCCCAGAGCAGGCACATAACCCTCAGCACGCTGCCCCTCGCCCCTTCCCCACAGCAGAGGCCGAGCCCTGCTGCACCCCGTCCTGCGAGAAGCCGGAGAGGACACCTGCGAGATATCTCCTTAATAAATCCTTCCAGGTAAAGTGCCTCCAATTCCTCACCGAGCTTAAAACCCGGGTTTTGCTTCTCCTCCCGGCACACGGACAATGCATGAGTTAGTGAAACACGGACGAGGAAGCGGGCGTGAGGGGAAATTTCCCAACCCCGCGCACCTCCGAGGGCCACGGAAGCGTTTGGGGAAGGGGAGCAGCGAAGCCCCTCGGCAGGACCCCGCTGCCCGCACCCTCCCCAGCCGGGACCCCCCTTCCTCGCCCTCCCGCTGCCCACCCCGGGGGTCCCGGCCCGGCCGCCCCCCACCCGCCGCCCTTACCTGAGGGGGCTGCCGGGGCCGCTCCGCGGGGCGGCTGCGAGCGGGGCAGCGCCTCCTCCTCCTCGGCACGGCCCCGGGCAGCCCCGAGCGGTGTCCGGCGGAGGGGTGGCCCCTCGGGAGGAACCAGGCTCGCTGCCCGACCCGCCCCGGCCGCCTCTTCGCCGGGAGGCAGCCGCGGGGGGCCGGGGCGCCGCTCTCCTCAGCGCGCACCCGAAGGGACGCGGTCCTCACAGGGACGCGGCTGTCCGCACGCCGCCCCCCCGGCAGGGACGAAGCGGGGTCGGCAGCCCCTCACGGGACGCGGGTCGTCGGCTCCGCTCCTTCTCCTCCCTCCTCTGACGGCCCCAAGCCTTCCCTCACGGAGCCGGGACCCGCTCCCCGCCGCCCGTCCCCTCACGGAGCCGGGACCCGCTGCCCGCCGCCTGCCCCCTCACGGACACGGGCTGCCGGCCCCTCTCCCTGCCTCCATCCCTCCCCACCGGTTGAGGTCTCAGCCCCGAGCCCCCCCTGCACCTCGGCCCCTTCTCCCCCCACCGCTGTCCTCCCCTGTCAGACCTGTCCCTGCCCCGTCCCGGGGGCTCTCCCCGCAGCAGGGGGACGCGAGGCCGCCGGCAGAGGAGAGCCGGGGCCGTGCTCCTTTCCAGGGACGCCTGCCGAGGGAAAAGCTGGGGAATGGAAATCCCATTCCCCGCACGGAGGGCCTCCAGGGCCAAGGCAAACAGTCCCTGGTGAATCATGCGGTGTCTCTGCCGCGGCGTCTGCATCTGCAGCGAGCTGGTGGGAGCCCCGTCAGGGGAAATGCCTCGGGAGGTGGCGGGGTGAGGGGGTCGGGCACAGGGAAGGGGCACTGCTTAGCTGTCCCTGCAGCTGCACCGTCAGCAGTCCAGGTGGAAAAAGCAAAGCATGGGGTTTACATCAACACAGCTTTATTACGCATGAAGAAGAACAAAAAATACAACTTTGTTCCAAAGCAATTGTTATTTCTTTCTTTTTTCTTTTTTTTTTTTTTCAGGTAAACAAACAAGCAAAACCAGCAAAAGCAAGCACGACAAAGACGAACCGGGTTCGTCACTTCCAACAAGAAGCTCTGAAATCTCTAAGCCCTGCAAATTCATGTTACAAGAATGCACGTTGCATGGGGTGCCAGCCAGGTCAAAGAGGGACGGGTTGTACCTCCCAGTGCTGCTCGGGAGGTGAACAGGCTTTGGAAATCAGCTGAGCTGATTTTGGTGAGTTTGGCAAGGCACAATAATTGTGTACGAAATCTAATCCCCAGAAAGAGAGGTGTAAATGACAAGTGTATCTCAAACTGAGAGGGACCAGATTCACCCCATCTTTCCTGCTGAGCACTGTCTCCTGAATCTCTCCTGTAGCTAGAAGAAAGGAAAAAGTAAAAATAAAAAGACAGCTAAACTAACAGTCCTGTGGATAGACATTACAACAAACTCAGCGAAGCCAGGTGCAGAACACTTTGCATGTTCTGTTTCATCCTTTGTAATGCAGCATAGGAAGAGGCCCCAGCCACAGTGCCAATTAATGCTCTGTAGGCTCAAAATACACAGTCTGTATCCCAAAGATTTTATTGTGCTGTGGCTTGATTTACCAGGTTGTTAGAGAAAGACACGAAGCAGGAGAGCAAGAATCGTGATGAGAAGACGACATGAGCATGCAGAGGCTCAGCTTGGCAGCTTCAGCTCCAATTTACACAGAAGAAATCCCAGCACTAGCTATTCGCAGACGCTGTGCAGCCTGCTGCTCTTAGCAGATTGAACACATGCAAGGTATCACAGCTGGAGAAGATGGGCAGGGGTATGAAGGCAGTGAGTCAGCATGCTAAGGCATCTATTTGTTTTGTGAGAGAGAGTTTAGAAGACAGGGAGACCTTTGCTGGACAAGCAGCTTGATGAATGAGCCTGGCACAGAGCAATTACATGGCCTTTCTTGGGACTGTGCAGGTCACACCTTCCACCACGTGTGCTCACGGCATACACCAAGGACTTCTTGCATCTCTCTGTCCAAGCTCCTCAAACAGCTCTCGTGCTTCATGTCTCTCTGTTTCAAGGGCTGACACTGCAACACCCCACTCCCAGAATCAGAGACTTTTTGCAACCTTTATTTTTCCCTCTGCCATGAGCAAGAATGTCTCTGTGTCCCTGCTCCATATAAAAAGGCATTTTATTCTCTATATTTTCATTTGACTTTATTGATCAACTATTTCATTTATTTAATAGGGTATCCAAAGTTCTCTGTATTTCCATGTTGCAGATTCTCACTGTCTCTTCACTACTTGTCTTTCCTTGAGCTACTGCCCTCCACTCCCACTGTGTTACTTCTCTTTTTGTGAGAGACTTTGCTCAGTCTGTCAACATTTGGGAGGATAGGCAGAGCAAAGCTGGGAGATATTACGTTAAAAAACCTGGAAAAAAGCTCCTATTAAGTTATGCTTTGATCTGCAGCAATTATTAAGCTGCTTGAAGATTGCCAATGAGATATCAGAGGCTTTCTATGTCTCCTCTTCCCTTTCCTGGCTTCTCTCAGTATCTGTTAGGATAGTTCTCAGTCTGGAAGAAACTCCCAGTGATGTAGTCTGCTTTCTAGTTATCACATGCCATGACATAATGTAAATCATTCCAGAAAGTAAGTTCCATCTTAAAAGCAGATGAATAGGGAATTATTAAAAACAGTAGGGAACTAGTTTTGTGCCGGCTGTTAGAGGACTCTTCCAGACCTTCCTCTTTCTGATAGTTGGACACTTCCTATGGATGTCTAGCCTAAAAGTATTCATGACCATTTAATACTTATTTTCCAGTACCAATGTTGTCTTTTAGCCTGAATAGCTCTTTTTTCTTCTCCAAGTCTTTCCTAGCTGGCTTATGTAGTGACAGCAATCATTTTCTCTTTCAGCCTTTCTTCTTGTTTCACTAAACAAGCAAGATTTCACTGTGCATGTGCTGAGCTGGTTCCTGTGAAGGTGTGTGACAGAACTGAACATGATACGCCACATGAGCTCTCACCAGAACGTTTCTATTTACTGGAAATACTTTGCCTGATGTGGTCTAGGATTTCATTATCATTTTAATTGGCTGCATTGCCACTGCTGGCAGATGGTCATCCTTGTATCCTTAATATATGCAGCTGCACCTGTTTTCCAGTGGATGAATCCTAGCTAATATATGATCTTTCATTTTATACTATGGCATTTCATCTCTCTATTAGTTCTTTCTTTCTTAAGATCATTCAGTTCTTTCCAAATGAGATCCTCCTTTTCTGTTCCATTTGCAGTATCTATTGATTCTCTTATGTTTTACTAGAAAACTTCCACTTTTGACTGCCAATTTCATAAGTGAAAAAGTTGAATGTTAACAAAATTTTTAAACTGATCTTTTAGAAATCACTAATAACTTTTCTTTATCTCCCCCCACTGATCACTCCTGCATCCCATTTTCGTATTGTCATTAGCTAGGTCCATACTTAGCTCACAGTTATTAATTAATCTGTATTAATCTGTAGTGAAATCAAAGCAGATTTTTTAAGTCACTTCAAAAGTTTATTCCTGACAGCCGTATGATTGGAAATGTTATAATGTATATGTATGAATAGCTAGCAGGGTTTATAAGCCATGCTGCACTGCAATTAACCAAGCACAGTTCACAATGCATATGCAAACTGAAGTCCATCAATGGAAGCACCAGGCTTAATTATATAATTAGAAGAGATGCTCTTTCCTGGGACCAGTGCTCACTGAAATTAAGCGGTCTGCACTGATTCCTGAAATGCTGGCTCTGCTGGTAATTAGTATCTTAAAAAACATGCAACACAAATTCCTTCTAGTTAGATCTAGTAGATTTTCACATTTCTACTGTAGCTCAGAAGTAAAACTGTATTCATCATTGCTTCACTACTATTCCTCCTAAATAAAGACAAAGCAGGGTTTTTTGTTTGTTTGTTTTTTTTTGCTTACATGGCTGTTGAGTTTATAGCCACTGTAATATAAAGTAGTTGTCAATTACTGCACAATACTTTGTTGTTACCACTTAAATAAAATATAAGTATATAGGGTTCAAGGCTATATTTAATCTGTTATCTTGAAGATGTTGTTAACATGCTAAATGTCATCATTCCAGAAAAAAAAAAAAAATTATCCTTTTGCTATGGTGTGTACTTAACTTCTTTTCTTTGTTGTTTTAAGCAGCTGTTCCATAGGTAGCTCTCTCCTTGATGCTTGTGTGATTCTTTTTATACATTATATAGCTTCTAAAAAGAAAGGATGAAAGTTATTTTTGAAAATCCATACTGTTTCTTTGCATGAATCCTTTCCATTCATCTGACACTTCCCATCATTCCAGGAATGTGCTGCTGGTTGACAACAAATTCAGTACAGATTCAAACACAAATGTATTGACAAAGAATTTATTTCATGCTTTTGGCCGAAAAGACTCATCTGAGGGTTAGCAATGAGGGTCAGTGATGCATGGTTCTGTTCTGTCAACTTCATTTTATATATATATAAAACCAGGGAGAGTGACATGAATCACATGGATCAAAGGGTTTGAAGGAGTATGAATTTGTAGAGCATGCATTTACTTTTCTCCCACACTTCTGTGTTGATTTTGCTGTGTTTTAGGTCCAGATGTTTGAGGATTAGGACTTTGTCTGGCGCTGTACGTAGTTCTAAGAATCACTTAATATTCTTAAGTCATCTGAAAAAGGCAAGTAACACACTGGCCAGATATTATACAGCCTCACTTCGGTCTTTCTTCTTTTTTATCTCTCCCCACCATAGCAGTCTGAAGCTTCCGTATTTCTAGTTGCCGTGGATAGGCAACTAAAGTCTCCTGCAGTGGCTCAGAGAACTGGGCAAAAGGCAAAAGTTTTGTTTCTTGAAGCTCAGATATTGTAGTCACCAAAGTTTTCCCTACTGAAAGTCTCCTGGAAAATCCATTTGTTTCCTTCAAATGTTATGGAAGAAGAAAGTGAGAACTCCCGCAGCTGGCACTTGAAAAGCCAATATTTTTCATATGTAGGCTAAGTCCTTTCTTCATTATCCTCAGGAAAATTGTATTCAACTGCAGAAAGCACCTACCTACTTTAACTGGCTGAAACATTGCCCTGGGACTGCCACTCTGCCAGCTATATTCACACACTTCACTTTTGATGTAACTTTCAACATGTGTACAGTAAAATTGCATTTGCAACATTTCACTAGGCAACTTAAGCCATGCCATGCTTAAATTCAGCCTTTTTTTTTTTTTCTTTTTCAGAGACAAATTGAGTATTTGCTTACTCAGCTCTTAGATAAAATTGAGATCACCATACACAAGGAGCCAGACTTAGGCTACAACATGATCCAGAAAGCATACAAGTTGCTAGCTCTAAGTCACGCCCTGCACAATGAAAAAAACTCCAATTTTTTTCACCAGTTTTCAGCAGTTTCTGGACCGTAAGCAAAATAACAAGGTTCTTAGGGAATCTTAGGTAATATTTGTGTTATGCTCAAAACAGGCACCTGAGTTTCATCCAAGCTACAACTTTGGCAGAACTGAAGCCATCTGGCTCTTAGTGGTGTTTGTACAGAACTCTGTAGTTCCAAGATGAAAAAAAGAAAATGACAACAACATTTAAGTTGTGATGATTTAGGTGCCAAGCAAATAAAGAGTTGCCAAGCCAGCCTTACCCCTGGGTGCTTTTTGTGGCATCATTTGCAGCAGAAATACCAGCCTGGCTGATCTGTTATTGCCATTGTCATTGAGATTTGCCCTGATTTCATCTTTAATGAAATAAATTGACAACATTAAACCATAGAATATTCTATTATCATAGAATATAATAATGAAGCAGACTGTCTTGTAACAGGTGTCAAGAAAAATACAGTACTTACACAGAGTAGGGGTTTTTTTTTTGGTTGGTTGGTTTTTTTGTTTTGTTTTTTAATGTTAATACAAAAAATATGACTCAATTTACCTGCCTCCAAGCAACCCAGCAGAAATATATTTTGTTAAAAGGCTGTTATGGTAAGGTACATTAATTGATACAGAGAACTATGGCTATTATGAACCACTGTGGTGTCAATTAAACGTTGCAGACTGAAGCTGTGGTACTGCTATGATGCTGATACCCAGTTAAGTCTGACTTGCTAACCACCTTGAGAAGATGAAGGGGTATGTCCACAGGGCCTCATCCAGGACGCATCAAAGCTTGTGCTGAACTTAGATTCAAAAGAGATCACTCACAGTCTTCAAGATGAGCATGCATTCAGATGTTTTGGTGGTTTCTTAAAAACAATCATCACCTTAAAATGGATTTTACTCCTGGAAGTTTGGTCCTGCAACACATAGGTTTGTGGCAACAGTCACTGGAGAACTTGGTGCTTTACAGAGTGCATGAGAAAACGTAGGTGCTGCCAAACCTGTTCCATGGTAAGAGATGAAAAAAGGCAGGTCCTTGCTGTCAGGGCTGGTCCCGTATTCCTTGCCAGGCTGTGCAGAGGACACCAAGAGCCAGGAAAGGACTGCAGGTCCACCCCGCTCTCTGCAAGTCCTTGCGCTCATCGTCCTATGCTCACTTTCCCAGACGTTTCCAGGGCAGATGATCCAAGCCTCTGTGTAAATAGCAGTTTTTAGTAATAGCCAAGTCCCACCTGCACCTTGGGCTGTGCTGCATAATAAGCTAGAAGCCACTTTTGCATTTTGTTGGGAGAAAATTTCTTTTTGCTGAGTGAGTTGGAAGAGCACACAGGGGGACTCAGGTGGCTGAATGGCTTCGGGGAGCTTGTGCACGGGCCGGGCACCAGCCCACTCGTCTCTGTCCAAACCAGAGTTAAACACAATTATCAGACCTTTTTCCTTATCTGGATCCCCTTGAAGCCTAGGCAGCAGGTGAATGCTGGGCTCCACAGCCTGAAGAAAACCCAACGCACCATGCAGCACTGCAGACAGCAAGGGAACAGCAAAACATCTAGCAAGTTTAAGCATTTGTAAGGGTACACAGCCATTGAACATGTCTAGACATCGGTTTTGGAATAAAATATCTAAGTTCTTGTTTAAACCTCCTACACATAAAAAGAGACTGAATTTCCTTGCATTAGTTCATTCCTGAATTAATTTATGAATTGCCTTGCAACAGCATTCCTTTATTACTAAAAAAAAAAAAAATGCTAACAAGTAAAAAAGCCCTTACAAAACATTATCAAATATGAAGGATGGGGTGTAGGATAGCAGAAAGCCAGCTTGTTTCTAGTCTGATTTTTCTATCTGCAGGTTTCTGCCATTGGGTTCTGTTACACTTTTGTTTGTTACATTTAAGATAGCTTTTATTAAAGTTTTGTCCCCTATGCACTTACTTATACTGTGTCCTTAAGTCACCTCTTAAATCTGAGTTATTAAAGACATTGCATTTCCTGAGTTTTTCCCTTGATGGCATATTTTCTAATAGCTCCTTCAGCTCTTCACCAACCCATTCTATTTTTATTTTTTTTTAAACATTCTGCTTCAATTACTTACAGGCTAAAGGTATAGGCAAAATATAATCTGGTCTTTTTTTTTTTTCTTTTTATTGATGATGTATGCTCTTTAAAGTCATGGATTAAGAATTTTAAATACTACGGAGTCAAAAACTGACCCCTGCAGAATTTCTCTTGAAACAGTCACTCGCTGAGAATTCGTTGCTTACCTACAGCTGAGATTTATCAGCTGTTTTGCAATCTATTTCATATGTGCAATGCTGTTGCTATATCATTATAGTTCCCTGGTCAAAATATTATATTGTACCAAGTAAAGTGTCTAAGAAATACCCAAGCGTATAATGGTTGCACTGAAGCCCATATCGATCCATTTCATAACCCATTTAAAAAAAAAGGAAAAAAGAAAAAAAAAAGAAAAAAAAATGATAGTGTGGATAGTTTGACAATGTCTGTTTCCACAAGCAGTTCTGTATCAATTATATATACATATTTTTTGTGCACTAGATCACACAATTATAGATAAATTTAGGTAGGAGGTGACCTAAAAAAATCCCCAAGGATTGTGTTCAGCCCCTCTAGGTTATAGTTATGTATGATGAATCTCCCAGTGTACCTGAAGTCTAAAAATTCTAATTCAGGAACTCTCCAAAACATGATTTTTGAGTACCACCACTGGCAATGGTGGCATTTGCCAATGTTTTGGCTATGCACAGGACCACTGTGCTTTTAAAGACTGAAGAGAAAGAAAACTTTCTTTGTGCTGAAAGCACAGAAGATGAAAGATTTCTTGAAAATACCACTATACGGTTGTAGCTATAGCATATCTTAAATAATGTTATGTCTTCCTAGTGATGTAAAAAAAAGTCCTCAACCTCCCTACCCCCAAATACTTGGAAAATCTATCCAAATATAAGATGGTATTTCACAGAAAAAGGCATCAGAGCAAAATTACAGTGAAATAAAAGCTATGAGCAGATCTGTAGTAACCTCTTAGTATAGCTTGTAGTTGTAGTAAACCTTGTTGGGTAGTGAAGAGAATCCAACTCAAATCCAATCCAACCGAAAGAGAAAAGTCACAGACTCACAATAAAATGAATAAGCTCTTTTTGCTTCAAAAGCAAAGTAGAATTAATTACAGACTTTGTTATCTGTGTCAAGTACAATGCAGAAATGCTAGCTATGAACTAAAGAGAAGACGTCTTCGTCGACATGGATATATATGGACAACGCAAACCCATGATCAGGGACCGTATCTCAAAACTCTCCCAGCTTGTGATTCCACCTGGTGAAGGTGAAGCTGTACTTCCTCAGACACATTCACCTCCCCGCTTTTCTCAGACACCAGCATTTGTAGCCCATCCTCAGGGTACTTGTGTAAAATAAACTGGTCCCAGCTCAACGCCCATGGGCTCTGCTGCCCCAGTAGCCTTTCACAGGAGGCCACAGGCAAGGCAGCTCTACGGACTAGATATAGCACTTACCTAAATGTGGCTGCACAGCCACACGTCTGAAATTATGGGAGCATATGGGTACTGCCCAGTGGTAATAGGAATACAGCAGTTACAGTCAAGTTTTTCTTTTTCTGAGGTCCATGTTTCTCTGGGTCTCCTTTTCTAGATGCCTGCAGTGCTCACAGTGTCTGTTCAGCATAATGATGCATCCATTTTATTGTACTTTATTTTTGCAAAACACTGAATCAGAGCTTTTTATCCAGGTTGAAAAATGGAATTGCAAAGAGAGGAAAAAACAACAAGAAGATAACCATCTATCATGTATTGTGCTGTGCTATGGGCTTATTTTGTTTGTTGTTGTTGGTAATTCACAAGGTAAAACAGAACAAAGCAAACCAAAATAAAATGGGGAAAAAGAAAAAAAAAGAAGATAAAAAAAAAAAAACACAAAGAAAGTATACTTTTAAAGTGCAAACCAACCAGCTTTCCTAAGATGAAAATTTGGCCACAGATACTTTAGTTAAAACAGACTTCTTTATTTGGGGGGAAAAAGAACAACAAATTGCTGTATCAACTACTTTGCTTCATTAAAAGCGTTTTGAACTGCTTTAGTTGCTTTTTCTTTATGAAAAGCAAAGAAGCAGGATCACACAATAGCAGGAAATTTAAGCTGGCCTGTGCAACTGATAATTTCATCTTTGGCTCCAGTGCAATGAAGGAAATTAAACCAATTCCAATTTTCTAATGATTTGGTGAGGAGAGGAATTCAGGAACTCACAAAAGATAAATATGGGCAACTAATTGCCAGCTCTCACCTTTGTTCCTGTACTTTTATCGCCCTTGTTGTCCTCAGGTGGGTGCACCTGCTACTGCTGAGAATGACATCATTAACACAAATAACATCAATTTCCCAGCGTCCCACCAGTCTTAGACTGGTGTACGGGTGATATGCAAAATATAACTGTAAAAGTAGTAGTCTGGACAGCCACATTTTCTCCATAAGAGATGAGGCATCTCTCTGTGCTTGCCCGTGGCCCAGAGAGGAGCCCAAAAGATCTGCCGTCCATAAAGTAGAACGTGGCTGTCTTATTAGGACGGTGTCTGTATTTGAGAGCTCATCCTGACACTGATCGTGCTAAGAGGATTTGATGCTAAGAGTCTACCAGTTTTGGACCTCTGGCTCCAATCACCTCCTCTCCCCTGCTGTTGTTAATGGACTCGAAATGGGGCACTTTGGAGGGGGAACCAATTTCAAAATTGCAGGCAATCAACTCCCCAGAGCTCCTGATGATGAAGTAAAAAAAACCTCAAAAAAATCTCTCACATCAAAAAAAAAAAAAAGTATTTGTATACTCAGAAATAGTCTACATGAAAGCAGAACCCTGTTAGAGTTATTAGCAGGATGCACTTAGGTACTGGAATGGTGCCCAAATTCGGGGCTAAAAAGCTGCATGTTGCTCATCCCTGATATTCCTGGTCATGCTGACCTGGAAAAGCAAGCAGAAGACCTGGAATGGCTGCAAAGCCTCTACTGTGCTGCAGCTCCCTCTCTTAGAGTAGCTTCACAGCTCCTCTCCCTGCTGGCTAGCAAGCTTCTCCCTGAAGCCAAGTAGCCAGCCCTGCTACATGCCTGATTCATCTCCTTGCTGTTTATTCAGCCTTCCAAGTGACCCGGTGTCCTCAGCTCAGGCCAATTACTTAAGTCCAGCTTTGGCTACAGAGGACAAAGATGTTTCAGGACTGTCTGAAAACCCTTCTATCAGCAAGGTCTGAATAAACCGAAAGAAAACAAATTATTGCATTGAATTTCACATAAGCTCTTTGTTTAAAATAAGCTACTGTAGTAGATCATTGTCTAGGATATATTCGAAGAACTGCCTTTTTGCTTTGAAATGACTTGATATCTGCTGGCAGAGTGACAATGGGGTTTTCACTCCTGTTGTTTCGTATCCTGCTGGAGGTAGACGGAGGATGCAGGCAGAAGGTCACAGATCTGGCTTCCACACCCTGCTGAGCTATTCAGCTGAAAAACTGGCCACGTTGCAGAACCATTTTGGGTCAAATCCATGGGTGTGGAGCCATCACTTACAAATACCAGAGTCCTTCCCTGAAAGAACTCTAATCCCGATTTATCAGAGCCAAGCCTCCCTTTACATAGCTATGGCTGTTGTTTGGGGTTTCTCGGAGCTGTGAACTGAGATAGTGCTGGAACATCTCTGTAGCCACAGGCACCAACATTTTGCAAGAAATACCTTTTTGTGGTACCTGACTGCAAATTCTGCACCTAGTATACCCAGTATAGACATATAAATGGCAAGGATATAGGTTAGCTCCAGAGAAGCAGCCACTATATGCTCAGAGTCCTCTGTCAAACCAGACAGTTTGGCAGGAATCAAGGCATCATCCTTTCCAGCGATGAAAATCTGAATCAGAGCTGGCATTACAGCTAACGTAGCAGGTTACAGGAGCAATTATATTGTCTCCTGACCATAACATGGGAGAAAGAGAGCACATAAACCAACCAGTTTTGTAGCGGTGAACCTCTCAATGCAATGACACCTGTCTCTCTGTGTTGCTTAAAGGATGTACATTATTTTTCCCTCTGCTTCCTTGCCAAGCTTTTTTTGGCCATGAATTCATCTGATGTGGCCTTTGGTAAAATATCAAGTCTGGGCTGTTTTTAGAGACCAAGGGCTTTCCCAAAGAAATACAGACAGACTAGCAACTAAAATAATAGTTAATAATTGTTTTAGAAAATTTCATGTACTTACAAGTGCCACACTACTGGCTAGCAAGCTCCTCCTCTAAGCCAGGTAGCCAGCCCTGCTACATGCATGATTCATCTCCTCTTGAACTCCTCTTTACTTTCTGCAGTGTGATGCATGGATGTGTGTTTGAGAAAGGGAAGCCACATTGTTCCATCAGGAATAAGAGCATCAGGCACAGATGAGAGAAATGGGATTTGTGCTTTAGCATGTGTTGGCTTTGCGAAGCCTACGATGCCTTGCAACTGATATTAAAAGAAACAAAATCAATCAATCAAAAAAAAAAGATCTCAGCAAAAGATCTACTTACACTTCTGGTACTGTCAAGGTTTAGACTGCTATTTGCTGACTTTGACTCCATATTTATGATGTTCCATATGAACATACCTGAAAATATTTTCTTTCCACTCTTCAAGTTACCAGATATTATTAGTAATAAACTGCCATAATAGAGTTTAAGATAAGAAAACAGGAGAGAATTTGAGTAAGTACACACTCCTAATATCTAGGAGACATGGAAAACTGCAAGGAATAGTGAGAAAAGCAAGCAGTCCCCAAAGCTCCTAACAACTTAACAAGCCAGGTTTTTAATGGCTTTGTGTGTCACAGATGACTGACTAATAAAAATGAATTACAGAAAAGCTGTAGTGTGAGTTCCCCAGGATTAGACACAGAAATGGAGAACGAATTCAACAAGTGAGGACAAAAAAAACCCTTCAGCTGGGGTTCTCTCTCTTCGTGTGACCCGGAGAATCTGGCCTCGTTGAGAGCAAGGCAACTCGTCTTCCCCCATGTGTCCTCCAATACATCAGCAGAGCTGAACGTAGGTTGCATTATCTGCCCCCTCCACAACCCTGCCTCCTTTAACTCAAACTGGCCCAGCTCCAAGACACAAGGAGTACTGGCAGGAGCACGCATGCAGTCACACTTATGCATGTATGGTATGCGTGAAGAATTCTTTTTAGTTCGACAAGCTAGAGTCTACAGAAATTTCATGTGAATTAGCACAATATTATCCCGGTAATGAGGTGGAAAAAAAGAAGCCATAGCTTTCAGTAGAGCTCAGTATATCCCTGTTCTGCATCACATACTTCATCAGACCTGGGAAACTGTCTGCAGTTCTGGACAACAAAATAGAAACTTCAATTATTTCTTGTTTTTATTGTATAATAAATTATCCGATAAAGTTACTATTCTTTTCTCCTCTTACACAATATGGATGGAAAGTTGGATGAAAAACTGCTGCTTACTTAATTTACAGAGAAAATCCTGCCGTGTCAGATTGACTGGAGAGGAATCAGTGTAGATTTGTGCTTGGGAGACCAGCAAAAAAAGATTTCCACAGTTTTGAGGAAACACCCTTTATTGTAGAGAAGTTTGTATACACAGATGCGATGTATTTACAACCAGGTTTTCTCAAACAGATGACTATTTAAAATCCTTCACAAATCTGTCAAGAATGAAAGAAGACGAAGCTCAGAAGCCCAACCAGCCAGCCCAACCCCCTAAATTCAGATTAATTCCCAAAGATAACTGCAAGGAGATCATTATACATGGAGTTATTCTGAAGGAAGCAACGGGACTGTGACAGAGATCAATGGATGGACTTCAGGGTTGGTTCAGTCAAAAGCATTGCTTAGTTTGAACTCAGAGTGAATGAACCACAAAGTAAGATGCCAAGAGGCAGATTGGGACGTGCTTTTTCCCAGGGGTGTGGAAAAGACAGGCAGAAAGAGCTTGTGACCCTTCCTTCCATGGCCTCTGCAAGGACTTGTCACGGTGAGAACCTCTGTGAAAAGAAGTTGTCAGTCCTGTGTTCCCCTGGAAAGGTCTTTTCCAGAAAAAGGCAGGAAAAGCGCCATTCTTCTTCAGTCTGCAGGATGGAGTCAATGCACTGCATGCGAGAACAGACATCCTCCCTGGGAAGGGTGTGGGCTCACGTGCCAGCCCAGCCACAGGAGAGATGGCCCCTTGGATTCTTCTGGTGCCCCTCCAAACCATCCCTCAGCTCTGCGCTGCAATTTTCCTCTGTGCAGTGGCATCAGCCTTGCTTCAACCTGCTTAATCACCCCAAATGCTGAGGAGGCACCACAGGGGGGAGCGGTGAGAGGTAGAGATAGACATTGTATTTCCTTGTCCTGATCCTTTTCAGTTAGAAGTAGCATCTTCGTCAGCAACAAAAAATTACATGTGCAGGAGGCACTTCTCTGGGGAAGAAAAAAAAAATACCTCACGCAAGCATTCGTGGATGGATGAGTCCCATGAGGAAGATTCTCAGCATAACCAGTTCAGTTATAAAAGGAATCTGAAATCCTCACGCTGATGTATACGAGAAACACGCTAAACGTATCTGCTAATGCTCCGGGAAGGTACATGCATAAGTTTCCCATAGGCTGGGAACATATATCTTGGAATCTGCATAATTTACTTCACACCCAGCAGAACACTGCGATATTTACAGGCACATTCCAATGGGAAAACATTTGCATATCGAGTGCGAAAGATGCAGCTTTGCCACCTAACCATGGGACTTTCGAAACAGGGAGTTTGTGACCTCAAAATGCTATTTGAGAAGTTTCTGGAGAGAAAAATGGTGTATAGGCAGGAAAAGAAAATTACCAGAAGTTGGTAAGAAGTTGTTTGTTTTTGTTTTGTTTTGTTTTGTTTTGTTTTGACCATTAGAATAGTTACAGGCTGGGACTGAGTCGTTGTAGACCACAGGTTCTGCCTTGTTACACATCACAGAGTGCTTTGTCTATTCTGATTTCCCATACTTATTTTTCCCCATTAAATTGGTTTCTTACTAGCCAGGTTGATGAGAATAGTACATAACTTTCATCCTTCTTGCAATCATCACTATTCATATGAGTAAGTATGCTTACTCATAGATTTTTGCAGAACAGGAATGAAGCTGAATGTCACTTTTTGGATTTGGTCTGTATTCTGAAGGTCAAAGTGGGCATCTGAGAATTGCATTTATAATTCTTTGGAAGTTTTATAAATTAAAAAAAAAAAAAAAAGGACATTACACTCTGAACCTGATTGAGAATGCCAGTTCTCTATCCTGTAGCACTGCATGTCAGACATGGTGGGCAAAGCTATTCAGCAACTACTGTAACCTTATCGCTACCCAGAATTGTTCTGAAACTAGTTCAGCACACTACTGTAGTTGCAGCAAATTATTAAAACTATCTACAGAATTTTAATCATACAATTTAGGTTTCAATATGTCAGCAAAACAGCAACGTATAACCCATAGAGGTTATACCCTGGAAGTGAAATGATCAAACTATTGCTCCAGTGTCTGAAAAGTAAAGCTATCCTCCCTAGGTACATAGCACACTCTCACTTATGCTGACACATAAGGTGGTGGTGGATCTTTAGCAGCTCCATTCACAGGATCATCATATGGTGGCAACAGCACCTGCAGGAAAGGAAAAAAAAAAAAAAAAAAAGTTATATTTTCTAAAAAGAAGCCAGCTGATAAAAATTACAAGGGAAAAAAAAAAGTCCTTGTGCTAAAAAATAACAAAAAAGAGTTATCAGGAGCTGATTAGTTAGAAAATGAAACAGTATTAGTTTAAAGTTCCTCCTTTTCAATTTATATGTTGGTTTTCATTAGGAAGGAAAATATTTCTTCTCATTCTTATTGACTGCAGCGACAGATTGATTTCAGCCAAAGGCCACTGCTTGCTGGTACCTGAATTTCTTCAATCTGACGGTGACAGTAGCTGCTTATTCCACAGCTGTCCTCTGTCTAGAGTGCTTAAACCATGTCTCCTGGAGGACTGCTCAGGCTGCTAAACCAGAGTGAGGAATGTCCCCCAAACCTCTCTTTCTGATCTCTCACTGGAATAGCTAAGATTTACTTTGGGGTGGCAAGAAGGAAAGAAAATAGAGAACAAATTACCAACGTCTAAATAAATCTCCAGTTTTGTGCTTTAGGGGCTCTCAGCTGTGAGAGGGAAGACATACATTACCATAAGCTCTTGAGTAAATACTTAAACATCTGATAGAAATTAGGACAGCTTTAATCATATATCATCCCCATTCATGGGAGGCCAGACAGCTTCCTAGGACATGGGAGGTGCAAGTTCAGGCCACACAGGGCAGAGGAGGGATTTGAACCAAGGCTTCTACTTCTTTAAGCCAGCATGCTAGCTATCATGCAATTTTTTAGAGTCACCAGCACTGACATTAAATAGCTTGCATGTGAGAAGGTGAAAGAGCACTTGGTTTGTGAATCCCAGCAGGGACTGAGAGTAAAATGGATGTCTAAATGAAGAATGAGTGTGCATTCCCTAAAACCTATCAATAGGGTGTAAAAATATCAGCTGTGGTGCATTGGCAGAGATACTTTATGCAGCTGAAAATCAATTATTCACAATGGAGTTTCCAGATATATCAACATCACTTCTTGGTCATTAAAGGGCACATGAAGCTGAATGTCTAAACATGCACAGGGAAAACCCTGACACCATTAAAATTGATAGGAGTTTTGCCATGGGAGGATTTCACCAGTTTTTAAAGAAGTTGATAATACTTTTTCTGTGAAGAAACATCCGTGGTCATCTGTTTTGGACATCAGCCACGACATAATAAAATCAGTGGGAATCTTTCTATAGATTTAAATAGGCTTTGGATCAGTCCTTTGTAGGATGGTTCCAAGGGTGATTCACATTGTCCTTACGTGAGTTTACAAACATGCACTGTGTGTTCAAGTACATCTGTGCACATGTTTGTTGGATTACAAAACAGATACCTTCGCATCTTCAGCCCTTAATCAAAAAAGTTTCACCATTTAGAAAAGGAAATTGTCAGTGTTGTTGCTCTTTATGAATACCATATGTTTGAACTTGTAAATGTAATACATGATGCATACATCCACTACAAAATCTAAAAAGCTCTGTATTAACAAGCATTTAATAAGCATTTAATAAATGGCATCAACAATTAAGTGTAAACAACTTAAGGCAGAATACTTATCTAGTGAAATTAGAACAACATATAGAACTTTATATAAATGTTGTGATAAAAAAATCATAAATTCATGTTATAATGTTACCTCAGTAAATCACATTGCTAGAACATGTAAACTGTGAAGAACATTAAAACTGAGATCCTATCCTTGGTGCCGATCACTAGTTTAACAGTTTTCTAGGGTCTCTAGTAAAATCCTCGTGTTTCTGAAAAAAGCACTAGTTTCTCAAACGTATTGAAACACATTCATTAGTTGTATATAAAACAATATAATTATTAATTAAATCTAATCCACAGATGACTAAAAATGAATTAAATTCACTTTGTGATGATTTAGCTTTCTTTTTGCATTCTTGTACTGCTCAGCCCCAAACTGTTGTCTATTCCTTTTAGGTTCAGAGTCCATTTCATCAGGCATAATATGAATGACAGCAGACTCAATCCAAAAAGCTGTCCATTTCCCAAGTCTACCAGTTGATTAATAAAGAACAATACCTCTCCCTGTGCTCTGATCCTCTCTCTTTTAGATCAATGAATCCTAAAACTACTGTGGCTACATCAATATTACTACTTCAGCACTGTGGTTACTGTCATTTGCAATAGGTCTCCTGAAGGATTTTCTGATACGAGTGAGCTTCTTGGCTGCCTTCACTCTTGTGTGAAACGAAATCCTTCAGGTAGGAGAAGAGCCTCCTTGCGAGGCTCTTACCATGCTCTGGGGAGGTGAATGCTCTGCTTTGCTCCATGGACCCCAAAATCATATGTGGGTCAATGACCCCTAGGAGCCCCAGAAAATGCTTTCTGTCTTCCCAACAGTTCCACAAGAAGAGAGGGAAAACAGGAGTACCTAGAGGAGACATTTTGGAGAAGCCATTGGTGATATGCTAAGGCATATGGATTTCTGTTGGAAAATTCAACGTGTGTGAGGTATGAATTGGGGAGGTCACTAAAGAGGTCCGTAAGTTTCACAATAAATTGTCTACAGTAGAAGGCTAAAGAGTGTTTTCAAATTTTTGTAAGGTCTAGGGTCACTTTATTGCTGGCAAGGGTTATTATTGCTGGTGAATAATTCCATCAGTGATGAGTTTACAGGCTTACTCCACACTCATTTTTGTGTTTAAATATTGGAGTACCCTCATCATCCATTTCCTTGACATGAACAGAATTGTGAGCTGTAAAAACCAATGAGTGCAGAATAAGCACTATTCAAAATTACTACCTTTGCCTAGCAGCGTTTGAGTTAGACAAAGAAAATATGGACTGGTTTTCTTTCAGTGCGGTGTTTTGGTTTTTTTTTTTACTGTTACTTAATCATTTGTCAACTGTAAGTATAAATAGTCATCATTCAGCTTCCAAGACAATTTTAATAACTCTTAAAACACTATAATTATAAATCTTGCAACTCTGCCTGTAAGACTACATTTTCCTTGTTTTTGACAGGAACAGTTTCAGGCCATTACTTCCCTTAATAATTTTTCTGTCCTTTCAGTTAAGTCCATTTTGGCCAAAGGGAAAAAGATAAGAGCTGAATTACCTCAGCTTTTAACTGTTTACTGTTAAAACAGTTAACCACCTAGAAAAATCTCAAGAAAAAGAGAATTCCATTAGAATTTTAATGGACGAATTTACACCAAAGTGGCTGAGATGAAAATCTGGATGATGGTATTTTTCTCATCTATTGTCTTAATTTTAAATCTCAGCATGGCTTAATGGAAGCAGATAAGTTCCTTGGACATAAAACTGCTTAATTATTCTGGCAAAACATTATGTTCTCTAGAGACTTAAAAAGGAAGCCAGTCACTGAGCCAAAGGGTGAATTCAGAAGCTGGAAAAGTGGACAGAAACTCACTATTCAGTTTTATCTGAGAACCTAAATAGAATGGATGCAGTCTAAAATAATTAATGAATGTCAAAAATACTTTAGGTCAATGGTATCCCCAAGGCAGAACATGCACTAAAACAACTGAAGCATTTTGCTTCCTGGGCACTACATTAGAACATTTCCTTGTTTGTTTGTTGTGAATTGAGTAAAATGTATGTTTGTTCCCCTGAATGCTCTGGGACTAATGCTCACAGAGTGTTTGAGATTGTCACTTGAAAGTCATTATGAAGAGTAAAGACAAATGGCCCCGATTTTATGGAACACAGTGATTTCTGTGAAGTGAAATTCTGGAGTTTTATGGCTAGACCAGCTAACACGTTTGGAAGATTAGGGTCCAGTCCTATAGGACGCCTAAAATCCAAAGGACAGAAGTTCCCAACTTCTTTCACAACCCCTAAAACAGTATTTAAAAACTACAGATGATTGTAATATCATCCTGTAATATGCATCCAAAAAAGGAGCTGACATTACTTGCTGTTTGTATAATGTTTAGTGATAAAAAGCATTGCCCAGAGACTGTGAGATCAGAGGTCTAGGGGCTCCCAAACCAAGATGGTTTGAATCCACATTGCCCATCTCTCATATGAATGCCTCAGACACAAGGTTATCGGGCAGGTTGGAAGGCCATTTTCCACCTTTCTGTTGTTATAGCAAAGCCAAGTGTGCAATAATCCATTGGGAAGGAGAGAAAATAAGAGAAAATGTGGCTCCATAACCCCATAGTTAGTGCTTAAGTGGGACAGAGAGTCCTGGGTGCTGGGCTTTGCTCCCAATACCATTTAAGCATTTTGTGATAAGCAGTCTTGTATAATACACAGAAATAATCCAGAACTGACCCATAAGAAATCCTGGTCCTGACTTAGCTGGTGTCATCCAACTTATTTGGATAATTGTATTACATAAGCTTCTCTCTATTTTAAAGTGCAAGATAAAGAATGACCTTCTCTGGAAGAAATAATTACCATATAAGTTTCCCACTAGCTATAACATATTCAGTTAGTATAAGCATATGTCATTTCTTATTTTTTACATCCTGTTTAATCTGTTTTTGAGTGGAAGTTCTTAAAATTATTGCTTAGAAATATGCCTAAAAAGAAACACACGCAAATACTTGTATATTCAAATAGTTCAGAATTAATCTTGGCCCAAAGTTGTTGTTTTTTTGGGGGGTTGGGGGGGGATTGCATCATTTCAATAATCCTTCTATATTTTTTGCAGCTGTTTCCCCATTTAGCAGAATTTCCAGTAGAAATTTTTCTTTCTTCAGCATATGTGCAAGTTCTATCATATTGCTGCATGTATTCCTGTTTGAACTCAAGATCTTAGATATGTTTGGTGTCTAGTACATTTCTACAGGACAAAATGTGCTTAGTCCTGTGTGAGTAAACTTAAAAATTTGATGAATTGATTATTTCTGCATTCTTGAGGACCTGACCCAAGACTCACTGAACTTAACAGCAATCTTGCTGTGTCTTCAGAGAGCGTTGAATAACATTTTCCCACAGCCATTTGTACTCTTCACAGAGTGCAATGGTACAATTGTCACAAAACAGCTTCTGGTTTGAACAATATTTTGGCTGGCAGCAGATATGTGAGGCTTTTGTGAGTTCCCATGGCAAAATACCTTGTTGATTTCTTGTTAGAAACAAACATTGTTAGAGACAGTTCTAAACTATATTTTTTCCTGACAATTCCTAGCACAGAAATGTACTTGATAATGCCAAAAAAAGCCATCGATTAAAAATTTCTATGGTATGTGCTGATGGTGGTAGTCAGCATTCAAGATGTTTTCTCAAACTTCAGCTTGGAGATGCATCAGTCCTTCAATCTCCTGTCTGTAAATCCAGGATTATAAATTATAGAATAGCTTTGGAAACAAACAAACAAACAAACAAACACATCCTATGCATCAATCAGGTTGGATAAAAAAAAACGTAAAAAAGACAGATTTACTGTAAAATGATTTAAATTCTTTTTTTTTACATATGAAATACAGAGGAGTGTGAGCTGCTGCCGAGTGTTTGGGAACTCTTCCTTCAGCCAAGACCCATCCCTGCTTCTTGAAGTGAGAGGCATGTTCTGGGACCAGCCTTATGAATGCTCTGTACTTCAACAACTGTGCTGTGAAACACAAGAGTATCACTTCATGAATTTGGGAGGGATACGTGCTTGAACTCTAGCACTTCATAAACAAGTGATCATCTTCCTGTTCTCTATAACCTTGGTGAGCATTTCCAAGGTGCAGCAACTTCCAGCTTTACTATGAGAGTTTGTGGAGCAATGTGAACAGGTTGCAGGGGGTCGCAGCAAACAGCACCTGAGAGTTTTTTCAATAAAAGCTTCAGACCTTGACACTAAAGGACTTCACACTACATCAATACACGATATATAAAGAGGGATAGATGACAACGAATGATTGAGTAGGATTAGGGTCATCACTACTGCAATTCAGTCCTGGTCCTGTCTCTGACATTCTGAGTTTTAACAAATCGTTTGACTTGGTTGCAGAAGGATTTCACATTTGTAAAACAGGCACATTATTTGAAACATCCTGAAAAGTGTTCCAGACCTAAAGACAGATTTAAAACTCTCTTGGGTGAAACTTGCATATGACTGTGTGAAACATGGACTAAATTGTGGAAATACTTACAAAATAAATGTATATTTGCTAAATATTTGACCTATGCCTGGAAATGTTTACCCCACACTCTCCACCACAGCTATGTGTGCAGTACTTCTCTTTCTCCTGCAGAAGGGACATTTGCATCCCAGACACCCAGACCATTGCCAGGAATCCCTACAGGAGGCCCATGCAGATACGCAGAGAGGAAAGAGAGAGAGGGCAAAAGGAGCCTTTTCTCTCATGCAGCTGATGTACAAATTGTCAATGAGTACAGGCCTTTCTTTACTTAAAAAGGGAGGGAGAGTAACCACAAAGTGATGGAGAGTATGGCAGGGCCTGGGCAGGAATCACCGGAGCGTTGCTGGACCAAGTCATGGGTAAAAGTGCTGAACCACAGGAATTTCCTCGTCCGGGAACTTCTGCCCAACATGCAGCGCCGGTGTGCTGACGGGAGGAGTGCTGGCACAGCTGCGGGCTGAAATAAAGAGCTACTGAAGGTCTCCTCTGCTGCGACTAGCCTTTTTTTCCCCTTCCTTTCCAAATCCAGGACAAAATTTCTCCTCAATGTTGCACAGGGCTAATGCATCAGGTTCAGGGACAGCTTGATTGCAATATGAAGCCTCAAGCCACACAAGCCTAGTTGCAAAAATCCTCTGTTCTGGGTTCTTTTTATCTCAATAATCCCAGCATGAGACCCAGCACCTACTTGTACCGACAGATGCAAGGCATGATAAATGTACAGGTGTTACTGTTGTGTGGTCTGGAGTGGGTTTCACAGTGTGCAATCACATTCTCTAACTCCGTGCTTACTTCTCTTCTCTCCTGTCATTCACCCGACCAAGAGGAGAGGGATTTCCTTCCACAGCTGCGGTGCCGTGAGAAGCCATTAACCGCAACCTAAACCACGTTCAGCTGCAGTGGAGCGAGCAGACAGCCTACAAACAGCTCTGAAGGGAAGGCTGCTGACATGACCTGTCCGGTTCAAGGTACTCCCAACAGCCCTCTCCTCGTGTTGGAGACAAATATTATGAAGGTCACTGGGGGAAAGCAGATTTCTGTGTGCATTTCTGATTGCTTCACTCTGCACACAGAAAAGGATGAGAATGATTCTCTCTTTGCAATGTTTTCCTGTCAAGTTGGCAATGTGTGCTTTTTTGTTTCTTTCTTTCTGTGCTTTGTTTTTGAGAAGTCAGATGACAGAGGAAAATGTAAAATTAAAATGGGTTAACATAAACTTTTAGGGTGATTATTAGCATACCTAGCAGATTTGGGTGAAAATACAACTGGATGGACAATCTGGCCTGGAAGAACAACGGATTACACACACCGAGATTGTCAAGAGAGAGAGAGAGACTGAATCAGGAAGTATTAAAACAAAATCCATTAAGAATTCAGAGAAAAGCCTTTTAACCCATGAGCATGAAGACACACTTTATGCTGACTGTATGAAAAGACTGACAGCCTTCTGGTGAAGAGCGAGCTTTTTCCTCAGAATGGAGAACCAGGGAAAATACAAGTAATTCTAAGGCAAGAAGCAATTATTAAATGTTTCATGCAGGGTAAGAACTGGAGAAAGACGTAGGGCTTAGCTTTTTTAGCTGCAGCTGAGCATGTACATGTATGGACAGCTCTGCTGGATTAGGTGAGAGGTCCATGCAGACCACAGTGATTAGTGGTGGATGTTGAAGAAAGAGAAGAGCAAGAGGTCTTAATAAAAGAAACTTCTTAAATAAAAGAAATTTATTAATAAAAGAAATGAAGACGGAGCAAGCATATATGGGCAGGTCATTACTGGCAAGGTCAAGACCAGGCAAGTTAGAGAAGCAAGAGGGGTGCTGAGGAGGGAGCTGACCTCCATCTGAATGAAGCTTTCTCCGTGCTCAAGAGAGGACCAGGCACTTTCTCCCACTTGATCTGTATTAGCTATGTTCTTCCAGATGAGATCAACAGCCCTGTGGAAGCAATTCTTTTTCTCTGCTGCTTAGAAATATCTGCTTTCAAGGTGGCTGTTTACAGTGTAAAGGGCTGCCCTGGTCACATGAGTGCAACCAAAGGAACTGTTTTTGAAGAAGTTAAGAGAGCAATGTTTACAAAAAAAACTTCCCATCTGCCTTTTTCTCCTTCCCCTATCCCCAGTTAAAAAAGCCCTGGATATAGGACCAGAGCTTCATATCAGAACCAAATAGTATTTAATATCAAATAGGAAATGTTTTTCTTTGCTTTATTGACAGCTGCATTTGCTTGAAAAGTTTGCCCCAAACATGCTAGTTAATTACAATTTGTTTAAGTGTTTCATGATTCGTTATTTGTCAAATAAATCCCAGGAAACCTTCCTCCCGACATGGACAGGAAGTTTGTATGTTTATATGTGTGCATTTCCATTAGAAACCACACTAGAATGATTACAGATGGACTAACTGGAAGCAGAATAGCTCTGAGATAATTCATAATTCCATTCAGACAAAAAGTAGGCCTCAATGCTGAAAAATCATCTGTACAGAGTTAGAGTTGGTATTTTTTTTTGTTTTGTTTTGTGTCTTTTTTTTTCCTTTCTCAAAACTGCTTATTTACTCCAAGCCACCAGCTCTCTAAGACACTGTTTCAGCTACTTTACATGCGTTTATGGATTTCTGCAATGAAGCAGCACAATGTTTTCAGCGCTACAGATAGATGAATAAATGTATATATTACTAGGACACAGCAATATTTAGGGACAGATTGTGATTGCTCTTGCGTGGGAAGAAAATTGGATTGAGGAAACTATTGTCTTTTTTCATCGTGCGCAACCTCATAAAAGTCATCCAGAATAATGGTGTAATTACCCTCCCCATTCAAAGGCATGGAGTGATAGTTCACCTCAGGCCACAAAAGCCTTTCCTACATATTGGCCAGCCCTCTTCTGCTGTACCTCCTGTCGTGCATCATGATCGTGCGTGGACAGAGCACATCCTTCATGCTTTCAAAATGAGCATTTGCTGGATGAATATATGATTCCTAAGGGGTACTTGACTGCATGTCACCAGTACTGATGACTTGGAGAAGTATATTACAACCCTGTGTACCAAATGGTTGGTCTGTTGTCCTGAGCGCAGAGACTGTGAGAGCACACTAATCTTTTGATGGACTTTTTAATTACTAACATGCATCTCCAACCTTGTCTCCTCTTATAATTACATTTTGCTGCCACTCAAGAGTTAAAAAGATGGGAATCTATAAATAGCTCACACAGGGCAGCCAAATTGTTTAATAGAAATGGTCATCTCGTGGGAGATATTCTTGCTTTACAGATACTGCTGGAAAGGCTTCCATTTTATCTTCATCTCACCAGATGGACCATTTTTACCTCCCTATCTGCCCAGGGATGTGGGGTGATTGAACACTGGTCTTTGGCACCACAACAGAGAGATGGGCCAGTTGTAAAATTTGGGGGTAGAAATCTCATCATAACATTTGGGGGCAGTAAGATATGGGACTTTGAGATGCCTAGTTCTGTCTTCCATAAATATTTTTCACCAATTACTATTTTAATACAAAAAAAAAATATTTATATATTGCACAGTGCATTTAGGCATTTCCTAGTGAAAGCTGAATGAAAGCCCTTGTTTATAACAGAATTATTGTAATGCTGTGTTAAAACTACAAAGCAGTGGTGTCATGAAAGGTGATGAACTGACAGCTTGAGGGAAAAGCCGTATGTTTATGTGGAAATCTGTTAATGTTAGTAAATCACATTTGTAAAGCACCTGTCAAACAGAAGCTCTCGTGATTTTTTTCACATCTAAATTTGGCACACGACTGACAGCTCAGCCTTGTTCTTTCCAGAGTTAAGGAGGGTTTGTCACGGAGTCCAATTAAAGCAGACATCGCTTTTCTCACTGCTCAATAGACAGAGGACTGAGACCGTAAGCGCTGTGCAGCTCAGGGCAGGCTGCAGTGGAGAAAGTCCTATGTCCATAAAGAGTCCTGAGGGAGGCTTGGCAAGAAAGCAGTTGCTCTACTGGAAGCTATCGCCTTTGTGGAAAACGAAGGCAGACTGGAAGAACGGTCCAGAAATCACCAGAAGCTAACAACTGCAGGAAGTCAGCCTTCTGGATTGTTGTCACACCCTCGGCAAAACAACTGCAGCTGCTTGTACTCCCCCGTGATACGGTGCTGAGCACCGCCTCAGTGCAATCTCTAGGAGAACAATGCCACCTACTGAACTGCCGGCGGCGGCAGCTCCGTCCCACCCAAGTTACAGAGGATGTTATTTCTGCATCCACACAGCTTAGGGTGCTGGGTGAGTTTTGGCACAGAGGCTCAGGGCTAAAATATCTGGGACATGCAAGGAGTTGCTCCTCCACTTGGCAATGGCCAGGCTCGCGCTGTACAAGGGGGTGTGATGCAAAAGCGGAGCTAATTTTAAAGATGAAAGGCAGCTTAGCAGAGGAGCAGGGCTTCCAGCATGGGCCAGCTCTGTGGCTATACAGCCACAGCATGGCTGACTGCTGCCAGGGCTTGGCATCTCGCATTCTGCTGCACTTGCTGGTCTGCACAACACTGCTGGGGCGGATTCAGGCTTCCCCTCTTCTTCACTGCACAGTGTAACTACAACTCGAGCCTGTCCTGGAAAACTCACACAGGGCTCAGCTTGTACACCCGTATATCCTTGGCAGTAAGGATTTAAGCTGTCATCAGCTTTTGCCGCACTGATACATATCCTCAGAATTATACCTAAGACTTCAACTCATTTTTTCAAGCCCACAAAACAGCAGCCGCCAGATGGTAATGAATTGAGCCTGCTAGGGAAAAAAAAAAAAGGGTCTGTAAAGAAACTCTGCAACTTTATAAACACTCTATTTTTTCCTACATTGCAACACTCCTAATTAGTGAATTGAAAAAGATTTGGAAGATTCAAATTACACATCTCTGTTATGTCTTTTCTTTTTAAATTTAATTATGAACAGTGAAAACAGATTTATCTCTTTCTATTTCAAACTTCTTACTGATTTTCATGTGTTAGAGTAATTCCAGTATTTGAGCTCTTAGAGCTGCAAACAGCACTAGATTTTTTTTATTTTTTATTTTTTAATTACACTGGGGAAAATAGATAAACACGTATCTTGATTTCTAATTGAACTTGTAAGTAAATGTAAGTGTAAGTGTAATGACTGTAATGACAAGTGAAAATGTTCTGGAAACCTTATTTTTAATCTTTGGAGGGCATTTGCCCCAAATTGACACCATTAATGGCCTGTCTGAGCAGCACAGCTGGCTTCTAACATCAGCCAGTAAGTGATAGGTGAGACCTGTAACAAAAACTGTGATTAGCAAATAGCCCAAAAAAGCAGAGCAAGCAGGCAGCATAAAGCAATTTTGACCTCAGGGAATGCTGGAATTTAAGAGAAAATCCTTGCATAAACAAAGAAGCAGTGGAAGAAAGAGCTGTGTATAGATGATAGGAAGATGGGAAAGGTGGAAAAAAAAAAGACGAAGGAGTAACAAAATCTCTTCATTAAGATTAAAGGACAACTGAAAAAGGATGAGACTTCACTGCAGGTAGAAAGTGAAGTGCTGGAGCAGCCGTATAGCTGTTTGTTGGCAGAAGCAGACTGTTAGGATACTTTTCTGCAACTTGGAATCAATTAGAAGAGGAAGCGCACGCACACATGAGAGAGACGTGAATGCTGGCATCCACGTGGGACTTGAGCCCTTTGAAGATTCTCTGATTAAAGACATTGCTGTGGGAATGTACAATTCAAGCTCGTAAGAGCCATTCTGCAAAGAAACAGATCCAGCCCTTAAGCAACACTTCCAGATCACATGCAGACTATTACTCGTGGCTACTAACTAATTACCACCTTTACTTCAAGTGCTCGGTAGTTCTGCTTATATGCTGTGGTTTTTTGTTTTTGTTTTCTTGCCTCTGCTTCTTCTTCCTCTTCTCTGCCTCCTGTTTTTACCTGCTTTCCCTCTTGCAGGTTTTATCAGACAGTTTCCACCAGGGAAGGTGGGAACTCCTCTGCCTGCACGCAGCTGGAGGCTCCGAGAAGGGCTCAGAGAGTGAGTCATGGCAGCGGTATTCATTTGTGGTGTGTGCTCACTGTAAAGTATGCTCATGGTTACTACTCAGTGGAAAAAGATGCCTCTGATGTAGTGGCCCAGCCATAACGGTATGCATACAAACCACCATGCAAGACCAACTCCTTGGTGAGCATTGCCAAGTTTCTAGGAATTTTATGCTGCATTATGGAAAATACCTTTAAAGCAGGAATTTTCTCAAAGGTACCTTGAACTCAGACACGTACTCTCTCAAAACTGGCTCAGTATTTGGAAATCACAGGTCCCAAAGAGCCTATCAGAAACAAGAACTCTTGGGCACCGTTT
This sequence comes from Anser cygnoides, assembly GCF_040182565.1. Classification (NCBI taxonomy): domain Eukaryota; kingdom Metazoa; phylum Chordata; class Aves; order Anseriformes; family Anatidae; genus Anser; species Anser cygnoides. The sequence goes on along the minus strand of NC_089874.1, from coordinate 140,301,863 downwards.
GGCTGCCTCTGGACTCCATCTCACATTTCTGTCTGTTTAATTGGCAAGAGTCTAAGGATCCTTCTCTCCTTCTGTACAGAAACTACTCACCCTCCACACATGCAGAATGAGACAATAACACAAAGAGTGGCTCTTCCAACCTCACCAAAGAATATTCCTGCCTCTGCTCAGAGGAATCATCCAGCAGGAATGAAAGACCGAACTCTGCACTTCTCAAACAGGTTCCTATTGCTTTGAGAAAGGGAGAACAAACGAAAGAAGAGTGTTGGCAGATTAATTTCAAACTACACGGTTGATGTCATGTCCACAAAAAACTGTATCTGTGCTGAAAGCAAAACCAAAAACGAATAACTTACCAAATAACTTATTAACCATTGCAGATAAATGTATGTCAGATAGGATCCATTAGAGCAGTTTGGTAAAGTACGTAAGAATCTAAATCCCAATTTGAGGAGAGATTTACGGCTTTACATTTTATCCTCACTGGCAGCATGACCAGGTTGGCTTCCACTGATTGGCTATGGTGAGTGTTAAAAATAAAATAATGAAATTCCCCGGTTGTCCAAGAGAACAAAGGAGCCATTCCTCCTACGGAGAACAAAATGTCTAACTTTGGGTAATCCTCCACACTCATAACTTGGCAATTTTTCCAAATCGGACAGTCATTTCCAGGGTACTGCAGTCACAGTTTAAATCAGTGTAGAAAACTGATCTTCATCCATGGAGTGCTCGAAGCACTTGGCAGGAAAAAGCAATCCCAGATTGGGAAAGTAGAAAAAGTAACCTTCAGGTTACCATGGTTTGTTGCGTGGGAGCCACCTTACTGCCATCTTTTACAGTACTGGAATAAAGCTTAGAGGGGTGAGATGATAACGTACTCTTGAGCAACCCTGAGGCTGTTGTGACTAAGGTACACAGCTGGACCTCCAGCTTTTGCCATTACCAACCCCTTGGGCATAACAGGGTAACGTCTTCCCATCGGCTGGGGTCCAGGCTGTTCTCCAGCCCAGGCACCAGCTGGTCCCCCCACCCCATAACACACACTGTTCATGGAGCCAACCTGGGTGCACTGCTCTGGTGTCAAACTTAGATCAGGGGCCACAGAATGAAGGATGTTTCACCTCACAGGGGTAATGTGAGCATCCCATTCACAGCCAGCAGTGGGGAGGAGGCTCGTTTTCCAGATGGCACGCTTGCAAAAAGTATGGCTTAAACCACTTACACTGAGTGACAAAAATCAGATTATCTGGTAGCTAATAACTATAGCTATCAGGTTACTTACAGTACAGATCTACAAGTGTTATTTATAAGAAACAGTTTGGTCAGGGAGAACTAACTGGAAATTACTGTGCTGTGAATTTTCCCACCAAACTAGTCCACACTGAAATTATTCTTATGTATTTTAGTGGCATGAGAATTGGACAGTAAGAAGGAAGGGAGGGAGACAACTGGAATTTTTTAAAAATTAAGTATCCCTGCAGTGAGGATCTCAGAAGGACTGTGGGAGAAGGTAGAGCATATGCAGGGGAGTGCTGGTGACAAGGACTGGCAGAGCAGTTCTGTGTGAGGGCAGACAAGACAAAAGCTCGTCTCTTGGAAGGCAACACCTGTAGTTTTCCACCATGAGGCCAGCCAAGAAGATGAAGGAGTATTGCTGTTGAGACCTATACACTCGACATGAATTCAGATTCTTGACGGGCTTGCTCTTGGATAGAAACGGAGTAACTCATTGTGAGACCCACCAAGGACTTCCAAACGCACAGAGCCAAGGAGCAAGTAAGTAACAAGAAGCAGGCCCACGCAACTGTGCTTAAGGAATTGCCCGTTCTTCTAATCACGTTTGGATGTGATGTGCAGGTGTGCTTATGCGCTTTGCCAGTGGTAAATTAAGAAATGCAGTAAAACAAAAGATAATCTGGTTATTATTTTCAGAACAACATGCTGGATTGGAGAGCCACTTAAATAAAATCACAGATTCTTGCTCTTTTGAACCAAACACTGTTGCTCTATATTAAAGATGTTTCCTCCTTTTGTAAGAAAGGGACCTGTAATCCAAGCATCTCAGAAGGGTTCACAGCTGCTGCAGTCAGAAAGTAACTATGGACCCTTTTTACCTCTGTACCACGACATCCCAGCTATTATGGATCTGATTTTTTTTCTCGAGAAACTCTCAGTCAGGAATTTTATATTTCCATTTAAATTTGAATTTAAATATATTTTCAAGCAGGTAAAACAGGCAATTCCCTATTCAAACATCAGAAGAGGGAAAATAATTATCTTTATGAAGCTATAAGTAAGTTCATATTTATCTGTCAATGGAACATCCAAGAATTTGATTTTGCCGAGATTTTAATAGACCAGAGAATAAATAAGAATAAATATAGTAGCTGACACATCTTCTCTTGCAACAGGCATGGGTGTCCCTTCAAAATGTGGCACACAGCAGTCATCAAGCAATCATAACACAAATGTGATTCAAGCAATTTTCTATGGCAATTTGTCTGTAATTGTAGATATTAGAGAACATGGATTTACCCATTTTTTTCCATTTTCAGGATAAATCCTGTTGGTACATAGAATTTTGAATTCAAGGATGAGTTTGCTGATGATTTGTTATTGATCTCTTACTGACACTTATTTTCCCTGAGTGCAAATTACAATAGAAATAAGGTACATGTCCTTTTTAACATATTTTTCAAAGACAGCTCTCCCCAGATTTGTTGTAAGGCACAGTAATACAATGTTTGTAGCAGTAAATTTCTTAGCTTCATTGAACATATTGACATAACTGCAGGGAGATTTTGAATTTCTAATCATCCTAATATATAAGCCAGATCTTTCAAATTTGACAGTAAAAAAACCTGTGCTCCAGTCCATATCTGAACTCCATACTAAATAGAATCATAGTATCGTTCAGGTTGGAAAAGACTCTAAGATCATTTGGTCCAACCTTTAACCTAGTACTGATAGTCCACCACTAAGCCATGCTACGAAGTTCTACATCTACACGTTTCTTGAAGACCTCCAGGGATGGTGACTCAACCACTTCCCTGGGCAGCCTGTTTCAATGCCACACAACCCTTTCAGTGAAGAAATTTCTCCTAATATCCAACCTAAGCCTCCCCTGGCTTAACTTGAGGCCAATTCTCCTCATCTTATCACTCGGTGCTTGGGAGAAGAGCCTGATCCCCACCTCACTACAACCTCCTTTAAAGTAATTGTAAAGTACAATAAGGCCTCCCCTGAGCCTCTTTTTCTCCAAACTAAACAACCCCAGTTCCCTCAGCTGCTCCTCAAAAGACTTGTTCTCCAGACTCTTCACCAGCTTTCTTGTCCTTCTTTGGACATGCTCCAGCACCTCGATGTCCTTCTTGTACTGAGGGGCCCAAAACCGAACACAGTACTTGAGGTGCGGCCTCACCAGAGCCGAGTACAGAGGGACAATCACTTCCCTAGTCCTAGTGGCCACACTATTCCTGACACAAGCCAGGGTGCTGTTGGCCTTCTTGGCCACCTGAGCACACTGCTGGCTCATATTCAGCCAGATATCGACCAACACCCCCAGATCCTTTTCCTCTGCACAGCTTTCCAGCCACTCTTCCCCCAGCCTGTAGCTCTGCTTGGGGTTGTTGCGCCCCAGGTGCAGGACCCGGCACTTGGCCTTGTTGAACCTCATACAGTTGGCCTGTATGAAGCATGTATGTTTTTGGTAATGCCATGTCTAGCAATTGAAAACTTAATAACTTTTAAAAAAAATCTTGGGTGCAGCGTATAGATGAGAGGCATTACTTGCACATTGTATATAGCACAAGGGATACTAGGAAATAACAGCTGGGACCTGATCTCTAGATTTTAGAAGTATCAGGATATATTTAAACCTTGTTACACTAAAATGTAGTTATTATGCCCAGTCCCATATTTAAGCTCAGATTTTTACTTCCATTTGTATGGATTGCTATTCTTTTAGCTAGTGCTAGTGACAAGTATGTGTAAAAAAAAATCCCTGAATACAAGAATATGCCCTACAGCTAGGACCTACAGCTCTGTTGGAATTCAGGCAGCAGGTTTGATTCTAAAAATGATACATTTCTTTTGAAGTAGAGGGCAGAGATTAACCCACATTTTTTCAGAAACTTGTAGTTTGTAATTAAAAAGCACGTTGGGGTGAAGGGCCTTGCCAAAAGAAGTTTCCTATCATCAAACCCATCGTTTCATACATAAATACACTTGAGTGTTGGGGGAATGTTATACAATTCAGCAGACAGCAGTGACCTATCAGAACATTTCAAATTTTATGAGGCTTACTCAGGAATCCTAAACTCTCAAAGGTCCTCAGCATTCAACATTCTAAGTCTTATTCTTCCATGCTTCGTTTTCAAACCACATTTTTTCCGATTGTCTTGAGTTTACTTTTTAAAAATTATGTGAAAAGAGATTTTTGATGATCTCTTTCAGCCTATGCATTGTGAAAAAAATAATCTTTTTCAGTCCTCAGATTGGGGGATGAAGGGAGGGAATAACAATCTTCTGATTCAAAGCACAGGAGGATGATGATTTAACCCTACAAACTCTGTTGTTCCTTGCTGAAGCTTAGCAATGAGCATAAGAAAGAAGGGCTGCTCAGGAGTACATCAGCTCCTCCATCACATCCCTGAGTGCAGGGCGCTGGCAGGTGGCCATGGAGTTTGTCAGGGAAAGATGTGCAAGGGCTGGAACCTGACTGCATCACCTGGAGGTGAAGGAACTCATCCTGGCCAGAGAGAAGCACTCAGACATGGCTTTGCATGAGGCTTGCCTCCATCCCAAGTAATGCGTTCAAAAACCAGACTGTTAGTGACTCTCCCTTCCTGCCTCTCTGGCAGGGCCTGAGAAACTCTTCTCCAGTGGCATTGCTCCTGAGCCTTTCTGTACTCCTGAACCAGAATTTTGTGGTGAAGAAGATGGTTAGCTGAGAAATTCCCACACAGCGCTTTCTACAGGACCTGATCTAACATCATCCCATTGAACTTACGAGGAATGAACAAATACGTTGTAGCTGAAAGCAACAGATTCTGGCCACGTTCACATGAAGAGAATGTAAATACTGGGGAAGGAAAATATGTCCAATGGTCAGGGCACTAGCCAGGGACATGCAGCCTTTCTCAAAACCTGCCTGTGCGGTAGCTGTGTTTTAAGATCAAGATAAGCAAAGTTAAATTAAACTCTCAGTGCAAGAATACGCCATATGTAAAACAGGGTGAAAGGGCTTCCTTTCCCCACAGAAACACTCACAAGAAATTCAAAGATGAGGAGGCAGCTCAGATTACTTTGGTAATTAAACATGTAATTTTATAGTGAACACAAAAGTACTGAGATAAATTCTCATAGCCATGCATGTCTAAAAACCAAAGTCTTCTGCTCTGTAAAGGAAGCAGTGGAGCATGTGTTTTTAACCCAGGTCTTAAAAAGCCTTGGTAAATTTAGTTTCCTAGATAGCTCAGCTGACATTCTCCCACTGCCAAGCCTGCCAGTGCTGTGGTTTGTGTAGTTAGCAATGGTTCAAGATGAGTTACAACAACCTACAGGCTGAAAAAATGAGCTATCAAAATTATTTCACATAAAACTCATGATTTTACTCAAAGTAGATTCCGGTTAAGAAAATAGTAATATGTCTTAGCTTTCAATAAACCCATATTTTTATACTTAAATGTCCTGTTTGCCAGCTCTGATCGTAGCCTGTAAAACTTCCTAAGCTTCTCTTAGAGCTAGAGATCATGTGAGAATTACAGCTTTCATGTGAAAGCAGTTTTTTAGCCCTTGAATCCACACAGGAGTCACTCATTCTCAAGGTTTTAAGTTGTTGGTCTAATGTCTCAGCATGTGGAGACCACCCATGCTTCTGGAAAACCTGAGGAGGGCAGTCCTGAAATTTTACGAAATGATCCCAAGAACCACGATCATGCTGCTGTCATTCGGTTATATAAATTACGTAAAGACGTAATTTACATAAACTTGTTCCATAAACCAGTGGTGTCACCCAGGGACTGATTTGGCACACTGCCCTCAATGTGGGGCAGCTCCACAGAGATCACTGCAAGCAGAACTAGCTCTTTCCATGGACTGCATTCATTCACTGCCTTCTACAACCAGCAAGACTTTGCTTAGCAGTAGTACTCTGCACGTGTGCATGTCAGCACTAAGATACTATAAAGTGAACCGATATCTTCCATCCTTTGTGGTTAAAATCTGTTTATTCACTTCTTTCATGTTGCTCTTTGTTTTGTTGTCTCCTTACTTTACAAAACCCATCACATGTTGGGAGATGAATCACTGAACTTGTGTTGCTTTTCAGATCCTCTCTGTGTTGGTGCAAAGTGCTACCACTGAGTGCTGAGTGCCCTAAATCACAGTTTCTATAGCTAAATTCACATTTCGCAGCAGGTGTAGAGCATGGCATCCCTGGGTCCTAATCAGTCCCTGAACTGATCGTAGTTCCAGCTGTGGCATCCCATGGTGTGGTCTTCCAGGCTAAATGACCCGTTTCATCCCACACAGCAGTGGGGGCTGTGCCATCTCACATCTTAACATGAGATTATCACACAGCTGGAGAGTTCAGGGCTGGAGGCATTCCTGGGCCCATGAGATCAGCTGTAGTTTATGCCTAACACTGATTCTTTAGCAGACCATGCATAAAATAAAACCAGTACTTTAGCAACAGGTGTCACTTCAACAACAGCACCCCAAGCCATTAAAACTCAAGTCTAAACATAACCAACAGAGGAGGACTCTTGAAGGAATGAAGATGGCGAACTAAGGAGTTAGAAATTAATAGAAAATAGAGATATTGACACAATATCAGACAAATATTTTCTCTGTGGTCTAACACCCTTACCGCAGTGTCATTGGTGGTAATGTACACCAACACATCTGAGTTGTTCCTGCCATTAATGTATCGGTAACAGTTCCACACGCAGCTTATCAAGTAACCCTGCAAAGAGAAGGGAGTTATCATTATGTGCAGAAGATAAACCATACAAATTTTCCTGCCATACATTTGTGCAAATTCTTGAACCTGGACTGGTTAAGAGCTCTGGCTTGACACTGAGAACAGAAGGGGAGCATAAATACAGCAAGTTCCATGAAAACAAATAAACAAGCTAATTATTAGGAAAAAAAAAAAAGATAGATATGATTATCAAGCTTTCTTTTGCTAGAGAAATTTCAGCCTCCTATCTTTTTGTTCTGTGCCTTTATGAAAGGCCATATCATAAAGGAAGCTTTCCACGACGCCCTGTAAATTGTATGCTTGCCTTAGTCTTGTGATACCAAGGAACAAAGGAGTAGAAAGAACAGGCAGAGTAGTGTGGAGTGAGTCATGCTCTCCAGAGCTCTGTACACAAACCAGGGCATTTAAAAAATGAAATACTACTATAAATATGAATATGAGCCTGAGAGAAGCATGGGACAGTCACTTTGCTTGCTGCAGTGACTGTAAGTTTGTGCAGGGGTTCTGTAAGTGATCCGACATCTCTTTATCCCCAATTTTACTTAAACGAGCAGGTCACATATACAAGCTTTCTTCCTTACACCTCTCTAAATACAGAGAGATATGAGTACAGTCAGACACCTCACTGCCATGCATAGGATGCTGCACACTGGCAGGGGTGTGGTTTACCATGTAAAATGAGCATACAAGTCAGATCATGACAAACCAGAGAAGGTGTTGCAGATGCAGAATGCCTCAGGGACAATAGAAAAAATAAACAGAAACCAGTTCTGGATTCCTCCGTGATAAGGCTGTTTAAGTATTGTCACTGAGCGTTCGTGGTCTTCAGAAAGCTGAAGCAAACCCCAGTAGAAAGAGCACAAGCAGGCTGGGATCTGAAACATCATCAAGAAAATTACAGGAACCCCTCCATGTCCTGTGGTTGGAAGCCTAGCTGGTGACTACATGATGACTCCATTTATCACATGCATGGTTTCAATACTCCTTTTCACTCAATCTGAGATTAAATCAACGTACTCCATATGACCGGAATAGTCTGTGGTCTTCCTATTCTTGCCTGAACAGAGAAAATTGCCAGTGTATAAGTTTTTACTGAAATCTGAAATTATTCCTATCCTTCTAATCCTTATTGCAAATACTTTTTTTTTTTTTTTCCAGTATAAAGGAAAAAAAAATATTGCAGTAATATTCCTACTGCAGGATCATAAACTTAGCTGTTTTTGTTCCTGGAGCTCACTTGGCTCCAGATAGCAAAGAGCTAGGAGTCTGCCTGGCAAAGACCTAGGAGTCTGCACTCATTTTATAGCTGGTTAGGCAAAATGCTCACATCTCCTCTGCCAGCAGGAGAGGTTCCAGTCTGGCCAGCAGCAAGGAGCAAAGTGGCTGGATGGAAGACAGGCGGCAAGAACACGTGGAGGAGCAGGACTCAGATCCTCAGCATGCCATGGACAAGGCTGGTGGAACTAAGCAGCCCCCTGTGGAGCTTTCTGCTTCCCACGTAGCCACACAGGACAGTGATGAGGTGAACAACGTGATTTGATAGCACTCAACTTATATTTTTACTCAGTGGGCTCTGCATAGCAGTCCTTCCACAAACCTAGCGTGTGCAAATTGAACTGCCAGCGCTGATTGGATTTGCATGTGTATCTCTCAGAGTGAGTCATATTTTTGTGACTCACTTGCACTGATGACCTTCCAAAAGCCTCTTATCCTCTTCAGCTGCCCTGTGCTTCCTCCCTCTCCAGAGCTGTCACACAGGAGCTGTGTTTCTCAGGATGCCACATGACTCACTCATCGCTTGCCTGCAGACCAGGAAGAGGTCTTTTTTTTATTATTATTTTTTTCACTGGGGCTGAGCTGGCTGAAATCCAGTAAGTTTTCTTCCTCTTCTTAATGACACATCACAGATCCTGGATGACATGGAGGTGTCACGGGCTTTGACAATACTTTCTACTATCAAATGGGGAGGATGACAGAAGTCTGGAGCGAGCTGAGTGCTAAGGGCAGGGCAGGCTGGCTCTGCACCCCGAGCCGTGGGCTATGCAAACCTGACACAGGTTACTGGAACCAGTCTTGTAGAGGCATGTAAATGATGAACTGCATCTTTTTCTTTTTTTTTTTTTCCCCCCCAGAATTCAGTAACAATGACACTGTTGTTAATGATAAATGGTAATAAGTAGTTCAGTAGCTTTTGATACTCAGATGCCAGGCACTGAGAAAGGTATGAGGTAGTACAGAGCAGAGTACTGAATGCGGGACACTTGTGGGGACAGCTCATCTTCATAAGAAACCCATGCACAGCAAGGCCACCTGTTTGCAAGCCAATCTTTATGCTCCTTCTGTTCAAATCCAAAACGAGGGAAGCCCCATTTCTGGTAACACAGCCTTGTCTGGGAGAGGCTAGCGGGAGATTTATCTTTGAGTTCTCTTCTTCTGCTATGTGTGGTGAATAAACCCCATTTCACCCCACAACGTGCACACACAGCCCCTCTGCCTCCCGGCCCGCCTGGATGCATGAGCTGTTTCTCAGAGGGGGAGGCCTGCTCCAGCCCTTGGGGTGAAGAGGCTTCCAGTCAGCACACACCACATAGCTGGCGATAATCAGCCCTATGTAAAAGCCCAATGCACTCTGAGGGGTATTTTCATACAGCACAACACAGGCTGCTGGCAGACTCCTTTTGGGGCAGCAGCCTCCGTTGCAGAGGAGCACGGTGATGCCACCACCACTTGGAGGATGAGGACGCCAGAAGGGCTGAGCAAGGAAACAGGCACCGCACCTCTTCCTGCCAGCTTTCGGTCCCTCCACTTGTGTGGTGACAAATGACACTAGCTCCAAAGGAACTGAAACCCACAAAACTATAACTCTGCCTCTCACAGACCTTTTTGCATGCAGATGTTTAGCTGCACAAGATTTCAGCTCAAGCTGCAATATATATGAAGACTTCAGGGTGATGCGAATGGCAGAGCGGTTGGCTACGTGTATTTCACACATAGTGCTGCAGGAGGGTGCACACGGAGCTGCTTTACTGATCAAATCTGCAATTAAATCCATCTTCCCAGCACATTTGAATGTGCATCTTGTGAGTATAAGAAGGTTTATACAGGTTAGCCCTGCTGGGAGCATCCACGGGGCTGAGATACTGGGTCTGTCCTGGTGAGCACAAAACGGGGTGAGCACCACCTTATCCCATCTGCTGAGCACCACCAGGGGTGGTCTGGTTCCCAGGCTCACCAGTACACCCCCACAGCTTATAGGCATATCACAGGGACCAGGGTGACCCTGAACTGGAATACCTTTCGGCTGCCTCTTCCTCCCTACTTTCCATCAAAAGGATGGCCAGCAAAGAAGAGAAGAGGCCAAAGTCTGCAGCTGCAGAGTGCCAGGGCAGCGAGGGGGAAGGGTTTATTTGGTTGCGTTTGTGCTCACTGGACTCTACCTCATTTGTGCATGGGGGGCTTTGCCCAGGCTGGGGAGGGGGAGGTTGAGGCCTCAGGTTGTCTGTGCCAGCAGCTGGGGCTGGCCAGAGGAAACTGGGGCTCCGCTCCCCAAAGCAGCTGCAGAGAAAGGCACGATTCAAAAGCCACCCTGTTGGCTTTGTGCCATTTGAAGTGCTGCATACATTCAGTTATGCTGCTGGGTGTCCTTCGTCAGCCAGATAGGAAACACCTATGTTTCATGGTATGTAGCTCTGGTTCAGCTTCTAGACAAACAGGGTAAGCGGTATAACACATTTCGGTCTACTCTGAAAAAGACTCTCACTTGGCATGAAGTATCTGTCCATGCATCTATCCATCCACCTGAAATATCTATTAGCTGCTTGGGATCCAAGTGAATCCTGAGGGCTATAAAGACAAGTGCTGGTGTGTGGTTGGCTTTCATTCATTCTTACTGCCCTCTTTTGTCCCCCACTTTTCACAGACTTATGTACAAAGCACAATACTTCTGTCTGACACATCGATATCTCAATTTCTGCTCAATAGTGTTTTCATTTGCATGTAGCTAGACCCACAATAAAAGTGTCCTGATGCCAAATGTTTCTGACAAATTATGTGATTCTGTTTCATATTTCCGACCAGACGAATGCAGCTTTTCCTACTGTAGCTTTTCCTAGGTTACAATGTTTTGGTTTCTCTCTATTCCACAGGGAGAGGGAGCTCAGGCATATTTTTATGCACAGCACCTTTTCAGTTTCAGTATATAAACCTGGTGCCATCTGTTAAGTCTATCAGTGATAAAGTGTGATGCATGTCATAGCGTCCAGCTTTCTTTTCATGTAGCAGACTCCAAAAATCTGCATAGCAGCTCTTCTGGAAACACAAGAAATCCAAATTAAAACGCTAACTGGAATTTAGCATGTGTTTCTGTGTGAGTCATATTTTTGTGACTCATTTGCACAATAATATGTTGCTAGAATGAACATTAAGAAAAGCAATAGTCTGTAATAACCCTGGCTGTAAAGAACTCGAATAGAAGAATGGAACATTAACCAATACTTCAATCTAACTAGTCACATATATTCTTGGAAAAAATATGTGTAGCAGCTTTAAAATAGAATGATTACTTTGCACTATTAATTTCTTAGATTTCTTTTTTTCTGTAGTAAGTATTTTTTGCTATTCCAATTTTAGTTGCATTTATTTTAGAAGCTTGAGACATCTTCGCCATACTTTTTCAATGAAACACCTGACCCACCAGGAAAAAAACAAGGTGATGCTTGCATCCAAGAGTTTTAAAGAGCATGTTGCTTGTGTCACCTGGCAGATCTACATATTTATTACATTCAAAGGTGAAAAAAAAACACAACTCTATTGCTGTGAACATATATATGGACAAAGCCAGAAGGCTAAATTATATTTCTAAGTCAAAAATAGAAAAATGAATATCACTTCCAATTGCACCTTAAAATATCTTATCTTTTCTTTCCAACTTTGAAAGAGCTTCAATAATCTAATCCAGTTTTTTTTTTCTTTTTTTTTGGTCACAATAACTTTCCCTGTTCGTGCTGTATGGAAGCAACTTCCTGTCCTGGCTCTTCAGGATGTCTCTAACCTAATGTGTAGCTGCTCTGCAGAGGAAGAGCAAGAGCTATTCTGACACCAAACCAACAGCAATTAAATAATTACTCCCTGTTCCCTTTTTCCGCCCCATGTGACAGTCCTCTGTGCTGGCACTCCCAGGAGGGACTGCCTGGATCTATTTAACTGCTCCTTGTATGAGAGCTGTTCCATCCTTCGGATCACTTTCCTTCTGCTCCTGCTGGTTCTGCAGCTCTACGGCATCCTTTTTGAGACAGGACACCCAGAAGTGAATGTGTGCTTCAAGATGCCAGTGCATGGCAGACATCACAAATGGCTCAGAAACTCTTAGATTTCTTTTTTAATTTCTTCTATTTCCTATTTTACTTTATTTCATTAGGTTATATATATATATATGATATTTTATTAATATCTAATATTCTTATTATTTGATTCACTTGTTTGACCAGAACTGAGAAGTAAACTAATACTTTCATGGGCCTATGTTATTACAGCTACAAGACCCCTTTTCAGGTGCTCATGCTTAGTTCAGAGTTGTCTGCGGTGTCTGTGAAACAGGATTGAATTTCCTCTGTGCCCATCACTTAGAATATATCACCATGGGGTTTCTCCACTGTTTTATTGCTCAGTAACTCAGAGCCATGAGACCGTTCTACAAAGCTTTCTCAGCTGATTGCTTCCCTATTTTGGGCGACATTGCAAAAAAACATTGTCAGTAGATCTTCATTCCCTTCCCCAGATCTTTTGTGAATGGACAGCATGGGGCTTTGTTGTAAAAACTGACGATTTACCTTTATCCTCTATTTCCTAGCTACAACGTATGAGAGGACCTTTCCTCTTGTCCCTACACTTCTCAGGGTGTGGTTTTTTGTTTTTTTTTAAAGCCTCTGATGAGAAGCCCTGCCAAATATCTTTGAAAAAATAAGAAGTCTGTATCAACATTCCCTTCCTTGTCCACTCCTTCAACAGATTTAAGTATCATGCGCTCCCCCTACAAGCATCACACTTCCCCATTGGGCCCTACATGTTCATGTGTCTGTCTGTGACATTTTCTCCCTTCTTTTTTATTTTTATTTTTTTCACAATACCTACCACTTTGCTTTGTGCAGCTTTCAGACTGCCTGGTCAGTATCTCCCTATGTGTCTTCTGGGGACAGGACTCCCAGAGGGAGCATTTCGCCCATGACTAGAAGTAGGTGGTATACAAATAATGGACTTACCTTAAAAGCCAAAATGATGCTTATGAAAAGGAGTATAATCACAACCAGGCATGTAGGGTTCACAGACATGATCTCTTCCTTGTAGGGAAAATTGCTGGGCTGCAAAAGCAAAAATAAGCAAAACACTGTAAGTTAATCTCACGAGTCATTTAAGATCCATTCAATTAGTGCAGTCTATAATTAATAGCTTAAAAAACTTGCTGTGATCTACTAAATTGGGAGCTCTCTGCACCAACAACCAATTTCAGTAAATTTGTCTGGAACATGTGCTACAAAGGCTCAGCCTGCCAAATGTTCCCCGGAGGGCCGAGGGGATGGCTTTTGCTCTATGTGTGTGGTGGGTTTTCTTTCCCTTTGTGCACACTGGTTTTGTAATGGACACAGATTGACAAGGGGTATCCCTCTGTGGGCTTTGCAGCAGGAAACGTGCCCTCTGGGACAAATGACAGGCAAGTTCTGGTCCTATGAAGTGGTCACTGTCTTACAAGATACAGTACTCTGGCTGTGATTGCCAAAGACTAGTGGCAGCTCCTTCCAAGAGTCAAAGAGGAAAAGTCCAGACAGCACAATCCTTTCACCTAAATATTTGATCAAAAGACATTGGCTGTATTCAAATCCATCTTCTCTTAGCTAAATTTGGATTAGTTCTCCCAGGGGCACTTGTTAGTGCTGCTGTTCCCCAAGGTGTGGGCCGTCCAGGGGAGCAAAGTCATGACGTTAAATCTGAATGTGCTCCAGGCCCTTCTGTTATCTTGTACGTGAAATCAAGGTGACAATGTTCATCTTCTTAGGAGTAGTTATTCAGAACTGTGGGAAGCTTCACGATCAGTGGCTGAAAAACAACCTCTAAAAATGTTTTGCTATATCTGGTATCGCTTTAAAAAAACAAAAACAAAAAAAAAAAAACAAACAACAACAAAAAACACCCTTTAAAATGAATTGTTTTGAAACATGGCAGCACAAGGGCTCCTGTTCCAGATGGAAGAAACCATTCTTTGCAGACAGAGCCACTCTTCACACACGATAGCTCCGCTGCAGCAGCAGCAGCTCACTATAACTGCATGCATTAGCTCCTTCCACGCACAGCCCCCTTTTTCCTTACAGGTCTAATTACTTAAGCAGGCCAGCTCTGAATCCCTGTCAGGACAATTAAACAGCCCAAGCTACAACTGTACTCTTGGCAACAATGGTGAAAACCCAGCGTAACCCCTTGATGCCCCTTACACCAGAAGTCAGAGCAGTGCTTCAGGAAATTCTCCTTTTGGACAGCCGCTGGCGAGAATCGCTCTTAATGTAGTGCTTCCATGAACTGTTCAGAGTGGTTAACATCAGCTGCAGCTGTAGCCGATGCAGATAACGGTTACATAAGCACATTTTTCACTTCTTGACAGCAATGTTTCTGTTAATGTACTGAATTTCATGGCTGAGGTTTTTATCATGTTATCTTCTTTGTCGAGGCACAGCTTTTGTAGGAAACCAACTTGCTATAATTCAATGAGTTACTTCTTTTTTTCTTTTTCTTTTTTTTTTTTTTTCACACAAGGTTATTGCTAAATATAGTGGATGCGGTCACCCAGAGACCAAGAAAGCAAGAGTGTATGCCAAGAAAAGATGCACTGCAAAGTAAAATCAAACTCCTTATATACAGAACATTTAAGTACTACGACCACAGCCCACTCTACTGCTTGCAGGAGTGAGGCCAAAGGCTTGGTTAGAAAGCCCAGTCAGTTAGGGTCAGTCCCAGTAAAACTGCCCAAATAGGTTACCTTTTAGTACTGATCTACCATTAAAAACTATTCAAACTAATTCATGAGTGTAATAGGAACTTCCTAGCTTGGCTTTGGTCTTCATATGCTCTGGTTTTGGGGAACCAGTCGCTAGTCAAAGACTGGACAACTGTATACTGGGGTTTTCATGCCTGTTTTATGCCTGTTTCCAAACATCATTGCAACTGGGATTTGCACGGGGGCAGGGGGAGGGTGGGAAAATGACCAAGGAAGTTCCTGCAACCTTGAAGAGCAGGAACATCTGCTGGAGCCAGGAGCCCTGGCCAAGTCTGGGAGCAGCACATCCCTTACGTCAGCAGTGCTTTAAGTGAAAGGGCCTAATCAGCACTGAAAGCAACAAGCTGGGAGAGTACGTGAGGAGCACATTCTGTGGTTTCTGTCCTCCACGCTCAGGTTTTGGAGTTTCCTTCCTGGGGAGACGTGAGGTGGGAGCAAGCCCCGCGTGGTGGCTGCCCCCACCAAGTGGTGCCTGGTAGATCGTCATGTGCTGTGTGAAAACCAAAGCAGGCCCCTCCTGGGGCTTCCCTGCTTGCTGCGTGGGACAAAAGGCTTCTGGGGCTGCGTGGAAGGCCCAGGGCTGTGGGTCAATGTGGAAGAAGTTCATTTTGTTTGGTAACCAGGCTGGTTGCACCTGCCAGCCAGAAGATATTTAATGCTGGCTTGCCCAGGCTGGCTGACGAGCCGCCTGATCTTGACTCACAACCACAAATCCCTTCGGTGCAGTAGGAAAAACAGTTATGAAACCTTCATTTTGCAGAGAAGCAGGAAAAATTACAGGAAGTGTCTCAGCTGCCCAGTGCAGGTACTGCTGCGGAGCTGGTTTGTGCCAGGAAGGGCTCCTTCATTCCCACCATAACCAAGTGCCAAAAGTGGCTCAGATGAACCAAACACCCATTGTCCTCCGCTGATGCTGCAGTGATGAATTCAAACACTGATGTGACTGTATGAAGTGGGAAAAGACAAATTCTGATCCGTGCAAGGGGTTTGTCACCCATGGGGAAACCAGGAGCTGGAAGCCTGCCACAGGGATGGTCCTGGGCACCAGGGTCAGGCCAAAGGTTTGGCAAATGCACGGGTGCCATAACTTCTGGGAAAAGCTCAGCGTCAAATGTTGTGCAAGGTCTGATGAAGCTCAGACAGAAATATGGTTGGGTGAGAAAAAATCCAGCCCGTCACTGGAAATGCAGGAGGGATTTTGCAGGAAGATGTTGTGAAATTTCATGCACTGACAAGAAGTACTTGTAGTGGTGTGGCACTGGCATGCTAAAGTCTTAATTAAAGTGTCATTCATAACCTTGTCGTGGATACTGAGTGCACTGCATGCATAAAAATATACCCTTAAATTTTCAATTAAAAATAATTACTGCTTATATGTAGCAAAGCTCTATTAGAGACTTCAAAGGAATCTAAATTTTGCATGGCAAGTATATGGTATTGACATTGTACAAATGTACAACAACAGAAAGCCCAAGCCTGAAGCTCCTTCTTGTTCCCTCTTGTACAACCACCCATGCTTTCCTTCCTCTGGGACCACAAAAAATCCACTTCAAATAATGGTGTGGGTTCTCATTCAACAGTTACAATACTCCGAAATTAGATCTTACAGAATTGAAATAAAACAGAAATGAATCTGTAGAATTTTTAAAACCCTGCTAGGAAGTTAATTGTACTTCTTTGGAATTATAAAATGGCATTAAAATGTCAGAAAGAAATTCAATTTTTAAGCTTTAGTTTATAGGAATCAGTTCTTTAGTTCTAATCTTTTACATTCTCTAGACCTCTTTCCTAGGATTGAAAAGCATGACTGGTACAACCTGAGCTGTTAGAGAGCAGCATCACAGCTATTTAATATACTTTGAAATTTTCTTTAGATGACCTGAGAAAGTTCTCTACTTTCATAAAAAAAACAATGTTGCATAACTCAGTTGCAGACTAGCCTGTTCTGCACCTCTGATTCAATTCATTATGTATACTGTTATCAGATGACAGAAGATGAAGTGTTTAATTTTAAGGTTTTAGAAAGCACATACATCAAAGTGCTATTTGGGGTAAAGAAATGAAATGTGTTTTAGGTCAAACTACTTCAGACCTCTACTGCTCCAAGAACCAAGAAGATTTTTTTTTATACATGCAACATTTGCTCTATGTGAAGATTTTTTTTTTCCTAGTGACAGCGATAATGACCAAGATGTCCAACATAACCTTCAGAAAGTTTTATGACACGTCATCTCCCTGTGACGTTTCAAATGACAGATTTGTAACATCTACTTATTTTACATGACCCTTTGTGCTGAGATGCTCTTGCAGTGTATGGGATTTAAGGGATAGACCTGTGTGCAGCTGGGTACTAAATGGCAATGCCAAGTTTCCAAAGACACTTAACGACTCTGAAAGAAGCAGTCAGTGTAGGCTGACATTACAAAACGGCTTGTGAACACCATGCTCAGTGTTTTGGAGTTGCAACACTTTTAGCTAGGGTTATACCTATCCTATTGATAGAATCCTATTTGCCTAAAAGTACAGAGAGGGTTTTATAGCAGCTTGCAACTCACCGTTGGTAGACTTAAATCTGGTAGATGTGCACCAAACTGAAGAGATAAAATAATTCCAGGTACTAGCATAGAGAAGTAGAAGTGATTAAAAATATGGGCGGTTGACCTTATGGTAAAAAAATAACATTCTTCTGTGACTGCCAAATATAATCCATTACTTGAAGTATATGCTCTTGCAGATATTCAATAATGAATCTGAAGAATGATTGGGATTTTTCATTTCCCTTATGGAGCTGTGCTCCCTAAAACACCAATCCCCATATTCAAAGCAGTTTTAGAGGCACGAAAACTGAGAATGCCAGGAAGAAACACAATTCACTCCTTTACTTTCTGCCTTGCTTGGCAGGCCCCTGCAAATGGAATGAGGGCAAGATGCCCCTAGGGCTGATTTATAAATCATCAGGAGCAATCACACCTAATTGGCATGACTCATATCTCACCTGTGGGGACATGGGTATTAACTGCAATCTTGTTCTCAATGTGGTGTTTAAGACTACAGACGTATCTACTATGAACATCATTTAAAGGTAAGGGAACACGTCCACGGGTGCAAGCCTGTATAGCAGTACCTGGGCTGTATAGCTGCATTGGTGATATTATTGTTAAAAACTGGAGAAGTTTATTTTTAGTTTCATCTTGTTCTCCGAAATCCTTTACGTTGCAAGAGCATCTCTGAATATCTGATACCAGCAGACATGAATTTCACCCACTGTGTCTGTTTTTTCCTACTTAGAGTGTATTTGCTCTGAACCAAATGTGACAACCTTTTGCCAGAAGATGTGGGCTCCTGTGTGGGGGTCCCAGGGATTCCTGCTGAGCTACTTGTTCTAGGGACCACAGCCCAGACAAGGAAGAGTCAACAGCTTCAAAGCTGTTGTAAAATAGCTTCAAAATGTTGTTGAACAGTTGGCGTTAGTGTACAAAATTCACCTTGGCTGTTGGTAGTTTTTGCCAATCACTAATCTCTGCTGTAAATGATACAATAGAAATTTCTCTTTGTTTCTTACTGAACTTCACCTGGACTAGCTTTTAACTACTCATTATCATTACACCTCTCATCTAATTTAAACAGCCTTTAAACCTAGCTGCTATGCATACAAAAGCCATAATGGTATCACCTCTTGGTCTCCTTCCTTGACAAACTAGGCAGGAAATTTGATTATCTGTCATCATACTACAATTTATCCAGCTTTTATATGATTTACAGAAGAGCTTCTCTGCATTTACTTTGACTTTTAAGTTGGAGACACCAGAAGTAGGTAAACACAACCTATGTGATCAACAGAGAAGGAAAGCCTCCTATCTTACTATTCATTGCTCTATATTCTTCAGCCCGCAAATCTCAAGAATAGTATTTGCAAGCAGGAAAAAAAAAAAGTGGACTCTTGTTTTGTCACTTAGTCCCCCAGGCTGCATTCTAGTTGCAGTTGCCATGGTATAAGCTCATCTTTATTCCTTTTTTTTTTTTTTAATATTTATTCACATTTAGCAATGTAGCACACGTGGCTGAATGAACTCAGCTTCTCAATCAGTGTGGCTCACTCTGAGTAATGGCTCTGTCCATAATGTTATTTACATCTCCATCAGTCTGTGTCAGCCACAGGTTTTACTAGAAGTGATTTTGCTGGGGAAAGCCACAAGTATTGACTCTGGGAAATGCAGAGATCTTCTCACTTTGGGCAATGCAGGGTATAGTCTTTCAGAGGATGGTACAGCAGGACTAGATTAGGCTCCTGCTCTTAACTTTCCTCTAGAGGACTTGGTCCCTTTGGACAGTGACCTAGGGAAGCTCTCCCAAAGCTGACATTACCTTTGTGAATGGCCTCTTGGGCACCACAACCCTCCTCCATCTGCCATCTAACGTGATCTAATGCATTTGTTACATCCTTTATCGATCTAGTGCTTCACTGATGTTCCTGAGTATCGTGCTGCGAAGTCAAATGGCTTACAAAGGTCTACTACGCCCCTGCCCAGCTTTATCGACGAAGTCGGTAATCTTGTCAGTGAAAGAAAATGAGTTTCCCTGCAGGACTGATTTGCTGTGAAACCATGCTGGCAGTCATTAATCATATTTCTCTGTCCTAATCCTTTGTCAATTGACTCTCATCTCAGCATTTCTGCTACTCTGCTTGGTAGCAATGTCAGGCTAATCAGCCTATAATTATCCTGAAAATCCCCCTTGCCCTTCTGAGCACAGACAGTTTAGTGCTCATGAAGCCTTGTGCAATTTCATTACCCACGTAGAAAATGATTTACAACAGCAAGAAAGGATCTGTGCAATCAGACATTTTAACACTCCAGAGTGCACGTTATCTGGGCTTGCTCATTTTAAAACGGTGTGTTCAGAGTGAAAACTCTTTAATGTGTTTCTTGACTGTCAGTGAATAGAAATTACTTCCAAAACCCCAGCTATATAAACATGTTCTACTGCTTGTTTCCAAATGCAGAGCAGAAATAGCTGGTGAACACTTCTTCCTTTTTTTTTTTTTGCATCAGTATATTTATCACCTCTGCCCAACAAATGGCCTCTCCTTGCATTAGAAATTTTTCTTTTTCATTTCTAATATACTTATAAGTAGTCTTTTGGCCTTTTTGCAGTTATAGATTTTTCTCTGAGGTTGTTAGTTTGTGTTTTTTTTTTTTTTACCTCTGGTAACTTCTAATGAAGGTTTCATTAATTTAAGCTATCCAGAAATAAAACATCTCAACAGCATGGAAAATTCTTATAAGATTAAATCTCCAGCTTTCTTGAAGTCAGCTCCGTGCCTGAGTGTACGACAGGAAAAGCGTCATGGGAGAAAACCCAAATACACGTGTTCAGCAGGTGGTGGCTACACTGACCAGGAGGGAAAAATGTGTCCTTCTTGGAGTTATTGGTAATGCCTTGGAGTTGCTGTTAGAAATGTAGGTCAAAACAGGAATGTGGATCACAAAGAGTTCTGCTGCACAATTTCCAGTGTCCTCCAGGGTCTGCTCTTTGTATTTTGGCTATGGAAGGGCCAAAGGCAGTGATGTCTTAGCACACATTTTGAGGGAATTGGCCGTCCTTTGCCCTCCTGGTGAGCCGGCTCCAAATGTGGCACCAACAAGAAGAACAGCAGCTCTTCAGCATGCAGTTCCCAGCCCCAGACTGCTGCTTTCCCCCTCACATTTTCCATCAAGGACCAAGATTAAACAAAACCTGGTTACAACGAGCCCCCTGGGATGAGGAGCGTGAGCTCCAGAGCTGCAGCTGGTCCTCATGCTGCCACAGGAGGGGGGCTGGCACCGACCCACGGTGAGGGGCTGCAGGAAAAGGGTGAAGAGGAGGGCTCCAGCCTTAATTTGTTCTTTTTCACCCTTATCTCTGAGTACCTTTTGAATTGTTCCTCTGCTTCTCTTCCAGTGCAGCACCAGCTGTGACTGTGGGCGGGTGTTAAGTAAGGTGAAGGATAACAGGTCCCTGATGCATCCCAGCTCCCGCTGGCTTGACACATTGCCTCTTCCCAGAGATTTGTGCAGCCACTTATCTGCCTGCTGTTGCTCATTACCTGTTATTTATAATGCCCTAGGTGGTTTTCCATCCACATAACAAAGTTCACAGCCAAACTAATCTGCATTCAAGTTCTCAAGGTGGGTTTTCAGAGACAGCTGCTGTGTTAAGTTGTCCCAGAGCTCTGCAACTCCATCTGAACCCATCCAGACACAGCCCAGGACCCGAGATGAAAGATTTGCTTGTCTTCACTGTAGGTGGTTGCAGTCACATACTTTAGGCTCACACAGTACTGAGTATGGATGTTTGGCCACAGTAGAACCTGTCAAGAAGGGAGCCTCTAATTGTCCCAAAGATGAGACAGATTGATAATATTTTCTGGAAAAAACAAACCTACCTTGAATCTAATTCCTGCCTAAAGAAAGCTGTGTTAAAGCCACCAAATAAATTCAAAGAAGCAACAAAACATCCTTTCTCATAGCATGAGAAATAAGTCACTGGATATGAACGCAGTAACTGAATCCAAAAGCAATCTCTTAGGATCTCTCTCTTGCACTATCATCATCATTCCTAATGAAATGGTGCTGAGAGCTTCCACAGCATCACAAAACTCTAGAACTCCGCATAGATACTGTAATGTAAGTTGGAAATGTAACTTGCAAGGGTGTGGAATACAGATGAGCAAGCTCAAACTGAGCAGACTGTTCAAGGACTGCATACGAAGACAACAGTAAACCATTGGCTAGAAATATGGGACAAACTGGGCACCTTGCATGGTTCTCCCCAAAGCCTCAAAAGGCTTATGAAATTTGGGTGATTTACCAGCTGGCGGAGGTAGTCCTGAATTGTGCTGGGATAGACAAGTACACTGATGGCAACCAACGTGTTGAGAGCAAAGTCAAAGATCTGGTAACAGAAGAAAGGGATGATCCAAGCCGCATGTTGCTAGAAAGGAAATAAAATAAAAACACATCAACCACAAGCTAAAATGGGAGGATATATATCTTTCTGCACTAAAACCTAAGGAATATCTAACAGAATGCAATGTTACATTTCATGAAGCTATAAGAGGAAATAACTTGTAAAATAGGCTAAAAGAAATGTAACATTCAGCCAAAAAGATTGGCCAAACCAGCTTGGCTGCTGAGCTGCTGCAGTATGTGTGGTGCAACCCCCGCAGCTCATTATACCGGGACATTTAAAAACCACATGAGACTTTTTTTTTTCCCAGATAAATAGGATTAATATCAGGACAAACCACAGATGTGGGAGGGAATGGGAAAAAAATCCATTAAATTTGGTAGGAACAAGATTCAGTTCTCTGAATTGACAGTTTGCCCAGAGCTTACTCCTATTTGAAAGTGCAGAGAGCAAACACATCTGGGCAGCCTCCAGCACGGGGCTGTGCCATACCACTCATCTAAACAACCAGCTCTGCCACCTCTTTGTTTTGTTTGTTTGTTTTTCTCTCAATTTTCAGCTAAACATGAAATTGTTAGAAAGCAACTTTCTTAATTTTATTTCCACAGAGTTGTATAGTTCACTCGCTTCACATCTTTATGGAATGTAATGAATTACCTTATACGCGCCATACGTAGCCATTGCACAAATCAGAATCATTAGAAGAGAAATTGCTGTGGCAATGCACATATCTGAAAAAGAAACACGTAAGAGTGATTGCAGGAAAAATTCAGAGCTTGGTTCAGTTATTTTGCCATCTGCTTAGTGCTGAGCATCCCAAAGGGCAGGATGGGAAGCGTGGGTGGGTGGGGATGAGCCAGGTGCATCACGCAGCCATTGCTGGAGGAAATCTCTGGCTCCTGTGGGAAATCTCCAAATTATGAGAAGCTAAGACAGAGGTTACATTGCACAAGCCTCCGCAGCCCTGATAAGGCTGGGGAGATGCCGTGAATTGTTCCCCCCCCCCCCCCCTTTTTTTTTTTTTTGAAGGATTTTCAAATATCTGGGGAAGAATGGCTAGAAGACTATTTTGCCTGTGAGGATGACGTCTGTAGTCAGAAAGTGTCGGTGCTGAAGTCAAAGCGTGACCACTGGAGATAAATCTGAGCTTGCCAGACACATGGAGCTCAGCAGGAGCCGGATGCCTGGCTGTTACCAGCCCCTCGGGTACCTTTACATCCTGTACCCAGCTCTGCCTGTTGCGAGACAGCTTTTGGTATCAGGACCGGCAGCTGAAGGCTATCTGTCTTGTGTGAGTCAGCAGGAACCACTGTCACTTCTTCGCCTGTGGTTGCAGACATGCCTCCCAGACTACAAAAGTTTACAGCCTTGGAAAGGATGTCTGCATTGGACTACACAGATAAGTTTAAATTAACCTTGGGGAGGTCAGGATCTTCTCATTATTGCCACACCTACTCTGCAACTAACCTAAAGAATGACCAAGCTGCCATGGGTCAGGAGAGGAAAAAAAAAAAAAAAGAGAAAAAGAGAGGAGAGAATGAACACTGTGGCTTGTTTTTGCAGTAACAGCTGCCATGTATCATTGCTCACATCTTTCTAAACACTTCAGAGAAGCAGAAATGCATTTTTAAACACAAAACCAGACAAGGCAAGTAGAGGTATCTTACAACAGAAATAATGTACTCCAAACTTTCATTTCAACCAGGAATACTACAGAGATACACGATTTGTTAATGGAGATGTATGTGTGTCAGGAAAGATAAGGTAGTAAAGGAAGTAAAATATTCTTTACAGTTTTGATTGGGGTATTACAGGACTCCTGTCTTTTTCTTCTATTGCTGCTGAGCTTTCAATTAACTTTTTATTAGATTTAAGAAGTTTCTAAGCCACGGACAGCTGGAAGGAGATCCTGGGGGGAAAAAAATTATGTATGTTTGTTCTTTTCCTATACACCTCCCTAGATATAATCACCGGCCTTAGGATGCCAGAAGTGAGAGGCTGTATTTCTGACCCTGCCCTGACAGTAGGTTTGGGAGCACAACTGAACATTGCAACTATTCTTCAGAGGCTAAGCACAAAGAGGAGAGAGGAGGCAAGGTATTTAGGACATGACTTGTAGAGGTCCCAGCTCTGTGAGTATCCATGAGATACCTGCTGCTCACAGTGCTCTTACCATGTGCGTGGAAACTGCCTGTCTCCGTGAGGTATTTGGGGGACTTGAGACACAGAAATGCTGTGTTCAGGCTGCTCACTGCCTGACTTTGGAGGCGTTTGAAGTGTGAAGATGCCTCCATTTGACCACAGTGTTGACATGACACCTAACTCTAGCACTTTCTGAGGAGCATCCCACAGCAAGGGACAGTCCTTCACCTCCCTGTCTGCATCCAGAAGTGGCCCTGCACAGGTGCCTGGGAGCCTGCAGGAAGCTCCCTGAAGGGGCCTGATCTGGACAGGGACTCCAGTGCAGCAGAAGAGACCCTACTGCAGGCTAATTCCTGATTTAATGGATGGAGCCTCTTTCCTGGGCACTTTTAAACTCTTGTAGTATGACAAGGAGTCCCCATTTCCTTACTCACGGTGCTTCCTACACAAAGCTTCACACATGCTGGCTTGTGGATGCCATGGGGGGACACACAGGCTCCTTGTTTGTAACGCGGGAGGGGATGACGCCTCAGTGCTTCCCAAATCTCGCTTCAACCCAAATTGCTTTTCAGAGGCACCTTCTTCTCCTGATACTCATCTCATACATCCAGCTTGGACAACTGAGCTATGCTACCATGAGCAAACTCCAGCTTTTTAGGAGCTGTAAGGCCTGCAGTGTTCCTGTTGCAGGTGGTCTGGATTCTGTCCTCGAGAGAAAGAAGGACCCACAAAATGAACCTGTGCTAATAACAGTTACTGCAGTCTGCTCGTATGCTCTTATTTGTGTGGTTGTTTACTCTAACTGCCCCCCGCGCCTCCTGTGAAATCAAAATAATGTTGAGCACTCCCAGTGCAATCAAGGTTATGAAAGAAAGGAGAGATGTGGGAACGGCCGTCTGTAGCCACCAACCTCAATTGAACCTCTTGAAAAAGAGCCTGTTGGATCGACATTTTCATTTTAGCCATCAGTTTGAAGCCACTGCGTGCTTATTTATTCTGCCCATTCATAATCCCAGTCCTTATTCCCGGTCTCAAGGGGAAGCTGCTGTCATTGCAGCTCGCAGCAGACACAGCAGTTAGGGCCTGGCTGTGCTGGTGATCCTGGCAGCTCTGGTTCAGGGCCAGAGCCCAGCGAGCCTGGTCCCTGGTGCCACTCGAGCCGTGCACAGCCGTGCCAAGCCTTCGTTGGCCCAAGCTCATCCTTTCCCATTTAAGGTTTCACTGGGCTTTTCGGGCTGTGTCAGCTTCAATTAATGAGAGTGAAACCAGATATGTAGCACACTGAATGAGACGCTAGCAGGGAGGTGTGATTTTTTCCCCAAAACACGCTGTACATCCCATGGCACTCATGACTAGATGAGCTGTACCTGCACCACTGCAGTGTTTATAAGGCCTGCTGCTCTAGAGGGCTTCTTGAGGTTTCTGTTTGGTTTTAAAGAAATGGAGTTAGATTTTTCTCTCTTGAGCCTTGCGGGGAGACATCTTTCTGCCTGTGATAACTTCTGCTTCCTTCACAGGGAGACAGCGAGGAGCCGCAGCAAGGCCATGACCTCCCATCCTCCAACTCCTCCCCTGCCCACCCTGGAGGGACCGAGAAGATGCTGAGCAGCAGCCTACAATCCCCAGGCAGTTATGTCTACCCTCCCAGCCGTATTTATCTGGCAGCCTGGCCCTGTTACAGCCCGCTGAGGATTACTGCCTCTCTGCCTCCTCCAGCCTCCCTGGGGGAGCTCTGTGCCCCTGCTCCCAGCATCGCTCCTGGGGCCCAACCCCTGCATCAGTGGCATTTTCTGTCCAGCAAAAAAAGAAGGCCAGTAAGAAGGAAAGAGAGAAGAAAAGAGTGAGCTTTCTGCATCTTTGAGTCCAGCTCATTTACTCCAAATGTTAAGATGTAGCCCCAAATACTGGGGCAGGGGTCTATTTTTTTCCCCTCCCTGTGACATGGGGTTCATGCTACACCAGTGATGTTGATGCAGAGGGGCAGGGAGGGTACCTGCTCCCTTGTACCCCCCCAGTGGAAGTCCAAGCCTGATATTTATAGGTTTCCTTATAAAAATACATCTATTTTAAATATTGTTTTTTTTGCGCCCTGGGGTGCATGTCACATTCTGCAAGGAGACCATCCCACCAGCCTGCCCACTCTTCCAACCCTGTACAGAAACCCCTCGCCCCATCTGCACATCCCTGGGCAAGAACACCAGCTGATTTTGGACTGATTTGCTGACACTGGTGTCAAAGTTCCCATGGGTTCCCACAGGGCATAGGCAGGATTTCAGTCCTGGCTGTCATATGGGTTAGGAAGGATCACACACACCTGTTACCATGAGGGCAGTAAATGAGAACAAGCAACACTCCTTGCTCATTTGGGCTTTAACACATCAGGATCATAGCCTGCACACATGAAGAAGTTGATCAGGAGTTTCAGGTGAAACCCGCTGGGAAGCCAGAGTGACTTACAGGGCTTTTCCATCTCCCATACAGGGATCATCATGCTTTTACCAGTAAAAGCATTGCATAAGGCAGCTCACATGTTTCTTTCTTGTTTTTCCCAGTCTGACTTCTAGTTCATAAACTCCCCCAGGCCCTGAGGAAATAATGGAAAGAAAGATGAGGCTGAAAGGGCTCAGCTGAGCATCCAGCAGAGAAGAGGAAGCCCAGAGCACTGCCGGTTCCCAGATGCACGCCTCGGGGCGGCAGCCAAGCCACATGCCCCTGTCACCCAGCACATCTATCTGCCACAAGGCAAGACCTGGCAGATGCTTTTTCACCCATTGTTTCCCTTTCCAGAATAGAAAGAAAAAGCTCTGCCCTACAGCTTTTTCCAAGTGCTCAGGTAGATACTTCCTCTGCTTAATCGACCACTTGGTGCAGAGCCCATGGCAATGCCCTGGGGACCATGCTCCAGCCTAAATCCTGAAGTTAAGGGTAAGCAGCCATTTGCATAAGAACTGGTGCTGCACTGGCATTTTCAAACGTTTCACAGTTGACTGGCTCTGGCTCTAAGTGTGACAGACAACTGTGACACTGCTGGAATAGAAAACTGAAAATTGTCCATAAACCAGGCCTTAGTACAGTCGTAAAGAAATATGAATACAAATATGGGGGGAATTTCTTGGGAGCCAAGGGAAAATCTGACATCAACATCAGGTGAGCCTTACCTCCACTACTATGACTCAGCTGAAAAGTTTGTTTCCAGCTAATATTTGCAGAGGTTTGACCAAGTCTATTTGAGGAGTGAGGGAAAAGGAGTGACAATTTTACATGCAAAATCTGTGGGTTTTTTTTTTTTTTTGGATTGCTATGGATAAGGGTAACCAAAGCAGCAGAGAATAAAAGTTACTAATACTTCCATCATTATTTGTCAGTACAAGCACAGAATCACCGAATGGTTTGGGTTGGAAGGGACCTTAAAGCCCACCCAGTTCCAGCCCCCTGCCATGGGCAGGGACACCTCCCACCAGACCAGGTTGCCCAAAGCCCCATCCAGCCTGGCCTTGAGCACCTCCAGGGATGGGGCATCCACAGCTTCTCTGGGCAGCCTGTGCCAGGGCCTCACCACCCTCTGAGTGAAGAATTTCTCCTAAGGCCTAATCTAAACCTACCCTCTTTTAGTTTAAAGCTATTCCCCCTTCCCCTATCACTACACCCCCTGACAAAAGTCCCTCCCCAGCTTTCCTGTGGCCCCCTTTAGGTACTGGAAGGCTGCTGTAAGGTCTGCCCAGGGCCTTCTCTACTCCAGGCTGAACAACCCCAGCTCCCTCAGCCTGTCCTCATAGGAGAGGTGGCTCCAGCCCTCTGGGCATCTTCATGGCCCTCCTCTGACTCGCTCTAGCAGGCCCATGTCCTTGTGCTGGGGGCCCCAGAGCTGAACGCAGGCTCCAGGTGGGGTCTCATGAGAGCAGAGCAGAGGGGGACAATCACCTCCCTCGCCCTGCTGGCCACTCCTCTGCTGATGCAGCCCAGGACATGGTTGGCTTTCTGGGCTACAAGTACAGGTAACAACTTTGGGACCTTCATTAGTGTGAAAGTCAATGTATCTTACTGTATTTTGTACTCATGGTTTCACATCTAAGAATTTCAGCACACGTATCTAACCTAGGAAATATATACTCAAAAACAGGCAAACAAAACTGGGACAAGGGAAGAACTTGTGAAAGTTTGTTTGATGTTTTACTTCACAAGAAAGTGTTTCCTCTGATTTGAACAGATATAGTAATATTGAAAAAAAAAAAAAAAAAGAAACAAATTTTCTCTCATGCTGGCTATTTCCAGTGACTATAAAAGCCAGCAGCCTGATTCAGCTGCCTTACTTGGTAAGGCATTAAGCTAGAGGGAGTCAAAGAATAAAAGGAGACCTTAATTCACATGTTCGTTCATAATTTAACTGCCTGAGAAACGTTCCCTCTACCAAATGGAAATGAGGTTGCCTGGCCCACAAGCCATCCTTTTACAGCCTTTCAGGGCTCACTTCAGAAACCTGAATAAAAAATACAGAAAATACAATTTTCAAGTGTAGATGGAAATCCCCAATGTACTTGATCTGACAGCTATTGCATTACAAAACAGAATTACTATTTTAAAGCCTTGGGCACTGGCAGGCCTCTGATGTTGGCTATATAAAACCACACTGACAGACAGTCATTACCAAGGTTAATCTCTGAGAATTAGGACACGGCAGTCAGTTTTAATATGTCAGGATCAGCTAGGAGCCCATCTGTATGTATGACGGTCCCTACTTCCTTAAATCCAGTTATATAAAAAGATTTTTAGTCCAAAGGTGTTGGTGCTTTTGTCAGTGAAGACACAATAAAGTAGCAATTGCCCCCTGTTATTAAATGTAAGCCTTCGAGGCATATCTGCACTAAAGAACTTGTGGAAATAAGCATCCCTTAACAAATAACCCAGCAGCTCTGACACACCATGGTCATAATTATTTTTCTCATGTGTGGAGCTATTCCTTTTCCTGCTGATATTTTTATTGGCTTCAGCGGGAATGAGTTGGAACCTTTTGCTGTAGATGTGTGGCTCTGAGCAGCAAGGCACCAGTGGGACTGATGGGAGCCCTTATTTCAGATTGCAGTGGGAAATGTTGAACATAGCAATCTTGTGAGCAGAAAAACAAATACGTAGACATTTTTTTATCAAAAACACATACAAGGGAAAATCTTCTAGGTACTGCTCAAACAGTTAAAACAAACAAGCAGACCAAACACCACCAAATCATTGCCCTGAAAATAAAACTGCCATGGAAGAAAGAAGCATTTGCAAAGGGCAGGAGGTTTTTGCAGGAGAAATAAATGGCATTGAAGATTACTATGGCCTTCCATGAGAAATAACAGCCCTGTGTTATCTCTATACATCTATGACTGTACAGTTAATGCTTACTTTTGCATCTGTCACTACAGGTTGGGGCAAGTCATGCCATGTGCACGTAGGGGTGTAAATGAATGACCATATTCAGATGGTTATAGAAATAGCAGCACATGGTCTTACGTGTGTGCAGCCATCGCAGGGCATGGTGCTCAGAGGCCCAGCATTCCCTGAATTTTCCAACCCCCCTGGGGCTCTCAGCATTGTGCTGGGGAATAATATCTGCACGTCTGGGGGCTGGCTGTGCTCTGTCAAGCCAGGAAACAGCACAGGGAACAGGTAAGGCTAGTAGTGGGCAGCCAGATTGAACTGTGCCACAAATACATCTTTCACAATAAAAATGCATCTGTAAGGTACCAAGAGGAAGAAATAATTAACGGTCAATAATTACTGAAACAATAGGACAGCTACTTAAATGCTGGAGCAATAGATGTTAGTGCTTAGACAGCCTGTACTTACTGGCATCATCCATAAATTCAAATTCACCCCCTAATTCGGCACTGGTGAGGTGGTACTGGTCAGGGTCGGTCAGGGCGCTCAGCAGAATCAGCAGTACCACCGAGTTGATGATCTATGGAGAAGAAGGGAGAAGGGTCAGGCTGTGAAAGCAATCCATAATGAAACTCTGGGCAGGACGTCCCACCACAGGCTCTGCTGCCGACTGACGCACTGGCTGTTTTCCAGCTGCAAAACTGTAGCATTTCACTAACACCAGAATTAGTTCCTCTAGGTTTGTGTGGGCAGGATATATTTCTTTCCCAAGTGGCAGGAAAATTAAACAAAATGTGCGTCACTCCTTTTCCTTCAGACTCTCTCCCACAACATCAGACAAGTTATCTCTGTTCTTTCAGATTACAGAACATGTTAACACAGCCATTTTTTTTTTTTTTTCTGTCAAAAAACTCCAAATCAATTAAAAACAGTAACTTTGTGATTACTACAAATGAGTGCTGCAGTGAAGGTTTACTAGCAGGGCAGAGCTGGAATTGGTGATGTGCCCCATTAAAGTGCTAGATGATCAAAGAAGGGCTTATTTGCTGGAAGAGGCTGCATTTGAGAAGAGGCTGTGAATAATGAGCAGGTTCACATGAGCTGCTAAATCAGGAGGCTTTGGGGGGACAGGAGTAGGTGGCACCATGAGCCCAATGCCTGATGAACACATTTTGTGGCACGTGGCATGGGGAGAAGTTCACACCCAATAAGACTTGCTCTATGAAGCTCAATAAGTGAATTAAATGCAAGAACATAAGATTGACTGAGAAATTCTGTAGAAACAGATTGTCAGGTATGAGTGGAATGCAAAGGTAGGGAAGAGCTGTACTTTGAAACAAATCTGAACAAAATACTTATAGCTCTTTGAAGTGATGAGGAGACTAATTGCAGGGAAGAAGATTGCTCAGCATGAAATAACACTGTCTGGCTAAAAGATTATTATGCAGAAGTAAGAAGATAACTGATCAACAGGAAAAAATGAAGAAAAGAATGCTGATTATAGAATATGCTGGGAAAGATGGATTTGTATTGCTCTGGTTCGCACTTTGAAGTCATCTCAATTTGATCACAGGTTAGTAACAGCAATAAAAAGGTGTAGAACGAGCTATAATAAGATATGAACAGGCTAGAGAATTTTTTGGGTAAGCTACATGCTTTTTGATGGGCAAATTCTGCTGTGTTTAGCTGACATCAGATTTGTTAACAATGTTCTTTGAAAAATTGTTAAGAATAGATTGAGTTCACAAGACAGGGAAAGAACACATCCAGTTTATACCTTCACAAAGCAGAAAGGCCATAAAAAGAATTTCTGCCTAGACTGTACTATTTGAGAATAAAATAAACCCAGGAACAGACAATCAAGTGGTCTCCTTGTTGGCACTTAAAATTTGTACGGTCATAAGCAACAACCTCCATGGGTTTCTCAAGGACAAGCCACATTATCTCATCCTATTCACCTTCTCTGACAGGTAAAATAAGCTTTGTGAGCAGGGGAAAAGGAGTAGATAACTTTTTGCATCTTAGCAGGCCTCTTGACATAATGAGAATCTTGGTAGTGAGCAAGAAAAACCTGGTCTGGTTGAAGGTGCAGGAAGGTGAGCGCACATCCAGCTGCATGGCTGGAATGAAAAATAGCTCTCAAGGATTCACAGAAGATATATTGGTTAGGGGTTCTCCAGTATTGTTCAAATGGTATTTCAAGTAACTTGTGAATTGTGTCTTTCTTCCATTTCAGCCAATTCCAAGATGTGAGGACACTGACCAACTATGGCAGAAGTCAGACAAATAGAGAGTAGCGCACCTCATTTGTGACAAACACCTACAGAAGACCAAGAGTAGAGATAACTGAGCAGGCAACAGTTCCTCAGAAAGGAGTCCTGGGAGTTACAGTGAATAAACTGAACGTGATTCAGCACTGTCCCATACCTGCTGCAGGATCCTGGGTATTAGATGCAAATTGACCTCCCACATGCCCTCCGCAGGGGCTCTGCAGGAAGGGTGCAGTTCAAAGCCCTTCAAAAACATACCAAGAAAAACCCTGTGGAGGATCCTACAGCAGAACAGAGGGTGATCAGACATCCAGAATGTGTGACTGACAGTGGAAAAACTGGGATTGCTTAGTCTAGTGAAGAGAAGGTGGAGGGAGATACTCTCAGCCTTTCATATGCAGAATATGAAAGGCAAGGAAAAGGAGGCAATAAAATCCTTCAGATCCACTGGGAGATGAGTAAAGTAACAAATTTAAATTACAGGAAAAGGGAATTTAGGTTATGCAACTTGCTGAACAATAGAGGAGATTGTCTAGAAGGGTTTAGGAATCTTCATTACTGCATTTTTTTCGCAGAGCAGTTAGGTAGTTTTGTGTTGGGAATGCTGTTGCCATAGTTTTGGCTTGTCTTTCAAGTCTCGGCTTGGCTTCCAAGGCAGATCACATGAACATCAGGATTCAAAGTAATATTCTATAAATCCTCTCAGTTTTTAACATTATATATAACTTTATGTTTCAATCCAGTTATTGCTTTAAACTCTTCTGTGGAAAGCTTGAGGACAGCTATCAGCAATAAATAAATAAGTGTTACTTACGGAGAGTACTCAAAATAATCAAGCAATCGGAAACTATAAATGCATACTGTTGCTATTTTAAAGGCATGCCAGTTTAATC
Organism: Anser cygnoides; assembly: GCF_040182565.1. Lineage (NCBI taxonomy): Eukaryota > Metazoa > Chordata > Aves > Anseriformes > Anatidae > Anser > Anser cygnoides. Next base: position 140,269,223 of record NC_089874.1, on the reverse strand, counting down.
TTTTGTACAGATATAGATAGGAAGATTCATAAAATACTGACCTAGGCACTCTACTTTCTCCATATGGGTATGTTCAGATTCATATTACATGTTGGTCAGCATAGTCTCTAAGTCTGTGTGTAAAGACACAGGATGTGTTTGTCTGATCTAAAGCCTAGTGCAGTCAGTGGGCATCTCTCCAAGGCTCTTTAGTATATCACTTTCCTGACCTACCAGGTTTTTGTCTTGAGATCCTCATAACGATCTCCGAGCCCCTTCCAAATGTGCTGTTAGCAATGAAAAGTAAAAAAAAAAAAAAAAATACACCGACTGTTTATTTGCTCAACCTTTCTCTCAAGAGAAGATATGTATGCACAGTTGGGTGCCTTGTTAGGGTTTTTCTTTTGTTTCAGCTGTGAAGCAACCATTGAATTTTGAATAATGCTTTAATGCATAAATTTAATGTGCCTAAAAACTTACTGATGTAGCATCTTCTAAGGACACATCATCAAGGAAAAGAGCATAAAGTGAATCCCTGTTGACATATGCAGTTTTTATAAGAGTTGAAATATCTGTTTGAGGAAAAGCAAAGGTTGTTTTACTGCTCTCTCAATAGAGCCAAGATTTCTTTGAAATTTTTTTACATTCCTTCAACAACAAATGATGTAACAACAAATTAACAATGCTTAGAAAACATTTTAATTATGCAATGTTTCAGTCAGCAACTAAACACTGTGCCTCCTTGATGAAACATCATCCTCCTTTTGTGGATTGAGAAACAGAAACATGTTCATGATCATGCAGCAGGGTGGTTGGTGTTAGGTGGTGAGCATAAAATTCAAGAGTTCCCACTATCAAGTCAGAGCTATGACCACGAGGTCCTGCTGCTGGTTATGGCCATAGTTCTACACAGAGTTATAAGAGAGGAACCCCTGAGGCATCAACAGGCCCCAGCTGGGACCTGCCCCTATGCCTGCCCGTGACCCAGGACCCCATTTCAGCTCAGCCCAGGACTGTCAGTCCCCGCCTAAGAAACACCATAGGAGAGCTGTTTTCTAGCCTTGCTGCCTTAGTGAACCCCTTCCAAAGTATGATGGAGCTTGTCTCCTCTCCAGCTGTGTTCCTGGTTTCATCCTCTTTTGCTCCTGGTTGGGCTCCCTGGATAGCCACTAGCCCTGGTTCATCACTGGCTGCTGTGGGGGCTGTTGATGGACCCTGTTACCAGCCTCCAGCTCTGTCCCAGGCTCAGCCCCTGCAGGATGGCACCTGGGGCGTTCTAACAAGAGACTCGATAAAGTTCTCACAGGAAGTCCTAGAAATGTCCAACTGTCCTCCTATCCTGTAATAGAAATAAAATAATAATAAATCCCCAAATCTTGCTGCTCTGGCAAACAGGTGAAATACACCCCCCTTCTCCTCAATGTAGGGAAATAAAAATACTCTGCTTTGTAGAGACCCCAGCATACGTAATGAAAGCAGGACATGTTCTAGAGGAGATATGGAGTCCAAATATTGGAGCATTGCTTGGATTTTTCTAACTAAACATGATTTCAAATACGAGTGGAAGATTTTAAATAGCAACAACTGTGTGAGAGAACATGTACACATGGAGAAGGGAGCAAGGCAACAGGTGCTGAGAGCAGGACCGGCACCAACAGCCACGGTTACTGCTCCCATCTGTACAGGGATAAGGAACCAGCCACTTGTGTATGGTGTGAGGCAGCTCTGCTAGAAGGAACATGCAATGTTTTAGGAAGAAAGGAAGCAACCTCATGTTTACCACAGACAGCATTCAGAGTTTAGAAACTATATAATGTGCTACACTTTGAGACCCCTGCCATCAGTGAGTTAGTTGTCTTCTCTTCCACACCATTTGCTCCAGAGATGAGCAGTGAACTGCAGTGACCCACGGAGATAAAATGCAGAGGAGAGAGAGCAGGTATATCACTGAGCATCAGCACTGTATCAACAGGTGATAAGAAAATGAATACTGCTTTAATTTCAGACCCTTCACAGAGCTGCAGGGTGCATGGTATCTATCCCAGCTTACCTAAAATTAAAATAGCTCCAGTAGCTCCAAAGAGCATGCCATTAATACAGATCTTTTGCTGATACCTAACTGAAGCAAAGGGAACAATATTCAAGCTAGTGACTTACACAGATGCCTGTAAATATTGAAAGAATTGTCAGGAGTGACAATAATGAAATTTCTCCACACCGTCCTCCAGCTTACAGTCAGGAGTTGAAATAAAATTGCTCTGATAAAGGAGTTTAGAAGAGGAGATATAAAGTTTACTTTAAATTGGCACATTGCATTAAAAATACACTGATTTTTATTGAACCCCACAGGGTCAGCTCTACAAATATTCTCGACTTCTCCCAAGACTTCCTGATGCAGTGAAGAGAGTTCCTTACGTTTATGGGAAAAAGCAAGAAGAAAGCTTGCTTTATTTATATTGAGAATTCAATTTAACTGAATCCACGCGCATAAAGTTCTTCACACTGTGCTGTGAAAGATGCCCATAGGCTGTTAATTTTGAGTTTTTTTCGCAGCCTCACTGAGCTCCAGAGGAGCCAGGGCAGCACATTCCCTGCACCTCTGCCATGGTGGAGCACCATCACCCTGTCTGGGGGCCCTACAGCTCCAGAGAGGCTGTAACGGCAGTGAACACCACCCTAATACATAGGGACAAGAACATATGTTTAGATAAGGGAATAAAAACACAAGTCTGCAAAGCTAACCTTTGTTTTTATGATGTAGAAAATAACAAAAAGTTGGATGGACTAAAGGACTATGACCAGTGGGCCATCTGAAGGGCATTGCTAACCAAGACTTCAAAATACAGTTCTAGTGTACTTTTAAAAACACACGAAACTGGTAGATTTAGTTAGTTGCTCTCTACAGAAGTATTATTGAAGCAAGTCACTGATTACATTGATTTCACTAGTAAGAAATTATAAATGTTTTTAATAAAACTGAAGGTAGTCTCAAGCAAAACTCATTATCTATGAGTTTTTAGTTTTATTTTAGTTTTTATTTTTTAATGAGTTTTTTTTTTACCTATTATTAGTGCTCATTATCTAGAGAAAAACAAAAACAAAACAGAAACAGAAACAAAAACAGAACCAGAAGCAACATTTTTGCTCCTTCAAACTAAACTAAAACAGGTCTGTAAATATTTTATAATACTTGGATACTTGAAGTCGGTATTACCATCAGAGAAAGTTAGAATGTATGGAAAATGTCTAGGTAAGGTAACTCAAATAGCCGTAATTCTCTTTATCTACCTTTACCATCCCATTGGGCATATTCTTTGCATTTTTGTTGCATTTTTCTTTTAGCATAAAAGACATTGCCAAGGAAAAGTTTTGTTTATCAAGAGAACACAAGAATTCTACAAAAGAAAAAAAATTAAAGTTCATGATATAACTTAACAGTTCAGGGTAGATTCGTGCCATCTGGGGCTCCTTTCACAAATTTCTTTTTTAGCACTGATAATGAGTTAAGAAGGTTTATGATCTATAGTGCCTTACAGGCAGAATTTTCTATCTATTTATATCCTCTCCCTGCTAGGCAAAGTTTATGTTTTTCTTTTCTGAATTCTGATTAAAGAGGAAAAAAGGAGGCAATTTTAGAAATTAGGTTTTTACAGCTGTTTGACTGTGGAAAGCAGGCAAATGACGTGAGAAGACAAGAAGTGTGTTGGTATGTGCCCAAGTTTCATTACAGATCTCATGGCAGCGATTCAATCGTCTTCCCCCTCAGGGCACAGAGAAGCCAGGAGCTACGTCTGAGCACACGTCATACGGTGGCCTGAACTCCTAGGAGAGGAAGGAGCAGGACAGTTCTGGCTGTCTGAGCAGATACTTCTCGCTCTTTTTTCCACTCTGTAAGCCTTCTGCTTCATGCTATTTAAAATGTATGTACTCTCCAGTGATGTGGCTAGGGACAAGCTGCAAGTGATGCATGAAATAATGAATGATTCAAGGAAGGAAACCCAGTCACACTTGGCTAGCTTTTCACCCCACAAAAGAGTAACAGCCTGAAGGGAAACAGAAAGATGGCCAAGTGAAGTTGGGTTAAAGGGAAATTCTTCATCCTTTTCACAAGTGATATCCATTCATAGACATTATTACTGAAGGTGTAACGAGGAATACAGAAAGGTTGAGATGTTTATTCAGGAAATGCATGTGCTCAGTCCTATTTCCAGGCATCTTATAAAACAAAATATAAGCCCTCATGCTTCAGGTTATTGCCCTAACTTAAAACAGTAGGAGAATAAATGAAAATGTCTTCCCTGCACAAGACATTCTTTCTAACTTCCCTGTGTGGTTTCTTAAAGCACATGTTTCTGGCTGCTACCTGAAACACTGCACTGGAATAGGGAGAACATTAGTCAAACCAGAAGTATCAATTAAGTTGTTCTTCAATATGGAAAAGACAGCTTAGAGTCTGCAATTCTTTTTGCTTGTTTTTTCTTATTACTCATGAGAATTCAAAGAAGGATCCAGGAAGGCTCAGACTAGCATAATACAGATTGCCCATTATAGACAGCATATAATAGAAAGCTGCATAAAATATTTTATTCAGACTTTATATGCAATCTCAACTTTGATTATTATAATGACACTAAGCATTGAACTTTAAAGTCTATGCTGATTAAATTGATATAGGAAGTCCAGCATAATTTATCAGCACCCTTCTATACAAATGACTCAACTACTGCTGGCTGCCAGCCTTTAAACAGTCCTAAAACCCAAACCACCAGAGGCCTGTCACTAATGAAATATGGTAATGACTAAGTGTGCAAAAGAAAAATTAGATGGACAGGCACTGCAGGATGCACACTAGAGATTTCTGCCTCCCTAGAGATAGAGTTTAATTTGTTATATACTTAATCTTAGTCCTATTGTGGTTTAGAGGAATGGGATATTTGTATTCAAATTTATTGGCGGATTCTTTTTTACTTTTGCATTGCATTTAAAGAAAGTTGAAGCTATATCTGATCAAGGTCCTGAAAACGATTGCTGTAGTCTTCTGCCCAGCCTGGGGGAAATTTAATCATATAGCAATGTTCTAGTTACAACAGTGCCTGAACAACTCACAATTCCTACTAAAGCACACCTTGGTTCAGGATGCTGTGGAGAGCTAGAAATGAGTTGGCATGCATTAAAACTTTGTTAGAAAAAGAGTTTCAAATAGTCAGTTGGGATTTGTTTGGTTTCTGTAGGCATCCCTGACTTCCAAATACAGATTTGGAAATACAACTGTGAAAGGTTGAGGGTGGCCCTGCTCAAGTGTCACAGTTGGGGTGATTTAGGGAAACCTCCCATGAGTCTAAACCTTAATTTGCACTCGTGACAGAGGATGGCCCAGTCACTGCAGCTGGAAATGAGCAGGCTGGGTTGCCAGAGGCAGCTGGCCCTGGCTAGCTGCTGGAGTGCCTTACCCATGCCAGCTCATGGTGCTGTCTGTGCCCAGACCAACCTCCAGCCTCTCTGAGCATGAGCTATTGCAACGGTGAGAGGAGTGTGCTCCAGCAAGCCACACACACCTGCTTATTTAACAACCAAACCAACCAAACAAAAAAAAATCACCAAAGCTTTGATCAATTATTCTTACGTAGTCACCACAGGCAATTTCCACAGAAACCAAGCAATGGAAAAGGGCTGTCAAGTAGTACACTGCATCCTCACGTCATTCTGCAAGCCGGGCAGCAATTTAGCTATATAAAAAAGAAGCAGGCACACCACAAAGGATGGTACACTACAGATAATTACCGAAGTAGTAAACAACTTGATCACATTTATCTAATCTGCCTGGGCCCAGCTGTTTCACAGCTGGAAAATGCACCTCTGCAAGGTGAAAATTTCCTGCAAACCCATGTTTCTGCCGAAAGCATTTGTCCTGTGTGAATTAAGTAGCTTAAAGTATCTCCTGACAGAACAAGACCATGCTCAGCACAAGCCAGAAGTGAAGTGAAAAGCAGCCACAGCACTTTAAAAAGCTCTCTAAGCCAGAGGACTAAGATCACAGGAGTCGGAACTGACTGCAGACACACGAATGAGAGCAGATCCACAGGAGGTCCAGAACATTGCACTAGGCTCAAGTCCAAATTATTTCTTCAGTGATGCCTTGCTGGCAGAGACAATGCCTCAGATGGATGAGGAGTACTCTTGCACCTTCAGTAATGAGCATTGCTCTTCCCTTCCTGTTCTGCTGTCCAGAGATATGGGCCTTTAAGCCCCAAGCTCAGCTGCCGAACACCAGAGAAACTTGCATGCATTTTCAGGTTTTGGCCACTTTGAATATCCATAGCTTTATAGTCAAGTCATGAGCCTCACAATAAAATGAGAGAGGAAGTAGGCAATAGAGGAGATTAATTCCTGCCTATTTTGCAACATCCGTTCCATATGTCCAGGAATATATAAGACTAATTGCATTTTCACTGACGTCACTCTTAATCAATGATCAGTTTACAAAGCTTAATGTCTGGCTCAACAGGAAATATATATTAACCTTCAATGGAACTGCTAAACACCTTTTACTTGATTAATGTAATACCTTCTCTCCTTTCTGTAAATATGTTCATGATTTTTGAATGACATCTTTAAAAAAAAAAAAGATAAATATAGTGTACTGTACTTTTAATGTGTTTCTTTCCTGTAACAAGCATTTATCTAATCTTTGCTCCTCTTTCAACTGTCCGTTTTCTCAAAGGAAGGAGAAAACTGTTCCTTGTAATCTCCGAAAATTTATCACCCAATTGAAAGCCTTACTAAAAAAAAAAAAAAAAAGCACATTTTACAAAAGTTTGTATTTTCTGAATTGATAACTATGTTAATTGGAAAAGACAACTCTGTCACTATCCTGAACAGCTAATGCAGATTATCATCTCTAGTTGCAATAATTCATACTGTGAAAAATCCCAGTGTGGTATCTGGGGATACAAGAAAACCTGCATACACAAGATGATTAGAGCTTAAAAAATTGTTTAGAAATCTTTGCGTTTAGTAAATGCATGGGCTGTCCAAAAGATACTTACAAGAAATTTTAGCCTTCCAATGCCTTAAAAAGATTTTAAAAATGCTGATATGTGACAAAGTCTGGGGAGGACTGAAAAAATGCTATTTCTGCTTCTCTGTGCATTATAGCAAACAAGCAAACCTGGAGATTTTCACTCAAAACAGAAAACACAGGTAGTGTTAGATACCAGGTACCTACGAGTCCACTCTTTTTTTGTTGTTGTTGTTTCAGATAAACTTTCTGTCCTCTTCATGCATTAATTCTGTCACCCATAGTTGAGTGATTAGGGTCTTTTCAAGTTGTCTTGTTGATTGTACATTTAAATTTCTCCCACATGGGACTTTATTCAGTATTTTAATTGAAGAAGTCCTGAGGAATGAATTGGACTGAGAAAGAAAGGAAGTGGGATAAAGTCCTGCACAGTAGAAACCTGCCTAGGTTTGTGCGTGGTGGGAAGAATTTATTAAAGAACTTCACCAGAAGCCTTTCATGAAGCAGCCAAGTAGCCATTACATAATTCTAAACTGTCCCTCTATACAAGTTACAATCAGAATATAGTTATTTAGAAGGTCCTCCAGAGCAGATGCATCTTGTTCGTGCGAATGATCAGTGCTGGTCTTTACTCTTTGCTTTATCATGTCTAAAATGCAGACATATATTTTCAGTGTCTTACGGAAGTACCATACAGGTCCTGAGCAGACATTTATGTGTAGGATCATTAATGTATCCCCTGTTCATCTTCAGTAAGATAATGAAATGGATGTGATTCACTCTAAAAGTAAATAACCTGATCCCCCCCTGATTCCAGTGCCAGTTGGGTATTCAACATATACATCAATGATATGTAGAAATCATTGAAAGTAGCACTCATGTTTCTTTTTTCAAAGCAGGAAGGCTCCAAGAGTTACTTGGGAATATTTTTCCGCCCTCCAAGATCTCAGTATTAATTTTATGAAAGAAAGCACAGACAATAAAAAAGATAACAATAATTTTGTAGGCAAGGAACTTGGAACATAAATATTCAGTCATTGCAGCTATTTCCACTACAAGAATCAGGCAGCTCAAGTCATTTCAGATTACGTGCTGACCCCTTCACCTGCCGGTGGAGAACACTCGTCTGCTGCTGACACTGCATCTCCTGCTAAGGGATGGAAATTAGCCGTGTCACTGGCACCACCCAGGTCTTCCCTGTGAATGTACTGCCCAGGCCTGAGCCATGGAGGTGTAATCACCTGGTGAACCCACAGCGAGCCCCATTCTGCAAGATAGTGCCACCAGTACTGGATTGTTAGAGGAGGCAGAAGAGGGACCAGCAGTGCCTGCAGGATAACCCGACCCAACAGCCCAGCTACATCACACTGCCACAACATGGAAAGTGACATCCCTGGCTGGTATGAAGGAACAGAGACTTCAGTATGACCATTTGTGTGCACATAAAATTGGAGAAACTGTATTCTTAGCCAATTTCATTCCAAATAAAAACAAAGAAATCTAAATTCAGGTTTGAAATTACAAGAAATTTCTTCTCAGAAAGAGTAGTTAGGAGTTGGAACAGGTTGCTCAGGGAGTTGGTGGAGTCACCGTCCCTGGGGGTGTTGAAGGAAAGGTTGGACTTGGTGCTTAGGGACATGGTTTAGTGGCTGACATTGGTGGTAGGGTGATGGTTGGACCAGGAGATCTTGGAGGTCTTTTCCAACCATAATAATTTTTATGAATCTATGAAATTTCTAAGTAAAGCACAAGACCTCAAATTTGCATTCATGCAAATTCCCACAACCTGGCCCCAAGATAACAAAGTTCCCAGTTTCCTTGAACCTCAGTTTCTAATGGTGCGATTTCCCCCTTTTCACAATTTTCACAATTCAATTGTGTTTGTTTTTTGTTTTTATTTTTTAGTTTTTCAAAGTCTCCCAATTCTCACAGGTTTGAAAATGATAACTTCACTTTTTTTTTTTTTAAAAAATTTCTTCTGCCTTCCCTGAAAAGACTTTTTCACACCATTCAAGTGACCGACACTTACAACTCCTTGCTGATGTGAGCAGTCCTAGACAGTCTAAAGGTTGCAGGAGTGAGAACAGAGCAGGTTAGAAGGACCTCAGTGTGGGTATATTTTGTTTACATGAACAGTCAGTGCTGATCTCTGCTCCCTGCCAAGTAAGCCAAGATTTCAGTAATCTTCTAATGGGTATTTAAGCACATCGCCATACATGTTGTTTTGCACAGGCCTTGGAAAAGACAAGGGAATAAACATGGCCCAGTCACAAAGTATAGATCTTGAATCTCTTTTTGACATCAGGCCAAGCACACTTTACTGATCTCAGCAGAGATAAGCAACCTGTAAATTCATTGCACAATGAGGCTATAGTAAGCAGTACTTCTCTTTTCTTTACCGTATAAAAAGGATAGTACCAATACATTTTTTCATCCATTAGGACTCTATCCCTTCATTAAAAACAACTGGAATGCTGACAGAAACCATTCAAGTTTTCAACCATCTGCTCAGAAAAATCCAGCACTGAAGCATCACGACTAGCAATCCGTCCTGAGCTTTCCACAAATAGCTCAAACGTTGAAGCCACCCTGGCTAAAAACTTAGGCTTGCTCTATTTATGTTCGTACCACACGTCCTTCAGAGAGTGCCTCCACAATCTGAATAACTGGCAGTCATAAAAGGCTCTTGCTCTTCCATTAGTTTTTTATTTTTAGGCTCCCTCGCAGGGCCCTGGGTTGAGGAGACGGAGCAGTGCTTCAGCACGGGCCGTGCCGGACAGCTCCCGCGGTGGTTGTGGGGTCCCGGCTGCCCCGCATACACGGGGACAAAGCTCCTTCTTCTCCTGTTCCCCCACCACTACCCCTCCCGGATTTTTTTTTCCAGAAAGATGAAAGTTTCATCTTTGCCCCGCGCAAGTCAATGGAAAATAATTGCCGTTGTCCCAGATGGTGCCGGCAGAGCCGTGGGGTGTAAACAAAGCCCCTGCTGCCATGTGTCGAGCTAATGGAAAACCCTTCTGTGGCAATGTCAGCACATCAGAGCTGTTTCTTCTTTGTTTTTTAGATAAAGAAAGGGGAGTGCATTTACTCGGGAAGACAACATGCTGTGTTTACAAGTGCTGTTACCAAAGAGGATATTACTCTGACTCACCGCTACCCACTGGATCACTTGGAGCTAACAAAAACGCCAGCTTTTCATTCTCATTGTCCTTCTTTTTTCCCTACATATATGGCACTTTTAAGACTTTTGTGCCCTAAAGTCTTCTGCTTTATTACTCATGGCCTCAGATTTCATGTTTGATATAATACAAAGAGGTGTAAAGTCCATGCCAGTGGGATGAGAGACAAAGATCAATAACCAGCTGAACTGAACTGGTCCCCAGGTTTCTGAATAAATATTACCCTCCAGCCAGCCATATTATTGCCAGTTTATGAACATTACATTTATCTTCAACATTACAGCATGCCTGAAGTTTTTCTCCCCAGTGTAGCACATCAGCTCCTGAAGTGCAGGCCACTCTGGAGCCCTGCTAGATGTTGCTGTCAGGAATTTTCCTCTGATTGATATTTGGCTATTTCACCCTTTACAAGTTACATTTTACATTGAAGTACGTCAGTGCTTTTTGATAGTATATTTTAAGATGCGTACTATAGTGTAATATCATATAATGCTGTATTACGTTAGTCTAGATGTGGTGCCTATGGCTCTACCAGAAAGAAACTACCGAAACACAACAGCTGCAGAAACATTAGCATTCTGAGATCCATTATATTCTAAAATGAAGCAAAGTTAAATATTTATTTCCCAGCTATTGATATTTTATGAAACCACTGTTCCTGTCCTTCACCTGCAGGGGAAAGTGCTCTGATCACCCAACAGCCCCACCTGCACTCAGCTCCCCTCACTCTCCGTTATTTGAAGGATCCCAAACATACAATTAAAACATTAAAACTGAAGAGCTAAAACATCATCCCAGAGACACACACTGCTTTTTTCCACATTTACTCAGAAATTCTGCCTCCTGAAATTATCCTAACTGAAAACCTGTTCAACATGTGAAAATGTTATTTAAAAGACCTCCCCAAACTTACAAGCTACTGTATTTTTTCTTCTTAAGAAACTCTTTCTGTGATACTGAAGCATTGTATTCATAGTCAGAGAATTAGTAAGACTTGCACTTCACAAGAAGCAAGATATGGAAAAAAAAAAAAAAAAGAAAACTGTTCATTCTCTAGGGGGATTTTTTTTTCTCAAGTAATTTCCTGTAAAGATTAATGGCAAACAGTATAGAGAAAACATATTGGTGGTGAAAAAACAAAGATTTTTTTTAACTTTTATTTGAGGTAACACTCATAGCTCATTTGTGGTTTGAAGTAATACAACCACACAGAATGAATGAATGAATGGAGAGGAAAAATCACCAGCAGGACAGCACCAATTTTTATGTATAAGGTATCAGAACATAATTGATCTGAGATAAAACATTATTTTCTTATATGACTTTGTAAACTAGAACTTACAACCAGGGGCTTAAGGGGCTTATTGACTTAAGGGGCTAGCCCTTATTTACCTCCTAACTTGGTAAGCTGGCAAAAAGGTTTAGTATTTATTATCAACATGCAGCAAAATTTCTGTTCATAGTAGTCAACCTTAAAAATAAAAGTACGTGTGATATATGAGAAAGAGTAGAAAGCAGTGTTATCAGTTAACTGGCATGTTATGAGCTATTGTCAGTTTGAAGTCATTTAGGAATCTGCCCTGAAAAATGTATAAAAGGGAAGGAAGCAAAGTAGGAAGAGGTATAAATCAGGAAAAAATCAATACTTAAAAAAGAACATTTTTAAAGAGGTTTTGCAGAAACGTAGTAAGTGAAACTGGGGCACTGGCATTTAAATGTTAGTAACATGGTAGGTAAAGTCTAAAAAAAAAAGCCCTCAGCCTTTTCTTTGCAACTAAAGCTAAGCTAATGCACTTACTTCCCTCTTCCTTGAATATTTTTAGGTCCACTGAAAAGCTAAAGTATCTGTATCCCTGTCTTTGTGGAGCTGATGTAAAGAGGCTTCATTCAGCTGAAGGCAGAAAGAAATAACAAGAATCCTGGAAGAAATGTTCAGAAGCTTTCAGGTCATATTCAGACTCACTGAAACTCTGTTATAGGTGGGCAAAAAGGGCATCTTTTTCAATGCTGTGATTATTTCGGATACCACGGGCTGTGGATATTTTATTTAACTATTAAACGGGGAGCAAGAAATAGCTGAACTGACACACCATTTTATCAGTGGTGAAATATGCATTTTATAGGACATCATATTTTATGTGATTTCTGGGACATAGATGTCAACCTAGCATTTTAATTACGCTGATTGAATTTATTTAATGAGCTGCCCTACAATGGAGGACAGCCGTACATTTTTCGCTTCCTTCTGAAGGGAATTTCAGCAGTTAGCAAACAAGCCTGGGTCTAATCTGCTTCCGTCTGCAGTGACCCTTGGCAAACAGCTCTGCGTGGCCTTGGCATCAGATGGGGATGGATTTCTCACACCAAGAGACTGGGAAGACAAAACAGGCTGAGAAGCAGCACATCCACATAACCCAGAGCGACGAACCAGCTCTTTTTATTGTTGTGACACATTTGCAAACCCCACAACTACGGGGCTGGCTCTGGAAAAGCTGCTTTTCCTGCACTGCTACCCAAGGGGTTGAGAAAAGATTGCCAATGACAGGAGAGGAGATGGGGGCTTGGTGCATCTCCTCCTCTTTCTCTGGCTGGACAACCGGGTGTCCAGCAATGCCAGGTGCCCAACAGCCTCTGGATGGATGGATGGATGATGACCCATTAAAGCTGTGCCTCAAGGGTCAATCCCTCACTCCTCCAGCCTGGTGGAGGAAAGAAGTCTTCCTGATACACGTCAGAGGCTCCTGCAAGCCTCCAGCCCCCTGTCAGCCAGGCTCGGATGCCATCGACCACCACTTATCCGGCACACGCGGAGCAGCAGTGACGAGAGCACCTGCCCTCTTTGCAAAGCAGCCTCTCAAAAATCTTGAGAGCACAAGATTTTCTGTGCAGCGCGGTCAGAGCCTGAGCAGCCTCGGCGGAGTCAGCGCATCCATGGGGTCGCAGCGCTGCAGTGAGCAGTGAACCCTTGCTCCGAAGTTTGGGGAGCCGGGACAAACCCTCACGTCTCGCATCTTCTCCACCAAACCTGCTTTTTGCTCGAGACCCCTGCTTACCTTTAAATCCACACGGATTTCCTCTCTTGCTGTCGGCAGATTTCCACCACCGGCCCTGCCAAGGAGCGGCGGAGAAGCGCCGGACCCTTATCGGGGCTCAGCCGCGCCTGCCCGTGTCGGGACCCCCCCAAACCCCCTCTTACCAGGTACCAGACGCCGAGGATGATGGTGCCGGTGCGGACATGGCAGCAGAGGCAGCAGCTGTTGGAGTAGAAGCGTGCCCAGGGCGAGCTCAGCATCTCCGCGGCTCCTCCGGGCTCCTCCGGGCTCCGCGCAGCTCCGCACCGCTCCGCGGGGGCGGAGGCGGGGCCGGGCCGGCCCCTCCCGGCGGGCGGGACCCCCCTGGCCGGGCACCCAGCACGAAACATCCCCCTCCTTCCCTAGTAGATAGGGCCGGAGACGATGGGGAAAATCTCAGCATCGGCCCCGGGTTGCGAAGGCACGAACGGTTGGGGTTTTGCCAGCGTCCTCCCAACCCGCTCCCATAGCTGCTGCCAGCGAGGGGGCTGGCGTTGTGGTGGTTGTTGAGCTGGCACGCAAGTGGCAGAAACCCCACTCTTGCTGGCTGTAGTCAGTGCTCTGACGGTGGGGGAACTGCAGCAGGAGTAGGGACCCCCTTCTGGTGGTCAAACAGCAGCCCCCATGCAGGCAGAAGCTAAGCTTCCTACCTAGCGGATGGCTTTTTCATCATCATCGTCAATCGTAATATTTTTATTCTTATTCTACTTCTTGAGACTTGTATCATTTTCTAGAGGAAATAACGGAGAAGATTCGACCAGGAGGTCTGCACGCCTGTCCTGACCCCGAGAATAATTCAGTCGCCGACATCTTATCTTGGCTACTTCCCAAATTGCGCAATGTATCATCAAAATATAACGCTGAAGAGTACTCAGATGTTTCCCTATATGGTTGCTTTGGGGCTCTTTTTTATTGCATACATACATCTGCACCGAACAGAAACTCCCAGATAAAAGCTAACTTGGCACAGAGGAACATTTCTAACTACGCCTCATCCCTACTTGTAAAACCACTGTAGTAAATTAAGTTAAAAATCCCTTAAGTAGGACCTTTCTACAACCTCAGTTTTTACCTTGCCCTTACCAAAAAAAAAAAAAAAAGTGAAAAAAAAATTATTGTGTATAGAAAAGCCACTTGGCACTGAATTTGTAATTTGGACTATATTATGTGCATAAACTAAAAATTGTATTTTCAAGATTCATATTGAAAATTGACACTAAAATCTATTAAAGTGGAACATGCATAATGGGCAAAAAAAAAAATAATCCAAGAGAGCAGAGAAAAATCCCAGGCAATGTGCTCTGAACTATCTCGCCAACAACCTTGACAGACCTCTGTCTTTAATACCAGAAGGTATGCAAGTTAGAAAGATTAAAATCTTGTATACCCGACTTGTGAGAGTATGCGGAAGGTAAGAGCATTTGCTTCATTAAGGTTATCTGAGCAAGGACCTTTTCAAAGCAAAGGGGATAATAAGCAAAGGTGTGTGATAAACAAGGACACCCAGGCACAAACCCGGAGGACAAGGGATAACGGAGACAATGCCGAAGACCCAAAGTCTCCAGTTACAAACGGATGGGCCATTGAGGAGCTCCAGCATTGCTTTGGAGAGGGGCCCCTGGACTTTGTGACTGATAAGAAGGGGAAACAAAAGGGACCTGAGGAGCTGGGGGGGGGGGGGGGGGGGGGAGGGCTGTGGGCCTGTGGTGTCAGTGGCTGGAGCCAGCGGGTTCTTGTGGTTTCCCATCAATGGCTGTAATCCAGATATCCTCTGAAGAAAAAGGAAGAATGAGAAAGTGACCATTAATTACTTCAAAGCAGTTTCCTGTACAATTATAAATTTCCATTCAAAAAGCCTGATGGGAAAGATGCGGAAACATCAGGGTTTACATCACACTCCCCATTTATAATCAGCTCTAGGGGGTCCAGAGTAGTACAAATCCTAGGCAGGGTTTAGAGAAATGATGAAGCCCAATCTGCTCTATTTATATTTCTGTGGTGTACAAGATACTTTGCAGATGGAAGACCTAGTCCCTGCCTTGAAGCACGAATAGTCCTTGGCTCTAGTTAGTGGCTGACGGGGCACAGGCACAAGTGCTGCTGTGTGCTTGTAGAGGCCCCACCAAGCAACCCCATCTCTTGCCCCTTGCTATCAGCTGTGGTGGCAAGGACGTAGCTGAAAACTGCATTAAAACAAACAGATGCAAGGAAGGAAAAGTGGGGGTCATGGCAACACAAGTTACAACATGAGGTTTACTGTGCTCCAACGCACAATCCATTTTTCTTTCACACATTAGAACTAGTTGCTGGTACTCCTCCTCCTAACTTTTCAATACTTTTCTGAGCAAGTCTGCTTCTGGACAGGTGGCTTGGAAGCTGCACACCTTCTGTCTGCACTCACAGTCCACAGAGATGGTGGAGCATGGTTCAATTGGCCTTGAATAATTCAATTACACTGCACCCGGTGTTGCCTGCAGCACATACACAAAGGGGTGGTTGGAGGGAGTGCTCTTAGGAGCACTGCTGATGCTCAGTAGGATTAGCCCCATGCTCCGGGGTGAGCAAAGAGGTTGTTAATTGTTTTGTATTTAGCCAGCTTAAGACAAGATAAGAAAAGGGTTAAATATTGTCCAGAAACCAAGGTCTAGGTATTGTCCATGGGCACAGGAAAGTGACAACATTGGGAAATTGGCTGATTGTATTAAAGAGCAATTTTGCTTAAGTTCCTGCTTGGCCAGGTCCAGAGCCTGTGTTTCAGGATGGCTGCAAATGATTTAAGTAACCAGGGCTACAGAAATAATTAATGCAATCAAGTTTAAAAAATAAACAACAACAAAAAAACACCACTTTCTAGGAAAAAAAAAAAAGTCTCCTTCCAATAAATACCTGACACCATCTCTGTTTCACAGAGAAAGACAACAGGCAATAAAATAGGACTGCTGCTGCAATTCAAAATGAGTTCAAAAGGTCATTCATTCTCCTGGTTTGAGTAAAACAATTCAAGGTGAGAACAGTATTTGTCTCCAACACCTTGCAACTCAACATACATTTTAAAGACATATAAGAGAGACATCACACTGACACAGCTTGATGTACAGCCGCTTACACAGAGCTAGTCAAATTCCCTTGATCCAGTACCAAAAAATGAATAATAAGCTGTTACCTGTTTTTATTGTTGTTTTGTCTCTCTCTCTCTCTCTCTCTCTCTCTGTCTCTCTTTCTTTCTTTTGTTTTCTGTGTTCTCTATTGACCTTTAAAAATTGTTAGAAGAAGTGCCTGGACCTCTTTATTTCATTTCTAGGGATTTTTATCATGATTGGTCTTATAGCAGATGATAGCTCTAGTCTCATAGACAACTGATATACTTACACATATTCTTTAACGATGGTAACCAGCATTTGCAACACCAGTTTCCTGGGTCACTGTTTCATAATCCTGTTTTAAAGTCACTGGTTTTAAAATATGCATCATTAAAATATTTTGATATGTTGCCTTTGTAAATCAGGAAAACCCAGAGCCCAAAAATTCTCCAAGAAAAGGGTCAGCACTATTACACACTGAATATACGCCTACCACAGTGCCCATACCTCCTCTCTTTTGACAAGGCTACAGGGGTTAACACCGTAACCAACAGAACATGTACCTACTACAACCTTCACCTCTTGTCCCCACAAAACACAAAAACAAGAGCATAATAGCTGTTTAAGTCATTTACTACATTTTAGAATGCAAGCAAATGATTCAGATTGTATGAGCAAGGACGAAAATTACTGCTGCAGGTGCCAATAGGTTCATAAATCCTAAAGGCTTCATCCAGACATGAAAAGAGCAGTACAGTGTTTGCTTGACATAGTGTGGGCATTTCCCTATTTCAGGAGTTAAATTATGCATCAGATAGATTTGATCTCTTATAGCTTGCTCCAGTTCCTCAACAGCATCAGTTGAGCTCTGGCATTTCCCTTGCACAAATCTTTGGCTCACCGTGCCAGATCTCTAAAGGGCCTTCCATCCCATTCTGCCTCTCCTTTGTCTTTCTGGAAGACCTGTAAATCCTAGTAGGGTGGGAGCATAGATAATTTTCAGACCTTTTTGACACTATTTTTAGCTTACTGTGCATCATTCCTTCAGCGTGCTCCCCCAGTATAAAATACAGAGATCCCACCTTGACCAACAGGATGCCACATTGACAGTGCACTGCAAGGGCAGGACTAGGGGTGCCATGGCCATCAAGAAGGAGATACCTTTGGGGTGCCCTCAGAGGGTTGGATTCCTGACTATGTTACTGAACTGTGTATGTTGACCAAAGTCCTGCCATGACAGACAGAGGCCTGGTGGTCTCCCCCACCCCCATAAATCTCCAGTGACACTGCAGGCTCACACAAACAGAGATAAAGGGAACAAAGGAATGCAAGAGTTAAATAATCTCAAGGATAAGGAGGTGCTAGACACCGCCTGGAGCATGAGCTGAGCACCAGCTGATCACCAGCACCAGATTCACATTTAACTGGTTTGAAAGGGCTGAACGTGGGGCATAAGAAAAGGTATAAAAGAAGTAATCACCTACTCCCTGTGTGGACTCAGACTCTCCATCAGCTGGCCTGTGGACAAGAACCCACCCATCAGCAGGGACACCCCTGGTGCCAACTGCCAGGGAAGAGGTGGGTCAGCCTGGTGTGGTTTGAGCTGTGTGAGCAGAGCCCAGAAGCCTCCCAAG
Organism: Anser cygnoides; assembly: GCF_040182565.1. NCBI lineage: Eukaryota > Metazoa > Chordata > Aves > Anseriformes > Anatidae > Anser > Anser cygnoides. The sequence goes on along the minus strand of NC_089874.1, from coordinate 140,251,262 downwards.
GTTAGACCAGAACCACCTCCATATGGCTCCAAAAGGGACCCACTGCTGGCCAGAGCCAAGCCAGTGAGCAACATCGGTTGTGCTTCTGGGAGAGCAGATTGAAGAAAGGAAAAAAAAAAAAAAAAAAAAAAAAAAAAACCTGCTGTGCAACAGCAACTGGGAGAGTGAGGAGTGAGAAGCAGCCCTGCAGCCCCCCAGGTCAGTGCAGCAGGAGGGCAGGAGGTGCTCCAGGCACGCAGCAGAAGTTCCCCTGCAGCCTGTGGAGAGGCCCCCGGTGGAGCAGGCTGTCCCCCTGCAGCCCACGGGTCCCACACGGAGCAGATCTCCACGCTGCAGCCCGTGGAGGAGCCCCCGGTGGAGCAGGTGGATGTGGCCTGGAGGAGGCTGCGGCCCATGGAGAGCCCCCGCAGGAGCAGGCCCCGGGCCGGAGCTGCAGCCCGTGGAGAGGAGCCCACGCAGGAGCAGGGGTCTGGGGGGAGCTGCCGCCCGTGGGGGACCCGTGCTGGAGCAGTTTGCTCCTGGGGGATGGACGCCGTGGTACGGAGCCGTGTGGGAGCAGTTCCTGAAGAGCTGCTGCCTGTGGGCAGCCCCCGCAGGCTCAGTTCGGGAAGGACGGCATCCGTGGGAGGGACCCCATATTGGAGCAGGGGCAGAGAGCGACTGTGAAGGAGCAGGGGAGATGAAATGTTAGGGACCAACTACAGCCCCCATTCCCCTGTGCTGCTTGAAGGGAGGACTTAGAAGAGGGTGGATGGGGGGGGAAGGCATATTTCATTTGTTTTTAGTTTCTCACTGTTTTGGTCCGTTGGGAGTAGGCAATAAATTACATTAATCTCTCTTTGCTGAGTCTGTTTTGCCTCTGTGGTCGGTGAGCAATCATCCTGCCCTTATCTCAACCCCTGAACCTTTTTTTTCATCCTGTTTTCTCCCCGATCTGATGAGGAGGGGGAACAAGAGTGTGACATGGAGGTGCTGAGCTGCCTGTTAAATCACCACGACATGAAAGTTAAGAATATAAAGAAAAAGCCTGAAAAGTACATCTAAAGATTGAGCACGATAATATGTAAAAGGAATGTTTACACATTGTACCTTGCCATGCTGCAGTGGTTCTATAATGTTAGTCAGTACTTTAGCAATAAAGAACAATTTCTCTCCCCTTTTACCTTGGGGAAGTCCGTGAACTTCTCCAATACTTTTATTTCTCTTGGCTGAATAGAGCTAGTGAACCTTGTGCCCCATCTCATGCCCAGTGGAGAAGAACAGCTTTGACTTTTCCCCTTCACTGGCTCAGAATGCTTGGCTGTCCCAACCCAGTGCAATGGGTACTTCAGTCACCTCTGTGGGCACGTTTGTCACACATGGACTGCTCCCATTTGACGAGCATATGGCCAGAAGAAAGCACAAGCTAGTGTGTGCTGGCTCCTCTTGCACAAGCCTTCAAGTCTCATCTAACTGCCCTTGTATTTAAACCAGTAACTTGTACCCATCTCCTGAGAGCTCCCTGAGAAGGAACCAGTCTTCATCCAAAAGACAGAGAGAAGTGGAGACACCACCACTGATCGTAGCAGCTTGGTCTCAACCCGTTATCAACCCCACTGATAAGCCCAGATGTCTTATATCCAACACAAACTTGTCACCTCTTTCTCTGCCAGGCGAATAAGCCCTTTAGCACCTAATGTCTTGTAACTTATACTCTGCAATGAAGTCTTTTCCAAATCTTTTTGTCAAATTAAGTTTCTACCAGCCAAATACTACTTCCAGTCCCTTAAGTATATATTTATTGCTTCTCTCAGGTCTGCATCTAGACAGTGTTGTAAGAGCCTTAAAAATTGCAGACATCAGGCACATTATTTACTAAATGGACACAGGGTTGGTATTGTGCCCTCATTCCTCCTCACTGTTCAGATTCAAACATCCCAGGGTTTACACTTGACCTTTCACTATGGTGACCGAGTAGAAGGTCACACTTAGGGCATTTTTTTTTTTTTTTTTTTTTCCTTTTAGCCTGAGCAGTTATGCTGGACACAGTATTAAGCCAGCTGGTATAGGTGGGTACATTTTATCCATAGTCTGCAAACAACCAATTCTGAAGCACGACATACAGCATATTAGGATGGGATTCTAGCTGTTGGATAAAGAGGTTGTTACATTGCCAACAATGCCATGCTGCTTGCCAGATTGCTTAAACAAAGGAAATCTAAGTGACAGTTTTTAATACCGTGGTGAGTTTGCGGTCAAAGAGGTCACAAGCCTTTTATTGATGGGAGAGGCAGACCTTCTAAGAAAAGCTATTGTACATAAAGAGTATTTACTTCCTCTTAGTTCCATTAGTTAGATTAGTTAATTTTTAATTTATGACTTTGAGTATGGCTCAACACTGGGAATTTTGCCAAATTTTATTCCCTTTTTCTTTATGTGATAACAGGTTTCTCCCCTTCATTTAAAGGCTCAATTTTTAATTTTTATTAATGCAAAAGAATAGATGTTCCTCCCAATTTTACTCATCAGTCTTATGTTTACATAGTTGTAAGGAAAAAAAAATAAACCTAAGAACTATCAGAAATCATGACCGTTTGGTCTTTTAATACTGACCTCAGTGTAGTGATAAAGTATCTTCTTCCATCCTATCGAGAACCAGGACTTAATTTTATGTCAGGAGAAACTAAAACACCACACCTTCCATAATTGTATCTCATTACTTTCTGTAACTTACACAGCAAACACTTCCAGTTTTTTTGTCTTTTTGTGTTACTCACATTACCACTTGGAGCCTGCTTAGACTTTCCCCAGATGCACGTTGTTAGTCCATATATTAAGCCACATGCACCAGAAACCTGAGCTCTGAATTGTCACCAGCTTTAAACCAACTAAATACCATCTCCATCATTATTTTGACTATCTGTGGAGTTATTCCTCTTCTGCTCTCTTTGAAGTTTGCTGGTCTCTTGAGCAAACTCCAGGACACGCCATACAATTTTCACCGGTGTTCATTGCAGTAAGAGGTTTGCCACAGAGCTTTACAGAAGCTTCCAGTCTCACTGATATATTTTTTCCCTTCTATGCTAAGAGGAGCACTTGAGCTTTTCTCTTCGTGTCATCCTCTGACAACTTAACCATCTACTGCTTAATAAGGAGTCACCAATGGAGACTGATTCTTTTGCCAGCCAAGCCTGGAGAATGTGCCACAGCAGCTGTTGGCTTCATACAATGAAAATATCAGTGAGGTTTGCCCCCTTCAGCAGTCTGCTCTGAATCCCCAGGAAAAGCCCCCTTGATGGTTGACTTGCTGAGTACCTGCTGGTGATTCGAATGCAGTTAAGCCCATACTCACCTTTTCTTGCAGGCCATGCAGAGGCAATCTGCAAGCACTATACATGCAGTGTAACACCTTTCATATACACCATACATATTACAGGTCATGGTATGTCCTTCCTGAAACACAGCACACGTGGATTTGTTAATTCAAAAGCAAGGAAAACACTTCTTTTTTGGTATTAGTGGTGCAGAAAGTTTTATAAATTGGAACAAACTTCTAATTAAACTTTTGCCTGTATCAGAAAATACTGCTAGGAAAACCAGATGAAAAGCTACATAAAACACAGCCACAAGTACAGCAACGTGTGTGGGGTGTGAGACTGAAGCTCTCTAGTGCTATGTATTTTATGTTTTCTAAAGAGAGACAGGTCAAGGCTGCTAATGTTCTTCCAATTACAGAAACCAAAGATACTCCTGGCTTCTCTTCACAACAAGCTCCTCCAAATGACCAAAGTATCTTAGGATCCCTTGTGCCAGAAGTAAGATTGATGTTTTAAATAACGTGCCTGATATTTCATTCTCCACTTTGTATACCAAACGACCTCATAAATACCAATATAATCCTACTGAAATAGCATTATTTGGCAACTCATCCCCAAGAGCAACATAAACATCACTTCAAAAGCACATCTCACACTTATTCTTGTCATTATATTTTTGTAAAGGTACATTCATATATTATCAATACAAAGTTTATTACCGTACTGCCGCTATGTAACATTTTATAGGCATACACATCTGAACATGTTTGATTATAGTCTGAGGCAACTTTGGGAAATCCTGACTGGGCTAACGCTATGAAGATCTCCCAATTGACTTTGGAAAGTTTAATTGCAATAACACACAACTACAGCTCATCACATCTTTAGAGTCAAGCATCTACATACAAACCTTTGGAACAGGAGTGGCTCAGGCGTGTCATGTGGAAACCCCATCTCTGCAGGTCAGTGACACTCTACGGAGTAGCCCCTCTGATTTTACACCATCTTAGCACCTCGCTTAATCATGATTTATGCTGTTTTCCAGCTTGAGCCCAGATGACATGCACAGACTTGGGATTTTAAATGCTGCACTCATCTTGAGCTTTATTAGGGGTGTTCATCGGCATACTCCCAGTTTGCAAGCTGATGAGTATTTGGACAATGTTTAAACCAATTCTGAATCTGAAAGCGCTCTGAAATTAAGTCAGTCTTGTTGGGGCAAGTCAGTAGGTATGTACCTGTATAATGTTGTTACTGTACATCCTGCAGCTTCCTTGTTTCACACTCTAGTACTGACGTACCTGACATTTGCTCAGAGCCTGACTTTCTTTTCCACTCTAACATGAAAGTAACTGGTCACCAGCAGGATGGTCGCCAAAACCAAGCTTACTTTGAACGTGTACATCTGCATGTTTTTCCCCCTTTCCCTTTGTTTAGCCTACGTGAACCCTTAGACCACTTGACTACCATGGGTGACACCTCAATACCCTCTCAGCACAAGGTGCTGACTTTCGGCCACGCCGAGCAAGATGTCCTTGGTGTGCTGGAGGAATGCCCCGCCGACAGCTCCCTTTTGAGCCACCAATTCACCATAAATAACAAACACGATCTGCAGGTAGCAATTCTCCCCCCAGTTAAGCTGGCAAAAAAACTGTTTTTGAGGTGGGCTGGCCAAAAAATACTTGGAACAGTAAAATCTCAGGTGTTTAAAGCCTCGCAGCGTATCATGTTCTCAACGCAGTAGCAACACGAAGCAGAAGCAAAACATTTTGCGTGAGAGAAAAGGCACGGTGGTTTCCAGAGCTGTCAGCACTACATTAAGTCCTTACATAAGAAATCCTGCTCCCATAAGATGTTCTCAGGCAGCACAGAAGGATGAACTCCAGCAGCATACTAGCATGAAGTCAAGGTCATTAGCGAGGGAATTATTAATAGAGTGAAGCACTCGCAGTCGTGCTTCTGTGTCTTAACCATGTGCTGCATGACAGACATTTTACCCGGAAGTGAACAAGCAAAAAACTAGTTTCTGATGTGATGTGCACTGCTTCTGACCTCAGTTTTCCCTGTCTAGTACCCACGTGATGTTACTATGTAAATCCAAAATGGCAATCATTGGATATATAAAATCTGCCCCTCTCAGTTGCAGACACACCAAACACTGGAAGCCTTCAATCATATGTCTCTGTCACAGCCTACCAAGCATTTTTATATTCAATGCGGGACATCCTTAAATGTTTTAAAAATACTGTAAAGAAGTTGCTGTTAGCAGGCTGCACAAGTTGAATGACTTTGAACACCACCTCTATAATATATGGACATAAAATAGCAGGGTATTGATTTTCCAGCTCCGTTCTACCAGTGCTGTGCATCCTGAGCCCACTCCAGAACACTTAAATACATTCGCACTCATGCAAAGAGGTTAGCTGAAGCCGAAGTATGAGATCCGTAACCTTGCCCCTTTCATAACATAGAAGAGAAAGTCTGAGACGAGGAATCTTAAGACACCAGCATCAGCAAACACAGAACATGTATGGGCCCTCTCCCCCCAATTCCCATATAAGCAGTGGGACATGGTGCCCATAGAAGCTGCTGATCACGGTGACAGCCTGCTACTACCAGCTTTTCCAGAAGAACTTAGAGACCTTGCTCAGCTCTGTTATCTGTGGTTTCATTACTGGAGTAACTACTCACAACTGCCCAGCCTCATTACCTGGACATGCCCTTTCTATATGTGAATGGCAGCAATCTCAAAATCTTTTATTTTTCTTCCTTCCCTTTAATCACATCATCAGTAACGCAACATGTAATTAGGTAGCCACAATAATGCAATACTTGGTCAAAATTTGCACACCCCTCTGTAGCTACTTGTTTTCCTGAGTTACTAAGAAATGCAGTTTAACTCTAAAATGAACAATTTTGAACACCAGTTCGCCATCAATCTCTAGATCAAGTTCAAATAACATTAGTTTTGCTTTTTAATAAGTCATCTTCCATCTCCAAGTTTTTTTGTTTCATTATTATTATTATTTTTAAATCATCACATTAGTTCAGAGCAGACAGCTCTTAGAGCCCGTCTCTGGAACCTGTAAATAAATAAAAACAGCAAAAGGGATCTCCCATGTGCAGCTTCGATTGTGGGTATAGATCAAGGCATGACTTCACTGGTCAGCTACATAGATAAAGATGGTCTAGGAAATAGGAATATTGGGAAGGACAAGGTGTTTGTGAATGGGCCTGGTGGCAGCTTCAGTCAGTGGCCTCTAAAAACAAAGCTCTCAGTAACAAAGTACTTGGCTTATACTCCACCAGACATTTGAAATAACTCACTTAGCTCAAAGGCAGTCTATCGAACAGCTACGTGGAAACTGTGTGTGTGCAGAAGAGTTGATATTCCTGAGAAAACAGAACTGTCTTAAAAATACTAAGCCAGTTTCAGAGGTCACTTGATGAAGGACAGAAAATCTACTTGCTTTGAACTGCAGATGTTCGCAAGCTTGCTCTTTTAACAGCACCGTATGAAATCCTGAAACCATTAGTTTCATATTAAGAGTTTCAAATGCAATTTTCTGTGAAATGTTCTTTTACAGAACACACCAAAATTAGACATCATGGTTTCAATAAGAAACTGATCTTCAACGAACTGGAAATCTTCAGTTTGGTACAACTAACTTGGTATTTAAGAAACAGAAGGTCAAGTTTCATTAACAGAAAGGATCCTATACAGATACTAGACAATTTTTAGCAATTCAACTGTTTTTTTCTTCAATAAGAACAACCTGTGAACCTTTACTAGCAAGATGCTAGTCCAGAAAACACCGAGTACCCCCCACCCATCTGATGACATACAAGTTTTCCCACTTGGCTCCTGACACAACTAGCAGTGGCTCTCTTAATCCTGCACGGAAGACGACACATGGCTGTATCATACTGCTTTCAGGTTCATTATCAGCCATGGAACCTGTTCTGGTCCTCACCCCTCTGCCCAAACCCCACAAACTCTAACCCATTTTAACAGTAAAATATTTTAGCAGTATCTTTAGAAAGGTAGTTCCATTTTATATTTTTTTTCTTCCTTTTACAGCAGAACTATGCTGAAAGATTTTAGAGTCAGCCTGGAAAACTCAAACTATCCTTCACTGGTTTGCAGCATTCACTAGAAAGAAATTCACAAGTAGAAATGGTTATCGTTATGGTCACTGCAAAGACTTGCATCTTAACAACTCAAACCTTGGCCAGAGACCAACTTGAGACATGTAAAAGCAAAACTACTACGGTTAATAATAGATGAAAGTCTGCTCAAATTATGTATTCTGATGTCACCTGCAGTTATAAGAGCCTTATTTCACAGGCCAATCCCATGGCTAATAACCGTTAATAAGGCAGTTTCCAGTGAGATACAATTCAGTTACAACACAACAATACTAGAAGTATTTCTATAAAGTTTGAAATGTTTTTAATATGTACATTCTTAGTAAATATTAAAGTAGTGCTCTTCTCTTGCACTGTTTTTCTTTAGACTTCTAAAAGGGCATCAGAAATACAGTTTTCATCCCCCTCCGAACCAATGCACAGGTTGTTACCTTTGTAACAAGCACATATGAATACTGTACATCTTTCCCTCCCCACAAAAGAAAACTATGCCATGACTACCCAATTACACATCATCACAAGTTTAAATTACGCATACAAATAATTCCAGAGTATTTAAAAAAAACCCAACATATTGGATTTATGAAACCATTTCATGCATTCAACAACAAATAAAAGGAAAAAAAGATGGTTAAATTTCTTTAAATAGTATTTTCTCTACCCAAGTACCAAAGTCTGGATTCAGTGTATCATTAAAAATAACCATTGCTTGACTCATAGAAACATGACAATACATAGATAACCACGTTTCTATTTATAGACAACACGCTATATACCTCTTTAATGAATGTCAAATAAAGCAAGGTTTGCTTTCTAAGACATTGAAACTGCACATTAAGAAAACAGTAAGAGGTGCTGCTAAAATGGGTAACATTTTGAAAGGAAGGGTATGTATTTATACGATCCTGCTTAGGAGTAGCAGTTAATCAGCAGGGTTCCTGTGTTGGTAGCTAGATTCTTTTTTCCAGAATGACAAACTTTCCAATAGCTAGAGCTTAATAACCCCCAAATACCACCAATTTTATCCTGAAGAGATGAAAAGAATAAATTTATGGAGTGAAAGCTCTTGGAGGCAGTCATCCTCATCACATAAATGCTTCATTTTTTTTCCCCCCCTACAAGAAAGGCCCATAGCTCAACATACAGGTTAGAAACACATTTTGGATGTACATTACAAACCTGAATTGAGAAGTAAATTCTTTTACTTTTGCCAAGAAAAGGATAAGTAAAATTAAAATATTATTTACATGCATATAACTCTGTTTTGTAACATCCCATTTGAGTGCCTGCCTTAATATACTCCTTGAAAACTGTACTTCAGTTCTAAATTTAGCTCACATGAATCCTGCCGGACAGACATCGGTCCCAGGCATTTTTCCCTCCCAGTAAATAAATCAGTACTGTCAATATGCTCAATTTATTTTGACAGATCAGTTTAGAGTGTCACATGTTCCTGATATACAGGGATTCATACCTGTGCAAATAAGTATCCATTTATTAGGAAAGTTGTCCATTAGCAAGGTGCATCTTCAGTACAATTAAAATCAGCTTGCTGCATTAACTGTTCTTGCCCTGTAATCCTGCTGAACTGCACTTATGTACAGTCGAACAGTGAAGGATTGTTGATCAGTACCATGTGCCGCAGCTGTTAACAATTCTGTTTGTGCCACAAAACCAAATCATTTACAAAACATTTTGGCTCTTTAACAGAATTTTACCAGGTGATGTTAATTACCATCCTTATCAAACAATTTTTTTTTTGTAAAGACTATTTACAGTGTACATGGCTGAGCATGCACCTTACAGACAAACACATCTGTCAGTTTGATACTACGTAATTACACAGTGCCTGAAAATGACAACACATCTTAAACACCATTTTAATTAACAGTTTCAAGCGGGAAATGTTCTTTATTTTAATTTTTTATTTTTTATTTTTATTTTTTACAACTGCTATACTTGCATGAATGTTTATTTATTTTTATAAAAACACTAACTCCTGTCCAGAAGTCTAGACACATTCTACATACTACAGGTTAAGGCAGTAAAAAAAATGTGTTCCTGATAACTGGTCTTGACAATGTCAATTAAAGCTGTCTGAAGCCACTCCAGTTCTCCAACAGATCACTGAAATCCCATATAATTTGTTGAGTGAAAAAAGTTCACCTTGTTTTCTTCGGAGTTTTAGTAACAGAACAAAACAGAATTGGGTATGGCAAATTAGAGCGTTAAGGGAAGGGAACATTTGATTTCAATTCACTGTATGAGCTTAAAAGTTAAAGGGGTGCAATTTTAGATGGGAGTCTGAATCAACCAAGAACTGTAGGGAATGAAGCAGAAAAAACAATTTTATGCACATTACTGCGTTCTTAAAAATATATTGTTATCTTCAGCAATTCAAGTAAGGTAATAGACATTATCAAAAATAACTTCATGAACCATACTTAAGTTTCAAATCACATTCTCAAACTTTTAACCCAAAGCAGTTTTATTGTGTTAACTTCATATAATAAACCATGAAGGTCTGACTGTACAAATGGTTAATGATTTGCACTTGATTCCTGTAATAGCTAGCAGACTTGCTAACCAACATACTGTAAAGATATGGCAGATTACGTATTTTATCAAAGCACTTTGATTTAGGCATGAAACAAATTCAAATGGTTGACATTCTGTGCTTCTACTGCATCACTTAAAAGAGAGGCAAGAAACACCCATTATTATACAGACAAATATTTTACAGAAAACCCTTCCTTGAAATCAACCTTTTATCCGCAGCTGTAGATGAGAGTATAATCTGTTGTAAACAGGGCACTGTGTTGTAAAACCAGTTTTGTTTTTTATTCTAAGATCTCTCTCCAAAAGTTGGAAAAACAGACTCTTCAGAATGTCTTTCAAATGTAGCATGTTCTGTTTTCTATATCATAAAGTTACTTTCCTTTGATTCCTTTTTTAAAGATGTTTGTGTTCACAGCAGTTCTGTTTTTAAAAATTGTTTGAAACTTATATAAAATTCTGTACATGTTCACAAATTATTGCATAAACAGCATAATCTTCATGACAGTATTCAGCAACACATGTCCATCTCAGGAAGTTCACGTTTCCCTTCTTGCTTTTTTCTTCTTTTTAACTTGTTTGGGGGATTCCCAGCTTTCTTCAGACTTTGCTAAAAACAAAGCATAACTACAGAGTTACAACTGAGGAAGTTTACACAGAACTGACTTTTAAAATCCTAAAGAGTACATTCCATAACACAACGAAGCTGTTTTTAAGCCAGCATGATTTTTATAGACCTCATATTTACCTGTTTGTACCAAATAGACTAATCTGAAGTACCTCTAAAAGAACGTTTGATAACTTCAACCTATTTTTCTTACACCATAGAGAAAGTCACTCATTTTTGTTAATGTAACATCTGCAATAAGGTCATTATCAGCTGTTGGCTAACTGGAAATAATATATATGTACACAGGTGACATTATTTGTTCACTTTTATCTGATTACACCATTTTTAACCACTGAGTTACACTTACACATGAAAAGATTAATTTTTTAAAACAATGAACTACATAAAGATGTGGCTACATGGTATCCAGAATTGAATAAAGAATCGCTATATTATTTGAATAAATAGATTGGCCTTAAAACGTGCTGGCTGCCAAAAGCAGCAAAAGTCATCAAAATTTTTTATGTGTTTAATATGAGATATTCTCCCATTTGCTGAGGTGGGAATTAGTCACAAAAGCCTTTTTATTTCAGAACCAGAACAAAAAGCAGTTAATTGATATATTAACTACATAGTTACAGCACAGAACTCCCATCCTGATGAGGAAGAGTACGTTCAAATGTCTGTTAAGGTCTTGACAAGGACAACAAACATTTTCAATCATGCAAGCATATGAAGCTTGTTTTTCCTCACAGTGAAAGGACAGTTGCCAAAATACTATCGTTTAGCTTTCTTTTAAATAAGATCCCTCAGTGAAATATAGAAGCATCTGATGTGCTACTCCGCATCCAAGCCACACGGCAAAGCATTCTGACTGTACATGCTCTGTGGAAAAAAACCACCACACTGAATTCAGATAAAATTGTACTGAGATACTTACTCTGTGGAGGAGGCACACTGTTTTGTTTAATATTGGGACTAGAAACATCTGTCTCTTGCAGCATCTGTGGCACTTGGGAAGCGATCTTGTCGGAATCGCTCTCTGATACAATTACAGATGGCTCAGTAGAAACAGCAAGTGAAGGAGCCTCCTCAGGCTATTTGAAAAAAAAAATAAATTCCAAGAGTTTACTAAGTCATATAACAGTTAGACATTCTTATACAGTGTTATTTTGGAACCATACTTAGCAGGTGCTGGGAAGATGGCACTGAAAAATTAAGCCAGTATTAAAATCATTTAAAATTGCATTCAAAGCCATAAGACTGTGACTGCCATCTAGTGCCAAAACTTTTTAGTTGCATACAAGTAAAGTAGCCACGTAAACTAATTAACCTTAAAAAACACGACATGCATAGAAAGAGAATACAATCTGAAAGTCACTAAAATCTGAAAATGATTCTAGAATATGTATTCAGAATAGGTGGAAGACAGTGATGCATACACATTTTGTTTCAAGGCAAAACAGCAAACTGCTTAGGTCAAAATCTACAACTCAAAAAAGCATTTATATGGTTCAGAAAGCATTTGCAGTCATTCCTACCCAGCGGGCAACTACTTGGTAGTCGCTCACATTCTGTGCTTATATTAGAACAACAGGTATTTGTGAGAGTAGTCAAAAACATTTCAGTGAAAACTACTGTAGGATGAACTACCAGGTGAAAGATAGCTTATTTTACAATTATATGGTCTATTTTGAAGATTCCCACTACAGAGATGAACGGTAACTGTAGCTTACTACGTAGCACTTACTAGAATGAAAGTAGAGTAAAACACAAGTTGAAATGCAAAGAAAAAAAACATTTTATTAGGAAAGTCAGAACAAAAAAGAACTGTATGATCCCACAGCAAGCAACCTACTGACAGAAGGCTTCAGATAAGAGTATACTGGAAAAACATGGCATCAGTCAAGAAAAACCCAAAACTTTAGGATGTTATTAAGAATTCATGGCTGTAGTTGTCCTACAACAGCAAGGATGTGAAACTGACAGAACGTAACAGTGATGTCTACATCCATCCCTTGATGCAGATGTACACAGGTCCTAGGTTATTGTTACCAGCTTGTACTGTTGCCATCACTAACATAAGCATCTCACAAAAATTTAGTCAAAACATACAATAGGGCAACATACATTTTTAAGCCATATAATACTAAGCAAGAAATTAAACAGCTTTAATAATTTTAATTAGAAAAAACTAACAACAAAAATTAAGGTAGACGTTCTCTAATCTACTATGGGTAGAGAAGTTTTCTGTGTTCTTACCCAACTGAAATAAGTTTAATACGAGAACTACTGGAATTATAAATAACATCACACTGTAAGGATGACAATATTTTTTTTAAATACTGTCTATGCTGATAAAATGAACTCCCATATTGCAAGACTTCCAGGCTTTGCCAATTCTAATGTTGTCTAATTGTTGGCAACGATTAGCTACACAAGAACATTAACTTCAACAAAATCAATGTTGCCTCAAACAGGAAGAGGACTTAAAGTTCTTAGTTGTGCAAGGTAACCAATTCAGTTTACTGGCATCACTCACAGTTTTGTTAGGACAGGGTCACCCTCCACCCACATGTAGAACAACTTAAGATTTAAATGTACATTCCAGTACAATTGTACAATACAATCCCTGTACCTGAAGGGGGGCTACAAAAAAGCTGGGGAGGGACTCTTTCTCTAGCAGTGTAGTGATAGGATAAGGGGGGAATGGCTTTAAACTAAAAGAGGGGAGATTTAGATTAGCAATTTGGAAGAAATTCTTCACTCAGAGGGTAGTGAGGCACTCAAATTTTAATTTTCCTCATATTTTGTTTTCATGTTTCAGAGCATTTGCTCAAGACTCAATTACCTGGCTTGGAAACCTAGGTCATCCATTTCAGGCATCAGTAACAGACCATTTCTATAATGTTTTGGAACAGCCAATTCAATATCAGAAAACATCTTTGTACATGTGAAATTACAGTAAAGCCAAACCTGATGGCAAAGAGGCTTGAAAAATAACTGATGAGCCATCTGCATTGTCAGACGTAACAATTCACAAAACGCCCTTTATGTTCACCAAGTTCAACTAACTTTCAGGGAACATCAGTAACATTTTTTTTCCCCTCTTTTCTTTTGCTTCCACAACAAGTTTAATACAATATTTGATCTCGTTTCACAAAACTGCTGCTGGCTGCAACATAGCTATATATAGGCACAACCTATACAAACACAACGAATTTAAGACTCACAGCAACAGGACCACTCCAGTCTAAAAAATAATAGTGCACAGTGTAGGTCTACATCTGAGCTGATGAATCAGACAGGTTGATACCAACCTTGAATAAAAGTTGAAGTAAATCTAAACTGAATAATTATAGTAAAAGCTATACTTTGATGCAGAATATTTATAATAAGCTAAAACATGTCTGAATCTGTTTTTCAAGGCATGTTCTCAATATACAGTTTCTGTACTTCGGTGACCTGTAGCTTCTCGTAGAAGATTCCATTCTATTATTTTCACTGAAATCTTACTGTCTTTATGCAACCTTGTTATAACCTTGCTATCTTTATGTAACAAATGCTTAGTTATTGAAGTGAAACTCAATATTCTGAGGTACTGTCTCACTGGTATTGTTCATACTTGATGGAATAAAAATCAATACCATCAGAAATATTAAATATTTTACTTCTTCTTACAGTGTGATGCTTGTAGGACATTATTTAAAGAAGCTATTTTGGAGAAAGACCAAAGAACTTGTATTTTCTATAGTACTTGTTTCAACTGAGAGCTGAAATGAACGGTCAGTTTGTGAATTGGTTCAATGACAACTCAGAACATAGTATGTTGATAGCTCTTCACTCTGTTGCAATGAAACAGTAAGATATGCTGAGATATTAGTCTTGCACTCTTACCTATTTATTCTTAGGTTTCCAGATATGAAAGTTTTAGAATTTATATATTCAACCAACAACAACAAAAAACACAAACTTGATCATGATGAAGATGATTAATGATTTAGCAAATGCTGCTTTTTAGAGTGGATAACCTTTTTATAAACTAGTAATTGAACCATGCCTAAAATTCTACCTCTTGATCACATTCCAATTAAACATAACCTGAAGCATATCCCTATTGTAACATCACCATACACAAACTAATGTTTCAGTACATCTTGAGCATTTCAAAATAAGAAATTATTACTTAAACACAGTTTTATAACCCTACCTTAGCTGGTTCACTAGTACTTATGGTCTTCAGAGAAAAAGCTATTTCCTGCTGTGGTTGAGCTTTTGAGGTATCCTCTTGAAATTCCTCTCCAGCTTCTCTATCCAGTTCTTCAGTGTCCTACAAAATTGGGGAAAAAATTAGGAGCCAGTATGTGCAGTAAAGTTCCGACTCTTTCTCCCTGCACATCAGTTTGGTTGCCATAATTAGCTTCTATAACTAAGAAAATCTAAAAAAGATTAAAGTAGTTGGCTAATATTTGCTTAATATGCAGAAGTTTCAGGTATTAACTTGTATAGCTTTCTTTCACATATTATGCTTTAACAATATTTTGCAACCCAGTGCAGTTTCCAGTGAGGTCTGTAACATAAACATACCTCTATACAAACTGAAAACATTTCCTAAGTTTACAGAAGTCTCAACCTTTGCTCCTTAAGCACTACCGTTGGACAGTTTTCCTTTAAATGAGGAATTAGAGTAGATAAATTTGTTTAAAGCACTAAAAGGACCCTATGGTGAACAGTAGCTACAACACAAATCTCCAGTTTTAAACTAGAAGTACCTTCTCAAAACATTCCTTCCTTCCTTATTTCCCCTGAAACCTTGTGAAAAATGCAGTCAAAGTCTATTGACTCCTAACAGGTAAGAATACATCCTGTCTTACATTTAGCTCTGGTGGTAGCTTCTGCTGCCTGAAGCCAACAAATACGACATGAACACTTAGATTGTACTGTTAAAATTATACTTCTCATCAATGAACACATTCAACTTTCAGAGTTATAAATATACATAATTTATGTGAGTTTGAAGAACTAGGAAGTTAAATCACTAAACTTACTATTCTAACTTGAAGATCCCTGCAAAACACTGAAAACACCTGTTAACCATTTCTTATTAATCGTGACTTATGTCTAGAGTTATTGCAGATACCAGAACAACATAGATTTCAACCATAGGAAAGCTACAGTCCTAGTAGCCTTTCTTTTTTTAACCTCAAAAGAAATGTTGCAAATCGACACAAATCAACCATCTCTACTTGCACAATATTAAAGGAACTCTACTTGACAGTAATTTTATCTTTTACAATTAAAAAAAAAAGAAGCAAATCCAAACTAATTATGACTGAAGTAATGCTATCCTCCTCCTGCTTTATGAACGGCTGTCACCACAGGCAGAAGCAGGATGTATTCTGAGTATGAGTTGTCAAAAGATTTTTTCCTATTTAGAAAGTACTTGTTTTCATCTATTTAAACATGCTTCAATTGCCAAGTGCAATTTGATTTTGCTTTTTTTTTTTCCTTTTTACAATAAATGAGTTTCAATATAATTTGTCAAAAACAATTAAAAAATATCACAGACAACTCCAGCCATCCTGTTTGCAAACAGTATCCATCTCATTCGAAGATCTCACATAGGATAGCTGTACTTGTAAAGTCGTAAATACTTAATACTTCACATACATTACAAAAGTACTTTAGAAAACCACTGTGTCCTAGTAGAACCGCACTTCAAGAACACCTAGAAAGGGAATTTCAATTTCTCTTATTCTCCTAGCTAGCTATGCACACAAGGCAGCTGTCTTTCAAAACACAGGAACAGAGAGCTTCCCACACAGAGGAAAGTCCCTGTAGAAGCATCCCTACAGTACAGAATCTTGCTTTGAAAGAAAATATTTCAAGGTAAGTATTTTCCATATATTTCATGCTTTCCAGAAATCCAGCAGAACTACTCTGTATTCACCAGTCCATCAGAAAATCACTTTTTATGAATTCCTCGTAAATTTATTTTCAGACAATCCAGATCTTGCTCCATTTACCTGTGAAGGAGAGTTAGCTTCTTCACCCTGCTTCTTCTTTTTCTTCTTCTTTTTCTTGGACTTCCCACTTGTCGAACTCTGAAGAATTGGTTCTGCTTTTTCTCTTTCATTATCTGAAGCCTTAAATAAGGAAATATAAGATATTAAACATTTAAGATGACAATGAAACACACTTCCTATAAACTAAACATAAAACACTAGCTATAAGGGATTTAATGGCATATAAAAGTAAGTGAACACAATCTTATCTGTTCATTTTGGAAAGACTACATTCTTTACATACTCTCTGGAAACAAAGTACAAGAGCTAGGAAATGGAAAACAGACAATGTACTGGTGGCACAGAAGTGCTGCTTTTTACAAATGCAAAATATTGTTGAGTAGTATTTATGAGGAGAGATCCAAATCCTCTATTAGTACACAATAAAAGGTAATACCTTACATTATGGTGAGACAACAAGATCTGACATGGAGCTAACTGGCTTCTATTTTCCCCTATAACAACATCCAGCACCACACGTTAACAAAATGCTGCTGCTCTTTTCAGCATAAAGGAAATGAGAGATTACCTTAACCATCACCCTTAAGTTACTTTAAGAAACGGCAGTGGTAAGGGCAAAGTCTTGGAGCTAAAGAGGAAAATAGCACCTTTTACCTTCTGAACATCAGATAATGCCTCTTCAGGTTGTGGAACAGAAACAACTTTCTCTTCATCTACCCAGTTTCCCCACTCTTCTGCTGGTGCATTCCAATCAGAGCTAGGATCAGCAGAAGAAAGTCCATCTGCAAAAATTAAAGAGATTTTCAGGAATGTCACCTTGCTTTACAGGTACTCTTTGACAGTTGAAAAGAATTACTATGCAGAAAAGTACCTTTGATACCATGATACAAACAGGCATTTCCTGTATTTCTGAAAAATGTAAATATCTTAATGATAAGATGAAGACTTTGGTAAGTAATGAGTCAGTTTTAATTATTTTACAAAGCAATAGGATTACAAACTAGTCACAGCAGCAGCTAGCCACATGCAATTGCTTTGGGATACTTTTATGAACTATGTAAAGAGCAACAAAGTTAAGGGTTGTTCTTCATCTCAAGTCTTTTTCCTGGTTTGTGAAGACATTACAATGAACTGTGAATAATACTGATGCTTAGTAAGGATCCTTTACAAGTGTCATATCTGAGAAATGCAGATCTCATTCAGCCAGAAGTCATCTTGTAACACAGACATTCTTCAATACCATATTTTTCCCAAGCTTTCAAGTCCCTACTCTATTTTGTTGGTATTGTCATTTTGCAATGGCATGCATTTATGCTGTGATGGGGAATGACAGGGTCAATTATATAAAAGTTAAAAATGCAAGAAGGAAAGAACTAAGCCCTAGAGTTTAGTAGAAACTTACAGCAAGTCGATTTCAAAACCAAACACCTTGTAAAAGATGATATAAACACAAAATGAAAGACTACCAAAAATATTTTTTTTACCCTTCACCCGTGCGAAATCGATGGCAAAGGTGCAAACTTGGTCTGCCAACTATGTAAGCATTCAATTTAAACATTTAAAAACTTATGCCCAAAGGAAAAGCAATGATAAAGCCAATTACATTTACTAGCAAACACTGTAGTTTGCTAGTACACAAGAATTTTAAGATTACCTAGAAAACTTTTTCATCTCTTGCCTTCTTGTAAAGATATACCTCAACTTAGTTGGTATATTACATATATATTACATACTTTGAACATTATACACTAGAATCAACTGATCTGAAAAAATTTACAGCTGTGTAACACTCAATAAGCTTATTATCTATTGCCCTGTCACTAGTTCCTTTAAGAAAATTCCATTCTTCTAAATAGAAAATTGATAGCATCTGCCCATACAGTTAATTCCCATGCACTGAACCTCTTAAATCAGTAAGGTATATCTGTATATCACTTAAGGAAAGTTCAAGCCTATTTCCCCCTTCTTATACATACCAAGTAATAGAGGTGCATTAATGAAAAAAATGACTTGATTAACAGAAGCTGTAGATATAGACATTCTATGTT
The DNA here is from genome assembly GCF_040182565.1 of Anser cygnoides. NCBI lineage: Eukaryota > Metazoa > Chordata > Aves > Anseriformes > Anatidae > Anser > Anser cygnoides. Next base: position 140,232,577 of record NC_089874.1, on the reverse strand, counting down.
CAGAAATCTGAATAAATTATGCTCTTATAATGGAAAACTGATCAATTCCAAACAATTAACTGAGAATGTGCTTCCCTTATTCTTAAGCCAGATAAGGACAGAATAATTTTTATATCAACTGGTATGAGAATGATCATGACAAAAATGATGGAGTCAATGACTGTATCAATCCATTCTAATCCTGCAGTCATTAAAGACGACATTGTTCTTAGAAGGTAGTATGTATGGCAGCCTTGCTGGTCACTTTGTTGGCCAAGTTTTTAAGCCAATGAACTAATGAAACTACATTGTTTATTTCAGAAAAAAAAACATCTTTATTCAGTCAAATATAAGAATATCAACTACAAGGCAATTCAAAAAGTGGACTTAAGGCTGTAAGCTTTTTTAAGGGTACAGTTTCACTGGTAGGTATTTAGGTAAGTCTGTAACATCACTACACTACTACTACTAACTACGCTACAGCCCTTGTTTAGGTAGAGACTGTGGTAAAAACTACAAGTATATTTTTCTTTCCCCTTCTTGCTGATTTCAGAATAAACACCAAGCTTGCTACAACTCCCAAGTAACTTCATCGATCTCTAGCCTGCATATGCTTTTCACATACATACAAAATTCCCTAATGCTTGCTAAACAAGGAAGTAAGACTAAGACTGAATACAAGAGTTTTAACGGCATGTTAAGTTTTCAGTAAGGTACAACCATGTAAAGGCAAACTCTGTTACTCAGATATATTTTCTACTAATACCAACATAACTTCTGCAGACTTGCAGTAGATTTCTTATCATTTGTAGCAAATTAAGACTGTTGTAATTACATTGTATTTCTAGCAAAAGTCAGAACTACACTAAAATGCATGAGCTTTCTTTCACTTCTGTGTTTCAATACCAAGTATTTTGCCTAAGAAATAATTATCTACTATCATTCAGAAGTACTTTTTCCTGCTTTCCTCAAACTGATACTTAGCTTTACAGAAATGAAACATTTCCGTTTTTGTCTTCATATGCTCACAACTGGTTAATGCAAATAGCTTATAAATAATTATGCTTTAAAGTGATGGTAATTGCAATTTTTGTTAATGAACATTTTAGAGGAACATACTTAACCCAGACCATTCGTCATCAACAGGGGGTTGAGCGTGACTTAAATCCCATTGAAAATCGGAAGTACCAGCCTGAGAAACTGGCTCACTATTGGATCCTGAAAGGGAATAAATGAAATTGTACTTGTCAGTTACAAGCTTCCTCAGTTTTCTTAGGTAAAGAAATTCAAAGCAAAATAACCAAGGAAAAAAGGCCCAAGAAAAGTCTGGTTCTAAAGACTGCACAGTACAGGAAAAGCTCTTCAAAACTACCAAGCTCTTCAAAATGAGTTTTTGAGTTTTATTCAGAAAAAAAGGGAACTGAAAAAGGAAGACAAAGTCAGCAGTAGAATATGGGGAAAAAAAAAAGAGGTAATACAGATTAATAACGTTCCACAAGACTTACAGCAGTCTCCTCTAATTGGAAAACAATGAAAATTTATGGGTGATAAAATTATTCACCATGTGTAAGTAAAAACTCTTATACACATCAGCTTAGAAGACTACTAGAAAGAAATTTGATTATACCACAGATAGAGCAATTAAATTATTTACTACTAAGTGAATTTTATGCTCGTCATTTAGACTCAGCACACAATCAAGCAGAAATATCTTATTGATTTAGCTTTTGATTATCATTTTAAAAGTTACTTTATTGCATTATTTGAGCATAACAACAACAACGAAAAAAAATCAGTTCAAGTAAAAAGTTCCAGGAACATAAAAGCAGCATGACAAACAACAGTAAAGCCTAATTCCAGCTATGACAATAAAAAGTGTTAGACATCTAACATCATTATTTTAAGAAAAATAAGGCATCAGCAAACAGAAACAATTTCAGAAAAAAATCCAAGAAGCTCATTTGTGGGACTGAAAAAAATTAACATACCACTTTACAATGAGACATTTTTGAAAAGTTTAACTAGGACCACAGATAGCTACCTGCTTCTCCCTAATTCATAAATGCCTATGCAAAAAATCTCTCAAATAACAAGAACATTGACACATTCTCTACCTTTTACTAACTAGCCATTACAGCAAGCAGTAAATATTTATTAATTTGGCTAATGTGCATCAAAGACTATAAATATACTTCACTGTCTTCATGCTTCTCTCTGAATTCAAGTTGGAATGATGGTATTGCAGATGAATCTCAGATCAGTCTTTCCCACTTTATTAACTAAGTTTTCTTAAGTTTCAGCCTAGCAACTGAACTTAAATTCAAGTGGATCCCTTTGGGAAATCCAATTTAATTAACATTTTTTGTACAATTACTATTTTTTTTTTTCTTAAGATAGGTTTTCATTAAGTGAGCTGTTCTTTGGAGAGCCTGGTGAATTAGACCTTGGCATTTATAACTTCTTTGTTATACTGGCACAGATGCGCACAGAGAATGAAGCACTTGTGAGCTATAGGACAATGAATGCTAGTTTCACAGTTTGAAGACCACAAACAGCAATACCAGTAAACATAGCTTAATGCATAAGCGCTTGGCTAGCTACTTGCTAGAAGAAAATAGACAGACACGCCAAGCTCTTTAGATTGGGAGTAAATAAGCAAGAGAAGAAAACGTGACCCCTTTATTAAATAATAAATCACTGTAGTACTTATGTCAGCAGTTTAACACACAAGATCTGTTAGGAAGCCAGGTTTGCGTTCTACAGCAATTTCACCCTTCAAAACAACATGCCCCTGGAGTTCAGCTTTCCTACCCATCCTACAAAGCAAAGCCTCAGGACTTCAACTCCTGCCTACACAACACATTTTGAAAGTAGTGATTCGGTTCCTTGAAGGGAAAAAAGAACCCCAATCAACAAACAACAAGAACCCTGAAAGTTCAGGGTAAAAATTATTTTCCTAGAAAATCTTCAGATATCCATCTTGAGTTACAGCAGTACTTAGCAATCTCTTATGCCAATCATTTAGATTCAACACAGAATCAAGCAGAAATACCTCATTGATTTAGCTTTTGATTATCAATTTCAAAGTTACCTTATTGCATTATTTTAGCATAACAACAAAAAGCTTGGCAGACTTTCACAAAACAGGTCTTCTACTTGTTTACAGTTACCACTACTATTTTCCAAGGACAAACGATGTGAAAAACACCTGGCAAATTTGTTTCTACCTGGTATAGGAGAAGAGAGGCAAAAATCTTTGGAAGGGCATACATACCAGAAACTCCAGGAGTTAATCCAAAAGAAGAGAAAGAAGTAGAATTTGGTTCAGAGGTATTAATCCGTGCATCCACATTCCAAGCAGCTGTGGGGGGAGGGAAAAAAAAGAAAGAAAAAGCAAGCTTCATACTGCTGGCAATGTTGGAAAAGTTAGCTATTTAATGATGAATAGGGTCAGTAAAACAGAGGAAGTTCCAGCCATGTTAACATTCCATACAGCTGAGAGCAGTGTTTGCCTTATTACATGAGACAATCAGCACTGACAGAGGTGTGAATGTATAGACATTCAGCTTGAAATGATTTTCAGACTAAGATCTTCCTCCCTCTACCACTGTTTCTATACAGAACGTTAGATTTTCTTCTATATATAAACTTTTCCTTTGTGAGGAGTAGATTGAGTTTTTAGACCCATATTGCTGTATTTTCCCCCCTATTAGCAACACTGGAGTTATGAAAAAGCCTATTTGTTAGCTCTGTAGATGACACCTAGCTTCAAGCAAATTGCTTTTATGTTGAAGAACAGAACTGAGTTCAGAACAATTTTTGACAAATAGGAGATGCTGATTAAAAATTACAACATACTTAACTCTGTGAAGTGTAAAGTAGAAAACAAGACAAAATAACCAGTGGCATAAATGTGTCAAAAAGAAGCAGCTGGTTAGAATGTGATTATATGGTAAGGAAAAACTACTAGGAGTTATAATGAGCTACAAAAGAACCTCAGGAATTTCCTAGTACATCCTCCTCTCCTCAACTCACGGTCAACTCTCAAGTCAGATCAGGCTGCACAGTGCTTTTTATTCAGTTGAATCGTAAAAACCTCCAAGGATGAAGGCTGGTTACCCACAAAGGTTGTGCGTTTATGATGCCTGACCGTCCTTGTGAGGAAAAAGTTTCTGTTTACACTCAGTCTGAACCTCTTGTTTCAATTTATGTCTGTTGTCTGTCGTCCTCCTACTACACACCACTGTGAAGAGCCTGTCTCTGCCTTCCCAGTAACACCTCACAGGTTGTGGCAGGCTGCTGTCAGGTTCTCCTGAAGCCTTCCACTCCCCAAACCAGACAGGCCCCATTCCCTTAGCCTCTCCTCCCAGGGCAAGTGCTCCAACAACCGACCATTTCTGAGACTCTTTGCTGAATTTGCTCCAGCTGATCAACATCCTTTCTGTACGGGGGGACCCAAAACTGGACACAATATTCCAGTTACGGTCCAAGAAGTGCTTAGCAGGGAGCATAATCACTGCCACAATCTACTGACTCCTGTTAATGCAGCTCAGAACATTGCTGGTGTCCTCTGCTGCCAGGGCCCGTGGCCGGCTCATGTCCACCTCAGTGTCCACCAGGACGCCTGTCCCACAGAGCTCCTCTCCAGCCAGCCAGTCATTCCCCAGCTCGGGGTTCCTCCTTCCCAGGTGCAGCACTTCACATTTGTCCTTCAACTCCCTCGAGTTTCAGTTGGCCCACTCCTTCAGTCAGTTTAGGCCCCTCAAGATGGCACCCCCGATCTGGGCTGTACCAGCTGGTTCCCCAAGGGTTTGTGTAATCTGGAATTGTGATTCGAGTCACACTATCACCTCCTCCAGATCATTTATAAAGATAATAAACAGGACAGCTCAAAGCACAGAGCCCTGGGATACCCCATTGCTACCAGCCTCCAAACATAGCATACTATGTACAAACATACCCACTAACCACTACCTGTTTTTCAGCCACCCAGAGCAGACCATCCTAACTTTAATAAAAAAATGCTGTGAGAGACAGTGTTGAAAACATTACTAAAGTTATGGTAAAAAGATATCCTCTGCTCATCCACAATCTGGTCACTTAACCAGAAGTGGATCAGTCTGGTCATGCATGACTTGTTCTCAGTAACAAAACAAGAACAAGCTGTTTAGGTGCTAAGAAATACCACATAAGAATATAAAGCAGAATACAACTAACTGGAATATGAAAAAAATAAAAATAAAACAACAACAACAAAAACACTTGCTTCTTCTCAGTAATAAAAAGCTTTCAATGGAATACCAGGTCCAGTCTCAGGCACCAAAATCCAAGAAACGTGGGACAAATGAAACCAGTCTAGACAAAAGCAGCATTTCTGACTATAGCAGAACACTGCTTTCCAGAAAAGACCATGATCATTTAGACTGAACAATGGAAAGGACAATATTACAGTATCTACTAATAAGGTTGTTGCACAGACAAATGAAAATTTCATCATTTATCTGGACAATATAAGCAAAAAAGGCTAAACACTGTACTGGCAAAGACTAAGAAATAATTTCTAATGAGAAAAAACAATTCTAATGAGAAAAAACAGTAAAAACACTTAAAGAGACTGCCCCAAGAGTTGAGCAATCTTCATTCCTGAAGCCTAAACAGATGTCTGTCAATACAACACAGCTGATTTGATCATATATCAACAAAACAGACTTATAACCTAGGTTCCAATACATATGTTAAAAAAGGAAAGAAAAAAATTATACTTCAATGACTTAATATACACCTTCAGAATTTTAGAAAAGTGATAAAAAATTTGGTTCCTTGACAGAAATAATTTTATTTCAGATGAAAACCAAAAACCCCATTAAACTAATGACAAAAATACACGATAAGCCATCAGAACTTGCAATAAACAGAAAATGCTTAGTTCACATTTCACTAGACCATTCCAAGATTTTTTTGAATACATAAACAAAGCTATTCCAGAGACTCAGTACCAAAAATTATGTAAAAATGCTTAAGTGAAGCAAATTTTTCCTCAAAATAGCTTACCAATAGGAGTGAACAAAGAACGCTCTTTCCAGGGCCTGCCCACCAGGGTTACGCCCCAGTCCTTTCCATTCCCATTAGCATCTCCAGTGTCTTGGCCCCAAGCCGATGTCTCAGTCTTCCTCTTCCCAGCTGTAGCTGAGGAAACAGACGTCCATTTCTCCTCCCCTACACCAATCTGTGAGGAGATTTTTACAGACTTCTCATTCCAGCTTCCACCGTTTACCGTATGGCTTTCACTCAATCCTGTAGACACTTAAAACATAAGAATAATGAAACGTTACATAAAATACTAATTGGATGAAGAATTAAAATCTTACATGCACATATACTTAGCAATAAAAGAAGAAGAAATGAACAACAGCTTTGCTACACCAGTGTGATATAGAAGAGCTGCTGCTCTGTCTCAGCTGATTTTCCAGTTCAGATGATACACACCATCTGTCAACTAACTTGAAGAGCAAGGGGAAAAAAACAGCACCAAACTGCACCCTTCTTCCTGTGTCCCTTTCTTTGTAAGACTCGTATCTTGTTTCATCAGTGCGTCTAGATTAAAAAACAAGGCAATTTCTCTTACAGACTATGGTGATGCAATGGCTTGTGGAGAGCCCTATGTATTGAATGGAGAACAATTTCTGTTTTGTAACTATGGTGGCATACAATAGTCCTCTAAGCACTAAGTAGAAGAAATGATGTGTAGAAAATGCTTCCCAAGTGCTACATGGAATTTACTAGGCACATAGCTATCATTAACTACAGAGACCAAACTTAGAGGGGGGAGAAAAAACAAAACAAAACAACAACCATGGCAAGCTCTCAAAATAATTCATAAGCAATGTATTTTACATTACACTATGGTAAGAGACCACAGATCTTTATCTGCAGTCTACATTGCTGAGGAACTACTAGTCATAGCAAGCTTAATATACATTTTCAAAGGACTCAGTACTACACTGAGACAAAGATCATTATAAATTTTCTTTTCTTTTAATGTCCCCATAAAACAAAAAGGCTAATGATCCCCTGGCACACCCAACCTGACCTATATATGACACACCTTTCTCAAAGGGCCCTGCATATCAAACCCTCTCTTATTTTTAGTTATACAATGTAAACAACAAAAAAGCTGCCAGTTTACAAATGATAAAGTATCTACATATTATGAGTGTAACATTTAAATACTCAGCTAAAAAGTGACACATAATTAAGTCAGAATCATATGTCCACAAAAACTACAGACAATGTGTTTTATTTCATAAATGAACTCTGCTCAGGCAGCATGAACATACCAAATTCAAGGCAGCCTCACTGGCAAAGAAATGATTTGCTGAGATACGCCTACATGTTCCTAGATAAAATCCTATTTCCAAACACAGACAGCTGTAATATAACAATCCCTGTACCTAAAAACACTGTCCTTTCTCTCACAACTCTAGAGATGCTACACTGCGTCAATCTATGTCCTCTATGGGTAACATGTCCTCTTAGGGGATGGCAACAACAAAAACAGCAAACACAGGAACTGTTAGTGTAGGTGGTAGAACAACCCTTTTTAATCTTGCAAGAAGACAGCTGAAGTCCTGGAGCAAAAGCTTGATTATTCTGTTTATTAAACTACTCTTCCAGCAACTTTTCATAGAAAATCACAGAAAACTTAAGGTTGGAATGGATCTCTGGAAGCAACCTAGCTCCACCTTCTGCTAACTTCTGCACAGCTAAGTTCAAAATTGTGTCATTTTACTCGGTCTTTATGATTACCACAACTTGAGAGTTCAAAGCCTCTCCGGGCAACCATGTAAAGAGCTTCCTTGATGACGCCCAAACAGAATTTCCCTTACTGCAACTTAATCATTGCCTCCTACCCTATCATTATGCATCTCTGAAGTACATGGCTTCTTCTCTCTATGCTATGGTCCAGAAAGTTACCATGTGAATCAAAGCTCTCAAAAACTGGCAGTGATGCATTTTCTGGACCCGGGTGCTTTTAATAACTCATTTGTTGACTTGCTTAAATGCAATGACTACCTTTGTTTAAAGAAATGCCACTAATGATGGCTACAAAAAACCACCATCTGTATATCACTATGCCAAACTAATTCACTTCATGCACTGCTGTATCACCACCTCTTATCAAAAAGCCATTACAATTCATCAGTCAAGCATAGTCTAAAAATAGCCAAATAGTTTAACAATTATATGACAAATAATGTCCTCAAAATGAATGCCTTTACAGTAAACCCCTCAAAGGAGCATTGAAAGAACTGAATAACCCACATGTACACAACCTGCAATGAGTGCAAATTTCACAATAATCAACTGCTATCTTTGAAATTATCTATATTATTTTTTCTCTGAGCAAACAGACTTATTAACACACAAAAAAAGTAAATTTGAAAAGCTAGCATGAGGGATTTTTAACTGGTGCTTGAGAATAAGCTTTAGCATTCTGCAAGTAATGATCTCTATAGCAAGCAGTCTGCCTGAAAATTTTAGACACTAGATCCTTTTTTTTTTTTTATTTTATACATCCCAACAGATGTAATAGAGACTGTTTTCAACCTGTTGAGTAGTAATTGCAACTTAGAAGTATAACATTTGCATAGCAAAAAGAGCCAACTGCATAATAGAGTTCCAGATTAGTAACCACATAACATCCTGCACTGACAATGTGCTTTCACTTCTGTAAAGCACGTTTCCAGTTAATTAGGAATCCTAGTCATGAAAGCCTTTTACCTTGTGGAATTGATGACTCCCCTTTGGAAGGTTTAGAGCTGCTGACTTGCACATTCAGAAGCGTATCACCTGGTTAAGAGGTAGGAGGAGTCAGAGCTAGAGTAAATTTCTGCAGACAGCAACACCTGTAAAATTCCTTTAAGAGTATTCATTACTGGTATTTAAAAAAAAAACAACCAACCCTCATCCAATAACATTAATCAGTACCTCAAAGTAAATTAAGCCATTTCCATGAAACTTAAGAGTAAAATTAATACTCTATTTTTCTTTGTATTGATTCTCACAGACAAATTGAACTCAGAGGTGATTTACAGCCCATACACTTAGTAGCTGCAGATTTCAAACAATTCTAGCTAGTTTCCCAAGAATGGCAAGCAGAAACCTAAAACAGAGGCTGTCATTTTCCAGCTAATTGTAGCTATACATTTCTGAAATGCTTAGAGATATTTCTAACTTTTACCTTACCATGAAAACATTAGACACAGCTGATTCTTTTCAATTTATTCTGATATTAGGTGAAACATATGCTGCATAATGAACTTTGCCTAGAGAGTTTACAATAGTCATGGATAGCCACAGAGTATACAGACAGCTGTAATTACTGTTCCTTGATGCTGTTTGTAGGTAAATAGTAGGAAAGAAAGAAAACAGGAAACAATTTATCCTATTTCAAAGCACTCAGTCAAGATGCAAACAAGAGTCAATCAAGTTTCAATATGTTGTTACAAGGTACCAGACAGTAGCTAGGCTCAGTCTTTTTTCTGCTTAGCTAGAATATCATTTCATTAAAGAGCTGAGCATATCAACAGATTAGAAATATGCCAGAAAGCTAAACTGTGTGTTTAGATTCTTTTAGCTTCCTAAACCACTTCTCATTTACAGCAAAATATGAATTCCTATGCCTGCACACTGCTTAAATCTATGAGACAACCTGAAACAGCAGCAGCCCTTGGAGCTAAAGCCTATTTCCTTATTGAAACCTCAGCTGCTAGAATTGATTACCGAACTTCAGCCAGATGTGTCCCACCATCATGAACCACTTTAGCACATGTACTAACAAACCAGACAGTGAAAAAGTCTACATCTTAAGCAATGAATATAATCAGTGTAGAGAACTCATAGGCATAACCTTCCCACAAGGAAGCACTCAAAAAGTTGAGTTGGTACTGCCTGCAAGAGTGCTGTGGTTGAGTCTAAAGTTTCCAGGGAACATAACGAGCAGAGTCAACAGAGCATAAAGGCAGGAATGGAGACCTACGTCCATGCAACTGTGCAGCTACTGACATAAGATACCGGTGCTGACAGAGCTCTGGTGTGGAAGACATTGCCTCAGACATTTACTCCAGGATGTCCTCTCCTGAGCTCTCCCAAAGCTGTGGCTCAAAAAGAGGGGGAGTTTTGCACAAGGAAAATTATCTTTATGTGGCTTGAAATAATATCCTCAAGAGTTACACATCCAAATATATCCCCTATGCTTCCAAAACAGTCACTATTTGGGCATTCAAGAGACATCATCTTTCTAGAATTCTTTCACAGACCTCTTGACTATCATACCTTTATTTTTTCTGAGACCAACGGGAAGTGATGGTGTAGGCATCAGCTGTTCGATGGATACAGTAGCTGTGTTTTCTGACCCTTGGGGATTTGATTCTCCTGAGCCACCATCAGTCAACACCTTGTCTCGCTTCCGCTGCTGTCGCTTTTCTCTGTTACTGATTTTAGTTTCCCAGGTTCCTAATATGTTCCCCAAAATGAAAACATGATTAAGTTACAGAGCAAACAAGAAAGAGCTTTACCTTCTCATATCAAGCTGAAGTCTGAAAAAAGGTTCAGTTTAAAAATCAGACCCAGCAGGCAACTTCAACATTAGCTGGAGAAAATGAACAACTGGCAGAAGGTAAGTTTTTTCCTGGATGCAACGCAGTAGTACTTTGCTTCCCAAAGCAAACATGAATAACACTAGTTATTATATTATACATGACTATTCTCAGTTTCTGTAAGTTTAACTGAAATACAGTTAAAATCATTAAACATTGTTTCACACATCAGATTTCCAGATCTAATATACAATTCTGGAGGTAGGACAAAATGAGTTTTCTGTGTTTATGAATCACAAACAAGTAATAGCATTTAAATCATAGTACATCTAATCGATTTTTTTGTTTGTGCTCAGTACCTTCATCAACTTCCTTTCCATCTAGACGTGACGTATCTTGAACCGTTTTAGCATCTCCCTTTGATTTCTTTTTTTTCTTTGACTAGAATAAAAATAAAACATCACCTTATTAATTACTTGGTGATCGCTCACTACATATTTAGAATTTAAAAAACAAAAACAAAAGAACATGAGCAAACTTAAAACAGATTTTTTTCTTAACAACCCTCTGTATGGACAGTCCCTTGAAAATGAAAGGACTACTAACCAACACTTATTCCTAAACATAAATTAAGACTGTTAAAGGGTATTAAAACCTTGTGCAGTATACAAATGGCAGATGGAGTGAAGAACTACTTATGCTACAGAGCACAAATCCTGATGGAAGAAGCAATGCTGATAGCATCACAGTCACAGAGGAAAACGAACTGTTTGACAGACAGATCCCACTGGCAAAATCTGTATAGTTATACATTGAGCAACACAGAATGAGTGATACCTTAAAATATAAGCAAACAGAAACAAAACAAACAAAAACACAAGTTGGTAAGAATTCCAGCATGGAAAATTACTTCAAAGCAGGAGCTGGGATTAGAGCAATATGCATTTATATTTATTTATTTTTAAATGGTTCCACCTGTCATTGTTTCTTGGCTATACAGGCAGAGATAAATGAATAGGAACAGATATGACTACCCCTTCAAGCAGTTTTGGTGCAACAGGTAGTAATATAAGATGTTAAAAAGATACTATCAAAAAACAGAAAAATGACCTTAGCTATTTGGAGGGAGTATATTGCAGAAAAGCCTTTGAGTTTAACCTTTTGATAAGCTAAAGTGAAGGCAAAATGACTTGTCTGCCTTTTTTGAAAGAAACTACAGTACTAAAAAGCTTTTTGATCTAGTGAAGAGGTGTGTAAGAACTACTAGATAAACCTGAAGGAAAAAAATATTTAAGTTTTTAAAGAAGGCTATCCACTCACATTAAATCACAACTTCCACTGATTTGCTGTCTCTGTATGTTAATACTCTAACAGAGATATTTCAAGTATATTGAATGTCTTTCTGGACATCTAGAGCAAGACTAGCAACTGGGTAATAGTTAATTACCAGCTTTTTACTTGAGTTTCGACTATATGATTTGCAAGTCTTAGATGGCTAAGAACCATACACCAATATCTCCAGGACTGGTAACAAATAAGTTATCACCACAGTTGTAGCAGAAATCCTAAGGGTCCACCATGGTATGCAGTGTACATGCCTTTGAGTTTGCATGGCCCCAAAGCATCTTGTAGCTTCCACATGGGTACTGAAAGCAGTACAGCTTGTTAGTGCAGCACCAGAGCTAATAAAAATGCCACTGCTTGTATGCAGTGCTGTGCCAACACAACTGTAACACAGAACTGACTAGAGCAGTTAATTCACCACGTGCTGTACTAGGGGACCCATAATATGCAAGCATCCAAACAGAATTATTTCACAAACTTGTTCAGTAAGCTACATTTACCCACATACTGGCTATGTAACTGCTGAACAGTCTCTAAAATAAAAGGGCCTGTTTCAAAAGCTACCTGAGAAGAATTGGTTCTAAGAACACGAACAAGCCAAATCATTTCTCAGAGAACCTTCCAAGGATTAAACATGACAGCAGACAACATGAAAGATGATTGTGATTTGCTTCTGTGCTCTGTAGCGTAAGTACTTCTTAAGCAAAGGAGAGGTTAGTGATCGTGTATCTTCATCCTCCAGTCTCAGCTACACTGAGAAAGAAAGCTGAGGTCTTAGAATCTCACATCCACAAAGCCATCACAACTCATCTGGTCTTTGACATGAAGAGAACATGTCAGAAGACTTCACAAGTCTTTCAGATAGCAGTTTAAGATGACTGCTTCTCCAAGTTATAACTGCAGTTTCTTAAGAAAATCACTTTTACAGATATACTGACACCAAACACTACATTTCAGATAAAAACATCAAAGCTTACGAGCTTTGAAAGTAAGATTTTAAAAACAGTCCTTGTTAGTACGAAAGACTGAGAATTCGAATATTGAAAATGTATTTGCTTTCCTAACCTGAGTTACTAGAACTTAATCTAAAAAGCTGGAACTATAATTAGGTATCTAGCTTATTCACTACCTGCCAAATGGTGAACCAAGTTCTGTAACCATCATTCTCCTGGTAACAAACTGACTGCTAAAGGTTAAAGATGTTAAAGGGTCTCAAGCAACCTAGCCAATCATTTCGCAGAAGCCCTATTCATTCAAAGTGTCAGCTTCTGCAACATAGAAAGCTGCCAGTGTTGGGTCTGCCACCAGCCAAGGAGCACAGGAGGAACTTGGCAGGCTTGCCAAAATTTATGTCTGTAAGATACATGGTCCCCCATGCAAGAACAAACTATAGAGAAATAAGCCTTTCTTCTTTGTCCTTAATAGTCTGTTTACTTCTAGTATTCAAGACAAGGCAGTTTTGTGTGATTTTAAAAAGAACTGGCACTAAAGTTTTAAGATTCTACAGTGTCATCCACAGATTTTTTTTTTTTTATAAATACAGTCCCATATACTAAATGACTAAAAACCCTGTACTGCGCAAGTCACTAAAATTGAAAAAAGGGAAGAAACTGTTCTGTGTCAAGAGAATGAACAACTATATGAATCAGCCACAATCTAGACATTGCCCAAAGCTTCCTTTCCACATAAAGCAGAACAAGAGGACAAAACCTAAATGATTACCCTGAAAAAACATGCATGAAATTCACAAGGTTGAAGCAGTTAAAAAATACAGTAACTCAAACGGAATTCTATTTTTCATCAAAAGCAAATATTTAAACACAACAAAAAAAATCATACCCTTCAGGTGACAGATTATATGTATTTATATATCTGTATACATGCATGCACTACTTAAATCCTACCCATCGCCTCCTACCGCCCACCTCAAGCCATACAAAGAACGAACACCTACACAGGACCCCTAACGTTCTTCTTAGCAGGCTTATAACGTTACAAACACAACAGTTGCCCCGAGAGGCTTAACCAAATGATTAGGTGTCTGCAAAGTTACCCGTAGCTTAAAGCAAGTACTTGGGGCTGTTTTTAATTGAAGGGTAACAATCAACTCCAGAGGCAAACATGCTTCCCTAAAATGATATGAAAACATAATCTGTTGAACGAGCGTCAAAAATCTATGTGGTGGTACCAACTTCCTGCAGCTTTCATTTAACATTTCAAAATTCGGTTTTAAGGTAAAGCTCAGGTTGAGTATTGAAACACCTTACCTGCCTGGAAACATGCTTAAGATAAAGTGAAAGTTAAGAATAAAAACATGGTTATTCCTTCAGGATCACATTTTGTTCTGTTCTTGGAAAGAACAGTCTGATATGTGACTCATGGAGAAGAGAAAGATGCAGCATGAAATTTTAAGGTGAAGCCATTTTACAGAAAAGTCTATTTGTCAATAATGAAAGCTTTCAGAGTACTATAGCCAACTGACATGATACAATTAACTTTTTATAGTTTTCTTTTCACCAACATACTAACTGCAAAAAAAAAAAGGGTAGTCAACTAAGTTAATTAGAGCTTGAGTGAGCTAAACAAATTACAATAATGAAATACTGTTTTCTTTCTCCAATACTCTTCAGTATAGTTAGAGCAAAAGCATCTTGTGAAGGAAATTCTATTAATTAACCCTCAAATATACCAAATGATTTAAGTCAATTTACTTTGTCAAAATATACGTATATACATATTTAAAGGTTTTTAACAGAGTGAATTTTTATCATTCCTAATAGTAAAAAAAATTAAAAATGCAACAACATTTACCAGATCAGAACAAAACTGGTAGCTAGTCTTCCTGGCATAAGCCAGGAAATACATTAAATATTTTCAGAAATCCACGCCAGTGAGGAAGTTTCATGCACAACGTTAGCAAAAGAACCAAAATAAAGTTTTGATCAGGGGCCTATCATAAATATATCTACGTTGCCTAGAAGGGACAGCATTTATGGCAAAGCTAGAAGGGATCAGTCCTTAAAAAAATAACATGTCTTTAGTATGGCTACCTAGTACATAAAGCTTCAGATCAAGCTTTAAAAAGATGTTCTAATGCAGCTGTTCGATTTGCACAATAAGAAAGCTCACACCAGACTTCAAAGCCTGTGTTTGTCATCAGAATATAAGATCTCTAATCACTAATGGATACACCTGACAAAAGAAATAAGCATGCACATGCTCTTAATCCTTTCAATAGTAGTCCCTCGATTGTTGGGCCATTTACAAGCCACTTAACAATACTATCATTATGCTGCATCTCCACAGAAGTCCACAAAGATTAAACACAAACTTAATTTCTGTAGGTTTAACATCTTCAAATTGTGAACAATGGCATCAGGGTTTAGCATGGGGGTTTGTTTTGCTTGATGCAAACACTCCGTGGTAAGGCGTGATCTCAGAAGCTGAGAAAATACATTAGCTCTTTCCAACAGAGCATTAGATTAATACTCTCCATATTAAAAAACACGCCCCCCCCTCCCACTCAGATAAATAACTGGATTTCCTACCACAAATACAGTTATTAGATATTGAAGTAGCATGCATTAAACTTCAACATTTTCATTTCAAGTACATAACTGACCTTTTCATTCTTCTTTTCTGCATCCAAAGGTTGCTTTGTATTTTCTTTACAGACAGGCTGTATTATTTCATCCTCAGATACATCAAGGAAAGACCGTCCATTAGGCTGCGTAAAAAGTAAGTATAAATAATAAAAAAACTGGAGAAAGCAGATGAAGAAAAGCTTAGCCTACACGATTACTGAAATGCAACTACTTGACTGAAAAATGCCTGCAAGATTGAGTAAAACCCACAGAATTTTGGATAAGCACTCAGAATATCCACTGCAGTTCTGTATTTACCACGTGTATGAATGAGAATGGAAAGAAAATAGAATTCTCCTCATTTCATCTCAATCTTATTCAATATAGGAATTACTTACTGAAAGAAACTTCTGTAAGTTACCAGCTTTGAGACCACCTACATCTGTACACGCCGTAAGTTATCTAATTAAATGAACACATTTAGCACTTTGTAACAGCTTGAATTTTTCAAATCATTCCGAGCTTGAATAAATTTCTTCACTTTATTCCCCAAGTACCTGTGCGTAACCCTCACAGCTCACTTACTTGTCAAGTTAAACTTCCATAGTAGAACAGAAATTAGAAGTTAAACATGCAGCATGAACAAAGAACATCCTGTTGTTCTTTTCAGATGGTCAGACTCGAGTGTAGTCATCGCATCAGCCAACTATTTTCCCTTCCACAGTAATTAAAGGAAGGAAATTAGCATGTATTACTTTCCAAAAGTTTCTATAATAACGAAGTTAAAAATCTGGACAGTCCTAAGTCTTATCGTCACTTTGACAGCAGAGGCATATGCCTCAGCTTCCATATTCCCAATGCAAAAATACAATAATTTCTTTAACGTTCCCAAAAAATGAAGAGTGAAGTTGATGTGTTGAACAGGATTAAACTACCCGAAGTTTTATACTGCTGTTAGCAATTACTCTCACCGAGAGAAATGCAACTGCCAAAGGTATTAATTGATACTAGGTCCACACAACAGGTTTCTTGTTATTCGTAATGATTCAGGTATTTAATTTTCACTCTAATTTAGGGTGTTAAGCATAAGTAACCACTGTACTTCATATTTGTTTTAATGTCTGGGTCAAATGTATTTCCTGCGCAAGACATCTATTTAAATAGAGTTTAAACCACTCCATACATTGTTCTTAGTTATTCTGTTTATTAAAACACATGAGCTACCTTAAGTTCGCATTAAACCAACCTGATTGTAAAAGGCTACATTACAAAGTTAGTGTGACCTACTCCTTTAAATACCAGATCTGCTCTTCAGCTTAACTGGGAAGGGAATTATTTCTTGCCATTTTGTATTATGCTTACAGAGCACCCCTGGCACCAGTGCGTATCATAGTATTGCTTACTGTAGTTAGCTAGCATGCCAACTTGTTATTTGTAACTATTAATAGAAATTGAAAGATCAGATCACCTAACCCCTCTCCTCCTGCAACAGCTGGCTTTAAATTAGACCTTTTATATCTAGCACACTACACTTCTTCCCTTGGCGTTCTGAAAAATCATTTTATAGATCTGTCTCTCCAAAGTCTGTCCAGCAGTTCCTCTCCACAAAGCTCACAGTGCAAGACTCCACAGGGATACCAAAGATCTGATGTTCAATCTTGACAGTAACCCACTGCCAAAATCAGTTCTCAAACCTATTTTTCCAGATGCCGTACAGCTATGTTGCTAGTGGTACAATGTCTTTTTAAAATCCATGATGTTTAAGATCGTAAGGTGGAGAAAGAAACTCTAAGTTATTTAGTGGTATGCCTAGGTAACAGATTTGCTGCAGTATTGCTCTTGGACTAGTGTCAGAAATGTTTACAGCCAGCTAACTTCTTTTAATTCTGTACATTGCTTTGCTTCTTCGGTATAACATATATACCTTAACTTTGAATACCACTGTCTTTATCTCTCTCAAAATTTCAATATAAAATGTTTAATATATTGAATTTGAAAAACCTTCAGCCATTTCTCCTAAGCACTAAGCTAATTCATATCCGTTAAGAACCCTCCAGAAAAATTCATCCACGACTGCTAAAAACACTGTCTGATCATCTGATCGTGTAGACCATGACCATTAGAAATAAGTTTAAAAGCCTGAACCGTCATACATTTCTCCCTGAATATTTGCAATATTTGCCTTTTTGGTGGAAGCTTTCCACATTTTATTTCTACCCACAGATGAATCATAGACTTTTAACCAAAATTCATGTGACCATTTTTGGGTATAACAAAGATAGCAGCAGAAGCGGGAAAGAAAAAAAGCTTTTCCAGAGTATTAAGAAGTGTTTCTTTTAAAAGGCAACTACAGCTAAAAAGACAAAGTTTAAAACTTGGCAGTAATATACTAAACTTCCACCAATAATACTAATTCACTTAGATTGATCAAGTTATTATATGCCGTCTTTGTTTCCTCTTCGTCCAAACAGCTATAGGGAAGATGTGACAGCAGAAATACTGCTGTCAATAACAATACTCATTTCTGAGCACACTCCTGAACTCGCCTGCTGATCTTAAAACTCCAATATTTAAACAACCCTTTTTCCACATACATTCTTTTTTGAGGGCGTTAAGATAATCCAGAAGTAGAATAGAGGTTTTGCTGACATTAAGTGCTGAAACCAAAAATACTGTTCTTTAAATACAGTACAATGCTATGGATACCTCAGTTTCACACTGCAAAAAGCAGTAATGAAATTGCTATCATTCGAGTTTTACAAGGCCATATTAGCCAAAGTCCTTAGTTACACATTACAAAGCTACGCCTACTTACAATTTTTTTTGGCCAATGAAAGAATCCATTTACCACTATTTTCTATAAGCTTTTCTTTAGACAGAAACTAAGCAATTTTCTCTGCAAGCCCTGGACAAGCCTACAGCCTTATTACTGCTGCAGTTTGACAGGTACAACACGTGAGTACTTTTAACTAAGTATGAAAAAGTCTTTATGCAGTCTATTTCTAAGCGTAATAAGCATAGCCTGAAAAGTTCTTTCAAGCAGGCCAAGTAAGAAGCTTTCTCAAATGAATGCCAATGCTTGTACCAAAATTAAACTTCAGTGTGCAGCCTTTACTGTTCTGATATACTTCAAACAATAGGAAATATATTGTTAGCTTGGTATTTTCTGCATCTGTAAATAGATGGGATGAATGGCTTTCTATAAGCTGTAGCTGAATGCAGATTATTACTCTTAAATTTCTGTGATGTTTTCCAGATCTTACAGAAACCATGTAATATCATTTTCACCTTTTTTCTTCTGAAGGTTTAAGAAGTAGAAGCAAAGCAGAGGAATTATTTACAAGGGAAAGGAACTAAGATGAAAGATCAAGAGATTTTTGGAAAGGAAAGGAAAAAAAAATCTTAATAGGGGCGAAAGAGCTCTGAGATGGAAGACAAAGTGCTCTGTCCCCTGCCAGGAGCTAAGGAAAAGAGAGAAAGGGGCTTGAGGTTTACTGTACATGTACAGAGAAAATCTGAAGTGAGGATACCATGACGCTACCTTGCTCCAAGCTGCTGGAGGAAGCCAGGACTGGCTCTCTGAACTTAGTGCTAATGAACGCTAAATCATTCATTTGATCTCAGTCTACCCACAGCAAGTCAATAAACAGAACACCACAGCTACTACAGCTTCCAGTCAACTCCCTGCCATTCAGCTCCACATCGTACTAAAAATCTCAGTTAAATTGTACCGTACCTACGAAGGAACCAAATAAACCCAAACACAAGAATCAAAGCAACAATACTCTTCCTCGGAAAGGGAGCAGTGGAGAACATTTCTGATCCTGACTGATGAGAGCATACATCACCCGCCCCACAATGAGCTCAGTAACCCTACATTAAAGTAACCCTACGGCTTTTAATTAGACATCTGGAGAGTGCTTTTTAATGCTCCAGACCAGTTGCTCTAAGCTTTCTGTAATGCCTGTAATGGAAATCTAGACCCCGGCATAGCAAACCCTCTGGTAAATCTACTGATAATAGGCTTACTCTTTTTCCTTCACAGACCTCATTATTAGCACGAGTGTACAAAAATACAAGATGAAACCACTACGCAGCCTTCGGTAGGATTTTCTGCTGCTTCTCTAAATTTCCAATGTGATTTTGAATGTTTTTCATGGTGAAACAAGTCAGAAAATCTTGGAACGCGCTAATACAGATCCCCGCGAACTTATGTTGGAAAACTAGCACGAGGCAGGCCTATTTAACTTCACTGCTGATACAAACTTATTTGCACTGTAGTTAATGATTCAGTTCTTTCATTTTCTTTCCTGCAAAGTTTTTTTAATCTTATCTCTGCATTAAAATAATGGATACAAAGTTCTACGAAAATAACTTTTCAAATCTTAAGAATACAGAATGATATCTTGACAGATGAAAAACTCTTTTACTCCTTTTTGACTATGAAACTATTTGCTCTTCCATAGCCTTAACTTTCACTATTTTGTGCCTGAGTAAACCACGCTGGAAACAATACAAGTATTTATATTCACTGAAAATGTCGGCTAGTTAAGTTTATACACAATTAATACAAAGCTTGCTTTTATAAAGCCCTACACTGCAGAACATTGCCAATACTGTATCTATTTCTTCACTCTGTCTTCTGTTCAGGCATTTCTCAGTGTCTCCAATGATGACTTGCAAGAGTTTATGTTTTTTTTTTTTTTATACTGGAGTTTAAATAAAATAACAAAAATCGGGATTATTTCTAGGTTTAGTCTGTTTTCTAGAAAGCATAACAGATCTATTAAGCCTTAGAGGATGTCCCTTTCAGGACAGCAAAAAACACTGCATCTTTAACGTGTCTTCTTCAAAATGGAGACCTAGCAACATTTGAAAAATTCTGAATCACAGCGCTTCCTCTTCTTGGTGCTTAGTTATTAGCCTATTGCAACTTGCAGAATCAGCTCCAGCGAGTTTCAGGAGTTCACTGCTCAAAGACAGTTTGGTGCTATATACAGACTTTTGTATTTTTTTAATGGAGAGCAGGCTAAAAAATCTTTAACAAAACTTCTCAAGTCTCAGTATTGCCACAGAACCAAACGAAGGCACAATCCCTTTCTGCACCTCCTTTTTCTCGTCATTAGGCAAACAATTCATGTTAAATTTCGCACTATATAATTAAAAGACATAGTTGTAAAAGGCAGGGGACAGCTGCTGCACTTTCATTCCTATAATCCATTTGGATGTAAATAGGATTGCAAACATACCAACAACATAAAAGCTATTGAAGCAATCCCTTCAAGTCCCAAAACTATGATAACTGGAAGCTTGAAAACGACAGCCGATAATTTCTGCATTCAATTCATTTTCTCATGAAAACGCTGTCAAAGACACAAGACTCCTACATCACAGACCGAGGATTACAATAAAAGACAGGCACGATCTGTTTTTAAGGGGCTGCTGAGAGACAGATTTCCTTATTAAAGGAGATGATCCTTCCTGCAACAACCGAGACATGTTCCTAGCGAGGCAAATTCACCACAAGCCTGGTGTTAACGTGTCCTGCCGAAAAGGCGCAGCAGAAAGCCTTACTCAAGTTTGAATCATCGCAGCCTTTACGAGGCTTCCAACAGCCTGTACCTGCCTGGGCTGCGACTCCTGCCTTGAGAGGCTGAACCACGGTAAGGTCTCTGCTACCAGCTCCCAATCCACTAAGCTTTCGATTGATAGTAAAAAGACAATACTGATAGTAAAAATGCAACAGTACAGTGTGCGTACATAACCCACGGTTCCACTAAAAAAGCAGGGAGCTCTCTCCTCCTTCCCCAGGAGGAAAAAAAGCATCGTTTTCACCTAAATGTTGTTTTGCAAAGCTCCCGGGCAGCCCGGAGGGAGCCCGGCAGACGCCACCGGGGTGAACCCCACTACCTCGGACCTCGTCCCCCCCCCAGTTCCCCGGCGGTGCCCAGGGCTCCGTGGCCGAGTCCCCCCGGCTCCCCTCTCACCCTCGCCGCTTTCTCGGGCAGCTTCTTCTTGCTCCTCTTCTTCTGCTCGTCGCCCTTCAGCCCCAGCTGCCCCGCCGCCTTGCCCGGCCCCCCGCCGCCTGTCAGGGCCGTCGCCGCCGCCACCGCCTCGTCGCCCTTCCTCTCGGCCCGGCCGGCCGCTGCCTTCCTGCGGAGGCCGCTCCCGCAGGCCAGGGCCAGCAGCAGCCCGAGCAGCCCGAGCCCCAGCGCGGCCGGCAGCCCCAGGGCGAGCCAGGTGGGCAGGCCGTGCGGGTCGAGGCCCAGCTCCAGGCCCAGCTCGGCTCGCAGCAGGCCCAGGCCTCCCGCCAGCGCGTCCCGCACCCGGGCCGCCGTCTCCTCGGCCTGCTGGGCCGCCGCCTGCTGCCAGCTGCCCGCGGCCATCGCCGCCCCTCGCAGGCACGAAGAAGGGGACCCGAGGCGGGCGCTCAGGCCGAGCGCATCGCGGCCACCGCCTTACGGACGGCGGTCGGGGGGGGGGGGGGGGGGGACGCGGAGCCGCGCCGAGCCTCCGCGGGACGCGGCAGCCTCTGCCCCGGAGGCAGCCGGGTCTCCTCCTCTTCCTCCTCCTTCCTCCTCCCCGCAACGTCAGCGCCCCGCCGCCATCCCCGCCCCCTCCTCCTCGTCCTCCTCCCTTCCTCCTTCTTCCTCCTCCTCCTCCTCGGCCCGGGGAGGCGGCCTCGACGTGGCAGCGGCCGAGCGAGGCCGGGCGCCGCCCGGTGGCGGCGGGGAGGAGGCTCCGAGGGGGCTCGGGCGTCGGGGTGCTGAGGGAAGGAGGCAGGGAGAGGGGCAGCGACCCCTCCGTGAGCAGGCAGGGTGCGTTTCCACCAGTGTTAAATCACCTTCGTGTTGCTTTGTAGTCGCCCCGTAGAGGAGTGGGCGTGTTAATTAATGGTTTGTCCCAGCTCTTACCAACACCAAAGCCATCCCCGGTTCTTCTCGGCCTACAGATGTCAGCGGGGATTTTGTTCTGTAGGGCTCGGTACAGGGAAAGCCTTCCTGCACCTCCCCAAACCACATAAAGCCCCAGGGCCCCGGTGCTTGTGCAACGCCTGGAATTGTGCCGCCACCCCAGCGGGAGCACCTCTGGTCCTGAGCCTCGCACGCCCCACGCCGAACGTGTGAACCGGCACGTACCTGTGGCGTGCCAGCTACAGGTACAGGGAGCGGCCAAAGCTGGCCATGAGGCAAACCACGGGTTCCTGGGACAGACAGGGAGATGTTGCCTCCTGTCCCGCTTCAGAGGCCCGTTTCATGGACCTTCAGAGGCCTTCTCTTTCGCAGAGAAGGTTTTTAAAAATGCCATTGAAAAATCGGTGTAATTTCGAAATACACTAGCCAAGGTAGTGTAACAACGTAGATGCTTTCCAAGTGCCTTATTTCCTAAGATCTCAACTCCCACAGCTGGCTTAATATGTTGAATTAATTGGTGAGCTTTATGTAAAATACTGCCGGGACTCCAAATCTTAATTTATCCATGCACTTAAAAATGAGCTCTCAGAAATTTGATCCTGAATGCATGTCATGTCTTTATTTTTATATTTCAGAGACCTGGTCTCACAGCGTCCAGGGTTCCTGCGGAATTTTAGATGTCAGACCCCAGGAGCTGACATGGTTGAGAAGCTTTACAGTGACTGCAGCTTTAGTCTTCTGCAGTGGGACATTGATGGAAGCTAACAGCATGTCCCATTCTTTCAGCTTGCAACTTTACTTATAAAGGCTGTTCATCTCATAGTATGGCAGAAAGAAGCCCGCATGGGATACTTGAAACCTGAAATGTAGTAAAATAACATTTGTTTGTTTAAACAGCACAGTGATAGCTTACACTGTTTTTGTATACTGGTAGCTTTGCCTTATTTTGTAAAGCCAGTATATTTTTCACACACAAGTATTTATGTTTTAAAAGTTCTTTGTAAAGGATTTCAAAAGTGCTCTTGAGATTTTTTTTATTATTATGCCACCTTTAAACAGGCAGTCAAGTGCTTCTTTTCTAATTGACTTAAGTTGGAATGAAAGGTATTGCTGAAAGTAGTTGTAGCAACTGTCTAAGGCAGGACATTTTACTAATAGACAGTTACATACTTTTTGAAGATTAAATTTATTGAAAGTCCTAATACTTTTTCTGTGTGTTTATGCTTCAGCATAGACTATACACATGAATTGGAAAATGTTAGTTTTCATGGTACAGACAGTTGCACAACTGAGCCCCCCTAACATGCCAAATAAATTCTTATTCTGTAAGTAGTTGCTTAGTTTAGATACCGCCCTGTATAGATAGGGGTGGCAGAACAGTGATCATGTAGTTTTAGTACAAAATACATTATCTGAAAAACACCTGCAAATTTGAAAGCATTGTTTTTTTAAAACACAGGCCATAGAACATAGATTTTGTTCATTTTAAAGTTACCTAGGCAAGAAAACACTGCAAGAACCTGATGAGTCTCGATTGCAAAATATAAGCGGTTGAATTTAAGATCCGCTGAAGTTTTTGTGGCCCCGTAGCACCACCGAGTGGCAACACCGTGAATAGCAGCGCAGACGTGGGAAACGGATTGGTGTTAAAAAGGTAGCAGATCCGCCTTGAACATAGCCCGTTTGTTTGCTTGGGATGGTGAAACAAATGAATCTGAAATTTATCTTTTTATTCTGAACTAATGTGGTACAGGAATAAGTAGGCATAAAATTTGTCACTGATTGAAATATTTTGCAGGAAGTTTGTGTTTTTTTGGTAACATTAGAAATGGCAGGAACTTACATACTACTGAGACTGCACATCAAATAAAGCAAACAATCTACTTCATACTAATTTTGTTACAAATAGCAATTTAATATTAATCTTCAAATATCTTAATGGATTTATTTGACCAAAGCTATCCCAAGGACACTTTCTGGCAGTGCTGAATATAAAATGTTTCTTACATCATTCTCCAAAGAATCAGAGCAGAAGGTTGATTATTCTCATTACAAACGAGAATACAATTACAGAGCCAGAAAGAATAAAGATATATATTTTTTTGTAATCTCTCTTCTTCCTCTTTTCCTTCTTCCTTCCTTGTTTTACAACCATTATTATGCATATCCTGTATAATACCTTGCAATGGCTCTAAGCCTAAAAAGAAAATTATTGCAACAAAATTTGAACTGGCAGAAGGTTTTTATGGAGAAGTATACAGAGGGTGCACAAAAGTATTTAAATCTCAGTACCTGTTCTTTGATATGGTATGCAGAAAAAGAAACTAATGCTTCAAAAATATCAGTTCCATGAGATTTTATGATTATCGTAAGTCAGTGTGGAAGCCCCATGTCCTTGCAGTTCTGGATATTCTTTAGACTAGAAGTCAGGTGGATATAGCAGAAGTAAATTAAGCCTCTCAGCATTTAAAGAAAGAAGATAGAATCCTGACAAAACAAATGTAAGGTTTCTTTCATGTCAGGAAGTTGACAAATCTTGGACAAGATTTGACAAAATCTTGGACAAGCTTGGCTGTTGTATTATCTCACATACATCATGACCCCAAATTACTTTAAGGTGAACACAGTACGCCATTAACACGATTTGGAGCTAAGGCTCAACCCATCCTTTGCGTTCAGGCTAAGATGGAGTTCTAAGGGGCCAGAGTCTAGAGCTCCGCTTGAAGTCGACCTGAAAAAGAGTTGCTGAAGAATTCCTCTTCTGAGAACTTGGTTGTCTTGGCAATGGCTTGGGGTCTTTGGCCATCTCAGTTAGTGTTGGGTTTTAGAGCTCAGGCTAAAATTAGTCTTAGGGACAGGGAACAGACAAAATTTGTATCTCTTTTTGGACTGGGGAAGGAAAGGGGCTGCAAAAAGAATTACTCTCTGAGAAGCTTCTCATGTGGGTGGTGGTTAGGGGCCTTGGGCTAAGTCTCAGTCCACAGCTGTGCTTAGGGACTTGGTTATGTTTTGGTTTCAGAGAAGGAAGAAAGTCTAAAGATCTGTTTGTTTAGGGATTGGAAAGGGACTGCTGAAGGACAGCAGGGGTCGGAAGAATTGTTTGCTGAAGACATGTTCGCCTGGACTATGTCTGGGTCTGTCAGGCTAGGGCTCAGCTGACACCTAGGTTTGGGGTAAGGGTTAGAAGAAATAGAAGGAGTGGGATTTCCAGCTGTAGTTGTCTGGCAAGGGGCTGCCAAGGGGAAGAGTGGGTTGTCAAAAGGATTCTCCTCTGAGATCTTTTTCACCCGGGCCATGACTGAGATCCTATGCTTAGCTTCAGTTTACATGCCGGACATATTTACCTGGGCTAGGGCTAGGCTACTTTGGGCTAAATTTCATTCAGTTAAATGAGGTTAAGGTTTAGGTTAGGGTTAGGATCGGGAGAGAGACAAAGGCTAGAGCTCCTGCTGGGATAGACTTCAAAAAGGGCTTTGAAGGGAAGGATTGGGTGGCAGAAAAATTAATGCCTGAGACTGTGCTCCAAAAGGCAAAGCCTAGTGGTGTTGTGCTAAGCTTCATATCACAGTTTAAGGGTAAGAGAGTTTGTGTTTGGAAAGGAAGAAGGCAGGGAGTGGGTCAGGAAAAGGGCTGTTAGAGGAAAGAGGGACATGCAAACAGAATTCTCCCCTGAGGACATATTGATCTGAGCCATAGTTGGGGTCTTTTAGGCTAAGTCTCCACCAGCATATAGGTTTAGGGTTGGGAGAGAAACAAAGCACAGGGTTTCATCTGGAGAGAGGCCCTAAAGGGTCTGTTGAAGGAAGGTATAGGGTGAAAAAAAAATTGTGCCTTAAGGACTTGTTCATTTGGGCTGTGGTTGGCTGACCTGGGCTAACACTCAGTGACCTCCTCTTCTCATAGTAGTGAATGATTTCAGCAAGTCTTGGGACAATTTCAGTTTTTCTACTGCAAAGCCTCAGGAAAGATTTCTTTCCCACTTAAGGGGAGAGGAAGAGGACACTTCAGTTAAAAGATGAGTAATCCATGCTCCGCTTGTACCTTGTAAGTTCACCTTATTTATTTTTCCCATTGATATGTTCAGCTTCTGGAGCTGACACAGAATCCTAAATCAAAATTCACTGCTAAGGAATACTGTCTTCAAAGTATTTATTCATTTTACATTATTTTTTATTATTGCTCACATTCTTGTGTATAACCATACCATGCAAATGTAGAAACATTCCCACAAAAATCATGATCTTAATTCCCTGTATGAAGGGTAAGTCTGTTCTCATTAAACTTTTGACATAAATAGTGCTTAGGCATCAAAGCTAAATTGTCGTTATGACTGATGGAGCTCATGAGTGTCTTGGGAGGTGAAGAACACTTTGGCAGACTGTTCGCATTCAAATTTCTATCAGCCTTAAGCGCTGAGAAAAATAAATATGCAAAGACTTGCTACCCAGCTGGGAATAAAAAAGTTTGAATTAACAAAACGCAAACACAGAATTATAGGCCTATTAACTCATATCTGTGGTAATACAAAATTGTTTTCTGTATTTTGTCAAGTGTACATTAAATATCCCACGTAATAGGTCTTCTAACATTTATCTTCGGAGAGTTTTCACAGCTTCATTTCATAGGCAAGACAGTTTTCCTAATACAGCCTTTCAATCAAGAGGTGGTTGCTGTTTATACAGATGGAACCAAGTTGGCTTGAAACTGCGTGGTTCATTTATTAGCAATGCAATTACAGAAGCAAAGTGTGCAGGCTCATTTATGCATTTAACCTTTTGCACCACAGTTTACAATGGGGAGTCTCCTATGCTGTCAGTACCTGAGCCAGCTAGTAACAGGAGGCAGGGACATCAGTGTGTTGTAGACCTCTTCAAGCTCTTTTAGTTGTTCCTCTGGGTTCTGCCCCAAATAACTATCTTATAGGCACGGGCTAGTTTCTGCAGTTCTGACCTAGAGGTCACTGGGAATATTCTAAAATACCAAATGTTATCAGAAAACTCCCATTCAAGGAAATGACAGTCAGTAAGGGAAATGTCTCCATTTTGGTGAGCTTTTGATGTAGCACACCTGGGGCTCCCGTAGGAAGCCAGGTCTGGGTCAGGGTGCTGTGAATCCTGAACACCCATGGCTGTGAGGAAGGGCTGCCACAGAAGCAACCAGTTCTGGGCAGCTATACTCTTGAAAGTCCTTCCTCGCACTAAAATGTCATGGGTTTTCAGTCCCTTTTCTAGTAGGTCAAAGCTGTATAGTCCCTTGGGAGGAGAAAAAACAGCCATGAAGCTATGAATAATACATGGAGCATATGTGGATTCAATCTGCACTGTCAATGCTAAGTCTGGCATTTCCTAACTTTTGAGTACTTGATTTGGCATTCTTAGTTGTTCTTAATGTGAGAATTTACATACCAATTAGACTTTTTAGAAAATCTAATAGGAAAAAAATATTTAGCTGATCCTAAAATCTACTGCAGATTGAAATTATTCCTGTGCAGAGGCCTTACTAAAAAACTCAGCCTCATTTAAAGTTCCCTGGAGCCTGGCTTCCTGAAAGATCATTCTAAAGGTTAAATCTACAGTGCTCAATAAAATAATCCCAGGGATAGTTTCAGCTCCTGGTCCTGGGGTGGCACACGCTGACGTACCTACAGTGCTCAAAACTCTCGTATAGCTGGTGGGCTGTGTCCATACTGACTAGGACATGCCTCTGTCTCACTTGGGTACCATGTGATGTCCATGCAATTTTTTTCGTTGGAAATTTGATTGGAGTAGTCCAACACAAACCCAATAGTCCAACACCTACTAATAATTAAGGACTGTGAATACTCAGAGTACATTATTCACATTTACTCTTTTTATTGGACTCAACCTATTCAAATGTCTTACACAGGCAATGGGAAGAAGTGTTTGCTTTTGAAAATTTCCTCCTAGACATTAGGCAAGCTCAACTGAAAGTCTGAAGAAGAGCATGAAAGAGGCCATCTAGATTCCTATGAAGTTTCACACAGACCTGATTCCTAGTGTGATTCCTAGTCTGACTGGGACTTTTTAGGAACCATGTGGTTGTTACTTAATCATTCCATGTGTGGTTTTGATCTAAACCAGAGCGGTACAATGCAGAACCTTCACATTTAGCATTACAGAGTGAGTTAGGTTGGCTGGGCCCATCTATTCCCATCCCCTGCTCAAAGCAGGTCTAATTATGAAGTTTGACCAGGTCGCTCAGCCTTGCCCTGTCAGGCTTTGAAAATCTCCAAGAATGGAGATTTTTCAGGTTCCCTAGTTTCAGGTTTCAGTGCTTGGCCATCCTTGTGAAGGATGTTATCTTTATATGACACTGGAATTTCCTGTGATGCAGCTTGCAACCATTATCTCCTCCTTTCTTTCTGCTGCACACATTTGATAAGCGTCTGGCTCTGTTTTCTCTATAACTCTTTAGTTAGCTGAAGGCATCAGTTAATTCCCCCTTAGTCATCTCTACTACAGGTTTACCGAAACCAACTCTCCTTCCATGTCGTATGCTCCAGTCTTTTAAGTATTGAGAAAATAGTGAATTTTACACTGAGAAAATAGACTTATAGAGCCTGAAAATCAGTAAATAATCAGTGTTGTAAATAAAATGAAAGCTGGTAATTAAATAGGTATTTGGGGCTGAAAGCTAAACCAGAACAATGGGGACAATGGCAAAAATTCTATTCAGAAACGGCACAAACAATATTGACCAAAATGTGAAATGTGACTTTTTTCCTGTTTCATTTAGTTACCTCTTTTCACAGAACCATAGAATATCCCAAGTTGGAAGGGACCCACAAAGAACATCGAGTCCAACTCCTGGGTTCCCAAAGGACCACCCAAAAATCAGACCATGTGTCTGAGAGCGTTGTCCAAACACTTCTTGAACTCCAGCACTCTCAGTGCCATGACCACTCCCTGGGGAGCCTGTCCCAGTGCCCGACCACCTCTGGGTGCAGAACCTTTCCCTAACCCCCAGCCTGACCCTCCCCTGTCCCAGCTCCATGCCGTTCCCTCGGGTCCTGTCGCTGTCCCCAGAGAGAAGAGATCAGCGCTTTTTTTTGCTTAGTCTTAGACTTTTGCTTAGTCTTCTTCTCATTTTAGCTTAGGCTATTTTTAAAATGTGAGAAAATATGATTTTGAAACAAAAATTCATATTTTAAAGTTTTTGGCATTCCTGAACAAAAACATTTTATTGCAAAGAAGTTGAACTCTTTCAACCTGTATGGATTTTCCACCCTGTCTGCTAGCTAAAACTGCTAGTCAGCACTTTGATTCAAATTCACGAACACTTTCCTTTAGTTCTATTTTTACCAAATTCACTATTAATTCATTCTTCTATATATTGAACTTTAAGAAGCATTTTATAGCTTCAAAAAGGTGAACTGGCCTAAGTGTTTAATTTAAAAAAAAAATAAAAAAAAATAAAGAAACCTAAGAAGTCACAGGTGTTTAGTTCCATATATTTTTCAAAACATACCCAATGATCATGAACTGCTATGATAGAGCTGCTGCAGGCTGCACACCAAATTTCTGAGCGGCATCCTAGCCTTCTACCTGCAGCTGTGCTGCCTTTGTACTATCAACACATCTTACCAGCCTGTGGCCTCTGACTTTAACAAACTTCTGCATGTCCTTCTGTCTTCTTTTTTTCTGTTTTATTTTTAAAGTCCCTTTGAAATTATACAGAATATTCAATCGCCTAGCCTAAAGGCTAGCTTTTATGATACTTAGTTTTATTACATGTCATTTATGGAGACTGTTCAACAATTGCTGCCCCATTTTTACTGTGTCTAAAATAGATATTCTATTTCCTGTATTAAAATCAGACTCTCAAATCCTCTCATGAAGTGTGGGATATTCTTTGGGGAATTATACTGAACAATAATAAGAACATATTCTCAGGATATCAGCAGTCTGAGTGCATTAGGGAAGAACTAACAGATGCTTAAAAATCTTTACAAGACAATGGATCCCTATTAAAATCCGAGGTGATACAATTATGCGGATGCCAAAGTGCCTCTAATAGTTACATGCAATTCCTAATGCTGATGTCTGGATAATCTTTTAAAGTATTTCTGTTTATGGTGAGCATTTTTTTTTCTCAAAGTTCTCTGGGACAAATCCTTCTGAAATACTGCATTTCTTGCAGTAACACTCACAAAGTAATGAAGAGAAGATATTTTTTTAACAGGCCAGTAGATGGTTCATTTATTCAACAGGGCACACATGATATACTGTGTGCTTCACACAGGACACTAGTCTTTTTTTTTTTTTTTCCCCATCTTTTTGGACCTGTTCCTTCTACTGTCTTTTCCATGACCTCATCTATCTGCCCTCTGACTTACCTTCCTCTATCCCGTCCTGTTTCCCTGCATCCTGCCCTGTTTTTCATTCCCGAGTTATGCCTGCACTCTTGCCCTTTACTAATTCCATACTCCATGTAAATCATTCACTGATTTTTTTTTCATTAAACATATTCCTGTATAGTACATTAGATAACTGAACACGAAACAAGAACTAACATATAATATAGTTAAAATGTTTGCTGTCCTTTACTACAGTTACTGTATATGTATGTTGCATCTTGCTTTATCTTGACTGTGTTGCAGTGCAAACTCTTCAGGGTAAAATAATGCATGTTTTTTACTGTATTGTTATCATTTGTTTGTGGGGTCTGGTACAACAGAGTCCTGTTGATGATGTGCTACGGGGCACATTGTTGCTTTTAGTTACTGCTGTAACGACCCAAATGCCTGAATGGATCAGTCTGGATGGGAAAAGCATGAAAGAAGCTCCATCTGCTCCACTTGTTAGCGAAGAACAGCATCCTGCGATAAAGAAGGAACATTTGACTTAATGTACTCTGG
Organism: Anser cygnoides; assembly: GCF_040182565.1. Taxonomy (NCBI): domain Eukaryota; kingdom Metazoa; phylum Chordata; class Aves; order Anseriformes; family Anatidae; genus Anser; species Anser cygnoides. Next base: position 140,201,280 of record NC_089874.1, on the reverse strand, counting down.
TTTTGGCTCTTCCTTAGAGATCTTGTATCTGTCTTGGCTGCTAAGAAGCACCTGGCACATTTCCAACCTGGTTGATATGTCTGCGTAAGCTGATAACTCTCCAGGCATCAAAGACATTACAGCAGAAGTTGAATGATCTTTTGGAACCATCTTCTCCTGAAGAAGGTGAGAACTAGAGTATGTAATGCTCAGAAAAGGGGAAAAGATGCTGTGGTGCTGGAGAAGGGCAGATTTGGAGAGAAAAGGATAGTCAGAGGTTTACAGTGTCAGGAAATTGTCTGGGATTACTTAAACAAACAAACAACCAAGCAAAAAAACACTTTGATTTGGTCCCTGTGCTCCCTTCGTTATCCTCAACCATGACAGCAACTACTTGCAATCCACTAGGATACAAGGGAAAAGTGGGAGCTGCACTGGTAGTAATGATGACACTAAAAATGGCTGATTTCCTTGTATTCTCTGTAATTCTGATTAGTTATGTGACATTTTAATGAGAAGCCACTGACTAGGAGCACTGCATGTGGTTGTTAAGACACTGCAGTACAGTATTAGAAAACAGGATTCCCAAGCTAGCATCCATTTCATTTTGTCTGCTGTAAGAATGTCAACAGCTTTATCCAGCACTGATGATTGATGCAGATCAGCCAGAAAGCTTTTCACCACAGTGCCAAGTAGAAAAAAACAGGCGAGCAACACCTGGAGAAAAACACTGAGGCGAAAGTGCTGGACAAGTGTAGCTCTCCATGCTGTGCACTAATATTCTCAGCCAGAAACCACCAAAAGAATAGGACTTCACACTAGTTTTCTGCTTTCTGAAGGTGCAGAAGTGCAAGGGGAATTTAACTGGTCTAGAATTTAACTGCTTGGAGGATCCTTGGATAGTCCAAGTTTTTGTTAGTTGTATTGTGCAGCGAATTTCCACCATGGGAACCCACTCAGATGTGTAGTGTACAAACAGAACAACAAGACAGTTACTGCCACTGAAGCCTTACTTTATGATAAATCTTGTTAGATATCTCCTATCCCATCTACAGGGTTTGAAAGTGTTTACTGACCGTGTAATCCTTGGTCAGTATCCAAGGGTTCTGGGTTCGCAGGCACAATGTGCAGAGAACTGGGACCCTCTGCACACACAGTCAGTCCTCTCCCCCAGGTACTCAGCGGTTTCCTTCAGAAATGTTTGCCATGCCCTTGGCCCTTTTGTGCCTCTCTCCCAGCTTCAGCACCTCTGCGGCTTTGGAAACTTGGCTATGTGATAGCAAGTGGAAGGAATTTTAAACAAAGACAAACTACCCAGAGACCAGGGAATTGAAATGCTCCTTAGCGGAGAGGCTTAAGGACTTGCCAAAACCATGAAATCATGTCACGAAGAAAACTGTCACAAATGATCCCATTGAGCTCAATATGGGGCTTTGTATTGGCATGTGCCTGTGAATTGAAGCTCAGACATCCAGAAACTGGGCTACAGAGAGGCAGGAGCAAGTTCCAAGTGAGTCTCAAAAGATTTTTTTTTAGTTCTGCCTCAATGTTGCCAGCTGAGAGGGGGAGGGATCAATGTTGTACACGAGGAATAAAAACATCACCCCACATTTGAAGTATACTTGCATGGTTTGGGTTATGTCTTCCTGACACCAGTCCAGGAGAGTAAAATCAATTCTTAATCCTCAAAAAAAAAAAAAAAAGGTATATTTTGAATATGCCATTTTTTTCTTTCTGATTTTGTTCCTCCTGACACTAATTAGCTGCAGCACGTAAGACAGAGCAGCTATTGCACAGCTCTACTTTTTCTGGGCACCAGGCAGCAATACCACAGAACTGTCTTTGCACTCGCATGAACCCAAGACAGGAACAAGCAAGGGTGGGTTGAAAAAAAGATGAAAGAAAACAGCTTAGAATTTAGAGGGGGCTGAAAAAAAACCTCTGTTTTTGACCACTCAGGAAAGGTTTGGTGCCTGGGAACCTTTGCCACCAGGGAGCAATGGAAGCCTTTAAGTACACACATCACCCACTTAGTTTAAAAGACTTCCTTGTCTATCACTGAATAACATGGGCTGTTCTTTCATATTTGTTCTAAATCCAGTCTAAAGAGACTGAAGATCAGTTGTGGTAGCTTTAGTCAGGCTCTCAAAAAACTGTAACTCAGATATACATGAAATATTTTAAATAATTGAATCCTTTTTAGCTAGTTAGCAAAACACACTTTTTTACAGGATGTTGCAGATTTTATGTGCAGTTTTTCAAGTAACGGTGAGTCAGTACATATTCTAAATCCACTCATCCATAGTGTTATACACATGACTAAGTTTCTCCTATTCTGACATATATTTTATATTTTTACTTGCTTTCATGGAAATTGGCTTTTCCACTACAGTCTTCAGTGGGTAGGGACACAGCTTCTGTTTGTCTCTGTGGTACTTCTCCCCCTGCTCCTCAGCTGCATGAAAGGATGGCACCCTGTTTATTGCTGAAGTCACAAAATAACTCATACTCTAACCATAATTATGAAAATCAAAAAAAATAAAAGATTACAAACTGCCTGTCAGTGGAGTGCTCCTGAAACCAGTGTGGTGTTCGTCAAAATTATGAGCAAACTGGTGGGGAATTCCTGTGACTACATATCTCAGGAAAATTAGCATATGGCCAAGGACGTTGTGGGATGTTCACAAGACCCAGTGCAAGAACGGCAGCAACTTTGAGTCCTGTTGGGGCTCACTGCCAGCTGCTCGCAGCTCTGCCGATGCATCTTGGCCTCTCCATCCTGTGGTTCCCCATGTGCTGACACACTGGGCATGTGCTTATGCTTTTGAGCTCTTTTCTTACCAGAAGAAGCATGAAAAGACTTGAGATCTATTTTTAAGGCAGCCTGTAAGAATGAGAGAAGCACCGTGTCTTCCCCATCACAGCTTCCCTCCTAGTCTGTGAAGAAAAGAGAGAATGCACAACCTTCCTGAGGGAAGTGGGCAAAACATGAAACGAAATGAAATGAAACAAAGGGAAGGGAAGGGAAGGGAAGGGAAGGGAAGGGAAGGGAAGGGAAGGGAAGGGAAGGGAAGGGAAGGGAAGGGAAGGGAAGGGAAGGGAAGGGAAGGGAAGGGAAGGGAAGGGAAGGGAAGGGAAGGGAAGGGAAGGGAAGGGAAGGGAAGGGAAGGGAAGGGGGAAGGGAAGGGAAGGGAAGGGAAGGGAAGGGAAGGGAAGGGAAGGGAAGGGAAGGGAAGGGAAGGGAAGGGAAGGGAAGGGAAGGGAAGGGAAGGGAAGGGAAGGGAAGGGAAGGGAAGGGAAGGGAAGGGAAGGGAAGGGAAGGGAAGGGAAGGGAAGGGAAGGGAAGGGAAGGGAAGGGAAGGGAAGGGAAGGGAAGGGAAGGGAAGGGAAGGGAAGGGAAGGGAAGGGAAGGGAAGGGAAGGGAAGGGAAGGGAAGGGAAGGGAAGGGAAGGGAAGGGAAGGGAAGGAAGGGAAGGGAAGGGAAGGGAAGGGAAGGAAGGGAAGGGAAGGGAAGGGAAGGGAAGGGAAGGGAAGGGAAGGGAAGGGAAGGGAAGGGAAGGGAAGGGAAGGGAAAAAGGAAAGAAAAGGAAAGGAAAGGAAAGGAAAGGAAAGGAAAGGAAAGGAAAGGAAAGAAAGGAAAGGAAAGGAAAGGAAAGGAAAGGAAAAGAAAGGAAAGGAAAGGAAAAGAAAGGAAAGGAAAAGAAAAGAAAAGAAAAGAAAAGAAAAGAAAAGAAAAGAAAAGAAAAGAAAAGAAAAGAAAAGAAAAGAAAAGAAAAGAAAAGAAAAGAAAAGAAAAGAAAAGAAAAGAAAAGAAAAGAAAAGAAAAGAAAAGAAAAGAAAAAAATACCACAGCCACCACTTCACAGCACATCTTGACCAGCAAACAACAAAGTTTCCTTTACTACACTAGAAGTAAATGCATCACAAGAGCAGATCGGTGAATGAAACGGGAAGAAAAGATAACGTGTTCAAGTAATGTGAAGATACCTAGCCTTCTGCCCATGCCTCATACATAGTCCACTGAGATGTGCATTCCATATTGCTCAAGGAATCTTGAAATAAATGATGGCTGGGAAAATTCAGTCTGACAGATTTCTCAAGCCAGCGCTAATCTCTATTTCTTCTCTCCTAGCTCCCCATCTAGTCTTTATTCCTCAGCTTCCCCATTCACAATGATTTCCAATCTCTTCCTTTAGATTCTTCATGCAATCTCAGCTTCTAGTCCACGCATCTTCTCCTAGACATTTCTCACTATTTCCACCATATCTGACCATTAATTAAAACCATCTCTTTTTCATACCCCCTTCCTGACAACATGTTGTTCAATCTCAGACTCCTCCAGACCCTTATCTGAATCCTCTCTCAAACTAGATCTTGAATCTGCCCACTTCAGCCTTTTATCTTCCATGAATATTGCACCTTGGCAGCTTTTCCAGCTTTCCTTTCTCATGCTGCAGCTGCCATGCCATGCCATGCCTTGCCACCCATACCACGGCCTGAGCAGCTCCGCTTTCTCTCTCCCATCACCACCGAGACCCAATGCTGACTGCTGAGAGACTACAAGACTGACTGAGGGACTACAGGGGTACAGCCTTGCTTTCAGATCGCATGCCCAGACTTCATCCAGCAACAGCTCAGAAACAGTAACGTGGGGAAAGTCCGGGGGGCAGCCGAAGACTGGAGCCTGCTGGGGTGGATGGGGTCTTGGAGAGTTTAATTCAAAACTGGGGTCTCTACTGAAAACATCTGCTATGCACAGGCTCCAAGTTTTATAATGTGGCCAAATTTTGGTAAAATTTCATGAGGATAGCAGGAAGTTAATCTCCAATAAATAGGCCACCCAGCTTGCAAACAGGAAGTCCCTGTACCAAAGGATGACTGCACTGCAGCTATTCAGAGAAAAGCCTGCCAGAATTTTTTAACGTGGTCAAAACAATGTATTTTTTTTTTCCTCAGTTGTGTTTTCAGAAACAGCTGAAAGCTTTTCACTGAAGTTTTCCAGAAGATTGTCCCGAGGCAAACATCCAGCATGGAAAATTCCAGACTGAACAATTAGTGCGTAGCAAAAGTGTATGCAACTGATAACAAGCCTGTGGGTTGGGAAATTTTGGGTAATTGTCCTAGCAGTCAGTGCCACCAGTTCAACTGCAACCCACTCGTGTATTAGCCAGGTAGTACACCACTGCTCACCGAAGAGCAGCAAAGGCAATGTGCTATCTCTTTTAGCTCGGAGGTGGTTATACCCTTTCTCTCCATCCATTCACATCATGGAAATATGAATTCGAGGTCTAACTGGAACAGTTTCAAATGCACTACGAAGCACAGCCAAACAATGCTGTTCTGTCAAAATCCCCGAGAAATTTAATGCAAAAGTCTATCTATGTGCAATATAGATGTGTGTAACAGCAGCCATCTGTATTATTAATAATGTGACAGGAACGTTGGACTTGATTCCCTTTTTTAAAAGTTTTATCACCAAGGTTAAATTAAATGCCTTATTTCTTATGTAAAAAAGGGAGAGAAGACTGAGGCCCTTTTCTCTTTGAATGTGCAGTATTGGTGTATGCTGTTAACACTATTTCTGGCAAATACTTGCGGAATGGATAGAGGAGGATTGTTCTGTCAAAATGCTATGAATACAAACGTGTTTTTAGTGGGGTTTATGAGCTAAAATGAGTGCAGTGTGGGATCCTGCACAGAGCAATGGGCCAGGGCTTAGACCGAGTCTCCAGTCCTCTTCCATGGATTGCGCTGTAAATCGTTTCTCTTCTGTGGCTCATTTACCCTCTGGTAAATAACATCTAAAGGTCTCTGTTGTGCCACAGATTAAGTTTCAATTTCTCAGATTCTTCCAGAATCCTATTCGTTCAGTTTTCCTACCTTTGGCCACCTGACCAAATCGTGCCAGCCTCGTCAGTGCTAGAAAACATCCTTCCAGCAGGTGGCAGATATTGCTTATCCAATGTAACCCTGACATCCAGTTCAGGATGTCAGCTATGGGACCTGGAACATCGATAAAAGCAGGAGCTAAAACCTGAATAACACATCCTCAAGATACATGTGTTTCAAAAATATATTAAGTAGCTTGATTAAAGGGTACCATATTTCTTATGTGTTAGGTCAATTCCTAGATGTATACTTTTCTTTCTTTATGATTACTTTCCTAAAGCCTCTTTGGAAAAAAAAAAATATTTAACTGAAACAACAATAAGTGATTTAGCTGTTCAAAACCAACTTTTCTCACTTGGCATGTGTTTATGACATCCGAATACTAACATTTCCTGTTACTGAATCACGTGAATTGCTACCTATAATGCAAATCAGTGTCTGAATTCTTTCAGACCAGAATTCAGCTGGGCATTTTTTAACAGAAGCACCTCATACGAGTCTGGCCAAAATATAGCAAATTTCAAACCCTGATGTGCTTCACAGTAAATGTTGAAATCGAGTCTATTTTTACTGCCATTCTTCCTACTGTACTCATTAGTTCCCTCTCTCCTTTTTGTAAGTCCAGATAGTCAGAGGAGTTATAGTAAAGTTCACCTCATGACATAAGAAGCTGATAGAGAGCTCTAATTTCAGTGCCGTGTGCTTCATTCTATTATTACTTGTCCATTTCTTAAGAAGAAAAAAATGTTCCAACCAGGGAAAGAAAAAGCAAAAGAAATAGCAGGAGATAGATAGGTATCTGCAGTCAAAAGTCTGTGGCTTCTCTTGCAGACTCCGAATTATTTTCCGTATCTGAGCAGTGGTATCAAAGACCATCTTCAATAGGAATTATATCAAATTAGCCTTTCAGACTAATTTTTTCTTGGCACTTTCTAACTCAAAGCTGCTAAGCTCCCATGTGGGAGATGCTGCAGCATCTAGGCTTTCACTCAAGAGCTGTTCAGCTGAGAAGACTAAAATTATTCTTGCTTGATACCCTAAAGAAGGTATGCTAAGGAAACTATATAAGTTTTGCAACTTTATTGATAGGGAGTTGGATTTTTTTTTCTTTGCTGGCTGGGTTGTCTTGATTGCATGGTGCTTGAGGAAGTCATTTCTTTACAGTATTTCATTTTAAAATTTCTTCATTACTGTTTCTGATCTTCTCTTCCAAGAAACACTCCTCAGAGAATGACCAGCTCCTGACAGGGCAGGGATGATTCCTAGGCAGTATCTTCACACCTAATCAAAAATGTTGCATTGCTGTTTGACATGGTTCTGTGACTATATATTCAATTGCTCAATGAACAACTGGAAATAAACAGATCTGGAAGTTCTTAATTCTGATAGCAAGTCTCTTGGCAAAACTAGATAATAACAGATAATGTTTTATTGATATTATTACTATTACTACTATTGATGTTACTACTATGTGGATAGAATTTTTACCCACACTTAATTTTGAAGCCATTCCATACAGCAGAAGGTGTCATAAAGCAAATATATGACCATTTTTTCCATTTGTTATTGAGTATAACCCATGGTGACACACCAGCTATTCACGTTGAAGGCAATTTAATCTAAGACTTTCAGAATTTGATTTAAAGGTATTTCCTACAAGGTGTATGCCAAGGGCTAGGTGTTGAAATTGTCCCTTAGCAAGTCCTGTTGTCTCCTGCTTTGTAACTAGAAGGGATAAGTATATCCAGGAGAAAATTTAACACTTCGCAAAGGCTAGCTTCCAGGCCAATGTGAAATATGACATGAAGTATTTAGTAGCACTTACATCAGAATGTAACATTGGACTGCTAGACTTCAAAGATGGATAAGAAGACAAACAGTATTTCTAAATTATCTGTGCAGTCAGATGTGTGACTCAAGTGGCAGTGAATGCAGCGTTGGTCTTCTTGCATGATACAGTTTCTTATATGATAAAATTTCTTGTATGATAAAATTTCTTGTATAATAAAATTTCTGTCAAGAATTGGAAGCAAATGACAATTGGTCATAAGCAGGTGTCTCAGGAGCAAGTGTACTTATTTGCAAAATATTTTCATACATTCTTCTCAACACTCTGTGTTGCTGTGTCACTGCTCTGATAAGAATCGGGAGACTTTTTTGGGTTTTAGTCTGGTTCGTTAAGAGCTAATTGTTGTGTGCTCCTTCCCTTTCAGGTATCTGGAAGGAGAGAAAGACAAAAGTGGGAAGAAGATAAAGCCTGACTAAACACTCCTTATCTTACCTTTTTCCCTCTTCATTGCTGTAGGTATTGGCAGTCTGAAACATAAATGTTTTCATGCACCAAGTGAAATAACAATCCTCTCCTTAGAATCTCGACCTTAGGAGACGTAATTTTTCTTTATTCTAGAATCAAAATGCATAAGCCTGGTATGACATAAATAAAGCTGTATGTAGCACATGTATCATTTCACCTCTATTCATTTATACAGACCATGGCATGAAAGAATATGGCAGAAAAACAGCAGTAAGAAAGAGAAACTATTGAGGTTTAAATATGATTTAGCACTGCTGTGGCAGTTCCACTCTGTGGGATTACAATCAGCATTACTTTACATAAATTTGCTTACACTATCTGATTTATAAAAGTGATCTGGAATTTGGCTGTGTCCTGGACTCTTTATTTAGGCATAGGATCTCCTAAGCACAAGGTTCCTCTATCCCTGCATTGCTGGCGCTTTATGTACAATATTTCTCAGGTAGATGTACACAAGAGCAAGGAAGGGTGGGGAAAGGGAAGTCTGAACCCTCTTATGACCAAGCACATAGTATGAACAATGCTGTGTGCAGGAAAGATGCCACTCTTGTTAGAGTCCCTGAGTTTGCAAAGAGGCAGGCTTGATTTTCTCGGCCATGCTGCAAAGCACTTTGATCATCAAACACCCACATTCCCTTTCATTGGAAGCTCCCATGGGACCTTCCCATGGGTACCTGAAAACTTTAAAGGTCTGTGTCTTCTGTATCATCACCTTGGTTTCTCACGGTACTGAGGGTAACAGCATTTTCTTAATTAATAGAACTGTGAGGATAACTGTGAGGCACTCAGTTTACAATACAGAAAGCTATTTAAAAGACCTAGAAAGATATTTCTCATTCTTTACGATGTTGTTTTTACAAATCAGAATAAAGCAGTTGGAACCAAGCTGTGTGAATGAATTTGTACTGCAACTGCTATAATTGAAATACATGCTTAAATCTGCCCTAAATGTAAATGCAGAGCATGAAAGCAGATTTGTAAAACTTGTTCTTGTTGAATTTCATTGCATGCAAATTTTCCATGAAGACATTTCATAATTCTGAGTGTCTTGTGATTGTAACATTACTCTTCCTTAAAAATCCAGTCTGTCGTGGCTGCCTGTTTACCACCTGCACTTTAGGGCTGGGATAGCTTTTTCTAACTGGATTTCTGAGAACGACTGTTCTCTTTGAAGGAAGATCTCAGATATGAAACCTATGGGACAGCTGAGCATGATACAAATCAGCAGAATCATGGAATTGCATGAAACAATCTTTCTGTCCAAGCAATCTCTCCAAGCAACCTTTCCCAGATTCTCCCTGCAGTTGTAAAGCGTTTCTTCTTAATGTTTAATCTTGTTTGAATCTCTAAGACTTTAGCTGCTTGTAGTTACTATGTTGTGCAAGCAGCTATATAAATATTTGCTCTTATTATTTAATGTTTTTCCTTCTCCTTTTCCGTTTGGTCTTCTCCCAGATTAGATTGCAAGTCTCTTAGGTCTGGGGCAGCATCCAGCCCTGTGTTTCTGCAGGGCCTGCTACTAGCAGATTGATAGGTTTCTATAGCTGGGTATACATGACTCAAGACCTCTTGAGTTTCTGGGCCCACAACATTTACCCCTGGTGCATGGGCCAGTTGCTGCCATCACACTTTCTCTCTGAAAGACCTTATAATGAAGAGTCACCCCAGCACCCTGCACAGTGATGAGAGTAGTCCTTCAGAAGAGCCCTGATTCAGAAGCACAACAGCAGCACTACTTAGCTGATGATATGACAATTTATCATTGTGTGAAAACGCTTGTGTAGTGAGCCCAAAGGTCAGTCAGAAGGTTCTGAGCCTTCATAGAGGTGGCTTTCATCTTCACTTGACCTATCAAGGCTCCGCATTCCTGTCACAGCAGAAAAGCAGTACTTCTGACACTGCTGCTGAGAAATCCTTCCTGACCCTGCCAGATTACCTGGGAGAAAGCTACAGCCTCTTCCTACTTCCATATCCATATCCCTGTTGAGGACTGAGATGCTTACTTCCTAAAAAATCTGCAGAAGTGCTTGGCATTTGCACGTGACCAAAATCTGTGACTCTGTAGCATGCTGATGGGGATTTCTGGGGTGGACTGAGGACCCTCCAGGGCTTCCTGTGCAGGAGAAGCTGCTGGTGGGAATGAGCTGCCCTCAGTCACCTGCCCTTGAGATGTGCTTAAAAAAAACAGTCTCTGCAGAGTGAGAGGTTGGAAAACTAGTGTAAATCCCAAAGCACTTTAGGTTTTTTCATAGCTTGGTGGCCCAGGGTCTCCCCAGCATGTGCAGAGGCTCACCATCACTGCAGTGGGAGATCCCTTGATCTGTCACAGGGAGCTGGATCAGCTGGATCCCAACTTAGCAGAAATACAAATAGCTGGGTGCTGGTTTAGCTCCCTGGCCTGGTTCATTATGGGGTCACTGAGGGAGTCAGTGGAAGAGAAGGTATGAAAAAAAGCAGGTCCAGAAATTTGGGGGAGTTGAGAAGTTTTTCTTGCTCTCTTCAGCAGCAGCTGGCCAGATGTGCTGCACAGACATTGAGCCTGTGCAGAAGCTAAAGCAACCTATAGGGACCCTGTTTGTCCTGATTTTAACTGCCTGCCCTCCCCAGCCTTCCCCTCAAACTGGACAGCAGGAACTCTCATCCAGTCTGTACTGTACAGACAGCACACAGCTTTTACCTCTGATGCAACACATCTTGACGCAAATAGACACAAACTGCATTCCTTTGCCCCTGCTGTACATGGATCTAAGAATCCACAACTCTTGTTATTTGTGCTTGTCACAGGGCCAGAGTCAGATAAAACTGGCATCTGAACACTCTTCCTAGAAGGGAAAGACATGTGAGATCATTCCTGTAGCTGATGGGTGATGGTGGCTAATACTCGAAGTTACGGCTATCTTTTGTGGCTGAAACAGTAGTAATTGTGGCTACATCTTTAACCTTTGAACAATAAACACGATGGAAACAGGCATTTCCAGAAATCCACAGTGGCAAGTCCAGGCTCCCTGAAGTGAGCTGAAGGGAGAGAAATAAAATTGTGCCTGAAGAATCACCACACAAAGAAAACAGAATGAACCCAAAGTCCACTGAAAACACATTTGCTGGTCCTCAGCTTGGACTTCTTCCAATGGATACAGAGCCACTCTGTGAACCAGGGTCTTCTCCACTTCTGTGCCACCAGCGTCTGGAGGAGCTTTCAACCTCCCAGCTCTCTGGAGCTGGTGCTGGTGCCCTGACACAGTTAACTAAGTTGCCTAAAAGACCACCATCCATACAACCATACCACTGCTGCTCTGCCTTCCTAACCTACTGATGGCACTCATTCTTTCATTCATTTCCAAGATCCTCCTGCAACAACCCCTGTGTCCTTTGTCATCATCCTGTGTCCCCTTCACTTTCCTGATTCCAGTTCTCCATCTTCTCCTTATACAACCAAGAACAAAGCAATGAAATGAAAGTATTTGCCTTTATCCAAACTTTCTTTTAAAAAATCATACTCATCGCTTTAGTGCAAGAAGACCTTTAATACTGTAAACTGCTAAAACTTTAAAAATGTTTCAACGCCTAACATTGAATCCACCTTCATTTAGGATACATGTACGGGGGCGGAACTGTGTTCTGGTACACAGAGTTCATAATGTAAACAACGAGAAGCCAACACCAGCAGGATAAGCACAAAACTCATCACGCTCCAAAGCAACTCCACTTTGTATTTCCATTTTGTAATCCCTAGCTTTTTATCTTTCATCTCGTTTCTAAATTCACTTATTCGATCTGCAAGCACTTACTTACACTTTTCATAGCTCTCCACGTGGAGAACACATGACTGAAAGACTGGAGGCTGAGGCCCTGATCCTTTGAGATGGTACCACACATACTCAGCATTGAGTGTTGCAGGAGGTCTTGGAAAAGTGCACGTTTTTACAGGACTGTGACCCTAAAATGTAAGAGCTTCAGATTAGGGCATGTGTGTTCCATTTGTTTTGAAAATGCTATGGTGCTGTGCAGTTAAATAGAAGTGATCTGTGAGAGTGGTCACAGCATTGCTATTCGTGAAGTAATCACGGTCATGTTTTCCTTATAATGCTATATTTAACCAATACCCCTCATTAAACGATGCTGTAACTTCTGGTTATGTTTTGAAAATGATACCCCACGCAAGAAGTATTCAGTGGCTCTTGCTCATTCCTTACAAAGTGCCGGTGAATTTGGGCAGCAGGCTAAAGGGCAGGACTGGTATCTAGAAAGCGTCAGAAAGCCCAATGCTACCTACACAAACATGCTGTTACATGAAGGCCCGGGTTGTCTTTGTTCTGCAAGTTATGAGCTCATGTGTCAACATGGGAAAACAGATGTTTAGACGAAAAAAATAATAAAATAAAGAAAAGGCAGAATGAGGAACACATCCAAGTTCCTTTGGCTTTTGTTCAGGTGTTCCATGGACTGAGCTAATGGGGATCATGTGGAGTGGCTGATTATCATTGGAGTCAGATGGTCGTCTTGTAACTGAAAAAAGAAAAGAAGCAATTTTACTCTGTATACACACATCTTTGATTTACTGCTGTGCTTAGTTAAATTAGTCTTTCACTGTTTATTATGAGAAGGGTAGAAGTTAATTGACAGAGTGAACTTAATGTTTTTTTCTGTGGAAGAAAAAGTTGTGTCATGGCGTTAGTAGAAAATCATCGGATCTCTTCTGTTCCTCTGTCACGATGGAAGGCCTGATGAGGGCTTTGCTCCTCAGGTAGACATCTGTGCAAAACAGCAGCACTTTCTGCACATTTCAGTATAGGCATAAGATTATGCTCAATCTGCAAAGCTCTGAAAAATAATTTCATATTTTGTTCATTCATGAATCCCTTCCAGATCCAGATTTTTAGTTATCCTTGACTGAGGTGTTGCCATGTTGTTGTTGTTTTTTTCTTCAAGTGATGTGTCCCCAGCCTTCTGTTGCCTTCATTTCCTCCATATGACCCTGTGTTACTAGTTGCTAGTAGCTTCATGGCCTACGATGTGTTTTGCCATGTCTCTTCTCTAGTAAACCTATGTGTAAGAAGTCATGTTTTATGGCAATGTTATTTTTTTCTTTCCATGGGCTATATTTCTTTTCTGTTTGTTGCCTTAACCTGCTATCTTGCAGGATGATTCACATAATTGCTTTCTCTGACTGGAGTGTAAAGAGCCCCACCTGTTCTGTTTGGTTAAATATCAAATATAATTTTTGCTTCTCTTACTCTCAGCTTCAAAGAGCAAACAGAACTTCCTATTCCAAGGAATCATTTTTATTACAACTTTAGGACCCTATTTTGTCAGTTGCCATACAGTCTTGAATCCTGGTCCTCCCACACTTCTCCCAAACAACTTTCAGATGGTATCTCAAGACACAGTGTTTCATGGAACATTTTGCTAGAAAATTATATTAAAGCAATCAGTTATATCACAGCCTCTAGACTGGAGAGTTTCATGCAGCAAACCTTGATGAGTTTTATAAAAGTTATGAATCCGCAGCCTAGAAGGGACTGTGCTATCTTAAATTTTATGCTGAGGAATGGCTTAGGTATATTTACAAAACACAATAATAGATTAATCAGATCTAAGGCCTCTCTTGCTGAACTGTTTGCCAAAGTATGTGTTTATAGTATTACTTTAACATTCTTTCATTTTATTAATTTCATTATTAAGTCATTTTTGCCCAAGACAATTCATACTGACCTTAAAATGAAATGGAAACAAATGGTGCCAGAAGTAAAAGTCAACAAGGGAAGGATGATACATGGCTTTCATCCATTTGTCCGGAGAAACAAGATTAAGGGCTATATTGTCAGCTGTGCTAAGGCTGTGCTCAGCCCAGCTGAGGGTGGGGGAGAGGATGACTGTGAGCTGCCTGTTCTTGTTCCTGGGAAAAAATAATTTCAGATAAAATGGGAGTTAATGTCTATTAGAGCAGCCCTGCACCTTCCCACACTACCATGCCGCTTCTTTGGCCTTTGAAGATCACATTCCCCTGTTCAAATTGGCTTCATGAGGCCACTCTTGAACAGTCTCTTTTTTACCTGAAATTGCTAGTCTTATCTTTTTTTTTTTTATTTATTTATTCCTTTTTTCTTCTCTTGCTCCTCACTCTGTTGGGCTAAATGGGGTAACTCACTAGCCTTCTGAACTTTCTAATTTCTTGTTTCTGGTTCATGTCCCCAGCTCAAGGGCATCACTTTCCCTTTTTCCACCACCTCCTGACCCAAGCTGGCCCCAGCTCCTGGCAGTTGTGAGTGCCAACATGGCCTATCTCCCCTCCCTCCAGAAGCCAGCAAAGATTTGGCGTAAAATGAGCATAACAATATCTGATTTGTCACCAACGACATCCAGAATGTCTTCGGGCCCATCTCTACATGTTCTCTTCATTTCTGTGGCTGCCCAGAGCCTCCTAGGGAAGTTGTCCCCAGACAGTATACAACATTTTTAAAACTCAGTACTTTTTTTTCTTGGGCATTTGATGCTTGTCCATCGGTATTCTCGACAAACTGACAATGCCACCACCCAGAAAGCAGCTGAAGCAATATTACAGTTTCTACTGGGAGAGGTGGCAGCATTAGAAACCCAAACTGTGTTTGACAGTCTGGCCAGTCTTGGGGTGTGCCCTGGAGTGGGGGAAGCTTTCTTTCAGTTCAAACCCAGAGAGTAGTTTCTTCAGGGTATCAGGAATAGCAGAACTAATAAAGGCCAAAACTGCAAGAAATTTCTGCTTCACCTTCCTACCAGGAAATAAAAGCTGACCAACAGGGTGTTCCCGCCTGCCAGGAGAGAAGCTGTTCCTCTTCTGCTGCCATAGATAATCCAGAGCACAAAACCGTATTGAGGATGTGATTAGTTCTTAAGTGCTCAAGGATGTAAAGCACTGAAAAGCTACTCAAATGCCAGTGTGAAAGGATTTATATTCCCAGATGGCAGGGAATGAATAAATAAAGTACTAATCATCATCTAAGGATGAAATCCATCTTATTTCAAGAAGAAAGAGTAAAGAGCTGTGTACTGATTTACAGCATAGTCAGAGCACATGCTTATAGAAAATGCCTTCATGTGACACGGGTATAGGATTCAAAAGGAAGCCATGGATTTCTCTATGCTACCTTGCTGTTTTTTAGCTCCTCGCTATCTAAAGTGGAATTGTAAAAATTTCTGCTACTCCTGGACACTGTCTGGCCACAGGATGAATGGGGGTAGTGTTTCAACCTAAATGATCTCATATAATAAACTACTAAATGCTGGTTTTAATAAAGGAATTAAAGAGAATGAGACTGCTGACAGACAACTTGATGAAACTTTTCAAATTCCTTTTACAGTATTGATTTGGTTCCAGTTTCTCATTTACAACATTTGCTTGTTGTATACATAAACTATTCCTGTAAGAGTTGAAGCCTTTCAGTTAGCCACGCACAACACAAATGCTAGTTCCAGAGCTCTGTTTTCAGCAAGACAATTGTCCTGGATAGAAAATGCAGCGATGTCAGAAATTTAATATAACAAAGAAGGAACAGCACGAAAATAAAACTGGAAAGATTTTGGAGATACTGTGTTTAGTAATACCACCAGTGAAGTCAGTCCTGTACCAGAAAGTGAAGCAATCAGTGATTACCTGCTATTGGCTCAAGTTTATTGGCACTAGAGCTGTGCATCACCTATGAGTATAAATATAAAGAACGGGTTAGACCAAAGCTAGGCAATCTTTCCCTGACAGAGAAAAAGTTCTTCAAAGAATGTATAAGAAAAGATAAGCACGAGATTTTTTTTCCCGCCCTTGGTAGGTAGGCTATTTTCCTTCCAAACTTTGGCAATTAAGATTTAAATCAACTGCAATGTAAGTCGTAAATGTAAGTAGTAAAGACACCTGAAAACAGCTCTTTGTAATAGGTGAGTAGGTGTGGACATCACTAAAGGAATATATATATGCTCTTTTTACAGAATATTTAATTTTTAATATTAAGCTCTGGGGGAGAAAAAGAGAGAAAATCAGAACTACTTTCAGCATTCAAGGGTAGTATTTGTTTTTAATTAGCAAACGCTATTTCTTAAAGTATTTGGTAATGGCATTCTGATTGAAAATAAAACTGGAATAATATTCCATTTTTATATTGACTGGTAAAATGAGAAGGACATCTGTGCATAGACCAGTTTGTAGCTAGAACTTAATTATGACTGTACTTGTGTGATAATCATTTTGTGTTATACTTTAGTGTTAAAATAGAATATTATTTGCTGAACATGGGAGTTAGAGATGTATTTTAAGGCACATTTCAAATAAGATAATGGAGAGCTGCAAATGATATTAGCAATGTTTCTACGTAATCACATTCAATGATACCTTAGAGATTTCAAGGAAGATATGTGGACACTGTTCCATTATTATATATGTGTTAATTGACCTTTTACTTGCTTAGAAAACTAAATGAAAAACATTGGCTTAAGATAAAGGATCAAATTAACTACTCCTCTGAGAAAGATTTTTCCATAAGCAACTTTATTAAGCCTAGAAATAAAGGCATTTTTGACATATTAATGACAAAAAAGACACACACAGACAGATCTTGAGGCACAGGAGCATAGAGAGCTGACAAGCTAGAGGACTACTGTAGTATTATATTGATATCAACAGTATTTTAATCCCAGAGATTGACTGATATTAAAATTTAATAACAGGACTTTCTTTTTCTTTTTTTTTTCACCAAAGTTATTATCTGTCCCTTCCAGAGAATACTTCAGTATCTTAATCAAATGATAGACATAATTTAAATGTATTAAGATGTGGAAACCAAATACAGAGCTGCTAACTACTGTGCATTAAGTACACTGATTTGATCAATAAAGCTTTTTCAAAAGAAGTTAAGAGCCCTCAATAACACACAGTCTGAAGAAATCACAGTGCTCATGGATTTTGGGATGGCAGTAGCAGCTGTTAACTAACAAAGTATCATCATTGCTGAAGTTATTTCTGCAAAAACAGCAGCCTTTCATTTCATGGATTTTACAACATCGTTTGAGCCAACTTCATTTTACGTAAATCTACTGGGGTTCCACCAGGAATGGAGCTTGGCCTTGTGTTCTCCACGTTTTCAGTTGGCTGCTGAGCAGCAGGTAGCAGCCAGTAAACACTGCAGAACAGACTCTGTTGTAAGCCAGTAGTAGTGGGTCCAACCCAACAGCCAGTGCACATGCAGATCTCCCACAGTTGTCACTAGAAACCTGACCCAAGTAAGGAATGTGTAACCTCTTCCATCTACATAGCCGGAATTTTAGCTTTAAATTATCTTGGAAATAAAAAAAATGTCAACAGCAACTACACACCAGCAACCTAAGAGTAGTTAAACACTAGCAGCAAATAGATCACACCCAGGAGAATTTCTTGCAAGCATGGAATTGCGACAGTCTATGGAAGCTCATTGTGCCAAATCTGCTCTCCCTCAATGGATGGAGGTACCTTAAATAAACAGTAGTTTTTCAACAGACCTTTGCATTTCTTCCCTCCACTTCATATTTTGAGACAGAGAGAAAATGAGGAGCAGTTGCTGGAAAATAGGAATGATATAGGAATAATAATAGGAATAGGATAATAGGAATATAGGAATGCCAAAAGGCATTGAGCAAGCTATTGAATCTACATAGCACAGCACAAAGCCATGAAGAGATACTTATCTGGGTGTTGAAAGCAAGGGAGACACATCAGTGTGGCACTACAATGGTGCTGGTTTGTTAACAATGATTGTGCCCCTGGCTCCAAGCTAGCTCACTGCCATTGACACATGGCATCATACTCCATGGAAAAGGGTAGACATAAACCTGAGAGCACAGAACTACAACCAACAGAACTGTTGGCCAGATTTTCATGTCCGTAGGCTGACATTCAGGAAAACACCCCAAAGCAAACTTCAGGTTCAGTTTCAGCAAGATTGGAGGCAAATATTTTGCCTAGACCCAGGAGGTGTCTTGGGCACACACTTGTAAAACCTCTGCCTCTCCATGTAGAAAAAATAAAAATAAAAATGAAGAGGGAATCAGTACGGTGAATTGATAAAAACAAAATCAAACAAATTGTGGTTTCATATTTTGGTTTGAGTCCTACATTTTTTTCATTGGTTTCATACGTCAATTAGATGAGGGTTAGGAGGTTCTTACTGGAACTGCTGAATATCTTGTGTTACAGCTCTGGAAAAGTTCCTTGGCCATTTGCCACCCTTTCCAGTTCAATGTTATGGTGTGACAGATGGATTCAATAACAGAGACCAGCAATCAAGACATGTGAACCATAGGGTGTGGGGGACTTGAGTCACCATGGCTTGTGAGAGACAACATGTTGTCTTACATGTCAATACATTTTTTTTATGGGGAAAGAACTGGTCTGCACCTAGCTAAAGGGAATTGCACCTGGCTAAAAAGGTGCACCGCTGTGTTTTTTTCTGGCCTCGCTGCTCTTGGGGTTGACTGATCTTTTCAGTCCCCCTGAAAGGTGGAGCATGGTAATCAGCTAACAGCTTCTCCAGGTTAGCATCTCCTGGTCACCACTAACCTCAGAGTGTGAGGAAAAGGATGAAAAAGTGGGGAGCATCTTTCTGCTTCTGGAGGGGCCCCGTCCACTCCGCAAGCTGCCTTGCCTAATGCTGGCCCTGTCATTACTGTTGATGTCCCTCATCCTGGGTCTGGCCTCCTATGTGTGCTTCTGGATGCATTTAGGCCCTTGTTTTCCCTGGCTGGAACCTTATAGTTGTTGGTGACCTGTCAGTCCATGTGTACACTCCTGTTCTCATGAACTGCCTGAACTGCTCCAGCTGAACTGCAAAAGAAGTCAAACCTTCAGGACAGTGTCTGAGTGCACCATGACTCTCAACCAGCGTGGGACTGTGCAGCTGCGGTGGTAAAACAGCAAAGGGTCTCCAGCTGGTCTCTGTTCCGTGCCTCTGAGTCACTGCAGAACCAGACTGAGAGGCTGTTTTTCAGACTTTTGCCTCTAAAAATAATATTGCTTTCTTAATAAACCAGGATCAATTTACTGAACTCTCATGTACTTTCAGTACAGGACACGACCAAGAAGTGTGTTTTCATCTATCACCTACATTTTCTTACCAAAGACGGCATTTTAGTTCTTCACCTTCACTCAGTGTCACCTGAGCTAGCTGTTACCACCTCAGCAGTGTGCAGCCCCCAGGAGCTGAACTAAAACAACATTTATTTTCTTTAGAAAGAGTAGCCGCTGAGGCAACTTTAAAGAAAATAGTCTCTGAAGTTCTGGAAGCAAAAGGTCAACATCTAATTTAGAGGGGCTTGTGATCTATATAGAATCCTGTCTCTGTTCCATAGTCTTTTATATTAGGCCAAATTTGATGCAGTTACAAGGACTCTGCAGAAACACTCTTGTAATTTGTTGTTGTTGAGATACTGACTATAGAACAGTTCCTTGTGACTTTGACATGAACCAGCAAATATTTCAGCCAGCACAGCAAACCCTCTGTGTAAGACTCACCTGATCTGTGTTGTGCTGCCGCATGTTATGGGATGTGATTATTAAAAATCTGCAGGACCACTGAGAACCAATTCACTGTAATCTGGGGGTAATAAAAGAGGTCTTAGAGCCTTACAGCAAAGGTACAAAGACATTCCAAGTCCTGGAATCGATTCCTCCTCTTCCACTGCAGACTCAGTCTACTTAAGCTAGAGGATAGCGTTCCTCCAGAAGTCAGCTCTACCCTTTTCAGTGAGTTGTCTCATCAAGGGCCACACAGATGGCTCTGCATCAGGCTTGTCCTCTGGGCACTTTCCAGCAGGACTCACCATCTCAGAGACAGCACTGGCCCCTGGCTGCCTCCTCTAATTCCTATGGCTTTGCATCCTGCATCCTGGCACTTTCAGGGAAAAAGCTCAGGACTGACAGCAACATTTTTAACCATTTCTGAGGTTTCCTATTACACAGAGCATCCCAGACCCTCATCACACAAAATCAACAGGAAGTAGAGGTATATGTTTCTCTGAATAGCCCTTCGCTTTCAGGCCATTTTCATCACCTGTAACCACCCTGCAAGCTGTGCCTTGGTCTGCAAAGAGAACTATGTCATCATGCCAAGGTGGCTATGCTTGGAGGGTGTCTCCAGTAGCTCAGCCAAGCCATTAAAGTCTACCAGTCAAGAGTATTATTGTAAGGGGAAGAAAGAAGAGTTGTGTTATTTGGAAGGAGGCTAAACTAGGCATCAGCTCAGGATAGCTGCCCCACACATCTTGAAAATCAAGAGCTGAAGGAATCCAAACTCATGAAGGTACATGCATGTGTCTGTGTCCATAGGAGAGACAGAATTTGCTGCTCCACAGAAGCAAGCAGATCATTTCTCAGAAAAATACAGGAGACCAAGTCATATCAGGAGGATTCAGGCGTACTTCTGCAGATTAACCTGGTCACTTGTGCTTGGAGAAAACATGAAAAGCAAATGAGTCAGGCTGCCACTCTAAACTGGATTTTTTGAAGCTAAAGAAGTTAGAAAATCTTTGGGATACATTTGTTAGATGAACACATCAAAGACATCATTCCTTCAACTTCCCTGACCATGGCTCTTTCCTGAAAGAACTACAACTTCTATTCATTAGTTGGCTCACCAGCGATGGTGTGGCCATAGCTGGCTGGTTATTTTTTTCCATTGCCACAGCCTCTTTTCCTGGCAGACTTTTTGCTGTAGGAGCCTGGATTTACCCTGGAAGAAACTGGCAAAAAGCTAGCATGAATTTCAATTTGTATTCCTTGAAATGCAGTGAAACAACCCACAACAAATTAAAAGCACTTTCAAATAAGCTGTAACAATATCAGCTGCTAGCATTCCAGAGCCCTTCACTTCTTGAGTCAAAGGTGCCTGCTTAAATTGCTAATTAGCTTTCTCTTGTTATAATTTTTCTGACTTAAATACTCTGCATGAAAGCATTTTTCAGACCTGTTCTAGTTGCCATAGCATCCATCACTGCACAGTCCTGCAACTCTTCTGTCCCTGTTTCATTATCAACTATCACCATAATTTTTTGAGGAAAAAAAAGTAGTTTTGAACGAAACACAGAATACAAAATAAGAAGGCCCTAATAAAGGCTCAGATAAATTCCTTATCTGGCAGCATACTGAAAATATCTTGATTCCTGGCACAGCAAATATACTGCAGAGTTCACTCTTCATTAAAAAGCACAGGCAACCACAGTACCAGGATGTGGGTAGTCTTAAAGACTAATGTGTACATTTATGCAGATACAGTCTTCTGGGAACCAGCTTGTTTTAATCATAAAAGAACCCTTCAAGTAAATTTAATGAGGAGTTAGTTGAGGAATTTATTCTGAAACTTTAAACTATGTGTAAATTCCTGAGGATCAAATTAAGTTGAAGGTAAATAATGTTCAGAATGGTGTTTCAGTCAAGGCTGCCTAAAAGCTGGAGACACAAAGATCCTGCTAAGAGAGCATTTCTTTTCCATCTAGAGACTTCTTTAAGGAGCCCAGACAGATGCCATATGCTGATGATAAAACAACATCTTTCACAATGTGACATTTGGAGCCTGCTCAAGAGATCAGTCATTTTTGTCTTTTCTAAGGTTGCCACCTTTAAAATAAATGCCAAACAGTTATGAACAGGAAAAGAGTAATTGCCAATAGTTATAGGTGTCATCAGTGATGAAACATCCATAAGCAGATGTTTTGCTTTACATGCAGGGAAGTTCTGGACAAAAAGAGAAACAATGAAAAAACCACCACTGTGACAAGGACAGCTGTGTCAAGGATGCTTTAAAAAAACATTTTCTCACAGATTGTCATCATTTACCCTCTTAAAGATAGGAAAATCTTGCTTTGAGCTCTTCTTGTCCTAGTGAGATGGTGGTTGGTCTATATTCTTTGTACATTTGAAAAAAAAATGGTGCACTTGAAGATGTATTTTATTTAATAATTTACCTTTTGGGTCATGTTATTTATTTGATGATTTGAAGTGCAATCAGAGGTATGCTGGTGGATAAACAGACACACACATTTGCTTTCACATGAATACAACACCCTCTGTTTCCCTCTCATTTTTCTGCATGTGGTTGATTGTACCCTGGAAGGTCTTAGCAATATACATTGCCTGGTGTTTCCCAGCTGGGTATTGTCATTTATCACACAATTTTTAAACAAAGAAACATTTTCTGATAGTGTCAGATATGCGGGATGCAGATTTTAGGAAAATCTGTTCTGAAAATATGTGTAACTTGTATGCTTAATATCCTGATCTTGTCTCTTCATGAATGTTTTAGCAGTGTTCTGAGATGTCTCAAACATATTAGAGGACAAAAAAAGGAAAGATGGCCCCAACCTAATGAAGAAGTATCCCCCTTTCCTGCAAACACAGCAGAGTGTTCTCATGTATGTTCTCATGCAAGAAGTTCCACAAAACTGGTAAGCTAACCTACACAGGCAGAGCGCCCTAATTAAAAGTCAATGCAATGGGAAGGTGGCAGCTGATGACAGAAGGAAAACAGAAGGAGAAAGAGTTGTCTTCAGGAGATTTTTATATTGTGGTTCTGTTGCAAAAAGTCTGAATAATTATTTCCTTTATTTTGGCTGGAACTCTTATACAGGTAAGCAACTATATACACTTGTGTAATCCCATTCAATTCAAGATACAAACTCAATATGAAAGGATAAATAGACATGTCTATAAGATTACCACCTTAAACTGAATGAGCTTGTTTCTATTTTGTATGTCACTTCACATACTGGTGATCACCAATAAATACTAATAAAGGAAAAACATGAGAGAAATTACACCATTTGATTTTGGAGGATGAAGTAACCCAGGTGGCACAGCTATAATAGGAGGGAGATCCTTGTGGAGGTGTGCAACTGAAAGGGACAATGAAGCAACACCGGTCTGCAAAAAGCAGAAAAGTGGGATTCAGAGGGTAACAAATGTTTGAGCTACTTAAAAGGTTCTTGTTATGGAAGTTTCTAATACGGATCTCAGACCTGGAATGAGAACGGTGAGATGAGCATCACAGCACTGAGAACTCCTATAGTAAAAGGCAGTCAAAAGGAAGATAATTTAAAGTGCAACAGAAATACTTGTGGGACAAAAGGGTTTAAAGAATATGCTACATTTCCAGAGAAGGCAGGCATCAAATAATCAGATCTGGTTATAAAACGGAGAGAACTTGCCCCATAGAGAGCTTTGAGTTTTTGTCAGAAAATCAAATAACCTGGATAAAAAGTCTTACAGCTGAATGTTACTGCTTTTCCAACAAAAAATAATGATTTTTTTTTTTCAAAGAAAAAGGTTCCATCTCCAAACATTTTAACTTAAGTTGAAACACCACTTTTCTGTAGGAAGAATATTTAATCAATCCTATGCTGAAACTCAAGGGAAGGGCAGGTGACAACCACACCAAAAAATCAGATCCTAAATGGCTACAACATGCTACATGTTTACTAGGATGTTTAACTGACAAAGGAGGACTGCAGAGCTGGGCACGACCATGATGAGGTTCCTGTTCCCAGTTGGTCTCCCACTAAACGCTCAGGGATGGCTGAACCCCTGGTGGTTAGCTAATGAGAATATCCTCCCAGGCAATGACACCTGCAACCCACAAAGAGCCCTAAGATGGCAAATGATGACTTTCCCTATCATTCCTTCCCACCCAAAGAGTGATATGCCCGCTCTGAAAGCCTGGCTCAGAAAGTTCCCTCTGCTACAAGAGTGGCTTCCCTGGGGACAGCTGCGGTGGTGCTGTCCCTAGCCACCTGTCCTGCCTCACTCCACAGGTGAATCTCCACCTCATGTAATAGTTACTGGACTGTTGCCACCACCACTTTGACACATTAAATAAAATCAATTTTTAACGCTGATTTATATTAAGACAGCATATTGTAAGAATTGGAGTTCTGCTTCTGCTTCACCAAGACCTGACCTTTCACTGAGATGAGAGCCCCTAAGGGATGTGTCAGCAGGAAAGCTCATGGCATAATCACCACAGCATCCCAAAGCAAATAACTCAGGAATCTGAACTCATTGTCTTGATTCTCATGGTGGACAGCTTTCTGCTTTTGAGTAAATCTTACAAGATTTCTTCCATAGTCATTTCTCTTTCACTGGTATTGTCAGAATTAGTTATTTAATAGAAATGCAATGTTCAGAATGTGTTATTATTTCAGTCTTTGTGATAATTCAAAGCTTGTCCATGCTGACATTTTTCAGTGGGGTTTTATTAGTGGTGGTGGTTTTGTGGCACAGAAGCCTGTTTACTACAGCTTGGATTGGGACCAACAAAAAGAGTGAATACTTGAGAAAAAATGCAGTTGGAGAAAGTCTCTCACTCTTTGAAACAAAGCATTAGAGTAACAACCATTTTTCTTTTTGGTTGTAGTTTATATCCATCTCTGGTCCAGTCCTTCCAGAACAGCTCACCTGCTTGCCTGTTTTCTGGCAGACAGAAGTCCAGCTCCTCACACCACCTTTAGCCATGCTTGGAGTTGTAAGGAGCAGCTGCAATCCTTCTGTGAGGTCCTCACAACTAGGTTGTCCTCTCTTCCTATTGCTACCATGTCTAGAGAGAGCCCTGACAACCAAAGACTGTCACTGAGGGGCCTTCCAGATGACCTGCTGTGAACATCATGCTGGTTTGTGGACTGCATCCCTGACATGGGGCTGGAATGCCTCCAGGGACCTGCATCTTAAGGGTGAACTTCTTCAGTGTGTAAGGAGCCTCTGTGAAGCTTATACACTGACTAACTGCCATGGCGAAGTCTTCTTAATGTCCACATCTTTGCATAATAAATAACTACCGAATGCGAATGAAGCCAATTAACTCTATAGCTACAACGCAGGGGACTTTCTAATGTTGACTCAAGCTATGCTGGAGGTGGAGTGAATATTCTGTGGTAGACCTACAAGCTAGGAGATAGAAAACAATTGACTTGCAGTATTTTCTAAATGTTCTGATGCCTCCTAAATGAGCTCCATTAACACCAAGACACTGAGATCACTTAGTTGTGGTTGTAGAGATGTTGCAAATGATCCTTCCTATGGCTGCTTTAATTAAAACACCTGCTTTCTAGTTTGTCATGTCAATATTGCACCTGTTTATTCTGTGCAAGTACAAAGTAATGGTTACGAAAGAAAACTTTTTCTTTCTTTGAACCATTCCAAGTCAGCAAGATTAAATTGCAAAAAGGTATCTGGAGGTTCTGAGTCTGCATATCTGTTCATTAATATGTGCATGCCTAGAATATACAAATTCTCTTGTAAGTTATGCCTCTTTGTAGTTAGAGAGGAAAAGATATCCTACTGCTAAGCAGTTCTTTGATACCATCAGATTCTATCAAATCTATCACTGATTTTAAAAGCAAACAAACCCCGGGAGGCGGGGGGTGAGGGGAAGTTTGTTGCTTCTTTCAGTTCAGACTCTTCAAACATCAGCTTCACTATTTAGTCTACAATAATGCTGTTCGACCACAGAAAATAATGTTTAGTTGCCTTCTAGCCAGAGAGAATTTCTTTCATGGCATGCCTTGGATTATGTATCTATGATATAAAGAAATTATTTTTCTTGGCACAAATTTCTTTCATTTTTCCTCAGTATTCCTTTCCAGAAGCACATCTAAGAGACGTCTTATGACTGCCTTGCATACTCTGCAGTCAATGATACCAGAGGGACTACCAATTTTGTTCGTTTCAGATGACTTGCAGGTTTTGTGTTACCCTGGGATTATAGATAGCCTTGAGCCATGGAGTATCCATCAACATCTCTGCCTTGTATAATGAACACTAGCTTCTGTCTTCCCACAGCTCAGCACCTGGCAGTACAGCCTTGTAGAAAACACTCAATTCCACCTCTTTCCTCAGCATATTTCTCGGTACAAGTTAGTGAGGCTGTTTATATACACTTCTTTGCATCCACTGCCTCCAGGGAGATGGGGTATTTTTTTTTTCTATCTTCTTGCTTTCATCACTAGACAAGCGCAATAGTAAAGCAAATATAAGCTGTATTAGGTAGACCTGAGATCGGATTTTAGTTGTAAGCTTGGATACAAAGGTCACATGCAGAAAACAACACAATTTAAATATATCAAATACTATTTACTCGTTATCTTTCACCTAGAATCCTGAGATTTTGATCTGTTTTCACATGTAAGCATTCAGTGTTCAGAGCAATATTTGCTTACCTTTTGAGCTACCCTTGATCTGAAATGTAAACCTTACCTGGGATCCTGTCCATCAGGATGGGGCCATGCCTTCCTAGGAAGCCCTGCCACCTTCTGAATCTTGTTTTCTTTGCTGTCCTCATTCTTGATACTACCAGGAGTCAGGTTTTGGGATTCAGGTATAAATGATGGTTTTATGTGTAGAAACCTGTGGTGATCTCCCTCTTTTCTTGCTTATCCTAGTGGTATTTGAATGTTTTAATGAGATACTGCTGGCTTGTCCTTAAGGCAGACACAAAAACTACTTTGCTTGTTCTGCCCAGAAGATCACAGCCCTTCAGCAGTAGGAGTACACTCACATTAAATATATAAATTATTGGTTATATACACATTCTATAAAACTTCTGGCATGTTACAAGTGTGGACAGCATATGCAAGAAATTATTAATGTAGATATCAAGCTTGGTAATTAGTTACTCTGTATGTATATGTGCATGACTCCAAGACTGTGTACACTTGTTATTGAATTTGTACAACTTGGGTTTCTTTAACTTCAGTCTAGGGAAACTTTGAGTAATAGTCGTTTACTTTATTCTCATCTCCACATTGACCATATCAGATGACAATAATTCAGAAATGGTTATGTGAAGTAGCTGGTGTGTATCAGTTACTAACAGAGTGTGGGCTGGTATTCAGTGTGCAAGTACACCAGGTTTGGATGGGAGAGTCACTAGACGACAGATTTTGAATGAGTCATAAGAGCATGGATTTATTTTCCTGAGCTTAGTTGTGCATCCTTTGTCTTTGACTTGCAGTGTGAGTTGGAGATCTCTGTAACAGTTGTCACAGCTCCTTATCCCGTGAAGAACCGAAGAGCAGGCACAGGTCCCAAACAACCACAATGCCAATCGCCTTGATATACCTACTGGAGGGGCTGAGAAAAATGTCAGCCACAACTAACCATTACATCTCATTCAGGAAAGAAAGGAAAGATGATTATACCTACATACTTACGAAAAACTGGACATATAATCATTATAGTCTTGACTGTATAGACACAAACTGTCTGTCAGAGGGGATAATTTCACCTCTGCTGCAGTATGTAACTTATCATCCCATAGGTACTACAGATATTCCTCTTCCCATCTATCCTTTCTGGACAGTTTGTTTGCTTGTTTGTTTATTTATTATTTTTTATTTTTGTCCCACTGTTCTAAAGCTATTTGAATATAATTAGTTATACCTATTTTCTATAATATGACCTTAAGTTCATTCCAATTTGTTACTATGGCAGTGACCGGAAGTCAAGAAGAACTTTTCTACAATTCTAGAGAAAAAAATGAACAAATAAACAAAACAAAACAAAAAACAAAAAACAAACAAACAAAAAAAAACCCCTGTATTTATTTCAGCAGTGCAACATTCTGCTTTTCATCTGCTAGTTCTTCTGCTACATCTTTAAACTCTTTAATTGCTCCTTGAATTTCAGGCTCTGTGGACTGTGATTCAGAAACACTGTTCTTGATGTCAGCTTCTGGGAAGCTGACAAGTGTGTCTTTTCCCATTTTATTGTGTATTGGCTGCTCACTCAGAGTCAGTGTCAGTCTTGGAAATGAAAGATTCTTCATGGCTCTTGGGTGAAGAGATTTTAATATTGGAAGAACCTCTTGAGAAGTACTTGTTTCTTTAATATATAGATTTTTCTAGGCTGCTTGTTTATTCTCTATGGTTTTCTCCTTTATTTTTTCAAGTAAGGGCTGATGAAGACAGTCTTCAAAGAAAATAATGTGTTCTCTGTTGTACTCAATTTCTCTCCACATCCTCAGAACAGTAACGTTTTATTCCCAATTGAACTGAATTGGATACAAGCAGTTTAGACAAAGGAAGGTTTTTTGTTTTATGTGTTTAAGTGGAAGAAGACAAACAGCAACTTTCACAGGCTGTTTAAAGAGCTTTCTTCTTTCCTGGCACTTCTTTCTTTCTACTTTTCCCTCATGTATTTTTCCTCAAGAGATGTATATTTTTTTACTTAACTCTGCTATCCCTTCACTCTATTTTTGTTTCCATTGGGATAAAAGGAAAGGTTACAGAATGGATAAATAATTTGCTAAAACATAGGAGATGGAAGGGAGCAATAAACGTCCAGCTCTTAAGATAAAGGGAAGTCATCAATAGAAAGGTCTGTACTTGAATCTCTGCTGTTTAACTTTTTCACAAGTAATTTGGACAGGTGGTGAGCAGCAAGGTTACAAAGCTTGCTGGTAATGCACAGTTATTTAGGACAGTACAGATGAGCACAGCCAGGCGAGCTGCAGAAAGGCCTACAACCTAAGGAAACTGGACAATAAAATGTCAGATAAAACTCAACATGCATACAATGTAATGTGATTTACATGCGGAAGAAAATAATTCTAGTTTCATGCAAGGGCTCTGAACTAACCATCACTTTTCATGAGCAGCTACATTTTGGTGTTATTATTGACAGTTCCATGAAAACATCAGTCAGTGCTTTATGGTACTTAAGGAAACACAAATCAAACATTCATGTTCAAAGAAAGAATATAAGGAACTAGAATGGGTAAGAAGAAGGCAAAAGAAATAATCAAAGCTATGGAAAACTCCTGTAAAAGCAACAGTTGAATTAGCTGAAAGTTCAACGTGAAGAAATGACAGCTTACAGGGCAGATATATTTAGGGTCTACAGAATCATCACAGGGAAATGTGTAATTTTACTGTCCACCGTCTCTTCACATGCTAGAAGTAAGGCTCAAAAAATCCAGCTTATGGGAGCCAGGGTCCGAGCAAAAAATAGGACCTGGTTATTCGTACAGCAAGTAGAAGTAGATCTGTGGAACTCCTTGCTAAGTAATATTGTGGATGCAAGAAATCTCCATACAATAAAGGGAAGACTTGACAAATATTTTAAAGGTATAGAGACTATCTGGGTGTTTCTAACTACAAAATTAAAGGAAATCTCATGAGCTGATTTTTTTTTTTTTTTTTTTACCAGTAAGGAAAGTATTTATGGGAAGGTGTATGTTTTTGCCCTGCTCTTAACCTTAGCAAAACATTTGCTTAAGAATTGTTTCTGTTACTTTTTCCTTTTAAAGATAAGCCTCAGCCTGTCCCTAACAAAATATGGATTATTCTTCAGAATGGAGGGGTGAGAGAAAAAGAGAGCTGGGAAAAAAATATTCTAAGAATGAATAATGAATGAAAAAGGGGAGGGGAGCAGTGTTTCATGAGTTTTAAAGGGTCAAAAACATAGAAGGTCATACACCAAACAGAGTACTCCTGAGAATGCCAGCTGTTCCAAGAATGTGACCAAGAAGCTCTATCCAGCAATGCAACAGGATGAGGACAAATTTCCAACTACTTCACCAGGATCTCCAGTGAACCCTCTGTGAAGGAACAGCTTGGCCAGTCCCAAAGGGAAGGTAACAGAGTATGTGATACAGTGAGGTCTTGCTGTATTGGATGGTGTATTGGGTTTATGTGGCAAGGTTTTGGCAGCAGGGTGCTGCATGGGTGGCCTCTGTGAGAAGAATCCAGAAATTAGGGCCAGTTTCAGCCAGCTCCAAAGGGACCTGCCACTGCCCAAAGCGGAGCCAATAAGCCATGTTTTCTGTGCCTCTGTGAGAACAGATATAAGAAGGAAGAAAAACCTGCTGCACAACAGCAACTGGGAGAGAGCAGTGAGAACCATCCCTGCAGCCCCAAGGTCAGTGCAGGAGGAGGGCAGGAGGTGCTCCAGGCAGGCAGCAGCAGTTCCCCTGCGGCCTGTGGAGAGGCCCCTGGTGGAGCAGGCTGTCCCCCTGCAGCCCATGGGTCCCACACGGAGCAGATCTCCACGCTGCAGCCCGTGGAGGAGCCCCCGGTGGAGCAGGTGGATGTGGCCTGGAGGAGGCTGCGGCCCATGGAGAGCCCCCGCAGGAGCAGGCCCCGGGCCGGAGCTGCAGCCCGTGGAGAGGAGCCCACGCAGGGGCAGGGGTCTGGGGGGAGCTGCCGCCCGTGGGGGACCCGTGCTGGGGCAGTTTGCTCCTGGGGGATGGACCCCGTGGTACGGAGCTGTGTGGGAGCAGTTCTTGAAGAGCTGCTGCCTGTGGCAGCCCCCGCAGGCTCAGTTCGGGAAGGACGGCATCCCGTGGGAGGGACCCCATATCGGAGCAGGGGCAGACATTGACCATAAAGAAGCTGTGGAGGTGAGGCGTCAGGGACTGATCGCAGCCCCCATTCCCCGTTCCCTGTCGCTGCTTGGGGGCAGGAGGTGGAAGAGGGTGGATGGGGGGAAGGTGGCCTTTTTTTTTTTTTCTAGGTTCTCACTGCTCTAGCTTGTTAGAAATGTGCTATAAATTACATTAATATCCCTATGCTGAGTCTGTTTTGCTTGCGATGATAGTTTTTAAGTGATCTCCCCATCCTTATCTCAACCCTTGAGCCCTTTCCATTGTATTTTCTCCCCCTTTCTATTTGAGGAGGGGGAGTGAGAGAGCAGTTGTGGTGGAGCTCGGCAGCCCAACTGAGTAAAACCAACACACATGGGTATGAACCAAAAGGTGAAAGAAAAAATATATCCAGAACTGAGAGGTCCTGGAGAAACCACCAGGCTCTGTAGTTTGGTACACTTAATGCACCCCTGCACAAGGGTTTCTCTCCTGCTGCAGAAGATGCACAAGTCTGACCAGAAAGATGCCTTTCTCTACCTCTCCTAGATTTTCCCAATTAGTTAGCCCACAGGCCATAAGATTAACTCAGAGAGCAGGATGGCACATCATGGCTCCTTGACATCTTTTGGTGGCAAGGTCAGCTTAGATAAATAATCCATCAGATGCGGAGAATATCAGTGAAGCCAGTACCTGTTTAGAGGGTGTGTTAGATCACTGGAGTTTCAATCTTAATTCCTTCCCAGCAGTGTGGGAGTGGAGGGAAGGCGATTTTGTGAGTCTTCCCAGTATCCCAGGACAAACTGTATGAACCCCACAGTCTTGTCAATTCAGATGCAGGATCGAGAGCTAATTTGTCCTCTTACACCAGTTTAAAGGAAAAAATCAAGCTAAAGTCATTGTATCAAGAAAAGGTGATTGCTCTTCACTGCATTATGTATTTGGGTGTTTCATTCAACTTTTCAGCTCAAAGCTTTCCTTTGTTAATATTCTTCTGTTATGTATAGCCAGGTACATTAATACGGGATGAAACATCCTGACAATCAGCAGCCATTCCCTCTGCTGATTTCTGGTTCACAGAAAGATGATCTAGATAGCTACTTTTTTTTTTTTATTCGTCACCTAATTAAATACTCTGATATCGGTGATAACGTAAAATATTCAAAACCTTTTTGCCTTACCTTGTGCCACATATCCTCTGTTAAGAATATTGCCCCAGCTAGCTTCTACATGCTCCACACTTCTTCCTCAGTCAGCTCTTAGCGCCACTGCTCTTTCTCTTCATTTCTCATTTCTATTAAACATGAAACACCATCCATCACAGATGTCACCAGCTATTTCCATTAAAAAAATTAGGATTTGGAAACATAGACACACAAGGAAAATAAAACAATTACTTTGCATTATATACCTGAACACAGTGTGCAGTTGTGTAATTATTATTACCCATCACAATCATAAAAAAAATCAACCAAGGATATATAATTAATTCATAACATAATAGCCATTTAATTTCTGCAGTACTCTACTCAGTGATTCAGTGCCATACTGAGCTAACATCAGTGTGGCATTTACAGTAGATTTTCTGTTTACAGACTGAAAATATTCCCTCAGGAAGAATTATGGATTTGGGTTATCAAAGAGTGTTAGCAGCTTTAACGCACATTTCTTCTTTCATTCTGGCAGCAGGCAAGCTGCTTAAAGACCTAGATTTATCTATATAAACTACCGAGATTCTAACTAAACTTCACACTAATCATTTTCATCTGAAGGGAACTTCTCCCATAAATCTGTAAAGCGCTGTTTTTCATAAATGTCACTTGGAGGCTTCTTAGGTGACATTGATTCAGAAGGCTGCAGCATCACTGTTCAAAATACAAGAAGACACCAACCTACTGGGCCACAGCACAGCTGTAACAAGAAATCTCTTCAGGACATTTTACCCCTGATATGTGGTGAGAATGCAAGGAAATTTCATGCTTGGAGATGTCTGAGAAATACCCTTAGGATCCTTCTTTAATCAACTCACCAGATCTTTCACAGAGACTTTTCAATAACTGTCAGTCCGTACGATTACTTTTAATCTATTCATCAATACCAGTGAAGCCAGGCACTGGGAACAAGAAAAGCTAATCTCAAGTCTCTGAATGGTGTTATAATACTGCTTATCAACATGTCTGATAGACATGAATAAACTGGGCCATCACAACGCCACTGTTTTCTGACATATCCTCGGGTAGCCACTACAGGCTGATTGCTGCCGTGCTACACATCTGGCCCCTCTGAATTGATGGAGGAGGAGGAGAGGGCACCTGGCATCCTCTGCCCCAGCAATATGGGCACCAGCCCTGAAGGGCAAAGGAAAACCTGCCAGCTCTTAGCAGGGCAGAGAGCATTAGCAGGACAGACACGTAATCGAATGTGCCTGCTTCTGTACAAAATGGCAGAACTTGGTATCTCTAGCTGCCCTAGCAACCGTGTTCATTAAACTATTATTTTCCTCATTTTAAAGATAAAAGACAAGGACTCCCATTGATTTCAACAGCAACTCAGTAACTTGGTGCTGTTGAGTCTTCGGCTGCCGGAAAGACTTTAAATGTCTGTCTCTAAAGCTCAGATCTTTGTTTAAACACCAATTGTATTTAAACACCAAGTTCTCAGGTTATAGTTATCCAAATACATTTTAAAATCTGTTCCTGAACAGTTTGCTTGTAGAAAGGCTGCGGAAGAGGAGAGATGAGACCCATGGATCGTGGCATGCCCAGGAGATGTTTTCCACCCCAAGCTACTCCATGTGTGCTACAGTAGCTAGCAGCTCACAGAGTTTGCTAATTACCAAAGTAGTCATTATAAGTTAAGAACAATCATCTTCTCCTTCTACCTTTGTAAATAAATATTTCCCACTGAATGCTTTTTGACTGTACAATTATTTTTTCCTGCTGTTTCCTCTCTTACTTTTCCTTTCTTTCTTCTCTCCTTTTCCTGTTGTCCCACGGGTTTCTTTCAGTAGCCCTGCAGTTCCTCCTTCTGTGCTCCCACTGCACCTGTGACAAATTCTGACCCCAGGATTCCCACTCCAGGCTCTTTTATTGTAGAGCAGTTGCTAATACAGCAGAAAATCTGCTCGTGTTCCCAAGAGGCCACGTTGCAAAGTCCGACGGGTGCGCTTTGGCTGGCTCTCCTGACAGAATCGACATAGCTCAGATACAAAACAGCAGAAAGCTTTTCCCCCACAAGGCAATCTGCTGTTAGTCACCCCATGATGGACTTGGCACCAAGCATGAGACAAAGGCGTTGTTGCAGGAAGAATGTGCACTATCGCATAGGTCTCCATACCACAATAAACCACCAAACGTCTGCAGTTGATGTAACATCAGGCTTGGCTCCCTATGGGCTTTTCAATGAGGTAATGGGAGTTTATTCTTTGCTTTGTGCTGAAGTGAAAAACAGAAATGGCCATGAAGGGTCACTGTGGTCAGGACTTATTTTAACATCTGCATCAACGTCGTACTTGAACTATCTTAAAAGTGATTATGCTGCTTTCCTGTGACCACTCTAGATCAGATGCTTTGTCCTTAAATCGTGGAGGATGACTGAAAATCGTGTTCCTGAACTCTTTCTGACTCTGCCAACTGTGGCTCTCGGCCAATTTAAAGACTTAACATGTATCCAGAGCTTTGGGATTTAGGGCTGAAAAACCCTCCAGAATAAAGAGTAGATTGAGTAAAAATAGGTCAGTAAATAAATATATAAGGAAACACTATAGAATAAAGAAAAATACACCCAATATACTGTAGAATAAACAAAAATACCCACAATGTACTTTTTGAAGTGCCAGTGAAGGAGGGAGTCGGTTATCGAGCAGAAGGGCATGAGCTAGAGGGAGCCATGGGACAAAACGAGCTGGGCTGAGCAAGCAGCACAGAACAAGTGAAAACCCTCTTTGCAAGGCTGCAGATCACAGACTAGGTTAATGGCATTTGTCCCCTGCTCAGTTGTTCTTGGAAATGAAGGCATCTCCTGATGTTACAACTACCATGAGAGATTAGAAGAATACTCCTACAGAAGATTATAAAATTTGCTTTACAGCAAGGGGAGAAAATGAAGGTTTGCACTTGAAATAGTGAATTCAAGACTTGGAAATATCTTTTTTTTTTTTTTTTCTCTGCGTAGACAGTTCAAGGGGATCAGATCGACCTAAATTTAAAATAGTCATAAGCTTTTGGATTTGTTTTAATGTGAACAAATAAGTTGAAAACATACTTTCAGGTGGAATTAAATATTTTATTCACTATGATTCAAAATATTTTATTTCAGTCATGGGAGTGTTTTATAAGTAAGAATAAAATGATTTGTCATTCCAAAACAAAAGTTAATTTCAAATTGAGAGGCTGAAATAACTATTCTGCAAGAGCATTTTCCATTCTTGCCCTTTCCATACAACGAAAAATTTGATAAAACCAAAATGAATTTGCAAAACATTTTAAGGTTACAAGTACCTCATATTTTTGCATGAAGAATTGTGGCCAAAGCTTCATAACTTTATTACACAGAAGCCCAAACTAATCTATGGATTTATAGCAAGGTAGCACTTAAACCTTTTCTTCCAGGAGTTAACCTTTTGTTACATAAATAGAGAGATCTTCAGTGTTGTTACCATCCCTGTGACTGACAATGTGTCAGAGAGAAAATGTGACCTCTACAACATGTTCCTCATGTATAAGGACAAGAAAATCTCACGTAATATCAGTGTCTGGAAAACGAGACCTGATGATTCAGCTACTACGGGAACTGCGTCTTAGAGCAGTGCAAATTTTATCTCTGCCTTTCATGTCAATCTTCCTTTGCTCTAACATTGTCAATCAGTCAGATCACTCTCATGCTTCATTATGTTTCCATGGTGATCCTTTCCTCCAAAGTTAAAAATAATCCTGTTCCAGTGTTGAAACTTGTAGAGAAGAAGACCATATATAATTGCCTACCTGCAGTTATCTGCCTCCTGTACCCGAAAAAGATATCCATCCACTTTGTTCTGATTTTTTTGTAGTTGAAATAGTAGAGTAGCAACAGGGCTAAGCCCATTTCCCCAGTTATTGTCAGTAAATCAATTCATGCTGCATCAGTGAGCTTCTAAACTGTACCACAGCATGCTACAGCTCCAAAATTATCCTAATAAACAAACCCAAGCCATGCTAACACTTATACATACATACTCAATATCAATATCTATGCTTTATATTTTCTTGCTTTTACTCACAGAGTTTTTCAGAGAAAACGAGAGCTGTTACCTGGTGGCTGGACTTCACTGGTGCAGGATGATATTTGTGACAATTAGGTATTTACCTGGAATAGCACGTAGACGAATGGCATGTTTTGTACCAGTGACCTTTTGGGAAATCAAGACAATGGACAATTCTGTAAAAATACACACTTAACCCCACTCCTTGGCTTTCTTGTCAACTTGCTACTGCAGCCTCTAGGTCCAAGGTGCGTAGTTCCCACTTGGATTATTCCCATCAGAGAGGCTTGTAACCATACTCATTGATCAAGGTCATCTATTTTTTTGGAAGACAAATGCCAAGTTATGAGAAGTGTAAGGAAAGGTTTAGTGTTTATCAGGATTCTTAAACAAATTTCTTAAAATGCAGAACAATTTTATACTGGTTTTTCACTACAGCTCAAATACTACTGACAAAGAGCATGGTAGATATAGCTGCCAAAATTTAGCATGGCCACCATGCCCATGCTAAACAACTGTATTGCAGAATTTCATCATCTGGCTTTATATAAGATATCTTTTTCTAACAGAACAGCAAAATGGATTCCTAACAGTAGGTCTGCTTTTGGTAAAGTTCAAATACTGTGCTGGCGTTAGACCTTACACCAAGCAGGTGTTTTTTAACTAAAGAAAGAAGTCAGGAAGAATGTAATGCAAAAAGACAGCCTGAATGGCTTAAATTTGTCCTCGTTAAAGCAAATGAACTCAGGAACTTAAAATGGGATGCACCAGGTGAGATAAATTATATTTGGAACTTTGATCTTTTCCTGGAATGAAATAGCATGAGCAACTATGAATGAAAGGAGGTGGCCCTGTGCAGCCAGTGAGGCTGTTCCTGCTGCCCTCTGAGTTAAAGGAAAAAGCAAGCACCCTCTTTCAGGCTGTAGCAGGATTGCTTTCTTGGTTGGTGCCTTCATTTAATTTTCTGGCATCACAGAAAGCAAGACCAGCAATTGTTCATTTATCCAGAGCAACACGTAGCAGGCTCTGACATGTACTCATAAAGGATTAAAAGTATTTCTGAAAGCACAACTTTCAGAATAATAACATTCTAATATTAGTAGAAATAGAATATGTAGTTCTAATAACTCACAAATTAAAAATTGCAA
Source organism: Anser cygnoides (assembly GCF_040182565.1). Classification (NCBI taxonomy): domain Eukaryota; kingdom Metazoa; phylum Chordata; class Aves; order Anseriformes; family Anatidae; genus Anser; species Anser cygnoides. Next base: position 140,164,374 of record NC_089874.1, on the reverse strand, counting down.
TAAAAGCTTCCAAGTTTTTTTTACCCCCAAGTTCTCATTAGGAATTCTAGCAATGCTGAAGTTTTCTGACGGGCAACAGAAGACTATAAAAGAGAATCCATGTCCTTGTTGCTGTGCTACTCTTTCATGACCCAAGACAATAGCCTGGTGTTCACAGGATTTGCAGGTAAGAAGACATGTTATTTTGTCCACTTGACAGAGATTCACACACACAAAAAAGAAGGTGTCTATAGAGGAAACAGTAACTAACACGTTGATAGCATTCACCTCTTCACGTTGACTTGGGCTAACAGTATTTTATTTTCAAGTGATTTCATTACAGCAGAAGAGAAACACTTGTCTTTTTTCCTGATGGCATACGAGTGGAAGAGACAGAGCATGGTGTTTCTAAACAAAAAGGACAAAATGAGAAGACACAGTTGAACAAAAAAAAGGTGCAGAAATACGGCATATAGGCTCCCACACACCTTTTACACCATCAGAGGAAAGAGCTGGGCAGCATTGAGCTTGCTGTCTGTTCATGCTGATTCAAGGACTGCATTGCTCCAGGCTGCAGAAATGTATAATTGTGAGCTGCTTTCCCAAAGAATTCACAGTCCAAAAGGACAAGGCAAACAGAGAAAAATGTCAGTCTTGGATTTTATTAGTCCTCAATGGTGCAAGGGCATGACCTTGCCTGTTGTGTAGTCAAGAGACTGCTGGGTCCTGCAGTGACCACCATCAGGAGCAGAATCCCAGTCGTTTCCAAGCACTTTGGCACACAGCGCTGCTGCCTTAACAGGCTAACCGCTGCCAGCACGAGGCATGTTTCTTCTACACAGTGAGGGAAGGACTTACAGACAAAAGGGAATTTTAATCGTAGGTTGAGATGCTCACCTCCATCCTCTCCACTGAGAAGAAGGGAGAAGGGTGTATCAGTATCTCTGCAAAATCAGTTTGGCTAACTTTTCGCTTCTCAACTTCTCAGCTTGCTATCCCAACAGAACTTTTTGTAGAGCTCCTTATGTTTCTGAAACCAGCTTCCTAGATGCTTCTTCCTTTTACTTCTTGTGACCTTCAGCCTCCGTGCAATAATGCATCTTTATTGGAAGGCATACAATCAGTCACAGTTTCACCATTCTCATTCCTCATTCTTTTCCAGCATCCAAAAGGTGAATGAATCCAAAACAGAATTGAGATTTTTCTCCCAGTTGGATCTTACAGCAGTAATAAATGAGTTGCCATCTGCATTTCTAATTAAAAATCCAATTGGTATAATGTAATGAGTTTTCTGGATGCAATTAGCAACTGCTGGGGGTCTCTTTATGGAACCAGTACTACAATTATAAGGCAAATAGATTCTATCATATGCAATGAAGGGCTTTCTCAAAGCTTCTGTATCCTTAGCTGGATGAATTCGCAACAGGACTTTAGGCACGTTTTGATACTGTAATCTACTGAAATGCACAATTCAGGTTAGTTCTTGGGGTTCCTGTACAGTTCAAGGCAGAATTAAATGTCTAATAGGATCCATAGAGCCTTCAAGATCATACCTACCTTCTGGAGCTTTACATTTACTGCAGAATCTAGGACCACATGTTTATGTTTGGATCACAAGCATTGCTTCAAGAATAAGTAGTGGAGACATTTACTTTTCTTTAGAAATAGGTCTGATAATATGGTAAAACTTCTTGGAGATTTTTTTTTTAAGGAAAAAAAAAGTTTTACCTGGTTTTAATGGTCAGGAAAAATTCAAAGCCACAAATTAGTCTTTAAGATATTCATGGATCAGCTGCTCTAGATCAAACTTTCTACTTTGTTATAGCAATGACTTGGAGCTCAATGATCCTTTACAAATTAGATTTTATAAAAAGAAGAGACAGAATGACAGAGAATATATTTAACAGTCTTTTTCTCTGCCTCCTGTATCTACATGTGCATATACACACACTGCTATCTACATTCAAAGTTTTGCTTGAAAGTCTTCTGCCAGTGTTACCATGTGTCTGAAACATTACAACTTTTCAGACTCAAATAATAATGTTTATAGAAGAAAGAAACTCAAAAGGCAGTGCCAGTCTTAACCTACATAAATCATTAACAACACTGTCTTACTCACCAGATTCAGTACTGCTCAAGAAATCAAAGTCCATCACTGTCACCAAAGTCCCAGGTTGTCTGTATTTCAGGATCCTTCGGGGCAGCCCTGAGAGGTTTTAGGTTCTTCCATCCAGCTTAGGGATGTCTACTTAAACACATGGAAGCACTGCCTGCCCTCTTTCCAGGACCACCATGTCATCAGGATCCTGAAAAGCAGGAGATCTTTGAGTGCCTGTGGGATGGGCTTCCACCCAGACCCATGGGCCCCTGAGATCAGTGCTTCCTAATTCCTGCTTGATCCTTAGAGGAATGAGATACTAAGGGAAACAAGCCTTAAAGAACATATAAGACAACATAGCTTCCTCACAAGGAAAGCAAAATAACTCCTGCTTAATTATACAGTAACAGAAGAACCAGAGCCCACGCTACATGATGCATTTTAAAGCAAATTTCTGGGTAATTTTTGTCAGAAGACATAGAACATTTGATGAAAACTGCTTCTGGCTCACTAGACATGGAAACAGACAGACTTCAATTTAAAAAACAAACAAACAAACAAACAAAATTCTCTTTGAATTTAGCTTTTTCCTTAGTTTGAGTCAAGCTCTACTGACTGTCCTAAAGTCAGGCCTGACACTACAAAATCAGATCAGACCACAGACTTTACTACAGATCTTAGCACTAGCAAAGGGACCAGCCTGGAAACTGCGGCACTCTGAACAACCCCTTTCTAATATCATGCCTGCCCCTCATGATTGGTGTTTAGATGTTATTGTCATGCTAATGCTTGCCCTTTGATGAAGTTCTTGTCTTAATTTTAATTTCCTAAATTATTTTATATAATTTGTAGGACAAGGCTGCTGGTGAGACTGAATCAGACAATAGGTGAACTTAGGAAGCAATAAGAGAGAGAGCAGCAGCATGATGGGCAGTACCCTAACTATTCAGAGCAACACTGTTTAATTTGCTTCACATTTTGATAAGCATATCAAGATTTCGTAGTTTTACTTGCAACTCAGCTATCATTAATTAAGCTTATACTTGCCATTCAAGGAATTTCTCTGGAGTTCAGTAGTGAGATGAAAAGAAGGGGCAAATTCCAAGGAGCATCTCTTTGTATCTCCTTTGTGGAAACAGGACAGCAAAGAATATAGTGGTTCCATAAGATAAGAGAAAGCCTTCCTTTAGAGGATGGGGCTTGTGACCTGCCCAGCTTGTATAACCATGCCAGGAGCCCATGCCTCCGTGGACATACTGGCTGGGCCATGGGCTACTTGATGTCTGTTAACGGGAGTCACTCTTCATTTCACCAGCTCAGTTCTTGAAGAGGAGAAACTTGGTGGAGATAGGCAGTATGAATCTTCTCCAGTTAGTGCTTTTTTATTTTATTTTTGCTACTCTGTTACTAAACATATTTTCCTTGACTTTGATAGAATAAAGCTTTCAGCCCATCCTCTGTCTTTCTCTTATAATCAGCACAACCTCTGCAGTTGCTGATACATATCTAAATCCCTCGATGTGCCACAAATCATAGTGCTGGACTACTTCCCAGCCAGCACAACTTGCAGAAGTGTTTTGAGCATTGGACAGAGTGCTGCAGTGAGGGTTTTTGAAAGTGTGGATGTTTCCCATGGCAGGAATACCCACTGACGAGCACAAGGGGACATTGCAGCTACCACGTGTGAAAGCAGCCATCAGCTGGGATTGCAGGGCCCTGACTTATGCTCTGCAGAAGGTGAGTGAGAGTTATGTTCACATGTACCTTTGGCCATCTGGCGCTGGTTGTACAGCACCGAATAATAGCCCTACAAGACCAACTCACATTGACGGTTAATGGCCATGAACAGTTACAGCAAACGCGCCTGCAGGGACTCCTGCTCTGGTTTTCTTCAAGCCTCAGCAGAAAAAAAATAAAGGCAAGATAATAATCGAGAGATTATTATCCGCGGATTCTTCACAGTCATGATAGGCTGCTTTGCTTTACCAGCAAGGGGTCTAGCATGATAATATGGTAATTTTTTGTTTTTAGAAAGAAACACAGATATACATGTCAAAGTCTGTCAGAAAAAAAAAAGTGAAAAGGAAATACATTTTTTCTGACCTTTAGGGCATATACAACATTATGGATAAGTAAGCAGAGTTCACTATTAATATTTAAAAGATTACACTGGCTTACTCTAAGTTACCATTACTGAAATTCAGATGACTGGGTGCTTTTCTGCCTAATCTCTCACTCTTGATTCCACTTTGATTCAATTCACTGGGGGGAAGCTTGGGCTCTTGGTCACTAACATGAAGTCAGGTACAATGTGTCAGTTCATATTTTTTTCTTTAGCTTATTCTTCTTGAGTTAAGAACTCTGATAATGCAGAGATGACATTCAGGGAAAATCTAGAAAATGAATTCCTTTTTATCTCCAGGCTAAGCTGCACCAATGAATAGAGTATTATAATAAAACCTATTTGTATGCCTGTCATACAAAGACAAACCTTTTCCAAAGGAAATGGATTTGAGTATTTGCAAGAAATGATAAACAATCAGACAAAAAGGTACTGAATTTCACTTTGAGATGCATGGGAGAAGTAGGTTTTAGCTTCCCTTGTCAGGGGGGAGGAATTCATATGAAAGCCATGTCAGCTGAGAGTCTCACAAATGAGATCTTATCCATGTCTTTGTGGAAAGAAGTGACTTGGAAATATCTTGAAGGGAGTGGTTTAGAGTTATGAGCAAAATGTCAGCCTGCATTTTTAGCAAGAATAAATCAAAAGAGGCTTATCCACTTTTGATAAAAAGAATTAACTGGATTTCATTTGTGCAAAATTCTTGTGCAAAGCTATGTTGAAATCTCATTCTCTCTTAGATTTGTATAAATGAATTAAGGTGAACAGGTGCTTATACAGGACAGAGAACGGATAGCAAGCCTAATTTCAAAGCACTCCACTCTCTTGACTCTCCCATGAAGTCAAAGGATGTGCTTTACTCATGAAAGAGCTACCCAACCAGACCTGGGGGTTCCCCACCACCTTCAGTGACACAAAGCTATCCCGAGTGGGTGCAGCAGGCTGGGCTCTGCTGTCTCATTCTTGGCATGGATCTCCTCCCCTGTGCATTCTCCAGTGACCACGAGAAGATGTCAGACAGCACTGGCCAGCCTTAGATGCTGAAGCATCTCCTCACATTTGGAGGTGTTCTGGTTTTTTGAGAGAATTTTGCTGAAGCATAGCCTCGTCCACAAGGAGTCAATAAACTCACTGACGGTAAACAATCAAGAAACATCTGAGCCACTGTATACGGCATATCCTACCCTAAAAGTAAAGGTTGGTGAAGGCAGCCTTCCTCAGGCAGCTGGGGACTTTGGGCCTCTGGTACACAGAGGAGTTGGGTGAGTTCAGCATCTGTGTATTTGTTCAGGGCTTTTGTGGAATTCAGAGATCTAGAGATTTCAAACGATCACTGTAATTCCAGCCACAATTAATATATATTCCAAACCAATTTAATTATTGGCTAAATGTAGTGGAAGGATACTGTCTTATTTAAGACTGAAAGGGAGTAGTTAAAACATCTATTGCCTCTAAAATGTCATAGTGGGTTAATACATAATGGCAATAATTATACTAAATGAAGAATGTTCGAGTGCTTACCAAGCTTAATTAAACTTTGCAGCACTCCTAAGACAGAAATATTGTTATGGTAATTTTAACAGGTAGGTAAATTGCTCATCCTGGCACACGAAGGCTGGGTAATTTACTCAAGGTCACACAGCAAGCCTGCAGTATATCCAACGTGGAGCCTATCACCTTGACTCCTAGGCTGACTTCCTTCTGCAGTCTTCAAAAATAATTCCTTCTCTCCTAATGGCTTAGCTTTGCCTGAAACAGGAACTGGCTTTTGTTCACAAACTTGATTGTTGATAAATTCCTCTATCCCCAAAGACTCGTATCTCCAACCTTTCCCCAGTAATTCATGCCAATGTGACAATTTTCTAGAAAATGAAGGATGTGAGGGCAAGGAAGAGGACAACACAAAGAAAGAGATGGAGGTAAAAGCTAATACAAGAGAATGGAATGAAAGGAACTAGAGGCAGAAGAAAATCAGGGCATACAAGTGAAAGACAAAGGAGTCAAGGGGGAACAAAGGGTCAAAAGAAAAGTGAAAGAAATAGGCGATAATAATGAAATGGGAAAGGAGCCCATCAGGAATTAGCAGACCAGAAATTGTGAGTAAAATAAAAATGCTGTAAGAACTGAGATTCATAACATGTAGTGGAAACATATTAAAAGTCAAAATCTACTATCTTCACTATAGCATTCTGTTTACATGCCAGGAAATTTCTTACATCCTCAGTCTATTGAGTGGTACCATACACAGAGATGGAAAAAACCCGCTGCCTCTGAGTAGAGATAAAAAACATAGCAAAGCTCCTGCAGAGTAACCCTAAAATGGTAACATGAGCAGACTGTGAAAGGAGTCCCTACCGAGATCTTTTGATTAACCTTGCTATGATGTGAGTGGGGAGCCTGTATTAAACCGGCCATTTCTTCTATTTCTTTTTCTCTCATTTTAGGTTAGAATAATGCAAATAACTGGTAGAAATACATACATAGTTTCTTTATTTCTTTTTCTTCCTTTCTTGTCTTCCATCCTTCCTCTTTTTTTTTTTCCAAACTGTCAACCTTGCTTCTTTAGTTTGACATATAAATTATTTTTTCCCATTGAAAGCAAGAATAGTTCAAGATACAATCGAAAAGGAGTAGATTGGAAATTCGAAGATTAAAACATGCATCTTAGCTGACAGATGTGGCCTTCCAAACACAATTAGCAAATCAATGTTTTGAACGTATAGGAGGAGCAGGAGCAATCCAATAGCTCTTGATCCTAAAGTATTTCTCCTAGCACGTACAATGTGTGGCCAAAAAGAGCCAGGGTGGGATGCTCTGCTCTTCCCTGTGATGATGGTCATTCTCATACATTCTTATAGCTATAATACGGAAGAGAATGTAAAGCTCTGCTTAAGTTAATGTTTTTAATGTATGAGATCTTATACCCACCTCTGTGATTCCTTCCATGCAGATTACTCCTTCTCAGAGAAGGTGAGAAGCATCTTCCCCTCTCTCTAGCCAATTCTTTAAAGCAGCTTTGGTTCTGCCAGGATTTCTATCAGAAATAACTGACTACCAGCAAAAGAGAAGATCATTTCTATTCTCTCATCAGTAGCATTTTCTGCTGCTTTGCTGGTCTTCTTGCACAGACTCTCCAGTATGGTTTTTGTGTTGAGGTGATATGCATGGACAAATACAGTGGTGATACAGTTAGGATTGTTTTGCCTGTTCCAGACAGACAAGCTCCCCATAAGTTGTCATAGACAGAATTTACTGAAGTTCCCCTATCATGAAATACCATGCCTGCTGATCAGTTTTGACAACCTATGGCCAGATAGAATGGTTCCTTCTATCTAAAGATCAGATGACTACCTGTTGTCTGTGTGACTACTCTTATTTTCAAGTTTAATACTCATACTAGGTGTGGCTAAAATACAGCAGCTAGAGCACGTGCATGAGTGACAGGAAATGGAAGAAATGCAGCCAGAGTGAATTCACTTATCTGAGTGAATATTTACACAGGAGGCTTTGTGTTCAGCTCACTGAAGCACAACGAGCTCTTGCGATTCAGTTCATCAACCAACTATTAATGGCTTGAGGTTAAGAGTAGATTTCTTTACTTACCACCCTGACTGCATGTCCCAGCCACTGAATAATGTATAGATACAGTCACATGGCACAGGGGTTTACTTAAAATTACTCCAAAGAAATTAAATAATCTACTATTCACTGACCCATTTTTGATTTGCTTCAGATCTCACCTGGGAACGTGCAATTTCTGGAGTGGTAGCTTTGTTTTGTGAATTGTTTGTTCTGGCACAGTCAGGTAATCAGAAATGTCATTGCCGGTGGCTATTCATCACATTTTCTAACTTTTGATTAAATATCTGTCATTATTTTTACTCAATATTGGTTATTATTTCCATGACTTTGAAATGAGAATTGCAAATGCTTTGATAAAGAAATTGGAAGTGTGGAAATCTGGGAAGGATTTCTTGCAGAGTCCTGTTTGTAGCTTTCTCATGTTGCGGTTAGTGAATCTCGACAGTTATCATCTTTTCAGCAGCAAAGTCAATGATCGGTGTAGGAAATAAAGTAGATAATTTAAGCCCAACTCTTGTCAGGCTGTTCTTCTAGTGGTCAGAATGAAAATAAACTGCAGTGAATTACTGCAGCTCCCAATACTCAGGATCAGAAAATCCACCCCTCCAGTATCTCCCTTGAAGGTCCACACACCTAAATGTAGAAGGCAAACTTAGCATCTTCACGGACCAGACAGTACAGCAGAGCAGCAACAACTTGGACATGTGCTGCAGCCCTCAAAACTTGACCGATTTGATCAACCCCTCTGCTTCCAGTGTTCAGACAAGAATATCCTTCCAGATTTCCTGCCACAGCTCCTCTTCAGGCTTTACAGTTCTCTGCCACTCACAAAGGGGATCTAGGGGTAAGTGTTACACCTGAGCCTGTGGGCAAACATCCTGGCCTATAAAATTAAGCAGATTTAACAGCTGTGGAAATTCTGTACACTTCAGAGTCAAATGCTCTCTGTTCTCATGGAGAAAGCTGGAATCCATCATGTGTCACCTGAACAAAATCTAGTCTTTGCAGTAAGGCTCATATGCTACTTCCCTGAAGGTACTGTAAAGCCAGGTAAAAATCTCTCATGCCAAAATCTGCAAACCTGCTACAAGTTCCCTTTTCCCCATCATGATGCATCATCATCACAAAGAGACACAGCAAAATTACTAGTGGAGCACTGGGGAAAAGCAAATTTGGGAGAAAGAAGAGAGGGGGGTTTATTGTCTTTCAGAATTGTTAAAGTAATACTTTGATTCAAACTCAGATATCCACGGTGGACAGGTAATTCTGCTAGAATGAAAAAACAAACAAACAAACAAAAAAAACCCCCACCACCTTGATTCCAAATCAGGAAAAAAATTCATGAGAAACTTCTAAGTTAGCACTAGTGTTTCAAACGCTCATTGTTCTGAAAACATTTGATCCATTTTTCATTAAGGAAATAAAGAATGTACCTTCATCCTAAAGATTCCTGGCCTGTGTCCCCATTTCCAAGCATCTTCTGCTGTTTCCCAGGAGTTTGGGTTGGTTGAGGGAGTCCCACCAAATCCAGGTCAGTCACTGGCAGCCTGAGTTTGTTCTCCCAGAGCTTTTTGGACTGCTGATTCCTTGTTCCAGAGATGGCTAGACACGACACAGGAGGTGCATTAATTTATGTGGCCCCCTGATTTCTTGAGGTACATCTTTGTGTCCCTGCGAGAGCTATGGTTTGCAGAGATTTGGCCATTTCCATTTCATACCTTACAGCCTAGGAAATACATCTCTATTTTTTGAGTAAGTCAGCAATGGTGCGATATCCTGCAGGTCCTGGATGACCTAAGGCTTTCAGACAGTCGACAGAAGTGGGGTGACACAGAGACCAGTGGCTGTTGGATGCACAGAGATCTCTGGTGTCGGGACACCCAGAGGAAGCGCAGGGATGTGTGCCAAGGCTACAGATAAGGAAAGACCCCACACAGCAGCAGCCTATACCTGCTGGTTTTCTGGCAGACTTCACTGGAAATTAGACATCTTCACAGATAAAGTAACATTTTTCTGACCTTACAAAAGAGCCTAATTTTCTCTGATGCGATTTTACTAAGCCTTATTATTACATTATCTTCAGTCCCACGATCAGACAGAGATTAAATCACTTTATACAATTTTATGAAGCACAGAACAAACAAACACAACAGAACTTGATTCAAAGTACTTCCTCTGAAAGCCATATTAGATTAAAAAAAAAAAAAAGTCTGTAAAAATAAAAGCTTGGATCTGGTTTCAGCATATGTCTATAAATCCAAAATAAGTACACCAAATGCAATGGAGTTATTTAGATTTTTTACTACTAACAATCAGTGTTATACAGGATTTCTACTCTCTCACCAGATCCTTCCCAAATCAAAAGCAACATTTTAAGACAGCTACTTTAATGTTCTGGGGGCAAAAGTTTTTGTATAAATCCACATTCACTCAAATGTTTACAACATTTCTTCTTTTTACAAGCATTCTGGTAAACACAAGTGTTTGTGGAATGCAGCTGAGTAGCGTAACGAATAGCCATAAAACCAGTCTTCAGTTTTTATTCAAAGGGATAGTCTTCTTATATTCTTGTTAAAATATTCCTGAACATTGGTTGCTGTATGTAAGCGCTCTTGGAGAAAATCTTAGAAATAGTTTGAATTTGTACCTTTTCCTAGAATTAAAAAAAAAAAAATAAATGTTTTTCAAATGGTTATATGAGACATCAAAGATGTCGACATTTCACACACTCATTGGCGAAATGCCACCAGTGGTGCCGGGTACTTTTCCAGTTTAAATCAGATCAGCTTAAGTCCAGCTGCAATGGGCATACCTCCTCTCATATAAGTGAAACAGAAAACCATGTCCTACACCACGGGACTGGTTTAAAGTCCAAAACTCCCTTTTGCAGCACTGTAATGAGTGACTCCCATAGGAAAGGGGAGCAGGCACGTCACTGGATAACACACACAAGGGTTTAGGCACAGGACCTGGCGCTAACTGTGGTCTGCAACATTGAAGGTGCTGCATTGAATGCTCTAAGTCAGCAAAGACAACCATAGTAGCACTCACATTTTCAGTGTCTCCTCTCCAGGATAATCTTTGAATGGGTAAGATCTGGTGTAGCCATCTCTAACTGAATTACTCCTCACCTGACCTTTTCCTGCACTCACAGATACGTGGCCTGTATCCCAGCCTCTGGTCTGTGCCCAGCTGGTGTCATTCAAGTTTTGGTGTGAGGCTCCTAGGAGCTACACAGAGCACCAAAGCAGCACCAAAGATGCTGTGACGACCAACACAAACATTTGGTGGTAAACAGCCATTTCTGAACCCCCCAGGGAGCTGCATCTCTTGCTTACTGCAGTTTGCACAGCCTTTCCGCTGGGATCACTGAGCTCCCAGACAGAGCTATTTTGTCAAAGAAATAATTTTAAATGAAAAACAAATAGGCACACACAAATGCAAGGTTGACTTCTAAGAATGAGTGTTCACACCAGAAACCAGACTCTGTGGGACTTAACTTTCATCCATCCAGAAAATAGAAATCACTTTTGTATAAAATTAAAATGCACGAAACCAACTTGACTCTTAAATACTGAGCATTCACAATAAGCTGCTTGTCCATAGCCTGATGTATTTACTAAAAGCACATTCAAGAAAAACAGGAGCTACTCAGAGGCAATTTACAAACAGGAAAACAGAGGAAATTGGCTGGGTAATTTATTCTCCAGGAAGTATTTGCATGGTTGTGTAAGCAAGGCACCCAGCAGAAAGGCACTGTCACGTCGTACCTGCTCGTGGCTTAAATAGCAGTGCCCCCAGCACATTCATCGTGCTAGTGCCAGGTGCCCGCTAATGCAACATAAAAATTGCAGCTTTAAGTGCCAAGTGGAGGCTTAATTTTAGGATTTGTTTTTCCTCGTGGAAGAAGACTGAAAACCCATTAAAGCCCATGCAATTACTGTTTTGCATCCTGGTGACTGCACCTTCATACATACACACAAATACATATGTCAAACCCAGTCACTTACAGAAGTGGGTGGCATATTGGGACACTAAGATCAGATTCAAAGTTTTCACCCCTTTGTAAGTGTCCAAAACTTGTCCCTCTTATATTCCCATGTCTCCCTGTCTGCCACTGATGGCACCTGCTTTAGCCAGTGTTGTTTTATTCTCTACTCAAATCTCTTGCCAAGCTCATCTTATTAACACCGTCATTCTTCTTACCACTGGCTGTTCAAATGGGAATTAGCCAGAAGGAAAACTCTCTTTCCCATCCAGCAGCAACTAGCACTGAACTGTGCCTACAACACTTTACCTGAAGATGTGAAGTAGGAGGTAAATCAGAACTGAAGAGCTGTAGGGCAAAACTAGATCATCGTCTGGATTTCCCCCCAGCTTTCAGGCGTGCTCTTTTTCTGCATCTTTGTCACTGGTAATAGGGCCAGAGATTGACTGCAGCTGTGATCTGGGTGAGCCCATCCCTGTTTAAGGCCAGGTCTGTGGGTTTCTCTCTCTCCAGGACAAACATGGGAACAAAGGAGTTGAACCACGATAATTTCTAGTGAACAGAAATCCCAGCCAGGCCTGCCCCTTTGACTTTCTGCTTTTAATAGCAACATATCCACCAGTAATCAATAATGTTGCACTGGCAGCCTGAGGAGTGAGACTTGCTCCAGCTCAAGGATGAGGGAGGGAGCAGACATCCACGCACCCGGTGAGATGCCTTCTGCTCCAGCTACTGAGCAGCACTTGTTACACATTAGCCTTAAAACATGACTTGGAAGTAATTGGTCAGCACTGCAGAAGAAGGGCCATGTAGCCCACTGTTAATGATTAGCTTTGTTGTGCATGAATTAGTTGACTTCCTGCAATTACTCCTGCTCTTCCCCACCAGGCGACTGCAACGTTCTGCTTTCCAAAGGCAGCCGGCGGGCAGTTTGCTGACCCTGAATGTTTGTTAGCTCCAAGGTGCTCATTTCATTTTCTGCACCAGTCGCTAGGCTGAAGCATCCAAATTCCAGCAGACAGAGGATAGTTTACGGTTCGCTGTCTGCACCAGATGCTTAGCAGGAGGGATGAGGCAAAGTGAGGCTGTGGGAGAGCAGAATGTGTTAGCCCCGCCAAGCTGACAGTCACCCATAAAGGATCCTGTGTGGTTGTGGTCAGGAAAGTGACCTCATCAAAAATAAATGTTGTTTTACGTTTATTCCTCTTCCATACTCCCCAGATCTCCAGTACTCCATCGGACAAGGCAGAGCACTTTGCTAAACGCTGATTCACCCCTGCACCTGGAAAATCAAGCAGAGTGCTCCTTGCATTGCACTGCATTGAAATGAGGGACACGTGGAACTGGAGCTCTCCTGGTGATCCTGTTGATACAGGAGGCAGCACCGAACACAGCATGCTTTGCTGCAGCACGCTGCTTCTGCCAGCTTGACTTTTACCTGTGCTTTTTATTTCCCTTTAACCAGAGTGCTGTGACTCAGAGGGCAGGCAGGAAAACGTGACAGTGACTAGGCACCATTTCCATATTTTGCACTCAGACTTCTCTGGCACTGCAAAACAATGGACATGAGCAATCTGAAATAAACGTTTAGATGCAGCAAGGCCCATGGCTGCCAGCTCTTTCACGGTCAGCAGTGCCAATTCTCACCTCAGAGCCACCAGGCGAAGGACAGAAAATACACAAGGAGCACTGAAGGTCTCGCTACTGCCACAGAAAATCACAGAAAATCAGTCAGGAGAATGTTCCCAAAGAGCCTGGAAAAAGGATGCCGAGCTAGGGAAAGATGCCTGCAGGAATACTGGGAATCTGCTGAAGGGAGGCTACTAGGGGGTGACGTGTCCGTGGAAGAAAACCAGGAGGATGAATAACCGTGCGGGAGGAGCAATGGCAGACAGCTGTGCTTCTCTCTGGGGTGGAGATCTGGGTGGGTCCCAAGGGGCAGGGGTCATTCATGTGTTAGTTTCTTCAAGGGAGGAAATTTCTGTGATATTTTCCTACAATGTATTATCTTCTATTTGAAATTTCACGCCAAACATGGGGTTCCAGATCCTCTTGATTATCTACCTCATCTGAGTCAGCAGGTCCTTGATAACATAGCCTCCTGTCTCCACTTCTGGAGTAAGGTGAAGGTGAAGCAGTCCTCATGCTGGAGAACACAGTCATCAGAGATGTACCAGGCAAGGGACACTGGAAACAGAGCCTCTTATGGCATTTGCACTCCTCACGAGCTGTGGCAGCTGTCTGCTGGAGCAGGAGCCTCCAAAGAGTATAAATTTGCAGTGAAGTTGGTTGCGTTGATAGGGCTTGCTCGATCCTCCTCATTGCTGTTGTGCGTCCTTTTCTGCAATGTCAGTACTCAAGTGAGCCAGGATAAAGCCCATCTGAAACACATCTTGCCTCCTCCAGGCTCTGCAGGCTACCTCCAGAAAGGCCTCTGCAGGCTCCTGCCTACCTCTGACATCCCAGACACCTGGAAGAGGCCGATCCCGATGCACCAGTTTTCCATAATTTACTGGCCTTCACTAGCTGATGTCTGTGAATGCATGGATGTCTTCACAAGCTAATGAATACAATTAAATGAGATGGTAAAGCTGGACGTTTAATGGCTCTGTCTGACAGGCTGAAAGGAGAAAGGCTCAGAAAAGCATGTGTAAAGTAAATAGGGATGCACATTCACTTCTTTAGGATGTATCTACGAGTGGCACCTCACAGAACCCCAAACCTTGTACAGACACAAAGCACACCAAAGCATGAAACTGCAAAGAAAATGCAATTTCAGCTCTCTAGAGCAGTATAGTTGTATATATTGCTGAGCCCAAAACAATACACTCTTGTCTCTCAGCACTGGCACAATGTTGGGATTCCAGTACTTCGGAGAATCATGTTCCATTGCATGGCAAAACCACAGGCGCTGAAATCTGTAGAATCATAGAATCATCCATGCTGGAAAAGACCTTCAAGATCACCAACTCCAACCATCAAATATGACTTACCAAGTCCAAGCACTAAACCATGTCCCTCAGTGCCATATCCACATGTGTCTTAAATACCTCCAGGGGTGGGGACTCCACCACTTCCAATACTTGACCACCCTCTCCATGAAAAAATTCTTCCTAATATCCAACCTAAACCTCCCCTGGCACAACTCGAGACAATTTCCTTGTGTTGTATCACTTGTCACCTGAGAAAAGAGACTGACCCCCTCCTTGCTGCAACCTCCTTGCAGGTAGTTGTAGAGAGAGATGCGGTCTCCCCTGAGCCTCCTCAGCTCCAGACTAAACAGCGCCAGTTCCTTCAGCTGCTCCTCACCTTGTTTTCTTGTCCCTTCACCAGCATTGTTGCCCTTCTCTGCACACGCTTGAGCAACTAAATATCCTTCTTGTAGCGAGGGGGCCAAAACCGAACACAAAAATTGAGGTGCAAAGATACAACACGATAGAATCACCTAGCTTGGAAAAGACCTTCAGGATCATGAAGTCCAATCATCAACCCGACCTGCTGAGTCCCATCACTAAATCATGTCCCTTAGTACTGCGTCTGCACTTCTTAAACACCTACAGGGATGGGGACTCCACCACTTCCTAATGTCCAGTCTAAACTTCCTCTGGTGCAACCTGAGACCATTAAGAGACCTGAATTCAAGAGGTTCACTTGATGACTTCACTGATTTTGGAGCTGAACTCCTTCAGACTGCCTCTGCAGCCAGTGCAGACACAAGGAGCTGCATAAGATCATGGAGCTCGGAGATGTGCAGGACCTCCTGCTGCTCTACTCTCACTACAGGCAGCCTAAGGAGATAGGCTGCTAACACAGATCCACCTGCAATACAGCCCAAGTGTGATGGGGTGAGTTTGGTCTACTGATTTCAAAGGGCTTTTTCTGGCATCAAGGAAAGGATACTCATATATTACAGGAAACATTTAGAGGTGAAAGAGCAGGTGAATCGTAGGAATGATTAAAGCTCAAGAACAAAAATGGATGGTGTAACATGGGGCTGCCAAAAATTTTTCTTGGTGAAGATCCTACTGTCATAGCTCTATGAGCAAGTCACCTTCTGCTGGTACTAGGGAATTAACCTTCTGCCATTTAAATGAATGGCTACAGAAGAAAGGACTGAAAATTTCAGGGTGGTAGTGAAAAGTCCAGCTTAAGTGGTCATGAAAACTTACTGAGTGAGCAAAGAGATGGACTTATTCTTGCTGACCCCGAAGGGCCATCACTAGTGCTTGCCCTGGGCCATTTGGCACAGACACAGGGCAGAGAGGCCAAGGGAGCCTTTTCCCAGCCTTGTGCTGGCTTTGTCTGTCCCTGACCCCAATATCTGCCAACATCCCACCAGCCAGTGACTCCCCAAAGCACAAAGAGAAACACATGCAGCTCTACTGCTTCCTGCCCGCTCTCCATCAGCAAAAGCTTTCAAGATTGATAGGGTGATAACAAAAAAACTGTTGCTGTAAATAACTTTGAAGCTCAACATGCCTTTGAGTGTGCAGTGTTTCCTACATATATGTAGGAAATAGCTCAATTTTTTATGCATGTATAACTATTATATCTGCATTTTGATATGAACAGGATTTCAAAGGCTCAGCTAAGAATGTACACCAAGCATGAAATCTCTCCAGAACATCTTCATGCAGAAATACTTACGTTCTTATATTAGCAGGAGAGGGCCTCAGAACAATATGATTCATCTGACTTAATTTGAAAATTAAAAATATTGTGCATGTTGAGAGAAAAGCAGTCCATTAGTAGAATTAAAGCATAACAAAGGCACAAACTGAATGCTTGGAGACACTGAATGAATTTGAGAAAATTAAATCCTATTAAGAGAAATATTGTGTTCACTAAAGATATTAATTGTGAAATTACTGAGCTCTTGTGGTTACAAGTATTTTAAATATATATAATACACATATCAAATAGAAATCCAAATTTAATTAATTTATATGGATGCATGATGATGAAAAGATACCACATCATTGCATACATTATTATCATAGCTAGTCTTAAAAATATATCATAATAATAGACTATACAAATATTGAAGTTAAGCCATCCTCAACACTGCACAGCTTCACAGCACTGTTTTTAATTTTAGGACATTCATATATCTGTATCACAGGATCCCAGAGGGGCTGAGGCTGGCAGGGCCCTCTGGAGCCACCCGGTGCCACCCGTGCCCAAGCAGGGACACCCAGAGCAGGGTGCCCAGCACCACGTCCAGGCGGCTTCTGAAGGGCTCCAAGGAGGAGACCCCACAGCCTCTGGGCAGCCTGTGCCAGGGCTCCGTCACCCGCACAGCACAGAAGGGCTCCTGGTGCTCAGGGGGAGCCTCCTGGGGGCCAGTTTGTGCCCAGGGCCTCCTGTCCTGGCACTGGGCACCACTGAGCACAGCCTGGCTCCGTCCTCCCTGCACCCTCCCCTCAGGGATTTACAGACAGTGATGAGATCCCCTGGGCCTCCTCTTCTCCAGGCTGAGCAGTCTCAGAAATGTAACACGATTCAAAATCTGAGTCTTCTCATTAGGAACCACTGCCTACTTCTGACAATCCCATAAACATCAAAGCCTACTTAAAGCAAACCCAGTCTGAAAAGGGACTTTGTAAAACCTTTGCTTTTGTATTCAACAAAAGCTCCCCTGTGTAGCTTCACAGTTATACTCGTGAAAAATTGCACAGACAAAAAGCTATATTCAGGGTAATGCATTTCGAATATCTACTTCCATCTTTCCTCCTTATTTTTTCTTTGCTATGGTATCAGAGAAAGGGAGTGTGATATGTGTAAAGGAACTTTGGGTTAAAATGCACAGTAGCTGTTTAAGAAAATATCACACTGAGAGTACAGTTAGCACTATTTGAGAAATTAAGCTCCCTTAATTGAAATAAACATACAAATACTGTATAGACACATATATAAAGTCATATCCATGCATATTTTAGTTCTGTGGTTTCTACAACTTCATAAAAATTCATATGGCTGTCGAGGCTGCGTTACTCCACTATCGAGGAAATGGCGCAGAGCCCCTTCTGTGCTGGGACAATGACTGGTGGTGGTGTTACACCCAACCTCGCACCTAAGATTGCCTGCTAAATCTTGCATTAGTGCCTGAGCTGCAGACCAGCCTCCCTATTGAGCTTAAAGCTGTCAGTCCAGCACTTTTTCTTGGGAGTGCTCTCTCTGGGAGGGGAGGTGCTGGATTTATCTCAGTGTATGATGGTTAGACTCGTTGTTTGCCTCTATGAATTTAGTTTGGGTCTTGCTTTTGTTAATGGGAATTCTGCCTTAGTGGAGTAAGCATCCACTTTCCTCATTGCAGAAGGGCAAAGAACAGAGCAGAGTGATGGCTCCCAGAGAATAGAATAGAGCAGAGCAGAGCAGAGCAGAGCAGAGCAGAGCAGAGCAGAGCAGAGTAGAGTAGAGTAGAGTAGAAGAATAGAATAGTTCAGATACAAAGATCATCGAGTACAACTGCCTGGCCATTCAAGGTTAGGCCACACCAATGCTAAATACAATAGGACAACACCTCTTTTGACCAGCTGGTTTCTCTGTGGTACTCACCACAAGACTCACTGGACAAAATTTAGTCTAAAAAAGAGAAGCATGAGGGAAGTCTACTATTAGTCTGCAGATAAGTAAAAAGCTGATTTGAAGAGTGATAGAATTAATTGGGACTGGAAAAGGAGTAATGTGACTGAGTTACCACAGAGGTGACTTAGGAAAATTTGCTTTGCAATAAGCCAATCATGGAGTCTCCATCTCTTACAGAGGATCTAAAGAAACACCCACTAGAAATAATATAGACAAAGGTGGTTCTGGTTTAGAAAGGAATCCCCTCAGGGTTCTGCCCAGGTGTATGCTCTTTTGCCCATTTAATATTTTAATTGCTTGGGAGTTTTGCTCTAACACTTACTAAGTAGGACAGAACATTGAACATCTGCACTCTGGGGGAAAGGACCTGTTTTAAGTAACTGGGGCAGGTGAGGTCCTCAGAGCTTCATATTTGGTGTGGAACTGAGCCTTGGTAGCTATTCACTGAAAGAAAATTGGTGGCAAAAGACTTAGTTACTTTTTCATAAATAACAGGGTTGTTTATGTTATAACCTGCAAAGCCTGATGTTTAAGCTAAGAAAAATATATTTCCAAAGCAAGAAGTTATCACTGTTTCTTATCCTTCTTGTTACCTGAGTGCCTTTGAGAAAGCAGACTGTTTCCATTCATGCACTTGTTCTGCTGTTAACAAACATCAGAAATAATTAAGCTGTCTTACCCAGCAGCAAATCATTAAATATACCTTGAAAAACATGCTTAATTGAAAGAAACATCTTCATCATGTCTCCACCCTCCTACCCCCCATTATGTCAAAGCTTCATTTTCTCTGCTTCATTCTGTAACATCCTTGAAGCTCCATAGGTATGTTTTGAGGGGATATTTCAGATTTGGAAGGCTTGGGTCTTCCAAACGGCATCATAAGGAAAAAGAAAGGGCTCAGTAGAAAAAAAAAAAAAGTATAAAATATGTTTTTAATTCTGGTATGTCTGGAAAACTCAGAGCATAACACAAGTAGATTAGGTGACTCGAGCTATTTGCAGGGATATTCTACCCTAAGGGTTATAGAAGATTTCCTGAAAAAATCTGCGATATACCAGGTTGTTGCCTGACAGCAGCATGGCTGAGTGTCTGGGAGAGCCTCTCATCTTCATTCCTTGACAGTTCATTCCTCCCCCCATTCTCCGCACATGCTCTCCTATCCTGCTTTTACTAATACTGGTTAGAAATGAAGTGAGCCTTATAAAATATATATTGCAGTTGCCACTCAAAACAGACATCAAGAAAATGAGGAAAACAGCATGATAATAATTGTTTGCATCTATTCGAGAGAGAAGCTCAATATACCTTAATGGCAATCACTAACCATGAATGGTCACGGGGCGGATTTAGGCTTACAAGTCACTCTCTTTCCCTTGTTATTTATTAGGATAGAGAAAGCAACAGGCATGAATGACACAGAAAGATGAGCACAAAGCCAGACTTATGATCGAAGAGCCTCAAGCAAAAATAAAATCTTATCTCTGACTGCAGGAGGAAGAAATCCCGCTGCAGCAATAAATCCAGAGGAGCAGGACCAGACTCTTCATTACATCCTTTGATTCAGCCATAGGATGGGAGCACATGGACGGTGCAGAAGCAGGAGACCAAAAGATGAATCAGCTGGGCCTTTTAATCTTATACAGACACAGCCTCTTCTGATACAGTCACCTTCCTGCCCAGATGATCCCATTTCTGCCCTGAATGGTCTTTGAAGCCCTGTCTGCTTGGAGAGCATGACCTGAAACCAGGTCGTCCCTTCCTCGCAGTATCGCTGTTACAATGGAGCCTGCAGTTAACAGTTGACTGTCCTAAGTTTCCCCAAAACAGTGATGTTTCTTGTTGTTGTTTCTAAAATAATAGTTTCCAGAGGCCATTCCCCACCACACAGTAAGTGTTTGAAAGCAGCATTGTGTTTGGACACAACCTAATTCCCTTGTGGCTCTCTTCCCAAGTTCCGGCACTGCTGTGTTACTGAGGATGCTTTCTCCTTCCCCCCAACCTTGACATGCCAAATATATCCTGACTACAGATGTTGCAGATGATATAATGACATCCGATTGTAATTCAGATGATGCTTCTACTGCCAAGGAAAATCTTAGCAGTGACTATGAACCTAGCAATATTCTGCACTGAGAAAACAATATTTACAGTAGGATTTCAGCCACAGCAGCTAGATGGTGCACTCAAGCATCTGTTTACAAGAAGTTCAAAGAGGCTGAATTGGCTACTGAAAGAAGTAACAAACATACCACCTTATTAGGACTTACCACCCTACACATTGCCACCAGATATTGCCTCCTTTTAAATATTAGGATAAAGCTTACAGTCATAAACACAGAAGTGGCAGCTCATATAACTTGGAAGTTGTGGGACAAACTTGGTAGAAAGAAACACGGAGGGGAAATCCGTGTTTGGGCTGCCATCGTTGATGTAATCAGGGTTGTGCTGCGCTTTGTGTTGAGCAACCAAGACCAAAGCTAAGAGGGATGCTTTATCACCATATTAGCTTTTGCCTTCCTGACACACATGGATTTGTATCACAGCCTTTGAGTTTTTTAAACAGAGCAATTCCTGTCTGCTTAATACGGAAGCTGCTATTTGCTGTGGACTTTCCAAAATTTATATGCCTGCAGGATATTTAAAAATATTTCCAAATCAGCCTATCAAAGCAGGTTTTTCTGCTGTCAAGAGTGTTTATGTAATAAAAACAGAGATCCCAACAAATGCCTCCCTTGTAACTTTGCCTGTATACAGAGCGTGAGGTTTGTATAAAACAGGTGTCAGTTATGTGCGTGCTTCCCTGCACTGCTAAACATCTTCCCCGCTCTCTAAATTGCTAGCTCCATGTACTAACATAGCATGTATGCAGAAATATGCACTGGAACTGACATAATGCAGATTTGATCTACTAAAAAATAAGGTTGCAAAACTATGGGGTACTATATCCTCCTAATATTATCCACTTTAGGGCTGGTAAACATATTGTAACTATCTTCTCCAGCAGGATAGGTGGGCCCCTGCTAGGAGGCAAGGTCCATTACGGCAGGATGGTTTTTACGGTGATTTTATTTTGTTTTTCTTGAGGCACGTGTGAGGCAGAAGCTGTGAGGAAGTAAATATTTACAGCTTCCCACAGTACAGTGCGGAGCTGCATGCAGCCGTGGTTTGATGGACAGGGCATTTGGCAGCAGAAGGGGAAGGAGCAGATGCTGAGCCCCATGCTAGCTGTTGCCCCTAGGCAGTGCCAGTGCTCCAGTACCCATCTCTACGCACGCCTGGAAACAAAGCGCACGTATTTTAATCACAAAACCACAAAATCCCAGAGTGGCTGAGGCAGGCAGGGCCCTATGGAGGCCAGCTGGTGCCACCCCTGCTGAAGCAGGGACACCCAGAGCAGGGTGCCCAGGCCCATGGGCAGGTTCATTGCCTGCTCTGAGAAGACCCTATAGACATCCTTCAACGAGGGGCTGTGAGTAAGTGTCACACAGCAGCACCGCATGGCAGGCCATGTACAAGTGGCAGGACCAGCCCCAGTGCTTGGCTGATCAGCCCTGTGTCCCCACGCCATTGCCCAGTGGGAGAAACAAAGTTGTGGTTTTGCAATAGAAGGTGTTTCTGCAGAGATGGCACTGCTCAGGGACACCCCTTCCCTGCCTGGATGGTGAAGACAACGTTGGGTCTCTTTCCCAGCTGCAGAAGGAAGAGCCAGGTGCCCTCAGGCCCCACTGCTGCTCCCAAGCTCCATGCCCTCCCTGCTAGGAGGTCCTCCCCTTCAAGGTCCTCCAGCTACTTTTGGGACATTTCTAGGTCTTTCTGTCATGCTTCCTGTCATGCTGTTCACCCCTTAACCCTTCCTAATGCATTATCATAAGATTACAGATTCCTTCCTGTTGCCTTTTCGGCCTTCTTTGTCTTCTACAGCTGCATTCCCCAGCAGATGTTCTCCAACTGCTGAGATAATCCCCTCCGTGTCATGGAGGTTTATAAAGCCCACGGCCACCTCTGTGCTGCCCCTGCACTGGAGGTGCCTCCTCCAGGGGCTGCTTGGGCACTCTTCTTGCTTTCCTCCAGAGATGCTCCTTACCCCACCAGAATGGCACCAAGGGTCTTGATGTGAATGAGGACTAGACTCATGTTTTCCTGCTAACCACAACCAGCTTGTCTGCACGAATAGAGAAGCAAAAAATGGGGACAATATTATTAAATAGTTCAATAGCTTTTCTGTGTGGAAAAAATCACAGGGCAAACCAAGGAAAAAGAAAAGTTTATGAATATGGGCAGCTTTAGAAAAAATATGCTCATATGGAATTTTCTTCCTAACTAGAAGAAGTTAGAAAACAAAACAAAACAAAACAAAAAAAAACATGCTCTCAGAAGAAAGTGTAGTAGCTCTCATCAGGAAGCTCTATTTTGGGATAACATAAACTATCTGCTGGTTCAATTAATATTTAACATAGCTGAAAAATAGCCTTATTACACATTCCTCCATAAAATGGGCACAAGCCAAATCCTTGTCTAAAGTAATGCCTATAGAAATATAAGCACCTCACAGGAGGAAGATATTGTAAAAACTCAGAGTAAAGGTTTAAATATTTTGCTTATAATCAGGAAGATAAAATTTAGAAATGCATAAGATAGAAGAAAAAATACAAATATCTTCATCTTGATATTCTGTTGAATCACTTTTATTTATGTGAGTAAATTTCATGTGTTGATTCAGAATTGTAAAAAATAGAGGTTCTTATCCAGATATGGAATTGGGTTGGGAAAAGAAGTGCAGTAATTCATGCTGAACTACACAGACACAAACACATGTGTTTTAAGAGCATTTCACTGGGATACAATCAAGTTCTTTTTCAGCACTTTTTTGAATTTTTCTAGGAATAATGAAGTATTTTTCAACATTTTTATTAAACATGCTTTTTTTTTTTTCTAGATATCACAAGTCCTCTCTTATTACCTGTGACAGTGAAACACCAGCCCTTTGGAGCCTGGTTCAAAGAGGTCCTACATCTTCCTCCTCCATTAGTTCTGAATGTTTTCTGTGGCTAAGATTCATGACTGTACAGATGGTCTATTCATCATGTTAGGCTCAATTACCTCTCAAAATATCTGGGGGAAAGCATGTTTCCATTGAAGTCAGTGTTAAAATTCCTATTACTGCAATGGGGCTGAGATTTCACTCAGAGGGTTTAAATGGCACACTGACCTTTGGGAGGTCTTCTGGGCGGGAGTGAAATTCATACAATGTGTGTATTGCTACGTTTGATAGCAATTTTTCTAGAATATACTATTTCTGTAGCATGTATTATTACGAAAAGTAGTCATGTCATTTGCCAAAGCAATTTTTCAAAGCTGAATTTGTTCAATGTTTTTTATAATTAATGGCATTATGGATACTCTTAATTTAATTATTCAACAGTGTATTCTCTCTTTTGATGGATGTCATTGGTCATTAATCTTGCTTCTTTTTCAGTTAGCCTAGATAGATTTTTGCCTTTCATGATTAACCCTTAGCATGCATGGAGCAGAGAGGGTGCAGTCCTAATCTGACACATGACATGAGACAAGGACATGCATGTTGCACTCTGTCAGCAGTGCTAATGCTCACACACAATTTACAATGACTTATTGCCCTAGAAATTTCCTTGTCAGCTTCTTAATTTTCCTTCTCAAAAAAAAAAAAAAGGCTTAAAATCATATCTAAAATTCTAATATTCTATCTTTGTATTTCCTCTCAAAGTAAAAAAAAAAAAAAAAGTATTTCTCTAATTAATTAAATATACTATTTGCAGAACTCGAAAACAGCATAGCAGATTTCAATCCTGTCTTAATACATATCAAGGATTTCAAAGCAAACCCCTCTCAAAGCAGAGATACTGAAAGATCCATCTATATGTTTTGTTAAAGAAAATGACGCTTCCAAACTCACTGGCATTTCTCCTGTGCAAGGATCTGAGGGCTAGGAGCCTGTGTGGTGAGTAAGCACACAAAGAATGTCCTGATTTTTAAGTTGCACTTATAAAACAAAGCTATTAATAACAGGTCAAGGCCTCAAAAAGCATAGAGCAATTTACTGCTTATATAATGAGAATATGTGTGGCCAAAAGGTGTAGAAAGCTTTGGATAGCAAAATTGTTTGCAGATGGCAAAGCCATAAGTGAGTACACAAACCATGGCAATGAGAACTGTATCAGGAAAATTCATTTCAAAGGCAAAATGCAGGAAACAAGTATGAAAGACCGTTTAAAAAGACTACCAAAGTGTTTGTCCGATATCTTTTTCCAGGAATGAAGAAAGTTCCCTGAACACTACCTTACCTCCCACAGATTTCCTCACACTCACAGCCAAGAAAACACCTGTGAGAGCCACAAAAGATGTCAGATGAATGTACTTTTCATCTGACTCCTTCCTCGCTGAGTCTGTATTTTTGGTGTGTAGCATCCCAGGCATGCACCTTTGGGGGACACCATGTGCCCCATGCTGAGACCTTACCTGGTGTGTGCAGGTGTGGAAGCAGACACCTGTTTAGGGAGAGCCTTGGGGTGATTGTGCAGACCTGCAGTAAGGAGAGGGGGGGACGTGGTACCCACTCTGATCACCCTGGGCCTCTTCACAAAGACAGCTTCTATTTCCCAGCAGTGGTGTTCTGCTGGCCCATCACCTTGTCTTGAGAACTGCACGGAGCTGTGGTCAATACTTTCTGAGGTGCTTGGTCATGTCCTAAAACTGAAAAATGAAGTCTTCATTTCCTTCTAAAACACTTCTCCCTGGTTCAACTTCCCTTTCCCAAGTAGCCAAACATGTCCCTCTCCATGTCCCCAAAGAAATAAACCGTGCAGCACAGCTCATGAAGAGGTTGACACAAACTACTGAAAGTGAATTCAGCTTCCTTTTCTCAATAGGATCATTGCAATGCTATTTGTAGCACACCTCAAGCATCACATAACAGAGAAAAAAAAAAAAACACCACACTATAATTCTTGGTGGACAAACACCAGGAATCTGGCATCTGGCTGCCCTTTGTCTGTCCTTGTGTTGTCCTTCATCCTAGAACAGTTGACACGAGACCTGTATGTTGACATCCGTATGTTGAAAGCAAAACCGTGGCAGAGAGATTTCCAGGTGCCGTGTAAAGCTTGGGAGCTTTGAACTGTGCCCTTCCTAATTCCCATGGTGGAGAGAAGAAGCATGACCTGGATGTCCCCACGCCTCAAAGATCCTCTACCTGGCATGACCTCTGGGAGCATACAAAACTGAAAGGAATTTAGAAAAGCCCAGAGGTTTCTCAAAGATGTGTCAAACGTCAGCATTAACTCAAGGAGTATGTAGATATTAAGTTGATTTAAGGGAAAGATGTTTTCTGCATCCCATCAGTTATTCTGGACTTGCAGCTGAGACTCTTGCCTGCAGAATTCCAAATCAGGGCAGTCAGTCCCAGTGCAGTGATTTATAACACAAAGGCAACATACGTGCTATCAATAAAAACACCTTATTTACATTTCATTGGAGCTTCTGAGCTGCTGTAGGACACTTCTTTTACCACACACAGCAATCATCCTAGATTTCTGGTGTCTCCTCTCCAATTTATAAGAAAACGTGGGTTATGGGCAACCTTGTCTTTTGAAAAGGACTAAATCCTGGAGAAAAAAATGTGTTGTTGCTGTAAATGCAGACAGAAAAGAAACACTTAGCTTTCTTCCAAACGTTAACCCAACTCTTGGAGCCCTCACTTCTTGCTCCATCTGGAAGCAATGTGAGGGTTGCATGATGTAGGAGGTCATAAGGAACTTGGTTCTCACAGGGTACAGCTTCTGGTACCACCGAGAGAGGGAATGTAATCACTGTCTTTAGGAAATCTGATTAAACTTCCTCCATAACAAATACAGCATGAGAAGAATCATCACAGGAAGATGTGAAATACAACAAAAATGTCAGGCTAGCTTAAAGAAGCTAGATGTTAGAGTATGATACCACTTGTTTAATAAAGTTTTCAGCATTGCTCCTTTCTTTTCTATCTTAAAAATATTTACCATTTATTTTCCAAGGTCACTGACTTTTAACAGTCCATTTTTTCCTGTTTATTTTTCTTCTGTTTGCAAACAGTTCTAATAAAAAATGAATGCATTTATCAAGTCATATGATGTATCAGAAAAAGCACACAAACAAACAACAACAACAACAAAACAGTGTTGCTTTAATTCACTGATCACTCAGTGGAAAAGCTTGACTCCCCTCCTAGCAAAAACTGGCCAGACCTTAACAGAAGCTCACCAGAACCTTTATTTATCATACACATTTGTTCTTGGTGAAGCTAAGTAAACTTGATACCCCCGTTAATGAGCAAACCTTGAAAGGGCTGAATGTGTAGTTTGAATAAACAGCTAAGTGTTCAGATATTTGTCCAATATTAACCTTCCAGAAAATGATGAAAATGAAGAGAAGCATCTAAAGGGAAATTCCATCTGTCCTTCTGCTGCTAGTCATGGGATTCACCAGCAATGTCACCACAGAGCACATGCTCCTCTGTGTCCTGGCTTTTTACCTCTGCTGAGGTGAGGGCTTTGTGTGGGATCTCCTTAGGACTCAGGGCTGGACTTAGTCATGTTTGTCTGCAGCTCTGAAACTGCACAGCCTTGAGCAACCCCTGCCACCTTGCCATGCCTTGCCATGCCCGGCCTTGCCTTGCCTTCATGCAGAGAGTCAGCTCTGGGAACTGATCCCACTCTGAAAACCCCTGAGAAAGATGTGCTCTGAGTTAGATAGACTCAGGCTGTGCAGACCCTAACACAGGTACAGGGGAGGAGGTGGAAACATCTGGCTGGCTGGCCCTCACTCCAGCCCTTGATGGACAACGTCACTCAATTCTTTGGGTGGCAGCTCATATTTAGAATATCTGAGGAACAGTAGCCCCATTTCACTCTGACTGTGCACAGTGTAGGGAATGTGTCTACATCTGAAATCATGCACGACTCCTTCTGTGCTGCATATTCAAAGAAAAAAAATAATCTGATCATCTGCAACTTCTCTTCCACAATGGATGTTTTTATAGATGCTATTTCTTTTTATAGCTGGCTCATTCTTTTTCAGACTTGGCTTCCTTGCACACATGAAGTGTTTTTTGATCAGATTATATTTATGGTGAAGACAAATACTAATTTAATACCTGTCACAAGACCTTGCAAGATTTCCCATGAGGTCTCATGATGGTGTATCAGCATGTAATTAAATAAGAGGGCCATGCCAGTCCCTGATGCAAATCCTGGGTAGGCAGTGATATTACATCAAGGAAATGTTTTATCCTACTGCAGTCACCTCTTTAGCTTGCCTAATGTCTAGTTTGAAATAACTTCTTCTAGTTTCTTTCTTTTTTTTTTTTCCTTTCCCACTAGTTTGCTCATTCATTTGTACTTCATCTTCACCTCTCATTTTTCTTTTTCCCATTTTCAATCATCCATGGGAAAGAGTGTCACTTGTCACATACTTCTGTGATATGCAGGTTGCTTTCACTTTGTTTTATTCATGTACTGTTTTTCTGCTTATTTGTAATTTCATCCCCAAATAGATTGATGTCTGCTGTTCTCTGAGCAGTAGCAGGAGGTTTGCAATAGCATAATGCAAGGTTTCATGCCTTTGATAAGCCTCTGCTCAAGCTAATCAGCCCTGCAGACAGGTGGGATACTTGAAGCCAAGACAAAAGTGCTGTTAAAAGGGCAGCATTGCTCAAAGAACCTCTGCAAGACGGCTCAGTGCTTGGTCAGGTTTCTGTGCCTGATGTTGCATGATGTTGTATGGACAGGCAAAAAGAGCTGGGGCTCTTCCTTCTGCTGGAGGTCAGGGATAGGTTTCTGCTCCTGCTGGAAGAGGACATTAATCTGGAATGTAGCTCCAGCATGGCCACAGATTTCCAGAGTGACTATAGCCACAGTGCAAGAGCTGGAGGGAAGATGGTGGAAGAAGAATTTTCTATGGTTTTTTTTTTTTCCATTTAAAATTTTCAGCCAGAAACGTCAGTGACTGGGAGACCAAGAACAGCCTTGAAAAATCAAAATTCCAGGTCTGCTGAAGAAAGGCAACATCTGTGTGGTCAAACCACAGTTTTCTATTTAAAAAATATGCCATTGGATGCTGGATCCTCTCACCAAGTCGTTTAGCTTGTCCTGTGCTTCAGTCCCCTCTCAGGAAAATGGAGAGACTCCTCTACCCCGTGGGAAGGACCTGTAGCCACAGCCTCCAAGCACACTCACATGCACAAGCCCCCTGGACCCTCTCCCTTCCTGCACCCCTCTCCAGGCTGGGAGGCCCCAGGGCCCCTCCTGCCCCATCCTTCTTCCCTCTGCCCCAAACCCTCCTGACAGTAGCACCTTTGATCCCACACCAAGAAACAACGTGGAGAGATTTCCTGATCCAGATCCCGAAGGCGGGAACCACGTGGGAACCAGCGAAACCAAAACGGGGTCTCCTTTTCTCCTCAACAGGAACCTCTGATGGCTGTCCTCCATTCTTTCTCCTCATTCATTATTTTCTACTACACAGTAATTTTCAAAGAGAGCTGTAGCATCAGTTTCGGGGCAGGCTGTCGTCTTTAGGCTTTTACTCCAGTGGCGTGGTGGGCATGGATGCTGGTGAGAGGGAGCAGCAGGAGGCATCCCTTACACTGCTGTGAGAGGAGAGGGCCTCAGGGCCGGGAGGGATTCGTACAATCCCACCTTTGTCCGGTGCCTGTGGCAATATGATTTCCTTTGAAACCAGATTTGCTGTAACACAAACTTCACTGCAACATGTCCAGTTACTGGCTGCCAAAATCAGTTCCTATAGCACAGACCTTTCCAACCAGTAGTCTGGCTGTCCTCCAGGCTGTCTGCAGGACAGATATTGGAGGGGGAAGCTGAGGGAAGGAGGGCCTGGCACAGGATCCAGATTTCTCTCCTTTAAATAAAGCTGCAGAGAGCGGCCATAATAAGTCTGATGCTCAGGATCCCCACAGACTCTGTTAATGGGAAGAGAACTGGGAGCATCTATTGAAAAGTTTGAAAGGACTGTTAGAGAAATTATGGGCGAGTCAGTGATTTGAATGGTGTATTTATTGTTTTAAATGGAAATTAACGTTCTAATTGAGCATTTTATGTAATTAAAATCTTTTATGTGGAAAAAATGAAATCTCTGCTACAGAGGTAATAGGAAGTACAAAAATACTCTGGACGTGCTAAAGATAGTGCGGGTAATTAAATGTTCTCCATGCTTCGGTTCTCTCTCCAACCAGATCAGGTAATTAACGCTTGCTTGTGCCAGATGCTGGATTACTCCTGCATCCTGCTGTGCACAATGTGATTCTCCGACAAATTCCCTTTCGTGCAGTGGTGAGCTGAGGTAACTGCAGTGCTGCTACGAGTGTCTCCGTGGGTTTTACTCAGTAAGATGTATCCCTTGGTGAGAGGCAGAGCCCCACCATGGTGGGTGCTGTGCAAGTGAGAAGCAGGCATCTGCTCAGAGCATCCTGCAGCAGAGTGATCTGGGATATTTGAGGAGTGAGAATGGGAAAAAGTATGTACAGAGTCCTAGTGCCAGTAATTCTGCCTAGTGTGAAACAAGCACGTCTTACTTCCAGGTAGCAAGGGGAGCAGAAGAAGACACTTTTGCACTGAGATGTTATCCCTGGTGCTGGCCAGTGAGAAAACTCCATGAGGTGAGAGAAGGCAGGAGAACTTCAGGAGAAGTTTCCAGACATTTTTTTCCGTTTTGTCCAGGAATTCAGTCTTGCTTAAGATTCATACATGAGCATTAAACACGTGGCCTTATCTGCTGGAGATTTCTTCATGTTAGGAGATATAGGCTCAAACCAACCTCCTTACTGCAATCAAGTGACTCGTTTTGCATGCGAAGACCAAGACCTGGTTGAAGGGTAATGTCTTCCACCAGTGTTTTCCCCCACAGCAGTGTTTTCCCTCGGGATATTCGGGTCACTGTGGTTATTCCAGAGGAAAAAGCTTAAAACTTGGTACCTTCACATTTCTGACCTGCTTTGTGACTTCAAGGATCTCTAATTTGTCTTAATGGCAGCTTTGCATTTCCAGCATGATCCCAAAATAACTGTTTTCTGGAGCTTATAGCAAATTAAATACTGTCAGCCAAGCAAAAAAAAAAAAAAAAAGTGAAAAGGTCTCATTGAGAACTGATGTTCAGTGCCCTCACCTTCAGGACAACCAGTTTCAGTTATATTTATCCCTTAAAGGTCCCTGTGTGATTTCCAAAGCAGTGTACATCTTTACACTACGCCCGTCTCTGTTTCACATATACAAACGCGCATGACCATTGCAGAGGCAATAGGACAAATGAGGCAGTGCTGGCTCAGGCAGAATCTCCATTGATTTCAATAAGCAATTTGATTAAGTGGAGACTATAGGATTTGAGTCAGCCAATTTCATCCAGATTAAGGGGATAACATGCCTGAAACTGATTGAAATGGATGGAAGTTGCAAGCTCATGCCCATTGTGCACTCACACACAACCTGTATGTATGATGCATGCTGTATCAACACTAATGAAAAATTGATAACACTGCATGGGCAAGAAGCTGTCTTGTCTTTGACAGGTCTTCCAAAAGCTGTGCAAAGAAGTTCTGCCTCTGAGAGCATTGCAGTCTTCCTTGGCAGCATGATGTGGGCTCAGCTGGGTGATCAATACCATGCTTCTGGCAGCTCTCTGCAGGGCTGGGATACCCCTAAAGAGCCAGCCCTTTTGGGATAATTCTTCCCTTTCATCAGCGCACAAGCTTCATGCTGCTGCTGTCAATAGCACTATCACAGATTCAGTTGTGCATGACAAGATGGGACACGTGAAGGTGAGAGACCTCCTGGACTGTAGTTCAATCCCGTCTTGTCGAAGGCATCATGCCACCTAATCCTGTTCATAAACGTATCAAAATCTGTCTTATAGTACAGGACATGGAACAGCTCTGTGCAGCTGCCTTCTTTGAAAGCTGGTTCAAAGGAGAAATCCTAACACGACAGTAATGCAAAATCTTCCTTTGAAGCCTACGGAGCAAACTACCTCTTTGGAGTCAGTGTACCTGTGCTCTCGCTTGCTTTCTTTTCTGCTGCCAACAGGGTGCTAAAGCTTTACCAACTGTAGGGTTGCCTTCCTCTTGCACTGCTCCTCATGCACTGGGGAGGGCACAGCCCATCCAACCCACGGCTGGAGACAAGTCCACGCCGTGGAGCTCAAGAGCATCATCCCCGTAAATGCCTCCCTTGGTCTTGCTCTCGCTGAACCAGGCAATTGGTCCCCTTAAAAAAAATAAAACAACACAGGCAAACAGCTGAGCAAAGTGGTCATCCTGGCTCGTGTTGTAAAGGGTTTATGGAAAGGAAGAGAACCATTTCAATGAAAAATCCTTTCAGTTGGAAAACACAGTGCTTATCTGCAATCTTGCAATTTCCAGCAAAATTTATGGTTTCTTTTATGTAGCAAATCCTCTGTAAAAATGATTATATATACAAACATTGAAAATTTCCAGGTCCCAGAACACATAATAATATTTGCCACTTATAAAGCCCTTTTCATCTTCAAAGCACTCCTCCAGGACCAGCTAATGAATCTGCAAGTTATTCCTTTGAGGTTAAGTGATGTTCTCAAGGTCAAAGCCTGAATCAGTCTCAGAGACAGGATTAGACAGAAGCAGATTTTTGCCTCTTCGTTCTCTGCTTAACCCATGATCTTCACTTGCGCAACCACTTGCTGTACTTCAACAGAAATGCAGATATAGGAGCAAACCAAATTCTTTAAGGGGAAAAATAAAAGTTGGCTGTCTCAGAAGTAATTTCTCACCTTTCCTCTAAATTATAACAGCCCTCTTGCTGTAAAAATAGTAGCCTGCTGTGTTTCACGGTTTGCCAGGAATGCTTGCCCACCTGCTTTTCAAGACCAGTCCCTTTGTTTCGTGACAGCCTCCGCCTTTTCCTTCACTCAGGCCATCCCTAGGTCTACATCCAAACAACCAGGTCACCTTCCCAACTCCAGCATACCCACCCCCAACATTTTTCCCTTCACTTGTCGCCCCCAAACCAGCTGTAAAGAAGAAAGTTTTATCACAGCGATCCACGCACGGTATAATTATATCACTGAGCACGTTTTGTTTGGGCTGTGCAGGGAGTTAATTCAGAAAATCAGTGCAGTGTGCTTATCACTACAAATTTTAACAGGATACTTCCTTATCAGCTCAAATCTTGTCAAGGTAGATTTTCTTTTTTAGAGCTTTAAAGCAAGAGGGGAAGGGGTGTAAATCAATGTAAACCTTAGAGAGGTTTAACTCCCTCGGCAGCTGGGACTGTTTGCAAAATAGCCCCGGTTGTGCACTAATTGTGTGGGTTTGCAGGGATGACAGAACGCAGTGTGAGTTACAGCAAGTCCTTATAAAGCTCTGACCTGGCACAACGGGGGTGCCACCTCCCCGGGGCTGCCCGGAGCCCCCAGTCCCTGAACACAGCACATCTCCCCTGCAGGCAGCACCCCAAGGATCACCCATCCCAGCAGCTCGGCGGTGCGTGACTCAGTCTGAATGAAAAAACAACGCGGTTTCTCTTTGTAGCCGTGTCGGAGTCACTCCGATAACGTGATTGTAATTTAGGTGGGTGGGAAGCTGGGGAGAGGGAAGGGGACATCTTGCAGACAGCTTGAAATGTCCCGAAAGCTTCTGAATTTGAGCCCACGGCCTTTCTTTGGCTTGTGTAAATGTTAGTCAGAGCTCAGCATGTATTTATGATCTGAGGCTTACGTTGCCCAGTTGACTCATGCCTTCCAGATCGGGAACCATAACTACCTCGTGGGCTTCCAGTGGTGCTCTCCCCTGGCAGCTTCAAGCTGCTAGCAAGTACAGAAATGAGTGTTTTTCTAAGACCTGCAAGTCCAATAAAAGTCTTTTATAAGCCATGGTAGAAGTGTCCCAGAATAATAATACGAATTTTGTAACCATCAAGGCTATTCACCAATAATAAAAAGACAGCGTGATACAAACAACAGCAACAGTCCTGGGAAAGAGCAACCAGATCTTGGGATTTCCCCCATCTTTCCAGCCAGTAGGATGTACTCATGCAACCTCTCACTTTAAAAAATAAAAAAAAATAAAAAAAAATCTTTTTTTTTTTTTCTTTCTTTTCTGATTTAGTGAGTCTGAAATGCCCTTCTGCAAAATTAAACTCTCTCAGGAACTGGGACTCACCCTTTCCTGCTGCATGGGACGTGGAGATTTCAGTCCCCCAGAGCGGAAAATTAGCAGGGTCCTCCACTCCCCCTGGTGTTATTATTAAGTCACGGTATCAAAGTTGGCACAGACTGGTGCTACCCTTCACATAGCTGTAAAGTTAAAGAGGCAGCTGCTACTGCATTTGGGGGGTGGGGTGAGGGATGGGGTACATAACCTGTGTGCTTCCAGCATCTGCAGTAGTCAGCTGTTTTTTTTTTTTTTTTTTGAATGTATTTCTGGATTTAAGCAGTTAAAGTCATCTTAAGTCCCTCTTTATACACCTAAGTCCTTTATTGGATCTAACCCAAAGTATGTAAGTAGGAAAAATGTGAAGTTTCTGCTCTCTCCATAAAGATGTCTAGCTGTCTTTTAAATTCATTACTGTTATTTGCTTCAATAGCTTCACCTAGCAATAATTTATTCCACATGCTTATTACTTTTTGATTGAAATAGCTGTGCCTGAATTCCCCTTTCACTCTTAATTTCCTAGTTTTTAGACTGAGTCTCTTGCTTTTCCAGACTTCTCATCAGACTGAAGAGTTTATCTTATTTCAGTTGATCAAACCTTTTTACAACTTTAATATTTCTTCAGGTCTTCTTTTCTCTGATTTTTCTGACAAGAATAAATGCTTTTCTTTGTAACAAATGCAGATTAAGTCTGCTTAGGCTTCCATCTCCAGAAAAGCACAAAGCTATGTAAGAAAGTAGACCTGTCAAAACCCCGTATTTCAATCTTATGAGTAACCAATTTAGTAATAGCAACAGTGTTTTAGGGGTGAGAAATCAAATGTCCTATATGCCAACTCCCATCTTCCCTTACTTTGAAAGCTCTAGACTTTTTGATCTGGCAGAGCAAGGTGTAGCTTCTTTCTTGGCTGAAAGTGTACAAGCAACTTCATGAATGACAGGCTGAATGATTTGGGAATAGCTTCTTACTCATTACATCTTTTTATAGCTATCTCAGACTGCAGCAAAAAGATTCAAAATGCAACAAAAAAATACAAGGTTGTGCATGAGTGTGCATTTCACTATTTCAGTAAAGCAAGCTATGGCAAGATAAAATTTAATGATTTAACTATGATAATGTGCAATTACCTTAGGGCAACTCCTAGAATTTCTTTTGTCATATTAATTTTCGCCTCTCACTGTGTTTTCCTTTTCTAGTAAGATCTTAGTCATGATCTCAGTGAAGCTCTTTGACCTAATGTCTCCTGACACTATAATATAAGGCAGTTCCCAAGTCTGGAAGTTATTGTTTTAGCATCCTTGTGGGGTGTGGCACATTGCTGTGCATCAGTACATTTTCTGGAGGCTTTTCCTTGCAGCCAGAATGGCTTGGTGCATTGTGTGGGAAGGGTAGCTTGGTTTGGGGAACGTGTGCCTTGAAAGGAGACATTTCCACAGCAAGCTGTGAGGCCATGGATGAATGGATGCATGGCTCCTGCCTGGCATCACCCACTGAATGACTGAATTCTACCTAGCCCTTGTGCTGAGGAACAAGAAAACTAGTGGGAGGAAGAAAAAATGCATTACAAGCTATTTTTGACTGTGATATTTTTCTATTTCAGTGACTTGAATCTCTGTTTGTAAACTTGAACTGATCTTGCCCTGCAGAGACTGAAATTTGTGCTCGTCAGATGGACAATTTTTGCTATGTAAGCATTGCGGGAATCCTCTCCTCTTCCCATAATGTGACCACAGTTTCATGGGACCCTGGGGAGGTAACTGGCAAGGATGGCAGAAATGCATGTAACTACCCTGACCCATACTGCCAGTCTTTGCAAGAGGAAAAGAAGATATGGTGCTCATACAACATACTATACATTAATTTTTATAAGGTGTTGGGAGCTAAAGATATTAATTAATACTAGCAACAGAGGAAAAAGAAGAAAAAAAAAGTTAAATTTTCAATAAATATATTATTCATTGTTTCCAGATAGTATCACTACCTGTGGTAAGTCAGAACAGTGTTTCTTTAAACACCCAGCATCCCCTTCTGTGGTACAGGAAAACCAGTGAAAGGTTCGGAGTACCAAGCTATTTTAATTAAATTTTCAGGGCTTGAGGATACAGATAAATTAAAAGAAGAGAAAGGATTTAAGTAGGGAGTGGTTTGGGATCCAAACCACTGTGTTTTTTGTCAGGCAATGACTCTCCAGAATATAATTCTGTTTATCTTGGCTATTTATCAGTATATCAGGGAGAGGAAAATAAGGTATTGTCACCGCCAGATATGGAAATGAGAGCCTGGTGACTGAGTTTGCATCTCAACACATTGCTGGTTTGTCCTTCAGACAGGGAGTTATAACACAGAGGATTCAATACATCTTGAAAGGACACCAACTTGGGAAAATGTTTTTGCAAGACACTTTTCCAAGAGTAGAGAAATCTTTGAAAAATGTCATAGAATCACACATCCACAGAATGGTTTGGGTTGGAAGGGACCTTAAAGCCCACCCAGTTCCACCCCCCTGCCATGGGCAGGGACACCTCCCACCTCCCAGTTGCCCAAAGCCCCATCCAGCCTGGCCTTGAGCACCTCCAGGGATGGGGCATCCACAGCTTCTCTGGGCAGCCTGTGCCAGGGCCTCACCACCCTCTGAGTGAGGAATTTCTTCCTAAAGTCTAATCTAAACCTACCCTCTGTGAGATCCACACAGGCCCACCTCTCAGGCCTGCCCAGGTCCCTCTGGATGGCAGCCCTTCCCTCCAGCATGTCGACCTCACCACACAGCTTGGTGTCATCAGCAAACTTGCTGGGGGTGCACTGGGGTGCATGGACAGTGGGTCCATGTCACCGACACACATGTTAGATAGTGCCAGTCCCAATTCTGACCCCAGAGGAACACCAGTCATTACAGATCTCCACCTGGACACTGAGCCACTGACCGCAACTCTTTGAGTGCGACCATCCAGCCAATTCCTTACCCACCAAGTGGTCCATCCGTCACATCCATGTCTCTCCAATTTAGAGACAAGGATATCATGGGGGACAGTGTCAAGTGCTTTGCACAAGTCCAGGTAAATGATGTCAGTTGCTGTTCCCCTACCCACTAATGCTGAAACCCCATCGTAGAAGGCCACCAGATTTGTCAGGCACGATCTGCCCTTAGAGAAGCCATGCTGGCTGTCACCAATCACCTCCTTATTTTCCATGAGCTCTAGCATAGTTTCCAGGAGGATCTGCTCTATGACCTTTCTGGGCACAGAGGTGAAACCAACTGGTCTGTAGTTCCCTGGGTCTTCCTTTTTTTCCCTTTTTAGATATGGGGGTTATGTTTCCCCTCTTCCACTCAGTGGAATAGTCAAACATATTTTAATATCAGCCAGATATATTTTAATACCTATCTATATATGTTTGGCTTAGCACAAAAGAGAATATTTTCCTTCTTTCTTCTCTGCTTTTTCTAGTTTTTATGAAGAAGAAAGGACTCTTCTCCTCTTGAAAGGAATCCTGTAGCCTCCAGAAATATTTTCTTAACCACTTTCTCATCAGTAGCCTTCAAAAAGTGTACCACTGATATCTAACTGCATAAGGTTGCCCATTCCAGTTCAGATCTGAATATCTTACTACAAAAAAAAAAAAAAAATCAAAAAAAGATGTTTTTTGAAGTAAAGTAAGCATGGACCAATAAGCATTAAAAAGAAGACAGTTAAGACACAGTAAATAAAATACAATGCCCAGAGACAAGTATTCCCTTTGAAAAGAAACATCAGAAGGAATGGAAATGGTGTTCAGGACGTATCTGCCAGTGTTCTGGTGGTGATGAAGAGCTGCCTGCTGCACCAACAGCCAGTTACTGCTTAAAACACAATTTGGTCCCATGCAGAACGGGAGACTTGCATGAGCTATTTTTTCTGCTCCTTCATGGCAGTGCTTTTGTCTAGTATTCCATTTGTTTTGATTAGCACTCTGGGAAATGTACACGAAAAACAGTGCTAGTCACAATGAGCAGTACACTGAATACTTGGTGGGCAAACATCATGGGCTCAGTGCAAGATTTCAGCATTGGAAGAAACATTTCTAACACCTGCCAAGGAATTAAGACCAGAAGATGCAGAAAAAAGCTTACAGGAAAAGACTGTCTGAATACAAGATGTGTGAAACAGAGATGGAACATATATACATATATATATTAATTATTGGTGAATATGTTAAAAATAGAATATCAATGGTACTCACAGTGACTATGATCTTGGGTTGAGTTTGGTGAAAGGTTTTTAGGTCAAGAAGAATTGAGGAGGGAATAAAGCTGTCAATGCAGAACTATTTTGACATGAAATGTTTACTTTTGGAACTGCTATAATGTTTAACACAGCTGTTTTCCTAATGAAACTTTTCAGTTTGTATTATGAAATATGAAAAGAAATTAACCTGAGTTAAAAGATTAAGCAAAATCAGAAAATTTGGTAACATAAGCAAAAACTTCCATCAGTTTTACCAGTCCTCCCCCAAAATACTCTGTTTTGATTCAGTTCAAGTAGTAGGGTTAGGCTGTCAACAGGGGAAAAATGTACAGTAAAAGCTACAAAAGGCAAGGTGAGAATTAAATATAATAGATTAGTAGAAGATACAGGTACAGATACATCACTGTAAATTTACATGCAAAGCTAATAAGAGTCTTGTGTTGATAAGACACTTTCAGAAGTCTAATAGTAGAAAAAAGGGACATGAGAGTAACAAGAGAAAAGATTAATCCTAAATACAGAAATTAATTACTCAACTGAGAAAACTCTTGTACTATCCTGACCTACACAACCTTGTAAGGCTTTACAAGAAGCTACAAGATCCTCTCTGGGAAATTAATATTCCCCAAACCAAAAAAAAAACCCTGGTAGAAACCCAGACAAAAGCTGCAGACCACCACGCAGTGAGGGGTGAGCTCTCCCACCACACAGACATGGGATGAGAAAGCAATTAACACTGGCACTCAGCATATGCTAATGAATAGGGGACTGTGGATGGGAATAATACAGCCGTATGATGCACTCGAAACCTGGCAAGGATGACCATTTTATTTGGCCAAGAGAATGTCTGGTCAACCTCTGGGGACAGACATAGTCCTGGCTGTTTGAGCGTGCCAGAGACAGATTGACGTGACCTGTCAAAACAGTCATGCGAAAATCTTCCCAAAGCTGTGGGTCTGAAATGCTCAGTGCTTCTGACACGTGCTCTGATTCTGCAAGTCTGCATGTTTGCAGCACGCTATCGGCCTGTGAAGAACCCATCTTGTCCCGCACCAACCTAGAGACTCTCTCAGCAGCTCCTGTAGCGTGGGCAACTGCCCGAGCCCTCTGCTGACCTCTCTTTTCTTTCTTATTTACCTGATTTAAAATGAAAAACACTACGTTTTAAAAAGAGAATGATACTTCAAGAGTCTGCTCAGCCCTCATTATTATAATGGACTTTGTAAATAAACAAAATAGAATTCTAGAGAAATTTAGAAATAGGGGCCTCTCCCTTTTTAATAAAAACAATCAGTGTATCGACGCCATCTTTAACAGATTAAACTGAAAGCGTAATGAAATGCTCGACATAAAATTTTCCATTTTGTACTAATTCTAAAGCCACATCACCCTTAAAAAGCAACAAATGGGCAGCAACAACAACAATTAAAACCCAAGAAGGAAACAAACAAACAGAGCCAGATGGGCCAAAAGCATATTTTCAAATAAGCACAAACAAATTCAGACTGAGTGGCACTGGCATGTTTCAGAGGGACTTCAGCTTTTTGCTCTTCTCCAATAGTTTAACTAGCGACAAACAGTGCTCCAAAACCTAAACCTTCATTAGAAAGCAATAGCTCAGCTTGCGAGATGAATGCAAGCCCATGCAATGTGACAACGTGACCCACCACTGCAAACAGTCAGCATCTGGAAGATGCATGACCAGTGCAAAACCAGCCCTGACTTTTCTAAGTGGTTCTGAGATGATTCTAGCACTACCAAAGTCACATTTTTGTTGTCGTTGTTTGTTTCTGAGCTTTTATTTATTTGTTTATACTAATCTATATTAAGTAAGACTATTTTTACTATCACTATGTAGGGATTCACAGAGTAAAAATAATCAAGTCCTCTAATGTCTGAGAGTAGTTTACACAAAAATATTTAGGATTTGATTGAAGAGAAAGTTCCACTTGCTAAAATTAATTGCTTGGCAAATCAAAACCACTCTTGGCATTTGTGATGACAGCACTGAATCCTGCTGAGATCTTTTGTGAACTGCCTGTGTACACAACACTCAAGGTTAGAACCCTGTGACAGAGCAGATACTTCAGAGCACACAGTGCGCAACAGCTGCTCTACAACCTTTTGCAACCATGAGCATTTCTAGCACTCATTTGGTCCATACAAACTCCATACATGTCTGAAGCATGCCTGGTGCTCTCAGAGACAATCTGTTCCCTTCCACTGTGCCCTTGATCCTGCTGCTGCTCGGACCCCAAGCTCCTATGGTGCTCATCTTTAGGCCGGTCTCCTTGGGGCTGCAGAGAGGACATCTTGTGGGCCGATCCTCCCAGTCTGGAGGAGTTGATGCTGCAGGATCCATAGGACAAGAAATGCTTTGGGTGTTTGGCACTGAACCAGGACGCAGTGTAGACAGGCTCCTCTTCTCTGACAGCATGGCTTGAGCCACTGACCAGTAGCTGGGATGGTGACTTGCTGGGTGCTCATGGGGCTGGATTGGAAGGCAGACCAATGTAGGTGACAGTGTGGTGGGTCTGCTACAGACCACCTGATGAGGAAGAAGTAGATGAGGCCTTCTTCAGACAACTTGGAGAAGCCTCACATTTGTAGGCCCTCTAAAGGGGGGGGGGGGGGGGTCTTCTACAAACCTGCATGTGCAGGGAGGAACTAAGGCCTCACAGCTGGAGGGTCAGTGTGAGGGGGTCATGCATGTCAGTGGGTGCAGTGGGGCTGTGATGGTGTTAACCGGTGACAACCAGACCCTTCCCTCCCACGGCCTGTAGTAGCACTGCAGAGCTGTGCACACATGGCATGGAAGGCATAGTCCTGCTGCACTTGTGCCAGGCACTGCAGGTTGGGCATGGCACTGCAGAGCAGTCTTTCAGTGAATCTCAGGCAATGAAAAGCTTACCTCAGTCGTGACAAGGGAACTCAGGTTTCGATTCACCCGGGAAGGGTCCAGTCCCTTCAAAGAGGAACCATTAAAAACATGGTGCCAGGTCGATAGAAAGTATGATGCTGCAGAAAGATCAAATGGACTTAGCATTACAAGGAGACATCTTCTCCACTCCGGACTTTTCCCTCTGCATGCTTTCCTGAGAGTGGGCTCCCCAGGCCTTTCTTTGAGGAGGTAAACAGGGTCACCTTCAAAAGAGCTCTGGGGAAGAGGGTGCTGAGTGGTTGGGGAGCCAGGACTTGCCTCCAGCTTTCTGTGGGATATTTTGTTTAGTTTGGATTAACGCAGCCTCAGAAATTCCTGCAGATTTGTTTTATGGTATGTATTTCCTGCACTGCCCAGGCCATGCGATTTCTTTCAGTTAATTTTTAATAACACAACTGAACCCAATAACCTGGCATATAACCCGCTAAGCCTGTAGAGCAGCTCATGTCCAATCCTCCCTGGGGCTTCAAGAAATAACTATAGTAAAAGTGTAACTGCAGTACACAGATGAAACACAGAGCACACTGTGGCAGAATGAGCAAACACTTCTGGTTTTCTGACATGGGTACACACAACAAAGTCTGCTTGATCTAACTCTGGCTCTCCCGAAATATCAAGCTCCTAGCCTCAGGCTTTTGGTTTCTTCTCTGTGCATGCAGCCCAGCATTTGCCTTCAGCCTAACCTTAATGTAATGAGGGTTTAGGATTAAGTAATGGATAAATGAGGGCACAGCAGAAATGCAGGTGAGGATGTGTTCAAGGGGGCTGCCTCAGTGGCTGGCATGATAGTCTGACTGGGAAGGGGGTAATTCTTGGAGACAGAAGAATCGATTTGCTCATCTCCAGTTGGAAGGCAGCCCCAGCACTGACTCAGGTGTTTGACCATGGACGGGGCAGCACTGAGGACTTGCCTGATCCCCAGACCCTCCGTGGCCAGCCATGGGCAGCACCATGCCCTGCAGGTTGCACACACACTTTTCAGCATTCATCCCTCCTGTGCTCCATGTAAAGGACAGAGGCACCAAACATGGGACTCTTCACTTCATACCCCTAACACCAGAATCATTTAGAGACAGTTTTTAGGTTCATCTGCCTGAAGACTTTCAAGTGTTTTGCCAAAATACCCTCTTTCTTAACTGTAAAATGGAAAAAGTGGTACGGTAAATAAAATAAATGCTAGGAAATACTCAAGCCCCATTGTGAGGCATGAAGGAAATGAAATGACATCTGTCCTAGCAAAATAAAAGGCTTCTTAAACATACAAGACTACAGTGAAGCATCTGTAGCACCACCTACCTCCACTGCAGATTAACCCTATTTTATACATACGATACAGACCTAAAGCTGCCCTAGTG
Organism: Anser cygnoides; assembly: GCF_040182565.1. NCBI lineage: Eukaryota > Metazoa > Chordata > Aves > Anseriformes > Anatidae > Anser > Anser cygnoides. The sequence goes on along the minus strand of NC_089874.1, from coordinate 140,122,292 downwards.
GGATTATTTAGATTTAGAATTTGGGGTTTGCTCTGTTAACACATTTTAAATTTATGCAATGACAAATCTGTATTAATGCCTATCAGGGGGAGGGAGCCTGGCAGGCAAGAGAGGGCAAAAGTGAAAAAATGTTTTCCCCTCTCTGATGTGCCATGAACCTATTGCACAAGCAGAGGCTACTGCGTTGTCTTTGGACAGAGGATACTTGGTGCCATAGCCTGGCTGGCTCTGAGCTGCAATCAGTGGTTATCTCATCCGAGGAAAACAGCATCATTCAGAGCTATTAAAGAGTTACTGGAAGGAGAGGCGCTCCGAGCATGGGGGCAGTGGCAGAGCCTGGTGCTCCATCGGCAGCTCTGCACTAGGACTAGTGCCCACATGAGACGTAGGAGCTTTTCTGCATGATGTGTGCCTCCCTTGGAGCAGTGCTTAAAATAATTGCTAACAGTCGCTTTACTGTCTGAGGGCTTTGATTCTTTCTTTTTTTTTTTTATGTGAGGAAACTTGTCCAACAAAATAAAAATAATTTTTAAAAAGCCCAAAGATACAGTTTCATTCTATTTCAGGTTCCTCCTTGCCTCCCCTGTCCTGGTTTTACCTTGCCCTTGGTGGAAGCAGCGCACGGTTTTGGCTCGGGGAGTGGGTGGGAGCAGCGGCTGCTGATTCACCCTCGTGAATCATCTACGGGGACGCTGCTCCTCCGGCTGTGGCTGCGATGTGGGGAGTGCGACCATCCCCATCCCAGTGGTGGTCCCCTGCCTTCGGGCACAGCCTGAGAGCCGTGGGACGCTCAGGGGCTGGGAGGCAGCGATGCTCAGCAGCCCGGCTCCGTGGGGCACTCGCTTCGCTCCAGCAGCACCGCGCTCCCACCAGCTCGTTCCCGGATCCACATAGCTGTGATGTTCCCAAACACACCAGGGAGAGCCAGACAGCGAGGAGTCGAGCCTCCCACCCTGTGCTGCCTTTATGTTCCTTGAGGTCAATTATTATAAACTATCAATTTTTCAGGAATGCCATTAATTTAACTGCTGTGTAAACTGAGTTTCTGTTTCTCAGCAATTATAATGCACAAGATCTCAAGCGGTAGTAATCCCTGAGTTTTCGCCTCCTTTTTTTTTTTTTTTTCTCTCTCTCTTTCCTTCCAGACTTAACGGTTTCCAGCTGTGTATTCTTTGGATGTGATTCCACCCCAGCTTTTTCCATAATATAGCGACGGCCCATTTCCAAATCCCAGATGTGCTATTTATTTACTCTGAAGCATCTGGGCCCCGACATGGTCTTGTCACTGCGACGTGGCAAACTTGTGAAAAATCAGAGTGGCAGCCAGTTAACAAGCTGTACCATACTGGCAAGCGGTGAGTGCATTTCAAAGGAGAGAGGAAGAGGGGGGTGGCGGAGTGGAAATGAAAAAGGAGCAAATTTCATGTTTTGCTGCTCTGTGCTTTCTAAGGTTACAAATGACTAGTGGCATTCAAATTGGAGGCTGGGGATTTCGCTCTTTTGTAAACAGAGCCATAAAGACACCAAAGCCCGACAGAAGCAGGCTGGACATTAAACACCCTCTCCTGGGATGCATTCTCTGAAGAGCTCGATGTGCTCCATTTCAAGCTCTGGCATGATGCTGCAAGTCCTATGGAAGCTCATGCATTCTTCTAAAAACGCGCAGAAATGACCACAGAGGCTAGAATAAACTGCAAAAGGTATTTTAAGTGTGCTTTTGAATTTCCCTGCATTGGAAGGACCCACCAATGCTATTTTCCATTTGACTTTTATGCCTGAGAAAACATCCCTATCACACTGCAACAACAAACCTCTGGGTTTGCTTTAAATGTGAAGTATGAGGGGAGAGGCAAGCGTGCTCGGAAAGGAGATCTGCAAGACTGTGGTGTGATAGGAATAGAGCCAGCTAGGCTGCGGCACCTCGGTTGCAACTGGGCTCCTTCACTTGCATTTAGCACCACATTTGAGCCAAGAATCTGAAATTGCTTCAGGGTTAGCGAGCTTTAAGTCTTCAGGTGGCCCAGGAGATCCTGTTGTTGAAGCAGGTGTCAGCAATTGTTTGGAGAGAGTCGAGTCACACGTGAAAGGCTGAAGAGTCCAAAGGCTGTTAAAGGCAGCGTGGGAGAAATAAATGGCTCTGTGAGAGCAAAACGTTACCTAGTTTGAGTTTAATCATGAAAATATTTGATCACCCAGAAGTGTAGGGATTTCTCTGCTACTGCGGTAGCTTTGCTGCCCTGTGTTCTGTGTGAGCCACCAGCCTGTCATTTACATCTCAGAGCTAGCAGGATGTACATGTTCCCCCTTTGAAACTGAAATAATAGGAAAGGCAGGAAAAATGAAAATAAAACTAGGAGTCTTGCATGGAAACAGAAGGAAATGCAGGAAAATGGGTTGGCAGCACTGTTTTCCCTAAGCTAATGATCTTCCTTCCATCACGTTAGAAGAAAGCAGTATGTGACCCATGTCACATGGCAGGAAGAAACAACTCCCAGATCTGTCCTCTCTTCGTGTCCATCCCACTCTCACAAGAGTATGAGAGTAAAGGAAGGGTATGTGTGTCCTTCCTGCAACACAGAAATCTGTCTTCCTCACGTCATTCATTTCTCTGTGTTCTGTTAACCATTCATTTAGGCAATAAGGTAGGCAACAGAATAAAAAATCCCATGAACTGCAGTAGTTCAGTCAAGAGCTGCTAGAATATGATAAAAAAAACAACTCATATGAAATGTTTTTATAATTAAAAATAAAAATGGAAATGTGAGATTTTAGAAATCTCACTTTAAAAATGTGAGATTTTTTTCATCTTCAGATCTTCCTGTCACAAAACTCTTGGGTAGCAATTTTGGTACTAAAATGTAACAGAAAATTGCCATCACTCAAAGGGTATGTATGGGAGGCAAGGTACAAGGCAGAGGAAAAAAAAGCAAAGGGCTGAGCCACTACTGATCGTACAAGACCAAATGCAGGACGGAGGCACAGGCAGTTTTGTCTGATCCCACACATGTTTTTTTGATTTAAAAAATCCTGCAGCAGCATCAAGAGCCTTTTAAGCAGTGCCTAGCGCACAAGACATAAAGAAGCAAATCCAGATGTTCCTGCTGGGCAGACACAGAGGTCTGGGCAGAAAGTTTCCACGAAGGTGCCGTTTTCAGGCAGCCACTGGCTCGCACAGTGACCTCCTGGAGGTCTCCACTGCATCTGTAACTCAAAGGTGGTGTCATCACTTCCAAGCCAACGCACCCTGGTGCCAGCCCGACAGTGGCAGTGACTACCAGAGCTCCTCATAGCATGTCCCTGCACTGTTTACACAGCAGTGAGATTAAAGCTCCCCATCACCTCAGCTAACTCTGGCTATCGCTTCCTGAGATCACGAAATTGCTGCAAAAATTAAACATGTTCTTTCCCTGTTGTCTGAAAGCGTTAGGGTGCTTTGCAGGACAGCTTATCAAACCATCTGGTCTATTCCCGTGGGAAATGCAAGTATCACTTATGGGACAGCTCTGTGTGGCCTCTTACTGCTAATGGACAACAACTATCTGGGTTTCCTTTCACACTGATATATTGCTGCATACAATGGTAGACCACATCACGTTACAAGCAGCAAAACACAATTACTGGTCTTTTCAAGCCTTGAGAACCGAGCAGTGGCCAGCACCCTCCTGCTTTGGCAATATGAAAGGCATTCCTCCAGCCATGGCTTGAGACTTAAGGAGTAGATTTTCTTGAAAAACAAACAAACAAACAAACAAAAAAAAAACATACACACAAAAGCCTTAAGAGATAGAGTCAGGCTGAAGGTGTTTTTTTTTTTTTTTAAACCTAAATAATTAAGCACAATAATCGCTATTCATAACCAAGATGTCAGTTCTTCATCAGGTTGGCTGTTTTACACCATGAATGCTGGCTGTTGTGGACTGAGTCCACTGTGTTTGCAGTACAGCTAACCCACCAAAAACTTTGAAGCCTGCTTTCAAGGGGTGTGAAAGATAACCACACAGTCTCTGGGGCAGCAGGTTTTCTGCAAGAATCCTGCTCCATCTCTGGGTTTATCACTTTGTGTGTTCTTTAGAAAATCACCCTGGCCATTACAGCTCCCTTTTGGAAAGCGAACAGATAGATCCTTACCAAACAACCCAATGCAAGTAAATGTTAATCTGATTCAGAACTGTACATAACCGCTCTGCGGATCAGAACTCCTGCTATCATTCAAGGTCATCTCTCTGCTGTAGCCAAAAGGGTAATGTCTCATTACATTAAACCACGAGAGCCTTGGCCCCTGGCTGGGTTCAGCTCTGGGATATAGTGCTGCAGGCATAAGCTATCATAAGAGCCCCAGCAGCTGAAAATCTGCCTGCAGATGGGTTGGGTCAGAGATGCTGATGTGGTGGGTTGAAGGTGCCCATGACTACTGCTCTTACAGGAGGCTGGATACAGCTAACATATCCCTGAATGCTCTGGCTTACAGGGGAACCTGTGTAAGCATTGTCCTTAGAGAAGAACCCTTCTGATGCCAGCAGGGAAAGGAGAGAGGCTTTAAAAACCCCACTAAGCAGAGATTTTGGCAAGCCCAAGCTGCCAGGCAAAGCCACTGCCTTTTTGCAGACCTTCTGGGATGTCAGCGCTGCCTGCTCTGCTGCAGGGGAAATGCCCTGTGGTACCCTTGGGCAGAGAGATGTGCATTTCCAGCAGGAAAATGTCCCCTAGACCACAGACCACTCGCAGGGTCTCTGTTAGCTTGTTTGGTGCCTGTCTCAGGAAACCTGCCCTTTCCTCTTGGGCAAGTGGGGGAGCGATGCCTCTGCTGCGGTAGACTCTTAATTTCCCTTTTATTGCCTTATATCTCAAACGTCCCGTGCACAGAAGAACTCCTTCCCCTTCCTGAAAGCATGTTTTTGTCATTTTTCTTTTCTAATTGTATGTGTTGGCCTTATAGCTACATCCTCTCTCCCCCATCCAGAAAGGAACTATACTCTTAGAGGCCACATGGACTCTTCCATAAATCAGTGGCCTTGTTATTTAAAAAATAATTAGGTAATTCTCATTCTAGAATGTTAGGATACACTAATCTTAAATAAACTCATTATTTTTGATAAATTCGTATGTTTTTCCTGAGCCAGAGTAGCTGCCACAATATACATCATCTTCCTCTAAGGTCTTTTTTTTAATTATTATTATTTTTTCCAGAGTCTGTACACGGTAGAACCCAGCCAGCTTGTTTTGCACACAGCATCAGGAGCCACATGTATCCCTGGAGTAATTACACTGGGGTAGAGGGAATTACAGGAGGGTGAAGCTGGTTCCAGCACAGTAGATGGTTAAAACATTGCTGGCCTTGATAGATCGGCACTTCTAGATCCTAGAGTATGTGCAAGTCCCAGGAGCGTGGCTGGTCTCCATACCCTTGTGTTTTTTTTTTTTTTTTTCTTTTTTTTTTTTTTTGTTTTTTTCCTGCTGCTCTAAGCTCATTAGCTGAAAAGCGAATTGAGGAAAAGTTTGTCAACATGTTGATAAATAAAATAAAATTAAAAAATAAATTAAATTAAAATAAAATAAAATAAAATAAAAAATAAAATAAATAAAAAAAAAAAATAAAATAAAAAAGACAACAAAGCAATATGCCAGTCTAATTTGTACTAATAAAAGTCTTGGTCTCCACAACCATTGATGATGGCTTCAGCTGGAGTGGAAATACAACAGCACATACTAAGAACAAGGTAACTAAGGCATACGCAATGCACACTAAAGGTTTGTTGGTTTTGCTACAGACAGGACTATCAGGGAAAGAGGTCTTTGAGCTGAAACAGTCGCATACCTTTTTGCATAAAAAACAATAAAAATTCTGAATTTGTAAGTTGTTAGAAGCAGTTTCAGTAGCTGCTGGAGTTATCAGCTCCTGACAATGACTACTTAAAATTGATCCCATTTGGTGATCTCAAGTCTAAATAATGGTACTGCTATTCCAGCCCTGCTTGTGTGATGTGAGTGGGATATTTTTTGCTTGAATAGGAAATAAAGTATTTGATTCACAGGCAATGGAGAAGTGTTTTTAATATATTTGTAATTCAGGCAAAACCAATTCCATTTTCACAGCTAAAGGAGCTTATATCACGTCTGTTGAAGATGAGAGTTTAATGTAAGTTGTAAGTTATATCTGACAATTCCTCAGGAAGAAAAAAAAAAAACAAAACACAACTAAAGCTATTTGGAAAACTGAGATTCTCTCAGTAGAAATGCGAAGTGAAAATGTCAAATGAAGCATCTCTCTTTCTTCAGAAAGTTAAGAATGAATTCAAAATGGGAAAAAAATACTTCAGCTATAGGGGCTTCATCTTTTTTTTTTTTTTTTTCCTAAGCTAGAAATGCGCAATGATGTAAATGTTCAAAATTAATCTATTGTGTTCAAAATTAAACTGCGGGGGGGGGGGGGGGGGGGGAAGGGGAGGAGCATATAGCATATACAGGATATTTTTTTTGGATTAAACCTTCTCTGCAAGAAATTTCAGCCAGCCAACTCTATCTGGAAGCCATGGCAGCTGCAGTGTTGGTGTGGCTGTACTTAAATTAATACGTAAGAAAAGCGTGGAGGGCCTGGGTTGGGCATTCTCCCATTGTCTCCCCTACTGTTAAACTCCAAGCACGTTCCCCAGCACCAGTTTTGGCCATGCCAATGAGCACTTTCCTGGCCCCTGCCCAGCCACAACTCAGGGGATGGTGCGTGCCAAGGACCACTGCCAAAATCTCCCTGTTGTGGGGCAGAGGGGGCAAGCTCGCTTGTGCCACAGGGCTACCAAATGGTCCCCAGGTGGCTCTGTTCAGAAGAACAGACACAGCCTATATAAGCCTGAGGGCTGCAGGGAGAAAACATGCTATCAGACAAGAAGGGATGCCGAAAGTATACAATACTGACCTCTTATTTTTCTGGGGTAAAAACCATTTAAACAAGCTGTCTTTTGTGAAAATGCCCCCTTAAGCCTCTAACACAGTTGCTTTCCTAGAAAGAGTTTTCCTTGCTGATCCTCTGGGGTATAGGCAATCAAACATCACCCAGGCTGTGCATCCTCCTCACTGGATGAGGGATGCTCTGTTGTTTCATGGCAGTGTCTGCACTGCCTGGGCCCAGTTTTTGCTGTCCCTGAAGTCCCTGGGGCAGCTGGCTCTGCTTTGGGGCATGGGGGTAGATGCAGGAGAGGATCACATTAACAAGAACCAGGATTTGTTAAAATAAACCAAGGGGAATAGTTGCAACAAGTTGTTCAGAGCTGCTGAGCATCACTTGCTCCATGTATCAACCATTGCTCATGGTGGCCACAGCAGCTCATGGGACCATCATCCATCATTCCCTTTCCTGATATCTCTGCCCTTCACCATACTTTATCCTTCAGACTTGCTTCTGGCCCTGAACGTAAAAATTGGGAACTCCAGCAGCCATCCGAGCTGCTGACTCAAACTCCACAGCACCCACAGCCCCACGAGCTGATTCCCCGTGTGGTCACGCTGCATGGATGCTTGCGTGTCCTTGGCAAACATGCACTTTCACAGCACAGTTGGCCACAGCTGCTGTGTGAGGAGTAACACAATGCTTTTTCAGCCCTGATGGATGGTGCTGTGCCATATTATCAGGATGTTTCCAGTGATGTTGTGAACCTTAACCTGAAACAGAAGGAGGCTGTTTGCGGGGATGGGCTCCAGAACAAAAAGCCAGAAGTAGGTTCAATATCATAGAAATATCAAGGCACACTCTTACGTTCAAAAAACATAAAAGGAATTTTAAGCTGTATTCTGTCCTGAGGAGAGCTCTTGGCATATTGCTGCTCTTTGTCATGTCACATTTTCCGCATTAAACTATGAGCATGCACAGAGAAAACTGCCTTTTAGTAAGGAGAGATAATCACATTTGGTAGTTTAAAAAGTCAAATACTGCTTTACGATTAAATCTCAAGAAGGTGCCAGCGAGGCTCTGCTGAAATCCCTGTTGCCTGACCTGGGAGGAAAATCACACGAATTGCTGGATGCAAGCGTGTCACTGCCATCTTCTGAACCTTGCTGTGGGCTGCCTCTTTATAAAGGGCTCAGTGCCCCATTCCTTAAGAAATTTAAACCAAGAGAACAAAAGAAAACATTTATTTAGAACTATTTATGATGGGGAAAGTGAGCACTGTGTTGGTATGGACAAAGGCACACAAGTCCACATTAGCCAAGCCAGAAGACGTTGCATAGCCTTGCACATCACATTGGTGGCCGTGGTGAGCCTGCAAGCACTCAGCTCTCACAGGCTCTTCATGGAGCCAGGGGGCACAGCATACCTAAACCAACCTGGTGGATGAATTTTAGGCTAAATTTAGGGGGCTGGTGTGACCTAGCCAGACCTGGTTAGTGAGACTTAGATTAATAATAAGCACTACCCAACCAAGGAAGCCTGAAATAATGGATAACGATATGAGAGATGAAGGAAGACATCTCCTTTTCAGGAAGAGTCTAGGCTTGCTCCAGTTCTGGGTTAATTCCCAGGCAAATCGAGGATATGTCTGGAGTTTTCTGCCAAAAGCAGCCCTCACAGACATTATCTCCTAAAGCACACCCTTGGGAAGAGACAGATACACTGCGCTGTGTACTGCGACCACACAAAGAAAGCTAAGCATGCTGATAAGAAACTGGAGCTTTGTTCTTGTTCATAATCCTCTCCTCCTATCAGAAGTTTGAATTATTACAACTCCACTAATTAAGACAACGTTGAACAGCCCCACAGTTAAGACATTACTTTGAATGAAAGAGTAAACTTTGAATATTTTAACAGCTAAACCTTCACTCAGTGAAATGATTTGGGTTTTAACTTAACTTCAGCTATTGGCATCAACTCAAACAACGCAGGACTGATGTTCGGTCCTACCTGCAAATGAGGGAAGTAGAAGCAGAGAGACGAAGTGTAAATATATGCACACTGTGCTGAAGGTTGGCTCTGATTTCCAGCAACAGGAAGAAAGCCAGCTCAGCTGCAGGTACTATCAAATTGCTATTATTGGGCATTCTTGAGAGAGAAAGCACAGAGACTTCTTTAGAGCCTGGCTGAGTGGAAAGATTTGAACTAAGTTTGTGGACTTGTCTCCATTGCTGACACAAAACTTTCTCTTCAGCCACTACAAGGGTCTCAGTTAGATTTCATTAACTGTAGAGAATAGCTCAGAAAGAGGAGCTTGGGTTATAAAAAAATATCCATCCATCAGCCAGGAGAAGCATGAGAGCAGAAAGGGCTGTGTGTACGTGCATGTACTGTGATTTGCTAGAAGTAATCATATTTGTTAAAACAAAGGAAATAAAAAACATGTTCATCTCTTCGGAAGAAAGCGTGGCCTGCTTGATGCGTATCACCTAGCAACTGGATGCTGATTTCCCCTTGTGCCTTGAAACCCATCACTTGCCTCCCGCTGGCTTTTCAGCTTTATCAACATTTTTGCCTGTCACAAGTCAGATCTCATGCATGGCTGCTGAACCATGGAGTTCTACCAAGAATTGATTTGCCCTCCAATCTGGGTCCTGCAAATTACCTATTAACCCCCCTTTCCCCTTCCTCAAATTACACAGCAAAGAAAGCGGCTTTCTGTTTAGATTTTCACATGGTTATGTATTGACTCAATGGAGATAAGACTCTGAGGTAAGTTTGGAGAAATCAGCTGAGCAAAGATGTGCAAATTATTTTTTTTCTGGGAGAAGATAAGAGGGGAAAGATTACAACTGCAGAGCAACTGTTCTGCGGCTTATTGCCCGTATCAGTGCAGAATCAAAGCCGGACTGAGTAGCACAGGCTGCTATTTAGGACTGACAAAATGCCTGGAGGGGTCAAACCCGACAAGGGAGGGCCCTCTCCTGTATGGTATCTCCATGATGATGTCTTGAAGGCAGCACTGACCCAGGGAGAAAGGGATGGCAGTGATGATCAGGCTGTGTGCCTGCCAGGGAAGTGCAAGCTTGCTCTGGAGTCCATCACCACCTCCCTGAGTACTCTCCAACCCCGATGTGGGTAGGGGTAGGCCTCACTGTCACCGATAGCATCTAGAAGCTGCTGATGGGTCTCACCTCATCTCATCTCAGCTGACAGACTCCAGAGCAAATAGCTGCCAAAGGACACACAAGGGAATGCACATGATGGGCTGCTTAATCACTGTGAATACGTTTGTCCAAGTTCTGTCTATATTACTGCTCCTACTTCAACCTTAGGATTATCTGGCAGAGTCAAGAGTCTGCCTGAATTGCTCAGCTCAGAGGTGGAGTCAGGTTTATAACTGCAGGAGTCCTGGATCCCTGTCAGCTTTACCCATGACACTTGATTAAGTTGTTCTTCATAACTGAAACAGACAAAAATCAAGTCTATTCAGTCCCTCTGTAGCCTCTAAACTCTCTGATTCTGCTCTTAATCAAAAGAAATATCACTTTTCTAAAACCCTGTCACAGCTTTCTGTGCGGGTTACTGTGGTGCTCGCATCCCTTCGGGAGAGCACATTATTCCTCCTCCTGCTCAGCCACCACGTCCAGCTACTTCATGAGCTACCTTTCAGCCTAGGCAGAACCCACGGGCTCCTTTGAACAACTCCTTCAGCTAGGTTGGATAAAAGAAGATTTCCATTTCCTTTAGTCACTGACGTGGGACACGAACACTCAGGTGGACACATGCAATTTGCCGTTCCTGGAAATGCCACACAGGTTTTGTAGCAAAGTGGTGGATGTTGGCAGAAGGATGATCCCTGCGTGGGCACCGCTTCTTCACAGGGAATTCCTTGAGAACCTGCTGTCACTGAACACCACTGAGCTTTCCAGATGTGCCCTTTCAAACTGTTCTCTTTCTCAGGAAAACATCAATAAAGCTAACACTTTAATGGTTTTTAATAAGGAAAGGCCATAAACTAAGGTTTTTCTTTGCGCTGAATGACACATTTTGGTTTTCAAGCTTTAGACAAATATGTCACTATCTATCTTTATTGCTGTTGTGTTCTACAGAAATAAGTAGCTAGCTCAACAGAAAGTTGATATACTACATGGAGAGCTGATATACTACATAGAGAGTATACCAGAAATAGCTAACAAGAACACAAAATTACAGGAATACAAATTAGGAAAATTAACAAAAGATTAGGGGTTTGGTAAGTATTATCACTGTGATGTATTAAGCTAGATTTCTGTTACATAATCCTACTAAATTAAATTGATTTACATCACTGGATAAGTCTGAACCCTGTAAAGTAGCTATTTTTAATTTCTGAAATAAGTTTCATTCCATTTCACATTTTGTTTAGTTCTCTGCATTTTATACAGATATTTGCTTCACTGCAAATAGAATTTGGTGGTGAGGCTTATTGCTAGGATTCTGTTTGCAAACAGAGCCTAGTATTACTGAAGCCCTGGAGGAAGGAAGGTATTTGGAGCATTTGAGAATTAGGACATTTGGATCATTGAGAGATTTGGCCCTCTGTCAGCTCTTCCCTTCAGTGAGGTGTGTGATCAAATAGTGTGATGCTGAGGTGTAGGGCTGCTCTTTATGCAATCAGAAGGTAGAGTGATGAGTTTTCCTTGTGAATACAAAGACCAGTGTGTGTTTGTTTGGCCATTGATCAGCTGTGTACCATCAGGCTATTTACACTCATCAGCCTGCCCACCTTGGAATGGGCCCATATTAGAAATCCTTTTGTCAGAAGTTCCAGTTTGAATTTTGGAATGAATACCAGACCCATAATTTCCAGGGTTCACGTCTATGCATCAAGATGCCTGTTTAGCAAGACTAACGTCAGCAGACTGAGCAGTCACAAGAGCATCCTTTCACATGCCTCATAAATGCATTTTGAGCTCCTTTCTCCTCAACCAAAAGCCAAGCATCACTCAAGGGCCTCATAGTGAAGAGAAGCGAGAGTGATAAAGCACAGTTATTTTTCTTGCTTGGCAACATTTCAGTCTATAGAAGATGTATAGAACTAATACAGACAGATGTTAGCTGTCCTAGCAAGAACTATGAGGAGGACTTACAAGAAGCTTAAGCCTGAAGGTAAAAGCTTCAGAAAAGCTCAGATCAGATTTGGGGTCAGGGCCCACTTCATCCTAAAGAGGTCGCATAAATCGTATTTGATACAGACAAAACATTTCAAAAGTTTTCGCTACTTGCCAATAAACTCAGCTGCAATTATGTATATTTAACATCACCTGGAAGTCTCCATATTTATTCCATGGAAGACCACAAAGGTGATCTGAACTACATAAAGAAACCTTTTTCTAAAGCATTTCTGATTAGATGACTATTGACTTGTTGAGATGTTAGAAATTTTGACTAAATACAGTTCCTGATCAAATTTTCATGCAGAAACAAGGCATGGGATTTTTAATGACATGATCTGATTATCTTTTAGGACAGTCAGAGGTACTGGCTTCCAAGCAGTAGGTATGTTAAATGTGATTTTGGTGCTTCATGTGGAATAAAAAGCAAAAAAGTGTTATGCTTTAAAAACTGTTATTTTCCTTATATTATTAAAGCTTGGTATTATTATAAATCCAACAACATCTGATACTAAGACACTGCCAGTTTTAGACACTAAGACAGCCAATTTCTTCCAGTATACTTTGAGAAAAGTATTCGAATAAGTGTCAACAGATCTTTTATAATACGAGACCTTTTCCTTAAAAAGTAAAGCAATGTTTCATTTTCACACATTTTTACTTCAGATTAACAACTCCTTTGGACCACATTATTCACTTAAATCCCAGGCTAGGACTAGGTGCAAATCCCAAACAGCTTAATAGCACTGCTGACTTAGCTTTTCATTGAAACATATTTTGTGTTTGTGTTAGTTCATTTGAATTAGAGAACAAGTACTCTTCACACAAGGAAAGACGTTTTCAGTTTCAGTATCTGTTTATAAAAGCTGTAACGTCTATCATGGTACAGAAATGTCAGGGTGTTTGCAGTGGAACGGCTACTGTGTGTTTCTCCTGGTTTTCCATCCTCAAGGCTCAAGCCTAGGGTGAATTTCTTCCTTCTCGTCTGTGAAATATGATGCTCTTCACCCACTGTGCTCCTGGTAATACTTGAATTACTTCAGACTCTCCAATGCAATTAGCCCATGGGAGCTGAAGTGAAAAGACAAACAAAATGAGTTTTCTCTCCCCTGCCTTCTTGTGAGTAAAACTAGGATTTAATGAACTACAAATTTAAAATTAAATTTAATGAATTACCTGTTCTTGTAAAACGTGGTCTGCATAAAGAAGTAGACACCAGTTACTGCCCCTTCTCCCTTCTGAAAAATGACAGAGCAGATCTGACAGAGCTCATGGAAAAGAGGATGTTTATCCAAGCTCTTATTCCATCATGAGTTCATGTGCTGTAAAATTTAGTTTCATTCCAAAATTCACTATCCTCTTATTCTTCATTTAAGGAATAAGACTGAGACCTTGATGCTATATAGTACTGTGATAACTTCTGCAAGTGTTTCCAAAAACACAGAAGAGCTGAAGCTTTCTGGAGATCAGATGATTTTTCCCCATCACCACTGACTTTAACAAAATGTAGGACTTGGCCAGGGCAGTACGTACGTATTGCAAGCTCTGCTGTTTTCATTAACCACAACCCAAGGTCTCTGCAGAAAGAACTGTGCTCCGGTTTGTTTGACTTTCTGACTCTGGGCCCCCTGAAGAATCAAATATCATAGCTTAAAACCTGTTAAAATATATCTTGGTTTCAGAGCTTAAAGTTGGTAATCCGTAACTCAGCATCTGAAAACACACATTAGCAGAAAGGAGGGATCCCTAAAGATGGCATATGAATGATGAAAGGTATTTTATTTATGTGGGTCAGATCAGTTCACCGTCTCTCAAACATCAATGTTCTTGACTTTGTGTGCAGGTCAGAGCTCTTTGCTTCTTCACCCCCTCAGTGAAACCTGATGCTTTCCTAAGACTGCTACAGATCATTAAAAAGGTGATTTCCCAGAAGCCTGTTATACCAACACACAGCAAAAGTGTCACAGCACGTTCTGACACACGACTGTCTACTGCCCTATGCTGTCTTCTTGATGAGCAAACTCCTTCCAAGTTGTCATACTGCAGTAACAGGGCTGGAGGGTCAGGCAGACATAGATGCTTTTTAAACTTCAGCAGTAGGTTGGTGTAACACGTTTCTCTGGGAGAGAGCACCTTCTTTAAGGGTAGGACCAAAACAACAATAACAACAAAAAACACACAAAGAACAAAGAGGAGGGGTCTTCCCCTTCAAGGCTGGAGGAGTTACTGCAAGTGCATGAAGCAGCCCTTGGAGTTTTCCTTGGCAGGTCATTTATTAAACCTTTCCATTTCTATTGCAATGTTCAAGAACCCAAACCTAAAGTGGTCCTGGGTCTTCTTAGTGGTGGTGTACCTGTGCTAACTAGGAAATCAGTTTGCAAGATGTCATGTGAAAAACTGACCTTACCTCCACCATCACAGGTCTGTGTGTGTACCTAGGGCGTGTTGGGATCAGTTGCAGAAGGAGGGCTGGAAATTTGTCATCGGATGTAGTTGCACTTTGTAAGTGGCTGGCACTGTGGTTATCTGTTGTATTGCTGATACCAGTCCTGGATGTGTAGTTCAGTGATTTCCAGTTCATTATGTATCATTAATAAATCAACACACCACTCCAACCTTGATTTGGTTTGAACTGTGTGAACCAATCAGGTTTTGCAATAATGTTTAGCCACCGAGAAGAGCAATGAGCTGAATTCTGTCCAACCCTCCTCAATCTGTCTGGAAAACACTGAGAAATGAGAGCTTCCCATGAGGAACAGCACCACTTCTTCCCTCCAGTGCTAATCCTCCCTCCATGCACCATTGTACGCCCCCCTGAAAGCAGCATGCCCGGATTTCACTGCATGAATACGGCTGACCCCCTGCATGGCCAGAATGGGATTCCTCTGGTCTGGGAGCAGTTGGCCGATTCTAGTTACACCAATTACCCAAAGCACTGTTCTGCCAAACTATGACACCTGGAGTACCTTCTTTAATCTTGATATCTCCACATATTTTTTTTGGTCAATTTTCCACTTATTTCCAGAGAAAAGGGCAGAGTGTGATAGAGGCACACCAGCCCCTTTCTGTGTATTTCCACAGAGATGACAGCACACCACAGCACGTTCTGAAAGCACCAGCAAAAGTGCTGCTCACAGAGCGACAGCAATTTGTTTGCAAAAGTGGGTTTGAATACAGTTTCCATTGGGAGATGCCAGCAGGGGAGATGCAGGGGAAGTTCTCACTGCACTACCAGCATCCAGCACTGATTGTAAGCTACCTGCAGTCATTCTGCCCTGAAAAAATGACCATTTTTATCATATGCATATTTATGCTCAGCAGCAACAATCTTGCAGGGAAATGGGGAGCAGTTTAGCTCTGATGGCTGATTTTAAGTTTTCCCACTATACCCCATGAAAATACAGTTGGCAGCATATGCTGTCAGAGAGCACATTAGCACTGAATTCATTCAAACCTACCCGCTCGGGCAGGAAAAGTGTTGGAGCTATTCTTACATTATTCATGGCAAGCTTTGGCAACTCATTCAGTGTCAGCATTCACAGCTTCAGCTCTGTGGTGTCTCCATTGTCCCACACATCCCCAGTGCTCAGGCTCAGCATTTCCAATGGCAGTAAATACGTTACAGGTTTCCGGTGCCATTATGCAAAGGAAGGCAGGAAAGCATTAAGACAGCCTGTATGCCAAAAGGATGAAGAAGACATCTCCTCCATCTCTTTCTTTGGCTGGTGACTCTGCATCTTTTTTTTTTTTTTTTTTCCAGAACGCAGCTCATCCTTTTGGCAGGATCAGCCACATTCAAACTCCTTCTCCACTTCCTTCATTCCCTTTTGTACCATTAAGCAGTTGCCCTTGAACTTCTCTTGGCCAGGCAGGAACATGCAAGGAAAAGACAGGGGCGGTGTGAGGAATGGCAAAAAGCAGACCCAGCAGTAGTAAACAGAGGTGTGTGAATCGCCATTACAAATATGCATTTTGTCAACTCATTGTTGACTCATCCCAGTTCAGCTTTCCCACATACAATTCGTAGTTTTCATTCTTCCTGTTGGCATATGTACGGTAATTGAAAGCTCTTCAGCTTTCAATGTTATTCATGTTATTATATCAATTCACCACCAGTAACTTGTTGAAGCTGGAAGTTCTTAAAATTGTATTAATTTAGGAATGTCCTTCCTGGGCTGGTGTGGGATTTCCGATAGCAGCTGAATTCCTTTGAGAATAAGGTTCAGGTTGACTTTTGCAGAAAGCAAATGCTTGCAGGAAGCCTGGAGGTTCAGTTTGGGATGATACCTTCCTCCTCTCTAGGTGAAAGGTACATCCTTGGCTGCTTCCAGCCTCTGAGGCTGAATTCATCTTTCGGAGAGCTTTGTGAAAGCAATCTTCTCACTTTTCCTTTAATATCTCCTAGTCCTGAGTGATGGAGAAATATCCACACAAAATTGGATGGTTAACATTTCCGAAAGCTCCAAAACGGCTGTAAAGGACAGGTCCCCAGCATGGTGTTGGACTCCAGAGTCACTTTTTAGATGATTTTGAGAACGTTTCCTTTTGTATCACACAGCTTTCCTCCAAAGCACGTGATTGAACTGAACTTCAATAGCTTTGTCTGGGTCCCTTTTCACAAGTTTTGCTTCCACCATGCTTGAGATGAAATAAAACTGCTGAGGCTCCTTTAAAGTTACAAAATGTGCAGTCTGAGATTGTTGCCCTGGGGTTTGGTGTAGAAAGACAAATGGAAAATATAATTTTGCTCAAGTCCCTGCTGTCCTTTGTTTGAGCGTTTGACTCTAATCCTCCTTAGTCGTAAGAAGTTTATTATTTGTTTAATGCTCCTTTTGAGTCTCTGAAAATAACAGAATGAGGAGAAATAGGATGATTAATAGTTGCTCATGAAAATCATAAAGTAAATTGTCAGCTCCTTTCCATCAGCTCAGCACTCAGGCCAGCCACATGGGGAGGCCACAGGGACAGGGACGCCTCAAAGCCAGGACGTAGGAGCCCACGCCAAGCCTCCCACCAAAGCCCGGAGCTGCAGAGCTGGGGACAACTTCTGCTCTGAGACCTATGCCCCAGCTCAGCCCTAATTCAGTTTCAAGCCTCATTGCCATGGAGAGGAGACCAGCACTGCCTGCTCTTGGAAGGACCAAGGCACAAGGCCAACAGTTCCCAGACAGAGGCCTCCAGGACCATTGGATGTGGAGATCATTTTTTTTTTACCTACCACTGACTCCTCCCAAGTTTGTTCGGAGGGTGTCTTAGATCTCCACTGCAAAAAAAAAAAAAGAAAATAAAAGAATTAGTGGCCTCTGAAGGCAAGTGAAAACACTGTCTTCTCAAAACAACATCTTCTCTATGGCCACCAATCTACTGGCAAGTGGAATCCAATTTTATATTTAGTGAGTGTCCCAGAGGGAAAAGCAAGATCTAATAGACTTCTTCCATTCCTAACTGCTCTAATGCTGTTCCCCTTCTTCACATCCACTTGAGGAGCAAATTCAATTAAAATGTGCTTGCCAATTTACAAAATCATTAACATGTTAATGATTTAGCAGTTTTACAGAAGTGAAAAAGGAAAAAGAAAATAGCTTAGCAAATCCATCTGTACATTTGTGACGAGGATCTATGGAGGGCTGCTGGCACTGGGCTGCAATTAGAAACCCCAGACCAGAGCTGCCTCCAGCTCTGCCCCTGGCCTGGGGCAGAACAGTGCCTTCCACCACCAAAACTAAAGCCAAGCGGTGCTAGGATAGCAGCGAGGTCACCAGGCAGGTGTAAACTGAGGACAGACAAACACTGGGTAGTTTTTATCAGCATAATTACATTATATATCAGCATTAACAGCATTTTTAGCAGCCACAACTGACCTCAGGCATACCTACATGAGCTGCAATCACAGGGATTCCTCCAAAACCTGAGGGATTTCTCACTTGCCCAAAATACTTAATGTCCCAGTGAATGAAGCACCAACTATGCCCTGATTTCGAAGAGAATGATTGCATTTTTTCTGTTTTAACATGTTGTGAAGTTTGCACTTGAACACCAGTGGAGGCAGTTGTCTTTCCAGAGGTGAGCTCTCATTTCAAAACAGGGCAGATTTGGGAGCTGTGGGAGCATGCTGCTTCCTTTTTTCCTGACAGGAAATACTAACACTATTGCCAAACCTCAAATATAAAGTGGCATTTATGCCTTATGCAAGGAAGGTTTAGGAAAGCAGAGCTGGGAACAGCAGTAGGTGATGATCGCCTTGTACTTGGGCAATGGGAGCAAGCGGAGCGAGGATCTGCCTGGTCTGTCACAGCTGGCGCGTCTCTTTCTTTGCAAGACAAAAAAGAAAAGACAAAGAGATGTTCCCATCAAAAGTGAAAATATAAAGAGCAATAGGATCGTTGTAGTGGCTAAGCCCTAAGAACTTCTTGCATGATGTTGATGTTCATAGCACTGGGATGAGGCACCCTTTCAGAAGCATCCATCAGCCTCAAAATTGGGGTACTCAGTGTTTGCCCAATACCCACACTTCCAGGCCTCTTTATTTGGAAGAGCTGTGAGGAAAAGCCTAAGGGACTTGGCAGAGCTCAGCTGCTCTGTGTTTCTGCCCAGGTGCCCTGAGCATGTCTGGGTTTTCCCTAGGCTTGTACCAGAGCACACTTGTCCAATTCTTGATGCTTCACACCAGGGGCTTCTTGTGAACACACTGGTCAGTCTGGTGGGTACCAAATGAACATCAACCTGACTGAATTTTTCTTGCTTAGGACTTTCTATGAAAACGTCTGCATATTTCAGATTGCTCAGTTAGCATAAATTAATGGCAGCTGATGGATTAACCAAAAGGCACATTTAGAGTACAGGAGGCCAAATTCAGCTAACTAAGCAAGACTGCAACACTAAAGCATAACTACCCTGTTAGGATCCATTATATTCCATCAGGTTTGAAAAACAAAACAAAACAAAACAAAAACAACAACACACACCCTCCCTGCACCATTTGTAAGCTTTGTAAAATTGCCTAATTAGAGTGTATTTTACAAGGATTTTTGGAAACTGCATCAATTTGCTAGCCAGATTAATGTGACAGAGCACGACCATCACTTCTCTCTGAAGTGTGCCAGACCCCACAGCTGGATCCAGGCTGCACAGTTCATCTTGGGAAGATGCAGCACCAGCAAAACAGATCATAGACAAAGGTTCCTGGGAAGCTGAGGATGTCTGAGGATGTCTCTTTCTTTTAGATATGAATGGACAGAAAGATGATTTGTTTCAGCCCACCCAATCACTTGGATATTGTTAGAAACTACGGCTGAGGCTGCCACTGATTGTCTGTAAACACACAGAGAGAGGCACAGGCCTTGCCCTAAAGGGTGCACATTTGCTGCTTTAAAAGAGAAGCTGAATTTTGAGCCCAAGAGACTGAAAACACATTTGAGCTGCTTGGAGAATTTAGGGAGGAAGCCTGGGTTTGGATTGCTCCTTTGCAGAGAGCAAAGTGCAGAAGAAGACCAGCCTGGCCGAACAGAGAGCAGTGGCTAGAGCTCAGGAAGAAAAAGAGGGTTTATGGCCTTTGGAAGAAGGGGAGGGCCACTCAGGAGGACTACAAAGATATCATGAGGCTGTGCAGGGAGAAAACTAGGAGGGCCAAAGCCCAATTTGAGCTCAATCTGGCTACTGCTGTTAAAGACGGTAAAAAACATTTTTATAAGTACATAAACAAGAAAAGGAGGACTAAGCAGAATCTCCATCCTTTATTGGATGTGGGGGGAAACACAGTGACAAGAGATGTGGAAAAGGCTGAGGTACTTAATGCCTTCTTTGCCTCAGTCCTTAGCAGCAAGACCAGTTGTTCTCTGGGTACCCAGTCCCCTGAGCTGGGAGGTAGGGACAGGGAGCAGAATGAAGCCCTCATCATCCATCAGGAAACGGTTAACATCCTGCTGAACCATGCAGATGTAGACAAGTC
This sequence comes from Anser cygnoides, assembly GCF_040182565.1. Taxonomy (NCBI): domain Eukaryota; kingdom Metazoa; phylum Chordata; class Aves; order Anseriformes; family Anatidae; genus Anser; species Anser cygnoides. The sequence continues at coordinate 140,102,308 of NC_089874.1, read as the reverse complement.
TATGGGGCCAGATGGGATTCACCCGAGGGAACTGACGGAGCTGGTGGAAGTGCTCACCAAGCCACTTTCCATCATTTATCAGCAGTCCTGGCTATCAGGGGAGGTCCCAGTCAACTGGCGGCTAGCAAACGTGATGCCCATCTACAGGGAAGGCCAGAAGGAGGATCCAGGAAAATACAGGCCTGTCAGTCTGCCCTTGGTGGTGGGGAAGCTCCTGGAGCAGATTATCTCGAGTGCCATCACACAGCACTAACAGGGCAACCAGGCGATCAGGGCCAGTCAGCATGGGTCTGTCAAAGGCAGGTCCTGCTTGACGAACCTGATCTCCTTCTACAGCAATGTGACACGCTCAGCGGATGAGGGAAAGGCGGTGGATATGGTTTGGCTAGATTTCAGTAAGGCTTTTGTTACCAATTCCTACAGCATTCTCCTGGAGAAACTGGCTGCTCGTGGCTTGGATGGGTGTATGCCTCATTGGGTTAAAAACTGGCTGGGTGGCCAGGCCCAAAGAGTCGCGGTGAGTGGATTTAAATCCAGCTGGAGGCCGGTCACTAGTGGTGTCCCCCAGAGCTCAGTACTAGGGCCAGTTCTCTTCAATATCCTTATCAATAATCTGGATGAGGGGATCGAGTGCACCCTCAGTAAGTTTGCAGACAACACCAAGTGAGGAGTGAGTGTTGATCTGCCTGAGGGTAGGAAGGCTCTGCAGAGGGATCTGGACAGGTTGGATCAATGGGCCAAAGCCAGCTGTATGAAGTTCAACAAGGCCAAGTGCCGGGTCCTGCACCTGGGGTGCAACAACCCCAAGCAACACTACAGGCTGGGGGAGAGTGGCTGGAAACCTGCCTGGCGGAAAGGGGCCTCGGGTTATTGGTTGATAGTCGGCTGAATGTGAGCCAGCAGTGTGCCCAGGTGGCCAAGAAGGCTAGATGGACTAGATGGTTGGACTAGATGATCTTAGAGGTCTTTTCCAACCTGGATGACTCTATGAGTCTATGATTCTAAGTGCTCACCTGCTGAGAAGAGGGAGAGCTCTGGGACAGCACACCTGGATGGCTGCCCTGGAGAAGCTGTCTGTCCTTCCAGAAACCTTTTGTGACTGTGGGTTTCTCCCTGTCCTGGTTCCAGTTAGGACAGAGTTAAGTAGCTCATAGTAGCTGGTAGGGTGCTATGTTTTGGATTAGGATGAGAAGAGCGCTGATAACATGCTGATGTTTTAATTGTTGCAGAGCAGTGTTTACACCAGGCCAAGGACTTTTCGGCTTCTTGCTCTGTCCTGCCAGCGAGCAGGCTGGGGGTGCAGCAGGAGCTGGGAGGGGACAGACCCAGGACAGCTGACCCAAACTGGCCAAAGGGGTATTCCATACCATCTGACGTCATGCTAAACAATATATAGGGGTGGCTGGCCGGGGTGGGGGGCCGGCTGCTCGGGGATAGGCTGGGCATCGGTCAGCGGGTGGTGAGCAATTGCATTGTGCATCACTTGTTTTCTTACACATTATTATTGTTAATACTATTACCATTATCACTATTATTATTATTATTGTTATTATTATTTTCCTGTCTTAATAAACTGTCTTTATCTCAACTCACAGGCTTCACTTTCCCGTTTCTCTCCCCCATCCCAGAGAGGGAGGGGGGAGGGTGAGCGAACGGCTGTGTGGTGTTTAGCTGCCAGCCGGGTTAAACCACAACACTCCCCAAGAGGAATCAGGCAGGAAGGGACCATGCTCTGGGACTTCTTTTCATAGCCACATGGAAACCTAAGCTGGGCAAGGAAGCCATCCAGGGATCATACATGCCCCTACCAACTGGGTAGATACAGCTGAAAAGAGAGACTCAATATCATTAAAAGGACTGGGGCAGAGCAGGGGTCTTGTCCCACCAGCAGAACATCACCTCCTTCCCCTTGCTGTACTGACATTGTTTTTTAATTATGTAGTCCTTCAGCTGTGAATATTCATAAACTAGAAATAGAAGTGCCTGCCCGCCTCTGGGATTAATTCTTCACCATGCATCTATGGAGGGTGCGAAACACAGGTGCAATACTTGCTGGACGAAGGCTGAGGGATGGATTAATGCTTTTTTTTTTTTTTCCTAGCTTAAATTACAAATGAAAATGTAGAGGTTATTCTGGTTGGGAAAATGCTCATTCTTCAAATGCCAGTGAGCTGACTGTGGCTCTAGAAAGATTTTCTGAGCTTTGTGAATGAGTAATGAGGACAGAAAGAAAGATAGACAGAAGGCGTACTTTAAAAGAAAGACTTTTCTGCCAGTGAAATGCATGTGACGAGTGCAAGTAAAAACACCTGAAGGTGAGATTGCTCCCTATGAAAAATTTTATATCAAAAGCAAATATAGGTCATTCCACTGGAAGAGGAGAGCGAACACGTTAGTCACAGAAGTCCTTTGTGAAATAATTGGCTTTACTGCTTTCTGCTTTACTCTATGTAAAATCTTTTATCTGGACTGAGGAGCGACCTGGGCTCAGGCAGACACGTTAACCCGTGTCTCTTCAGCTTAAAAAGTAGATTCTCCCATCGGATCTGCCCTCCTGTCCCAGCACAACCTGCTCTTTCCCTTGAAGCCCACGCTAGCTGTCAGACGTCAGGACTACCGGCGTAACTCACCAGGCCATAGTCTCCTGCCTGCTACTCATTCAGTAGCACACAAGGGGCTAGCATTCATGCCCAGAGAGAGAAAAGAGAGTTTGAGCGACGTGAAGGTGTAGGTGCTGCTCAGTCCTGCAGTTCATAAGCTGAACTGGGTAAATTTGCAGACTTTTGCTGAGAAAGATTGAAGGGGATGCGAAGCAACCATGGTGTCATCTACTGCAGAAACCTCATGCATGACTTTACCCTAATTTAAATGACATCCATGTGAGGAACGGTGCTGTCTTTGATTTACTGAGGTGGGCAAACATAAAAAAGCTCCTCAGAGCTTCCAGTAATGCTCTGCTTCATGTGGATGCTGTCCCCGGGCTGAGGAACATCTCACAAGGGAAGCCGCAGGAGATGTGGTGTCCAGTGCTGCATGGTGCAGGCCACACATTGACCTCTGCAGATAAAAAAAATGTGGAGTAGCTGCTCGTTCAGGAAGAGTTATTCCTCTGCAGAGGACCAGGTGGGGACGCAGGGGGTGTGCAGTGGGGTAACAGAGGAGGGCGGCCCTGCTGGTGTAGGCCGGGAGGAGCTGTGGTTTCCATACCATCCTGACATCTCAGGCCTCTCCTGACTCCAGGTGCTGGTCTCTCACCCTTCAGGTTCTCAGAACATCAGATGTGGTTGGAGCTGAAAAAAAACCAAACAAACAAGTTTAAAAAAAAAGTTGTCTTTTGCATGTCTTTGCCACTGCTGATGTAGAGCACAGCACTGCTAATGTTCATCTTTCGCCACGTTGCCAGTTCACATCGGCATGCCACATTTTTCTTTCTGAGCTGTGTGACTCCATGCTGCCTTCCCAGAGCTTGTGCTGATTTTCTGGTCTTATCCTACTGCGCAGACCTCTGATTTAGACCCATCCTTGCTTGCTTAATGTTGGCAGCCCTAAAAGGCTGGCCCAGGTTTTTGAGCAACACATTCATTCTCATGCACGCACTGCACTGAACTTTCCAAGCCATCCCTTTAAAAACTCGCCCTGCAGAGCAAGGACAAGTGGCCAGAGATGAGGAAACCTTCAATCCTCTGTTTCCTCCTCCCGCTCCTCTTTAAGTCAATATCAGAAGGGAAATGGGCCAAAGCTTGAAGCTTTTAATGTGAATGAGGCACTTTGATATTGCTGGCAAGGGAGCCGATCGGACAAGCTTCGCTATTCTTAATTCTGGAAAACAACGGAGCAGTATGGTATCACACCCTGCCTCAGGCGAGGCCAGCTCAGATCAAGCAGGAAACCAAATGTTGATGTTTCAGAGATTTCTTAGCTCTGAGGTACTCTAACACACTGAAATGGTTGTGCCCCAGAAATGGGATTCAATGCGCTCGCTATTTTCTCACACTGCTTGAACACCCACGAGGGGTTCCCATGAATGCCTGCCTGCAAGCAGGCAGGGGGTTGCTGATGCCATAATTATCTTGAAATGGCTGCATTGCTTTTTTTATTGGATTAGCATTAAAAGCCCAAATATGAGCTTTCTGTGGGATGCTTCTGTGTAATTAGATGCTAGAAGACATGTAAATGTATATCTGCCGGGGCAGGAGCTAACTCAATCCGTCATTTATAAGCAAGCAACAGGGTCGCTTTGTTGTCCCGGGATTGCACAGTGTCACCAAGCGAGCCCTAAGCTGGGTCTTGGGGCTGCCAGTGAGCACAGGTCCATTTAGGGTCACTTATGACAGGGGCTGAACACAGGATAAATACCCATCTGACAAAAGCCATGTTTGAAAATATGTTTATTGTGTCAGATTTCATGAGCAGTAGCTATTTCTCCATTCAAGCTGAATGATAGCATTCAGCTTGCACACTTACTCATCCTGACAGCTAACAAGATAAACATGTCAGCGTGTGATTTGCCAAATATTTTCCCGTGGAATTCAGGCAGGAGTTGCCAAAGGAGCTGGCTTTTGGCAGGGGATCGCTGCACTCCAGCATACACACACGCAGCATGCATGGCAAGCAAAACACGCACCACCAAATCCACTAGGGATGTTTTCCTGGTGCACTTCGACTCTGCCCACCATGGCACTCTCCTGACCCATTATAAAGCTCCAGAAATCCTGATTTTGCTGCACAGAAAAATTGCACGGGGAAGATCTGCTGTTCCTGCAGGTTTAGCAGGTGCCAGGAGCTGGACAATGTTCATTATACCTTGGCAGCAGAGGCTTCAAAGGGCAGCGCTGGCAAGTCCCGAATTGGCTTTGCCTTTCATTGCAGGGCAGTTCTTCCCGGAGACTGAGCTGGCGACCTTTATCAGAGCGAGTTTTATTTACAGATTGGGAAATGGCAGAATGTCCTTTAAGATGAAAGAAATCAAAACACAAGAGAAAAGAAAGATTTTGCAGGAGCAAAAGCTCTGACAGGAGATCTGTTTGGAGAAGTCTGTATAAACAGACCTGTTGGGCTGATATCTCATATTTTAGCCACAGCTCGTTGGAGCCTTTAGGTTGATAATGAAGGGACTTTTAGGCTTTGGACTCCCCAGTGCATCTGTCTTTTAATAATAATGCAGCTATTTCCTCACACACTTTCAGCTGACTACAGTGCACTTGTCCCATCCGCTTGGTTTTGTGTTCCCTCTCTGCTCTGTTACCAGCACGTAACACTCACTGCCTCAGTATTTTTTACCTTGAAGATGCTCAGAAGTGTTTTGCAGCCTCCTGGCCTCTTCCAGGTGTCTATTCCCACCTATGAATGAAGACTGATTCCTCCATTGCTAATAAGAGCCTTTGCGTGAAGAACAGAAACATCTCACAGCACAAGGCATGCCAGGGAGCCAACCAGGACCTTGACAGCCCGGCTCATTGCCCCAAATCCCCTTTGCAGCCCAAGCTGTGCCCTAGGTCTCCAACCTGGAAGCTGGGCACTGCAATGCTGCAGTTCCCAGTGAAACCCAGGGGAAGGGCCCACTGCTCTCCCCAGCCAGCGTTGGGGATGCTCAGGAGAGCAGGCTCCCCTCCTCCGCATCCCTCAGGATGTCAGCATGAGGCTAGTGGCAAAAGCTGAGAGGGCTCCAGAAAAGCCCAGGAAAAGGTGTGATATAAGGAGACCTCTTTCTGTACCTGGCTGTGCTAGAGCAAGAGGTTCTCCTCTCCTGAGCCGCCTCCTATAGACAGCACTGGGCTGGTGGGAAAGCCCCTGACTTTCCCTTTCATGCCATACCCTCACAGCAACTCGCTATGTTTTAAGCCGAATCTACTGCACCAAAACTTTTACTTAAAGATATTTAAGTAGCAGCACACAACTCTGTGTTATACCAAGGGTAACAAGGGTAAATTATGATTCACTTAAAGCTCAACTCTTCTCAAGATGCAAATCTCCTATAAGTGCTGCTGCTGGTCAACAACGGATCCACCTTTCAGGCAACCCACAGACATGGAGCCATCCATATTAGTCACGTAACAGTGAAGGTTCCTGCCATCCTATAAACACGAAATAAAGACAGTTTGCATTTCTACAAATTCTACATGACTTGAGCCTGATAACTCAACTGGGAGGTGTCCCCCATTAAGGCAGACAGGAATTCAGGTCAACCAGTTGCCCGTGGCCACGCAGGAGAGAATGGAGCAGAGGTGAACAGGGGATTCCTGGCCACCAGGCTGAGCTCTCCACCTATGTCTCCCTCCACCTCCAATGGACCATCCATACTGAGAAAATATCAGATATCTGGGTGCTAAAGTGCTGGGTGAAATAAGAATGTGGGCAGTCCATAAGGATCTCCTATTTCCCAGTGCTAGTTAGTTTGGTTTTGCTTAGCTTGCTTCTGAAATACTTCATCAGCACTTTAGTGGAAGGCACTTTTCAAAAGAACTCACCCCCCGCTGCACTTGTGACAGTCCTAAAAAGAAACACTGCTCTGATTCCTTGCTTGTACGGCTTCCCTCCAACCCATGCTGTGTCCCACCCATCAGCTCAAGTTCTTGCCACCCTACCCCAAAGCCACGTCCCCACCCTGACCCGTCTTTGCTGTGGCTGCACAGTAAGAATGCCCCTGCAGTGTCCCAGAGGCCAAACCCAACACATTGTCTTCACCGTGCTCTTGAGGGTATCGTGACAGAATCTGCCCTTTTGGCTTTCCCTTTGCAGACTGCCTGCAGGAAACATGCTCCCTCCACTACCACATGGATGCCCAGGTGATGTTCCCTCCACAGAAGTGATGTGTGAGCTACTACACTGTGGTCACAGCTACAAATCAGAAGATGCCAGAATTGGCTGGCTCAGCAAGGCTACCCACCATCTTCTGGTTTTGACTGATTTGCCAGAAGACAACATATGAAAAGACTGCAGCAACAGCTAGGTTTGCTCATGGACCATTCTTCTGGCTGTACGGCATCTCTGACTCTTATTTCTCCATCCTGGCCTCACCTCCCCATTTCTCGGACCAACTTAAAGACTGATAAACCACAGTGATGTGCATGTGTGCAGGCCCATGCAACAAGAAAAATGTTGTCTTATCTCAAAATAAGGTACTGGTTAGCCTGGTCTTCAGTCCGTATTTGAAATCTAGTTCAGAATATGTGGTTTCATCTCCAAACACCACATTTGCTCCTCTCTGTTGGACAGAATGGCCTCTGTGGGTAGCAGTACTTTTTTGGATAGTGGACATACCCTTGCTCTACGGGCCTCCTTTTCCAGCCCTCCTGTTTCTGACCACTGGTGGTCATGATGGGGAGAGAGAGGTTTCTCCCATCTCCTCCCGGGTGCTGGCTAGAGCAGAGTGAAGACTAAAGCTTAAGCATTGTCTTTGTCCATAAGACCTTCAGGTTGTGCTTCTGCTGCATCCAGTTGAAACCAAAGCTCCGAGGGATGACTGAGCCCCTCAGGCCCTGTCTTGGACCAGCCATAAGGCCAACCGCAGCAGAAAACTGTCACAAGCCCAGGAACTCAAACAATGGAAACATATTGGAATATAGGCAAAGGCAGCAGACTTCCCTGCAGGCTCTATGGTGTGTTTTTAGATGTGGATCTTGGATTTGGGGGCAGGTTTGGGGCTTGCTGGTGCCTGGAAGGGTCAACATGGGCACATCACACACTCACTTGGGTATGGTCTGGCTGAGGCCTTTAGGAACGATCCCCCTTCATGAATTTCTTCTGCTCCAGTGTTTCTCTACAAGGCATCCACATCTCAGAGCAGCTGAAGGCTCTGCCTCTGCTGGTGGTGGTGGGACCAGCCCTTTAGGGACAGAGAGATTGTGACCAGTTCCTCTGCAGAGGACGGGAAGGCAGCTTGTGTCCCTTCCCTGTGTCTTCCATAGGATAAATCAACACTCTGGCTTTTCCTTTGATCCACTGGTATTTCTGAAGGAATTTACACGGCCTTTAATGTGGGCTGTTAAACAGCAAAGGGTTATGAACGGAGGCCACACTTTACCAGAAATCAATAAGTTGCAATGGAAATACTCTGTGCTGTGTGCAAAGGGCCCAGACTGTCAGAAAAAACAGCCTTGAATTGTTTTGTGCCAGCATGGGCTTGGTCCGAGCAGGGGGTAGAGACATTCAGCTCCAGGACAGTGCAGAGGGCTGCTTGATCAGAGAGGGACCCTCAGGGAGAGAAGGGAGGGAAAGAAGAGGAGTGGCTGTATTTTGGGACCCAGTATTTCAACTGGTCATCACAGATGATGAACTGGATATTGGGCAAAGGTAATAGGAATAGCCTGAAGTTTGTGACTGCTCCAGCTCTGAAGAATCAGCAATACGCTCAGACTCCACGCGGCTGGGAGAGGCAGGCAGAGATGCAGCTGGTAATTACAGACTGCAAACAGGCAGCACGAGATGACGAACAGGGAAAAGTTTAGCCTATCATGTAGCAACTCAAATCACAGCTCTAAATATGACTGAAATCCAGCTTAAAATGCAGAGATTTGCTGCAACTCTAAGTCCACCTGTGTTTAATCTGTTGTATTATATTTATAATTTCACCATAGCATAATTTAATGCTAGGCTGTGTTTTGGTATTTCAAGATACTGTCAAAAGGTTGAGCTGAATAAAGGGAAAAAGAAACAAACAGATAGGGGACAATTTCAAAGAAACATAACATCCAAAAACACCACAAACCAATATACATAAAAAAGAATTTTGAAAATGATTTTGTAAGTTTTCTCCTGAACTCATTAGAATAGATAATATCTGAGGAGTCTTACCTTTGAACTTTCCCTTCTATATCCTCATTGTTTGAAAAGTTGGTGAGAGGGGAATAAGACCTCAGAATCTCATAGCCCAGAGACCTACTCTGCCATTTGCAAAGGAGAAGAAAGATCCCCATGAATGAAGAAAAAATGAAGGAATAAAAACCATTTAAGTCTCAAATCTGGAAATACCTAAGTGATTATTTGTGATGATTCTCTTTCCTTCCCAAACTTCAGAAGGAAATGAATTCTTTCCATAAATGTCACTCCTTCTTTGGGGAAAAAAGAAGATGATTCATGCAGAAAATTTCCACCAGGTCCAGTTGTAACATCTTTGCTATTTTAAGTGGCATGTAATCAAACCGCATTCTTATATCCATTTATAGATACTTATGTCATAAAAAAATGCAACCTTGAACTCAGCCATTCACATACAAGAATATGAGTTGATATCAGGTTAATTTATTTTACATCATCTTGTAGGAATATTTCATTAACAGAGATGATTAAAAAAGTAATGTCTTGACAAATAAAAAGGAAATCAGTTGTGGAGATCCTGCTGAAATTACATACTGAAAATGTTTCATATGGATGTAAAGTAATACAGCCCAGGAAGAGAAGATGATGAAGCTCTACAATGCATGAAAATGGAGCTATTTTGCAGGAAAGGCATTCCACAGCAATTTCTCTTTATAGGCATGTACTGTGCAAGCCAGGAAGTACACACTGTGAAGCTTGCACTGCAATTTCTTTCCCACCCATCGTTCCCCAAACAGTGTTCAAATCAATGGCATTTCAGATTTCTAATCAGTATTCTTTGTGCAACTACTTAGAAACAAAGCAAACAAACAAACAAAAGCAACAACAACAAAACGTTAAAAAAAATAATCATAAAAACTAACAAAACAACCATCACCACCAAAACTGTTAGTGGATGTTTTAATGTATGTTTAATTATAGAGTTGCAGTTTTAAATCCCAGGGCCTGATGCTAAGGTTGGACTGTGCTCCCATTGAAGTTAATGAAATGTTTGTCTAAGTAAAAAAAAACAGGGAGGCTAGAAGCAAATTGGAAACTTAGCTGAGATCGTATCTGGCTATTCACAGGTATGGCCAATAGTATATGCAATCTGTATAAGGGCTTGCCTTATACAGCAAGTACACAAAACACAGGTCCAGTATGATCATTTGAGTTTAAAAGTTTTTCCCTTGCTTACAGAACTTCAGCGCCGCTAGGACTGGATTTTCTGTATGGCATTTACCTGCACATACACAGACTTACTGTGCTAGAGATCTCTAAGTTTTAATGGTGACTCATAGGTATCTAAATTAATTATTGCTTATCATAATAATTAGGACCTGCAGGCCTACTCTAATTTTGAATGCAGGTGTGGGAAGGAGATGAAAGTTTATTGTTTCAAATTATTTTATTTTTCAGTGCATTATGGTAGGAGAGATTTGAAAAGACAGGAAGACTGGGTCAATTCAGCTGAGGTTTTTGTTACACTCCCTAATGCGATTAATATGTTAGTGCTGTGAAAAACAAACGACAACAACAAATGCTGTCAGAAATTCCTGGAACAAAATTATTGTCTGTAACATGGTCCTAGCTGATCAGTGCATGCATAGAATCATAGAAGCACAGACCCACAGAATGGTTTGGGTTGGAAGGGACCTTAAAGCCCACCCAGTTCCAGCCCCCTGCCATGGGCAGGGACACCTCCCACCAGCCCAGGTTGCCCAAAGCCCCATCCAGCCTGGCCTTGAGAACCTCCAGGGATGGGGCATTCTGTGGGCAACCTGTGCCAGTGCCTCATCACCCTTACAATGAAGAATCTATTTATTATATGTAATCTAACTCTCCCCTCTTCTAGTTTAAAGCCATTGCCCCTTGCCCTATCCCTACACCCCCTGACAGAGTCCCTCCCCAGCTTTCCTGCAGGTCCCCTTTAGGCACTGGAAGGCCGCTGTAAGGTCTCTCTGGAGCCTTCTCTTCTCCAAGCTGAACAACCCCAGCTCCCTCAGCCTGTCTGCATAGGAGAGGTGCCCAGCCCCTTGGTCATCTTCATGGCCTCCTCAGGACTCTCTCCAACAGATCCATGTCCTTGTGCTGGGGGCCCGAGAGCTGAACGCAGGCTCCAGGTGGGGTCTCACAAGAGCAGAGCAGAGGGGGACAATCACCTCCCTCACCCTGCTGGCCACGCTGCTTTTAGTGCAGCCCAGGATACGGTTGGCTTTCTGGGCTGCAAGCACACATTGCTGGCTCATGTTGAGCTTCTCATCCGCCACCACCCCCAGGTCCTTCTCCTCAGGGCTGCCCTCAACCCATTCCCCACCCACCCTGTATTTGTGCTTGGGATTGCCCTGGCCCAGATGCAGGACCTCACACTTGGCCTTGTTGAACCTCAGGAGGCTCACACAGGCCCACCTCTCAGGCCTGCCCAGGTCCCTCTGGATGGCAGCCCTTCCCTCCTGCATGTCGACCACACCACACAGCTTGGTGTCATGGACAAACTTGCTGAGGGTGCACTCAATTTCTCTGTCCATGTCACCAACAAAGATGTTAAATTACGCTGCTCCCATGATGTGATGCATCGCAGTCATACCCACTTCCAGAGCATACAAAAAGAAATTTGGAGTTTGCGATGAGAACGTGGGCTCTTGGCAGGTGACTGGATAAAGGCTCACAGCCTCTGTTTTCTTCCGGAAAGTTCTATTGCTGTGGAAAACTTCTCTGCAGGTGGAAGAACTGCCCTCTCTCCTTCACCAGCATCCTTCATTTCCGGGATTCGACCTACGCCCAAGACAGAGGACACTTCTTGACCTCAGCCCAGCAAAACGAGCAGCCTGGGCTCTCCCCAGCTGGGAATCCTTTCCCAGGGCAGCCATGGGCACTCCTGACAGGGAAATAAACCATCGGCAGTCAAACAAAAGCATCCATTCTGAACTCCAAATCCCAAACACTAGGCCTTAACACACTACAGATCCATTTACTTAATTATAACTAATACTACTTGTTCCTTCTTTAAAGAATTCAACATTCATTTGGGAGTCACCACCTACATTCACGTGCATATGTAAAATGTCACATCTTCTAGGGATCTCCAATAAGATCTGCCTTTATTTCCAACCACTGCACAGGCCAAAATTTTCCAGCATGTTCAGTTACTTCTCAGATTAATTATTTACTTGAGAATCATGATTAGGAGCTGATAATGCAATATTTCTTAGATGATCCAGTGAGATGTGGGCCTCCTGCTGTGAAGAACAGAAAAGCTGCATGAAAGGGTCTGCTCTATTCCTTCTCCAAAGGACTGCAGAAGAAACTGGAAGAAGTCAAATTTCTGTGATTTCTACAGCATCTGCTACGAGCAAGTAAAATAAAAATGAAAGATCAAGGACTTATTTTTATTAAACACAGCCAATCACCTTGCACTGCAGCCTGGTTTTCACTTGGATGTCCATTATATCTCTGACACAAGAAAAAGTCAAATGCAGAAGGCAGAAGGAAAATCCTCTCCTTCTCATCTGTATATGAAAATAACAACAACAACAACAAAAACACAAATGTAGTGTGGGTGCAGCTGAGCTCAGGGATGCTGCTGAAGGCTCTGTGTGGTGCATAGCTTCTTCCTGCTCGTATGGGGAGGAATGAAGACCCTGGCTCTATTTATCTGCAAAGCAGGAGTCTGTAGCTTGGGGAATTACATGAACTAGACAAATAAACTCTGTTCTGGCTCTTCTTTTATGCTTCTTTTCACAATGCCTCTCCCTACTACTTTCCTCTTCCAAGAACTTCTTGGTATATTTTCTACACTGCCTTTTACACATGGAAAAAAGTTTACTAGGCCAATCAAAGCAGCTGCTGCCTACATTCAGCTAACTCCTTCCTATACGTAAATAAATAAAAGGGTAGACCTACTCTCATGTTCTTACAAAAAAAAATAAGTAAAAAAACACTTTTTTTTTTTTTAAAATGCATTTAAATTAAACCAACCTGTGCAATTAATAACTTCTAGAACTGCACGGTCTGATTTTTGTCAGGCTTTACCTCCCTCCATATAGGTACCAGTGACTTTAAGTCAGGAATGTGTCTCTAAATATCTTCCTTGTGCATCTAATAAGCTTTAGCACAGGATAGAAAACATGATAGTCTTTGCAATATGCATTTGCAAGCAAGATCTGTATTTTATGTTTAATACACCTGATATAAGAACACTCCACATCTTACAGCATCATCTAACAAACAGAGGGCACTTTTGTACTTTGCTGTATATTTCATTAACATTGAAACTGCTAACATTCCCTTTACCAGTGTTGGAAAGGAAGCAATGCCAAGGAATATCTTTCAGACTACAAACGGGTAGACTGGGATGGTGGCTGTGCCTCACCCACTGGTCTGTCACCGTGCTGACACGGGTTATCTCAGGACTTGTGGAAAGACCCACTGCTGTTCCTACACCTCCATGTGGAGCCAAAGCAGCTGCTCGCCTATTGGGAAAACAAATCCCATGGCCAGAAGCCAGCAAACTCCTATTCTCCAGCCCTGGTGTCTTACAGCTGTAGCCTGTTTCAGAAACTGCACAGGCGATGGTAGCCCTCACTTGTGGTCCTTCCAAAGGACCAGGAGCCAATGCCAGGGACCGTTTGGGATTGCTTCAGGGCTGGCCAGCCAAAGGCACCATTAACCTACAATTGCTTCTCAAGTAAGTAGAAAATCTTGGGTAAACATGGATTTCAGTTACAAATGGCTGCTTCCAGCCATTCAGCTGGAAGGGTCAGCCGATACCACTAAATGGATACAGTTCACTCAGATATTGATTTTGGAGATATTAGTGTGATCTTGCACCACTTTCTACAACTCTGTGTAAGGGTAGGCATTACAGTACATTAGTGCAAGATGACTGTGGAGAAGGCCCAGCAGCTGAGGTGTTTGAATTTGGCAGTGAGTGGAGCTAGCCTGGCTCTGTGCATTCAAGATCTGCAACTGGCTTTACTAAAATGTCAGCTCTAAATACTCCATAAAATACATTATAGGTTCTCCTCGACAAAACCCAAAATCACAATGATTGTAACTGGCTTTGTGCCTTCTAATTTTTTTATCAGGTTTCCCAAATCTCCTCTGTTTTTACACAGAACTAGGTCTATATATAGCAACAACCTAAATTCACTGAGGAACTTACTTTTTCCACCACATCTTCACCATGAAGCCAAGAGAAACAGCAGTTTTATAACTGAGTTTCCTTTGAGAGTATGGGGTTTCTTCAGACTTGAGACTCAGAGGAAAATACAGCACAGAAAGCTGTGCTCAGTGTCCAACTTCGTGGAAGTTCCCTCAGTCTGAGGAGCAACACATGCCAGTCACTGGCTTGCAAGCTGTAACGCTGATCCTTTCTGAGCCCTAGTGCCATGCCAAATCTAAGTCCCAGCAGGGAGCACTTGTTTATATTCAAGTCTCAAGGGACAGGCTTTCCTCTGGTTGTTTTCATAGACTCACAGACTCACAGAATGGTTTGGGTTGGAAGGGACCTTAAAGCCCACCCAGCTCCACCCCCCTGCCATGGGCAGGGACACCTCCCACCAGCCCAGGTTGCCCAAAGCCCCATCCAGCCTGGCCTTGAGCACGTCCAGGGATGGGGCATCCACAGCTTCTCTGGGCAACTTCTCTGTGTTTTTTATTTATTTACTTATTTATTTATTTATTTATTTTTTATTGTTTCCCCAAAGACACAGTCAGGATTAAAGGGATGTTCGCTGCCTATCACCATCCAAACCCAAAGGAAGCAACATGGAAAAAAAAATGAAAAAAAAAAAAACTCTAAAAATTAAATTTCAAGAGCTTTTCTAGTTGTAATGAGACTTTTCTACATTGCACCAGAACACCACGAAGCTGCACCAGTACATGACAGTTAATACAAGTGCCCAGAAAGCACCACTGGAAGATGGGGATGGAGAGGAGTCTCTTGATGTAAACAACTTGAACCACAGAGACTGCCTGGGTTTGAGGGTAAATAGGTAGCTGTGCGAATGAAGAAAGAAAAATATTTTAAAGTCTTAAAATATAGCTGGGTTTTGTTTTTGTTGCATTAAAATCTTGTTTGCTTTGAGGTCTTGTTGGGCTTCGTAGCTAGGTCTAGGAGGTGGGGAGAGGTGGGAAATAAAAGACTTTAAGCGACACAATGAAAAACAGTATACAGCACTCACGGCAGGGCTGGCCTTTGTGCCAGCAACAGTCTTTTCATTTCACACAGCACAAAGGAAGATAGCAGCGAGTTTTCTCAAAACAAAACAAAACTCCGTCTATCTCTCTGCAGCCAGTCAAGAAGAGAATGCAACTTTTTGTGAAATGTTGCCAAAATGATACAGCCACCTTGAGGGAATGATTTTCAGTTTCTCGTGAAAGCTCTTGTTTTGCACAAATTAGACTGTTGTAACACTTTGCTTCGCAGAAGTTTTGATCTTTTACCTCAGACGCAAAGTGCCCAGGATGCAAATGGTTGAATTCTTGCAAGCACCCTAGCTTGCATTATATTACTCCTGTCTTAATGACTTTACGTCGGCTCCCAGGAAAGTCATGTATTGATTCTGAAGTTCTCTTCATTAACTGCCATTAAGAAACTTTCAGAGGACATGCTACATCATAGCTCTCTGATCTTCTTTCTATTTATTAACCACACTATTCTTTAAAATGCAAATCAGCTGACTATTTAATTTGACCTGAATTATGAATCCTTAAAACACGAAAGAGAGATTTGCTGTAAGATACATCATCAGAAAAATTCAGTAGTGAGAAAATGTGCACCTTCCTTTTATCTCCCACAACCACACCTTTCTCCTGCTGCAAAACGTGTCACTTCAACTGTGCAGTATATTTTGCTTCACCCATGATCAAAAATGTGCAATCATTTTTTTCTTTCTAAAGATTAAAGTGTAAAAACAATCTTTGATGCACTCTTATTCCTGTTGTTTACACTGAAGTATTAGATAGCAACCTACAGTCCTACCTAAAGCCCTTTGGGGGGAAGGGATGCAAGTCTGGACATTTCAGAGTCTCCTCTATAATGACAGGTGAGCCAGAAATGCCCTTTGGATTTCGCAAGCCTGCTCTGGATGTGTTATTGAGATATTGAATTTTTAGTGACATACTGAAGGCAAATAGCACAGTGATATGACGGCCGAAGAGCACTGCCCCCATGATCCATGCAGCAGTTTTCCTTCCACCTGTTATCCTCCTGCTGCTGCTGAAATCCCACGAAGGCAGCTGACCTCAGAGAGCTGGAGAAGCAGCAAAACAGTTGGGCTTTTCTCCCTTTCTTCCTTCAATTAAGAATCACTGCATGCAATATAAATAAATCATCAACATCTGCAGTCACACAAACTCCATTTTCTCCTAGATGACAAATCAAAGGGCAGATTTTTTATGCCTGAAGATTGTGCAAGCACATTGACCACCAGTGTTATCCCACTGGTCAGTTACAAGCTCCAAGAAGTTTGCAGAGGAGATTCGCTGCAAAGAAAACTTGCTCAGGGGAAATAGTGGGAAGCCCATCAATTCCAAACTTTAAAGTAAACCTTGACAAAAGACTCAGAACTGACTGCATGAAACAATCCTCTGTGAAAGGAAAAAGAAAGATGAAAAGCCCTGCTACAGCAATATTACACACTGCAGTTTCCAACCACAACTTCGTACAAGAGTTCTGGCACCAAGGGTTGTTGTTTCCAATTTCCCTTGAACCAGAATCCTAATAAAAGTGCACCGAGATCAGCTGATTTTCACCTACTTGGGTGATGAACAGTAACGAACCCATCACTTGTACACTTCTTCCTTCCAGCTGGCTTAGGTCTGCTTAAAGCTGCTTTAAACTTCCAAGCCTGCCATCAGCCAGCCCAAGTCTTGGTCCTATAACAACATCTGAGGCAACTGGAGTGTTTCCTGGATTCAAACTTCTAACTTCTTATGTAGTTGCACTAAAAGTAGGCATTTTGGTCTTCAGTTTCCTCTTTATTTTTTCCAGCTCACGGAACAGTTGAGTGCCTCAGGTACGATAGTGCTATGTTACTGTACGTGGGCGCATTACAAATTTCTCATCTTCCCACTTGCACTTCTTGGCATTTTACTTTATACATCCCATTTCCCTAAAGATGTCGAGGTATTTTTCCACACTAAATGCAAGACATAAATACGGTGTTCATTCCTTCTCTTTGTCATGTGGCATTAAATTGGTTTCGGTGGTCCTTGCTGGCAAACTGATGTGGTTTCTGAAATCTGGAGCCTGACTCCAGTTAGAGGGGAGCAGCATCTCAGATCCATTGTACGTAATTGCTGGTTCGACTTTATTCCCCAAAACATTTGGATTACCTGACTGCCTGCAGGAGGAATAAATTCTCCTCATGCTGCTTTGTTTTTTGGCTGTGTGAATTGTGAATATGCGCATTGCTAGTGACACAAATTGAAATTGACTTTTAATGAAAGCATTTGGAAAAAAGTATTTGAAGCCGTGAAGTCGTTTTGAATTTTAGTTTCACCTAAAGTACAAAGAGCAGTTTTATATAACTAAGTTCTGTTGTAATTTCCTTTAGCAAAGTGATGCAGTTAATACCACGTATCAAATCTGGAGGCAGGGGTTGGCAGGTGAAAAAGCAAGTAATTGATGTATTCAGGAGCTTGAAAACAGAGTTATCAGTAAACAGTCTTCTTAAGCCACTGGCATTACTTCAAATTCTCACTTTAATTTATACCCTGAGAAGCCTTCAGTGTCATTAATTGTATCTACTAAGGAAATGGAAAGGAAAGTAAAAGAATTTGTAATAAAACTGAACATAGAGGGAAATCCTCTGACATTTCACTAACTTGTAATACTTTATGAGGGATGACTCCTAATTATTTGTACTGAAGGCTCCGTAACCACCATGAACAGAAGCAGCATATGTAAGCTTTGTGTGGATTTTTGTCCAGAATAACGCAGAAGGGTGGAACCTAACTCTCATTTTTGGAAACAGCCAAACAACCAACACTTCAATTTTGGAATACATTCCCTCTTTACAGGCTCACGGTATTACTACGCATGATGATTTTTGTACTAAACGTTTCTATTTTTTCCTCTTGATGCTACTTTCTTGAAGTCTCTGCTCAGGTCTTTGAAGGGAAAGGTCTACAATTTCACATGCAGAGGATCCAATTTTTTAACCAACAGAAAACACTCCACAACTCCAAGGTTTCATCTGTTTTGAGGTCAAAAAAACCCACAAAATTCTGGTATGTTTTCCATTCCAAACTATGAATCAGTCACAGTGAAGTCAGGCCACAATGGTATTTAGATTCTAGCCAAGCTGTTATTGTTTAGTTGCAAAGTTAACTCACCTATGGACCGTAATTACGTGATGCCAAAACCTCAGCTGCTTTCGGGTTATGACCAAAGATAAAGGATTCCTCATTTGAACAAACAGTGTTCCGTGCTTTTGATAGCATCCAGTCTAGGAAATAGACCTTTTTTGGTTTTATTTTTCACAGATTAAATCCACACAGGAGACGTACCTGTAGGGTGTGCCAAGACCACCCAGCAAGATGGTTACCGAGTCAGGATTAGGGCTTGGGAGTTCCTGCTTTATTGTCCTATGTTAAAACCACCAGACTGAGCTGATCCGAAGGAAAAAAAGTGGCCAGAAAGCAGATTTTTACCGCATGGCAGTAAATTTGGAGCTTGTTAGAATGCTGGGGATTAATGGCAACAGAAGGATTTTTGTAGAAATCACAATAACTTTGGGAAAACTGCTTTCCCTGCTACAGTGCAGAACACCCAATACCATCTGTGCACATTTGCAAATATTTTAAAAGAAATTCCTACTGACGTGACCAATGCTTATCTGAAGCTTCTATCTTCATTTCTTCATATTTTTAGTCAGTGTAAATCAAAAGAACTCTGGGAATTCTTCCTACAGCTATTTTATACTGTGCTGATTTTTTTTTCTTTTTTTTTTTTTTTTTTCTACAGAGGAATCTAAAATTGATAAGTTAAAAAAAAAACAGGTCTTAATTTCATTTTGCTATTTTACAACTAACAGAGATCTCCGAAAGCTTTAGCCGGTCACTATAACATTTCTGCAGATAGTGCAAAACTCCAAAACTTCTGTTTTAAAGGATCATAAACACCGTGCAATAAACAACGTTAGTACATTTGCAACCCCTCTGATGTTTGCCAAATCCTGATGTCTTGTATAATCTCACACCTCAAACAGATTTAGAAGTACTGCAGCAGCAACTCGACTAACCATGGCAGAAACACAGAGCAGTAAGGTTTTCCCCATCCATCACGTCACAGATGAGGATGGGAGGGATAAAGTTTTCGTTGACACCTAATAAAGCACACACAGCAAATGTTTACTCAGTTCTTCTGCTTTGAAGATACCGTCAAGCACTCCACTGACAGCCATTCCTGTTCCTGCTTGTTTAGACACAGGCCTGAAACGCAGAGATACGGAACATGAAAAGTATTCGACTTCAGTGATTTCACAGTGTGATGACAATGTCATATATTACAAATCCATTGCGAATCCAAGTTTAAAACACATACAAGTGCTGCAGTTTGAACTATAATTCAGGCTATTTGTGAGGAAAAAAAAAAAAAAGAGCCTGTGACCCCAAGCTCTTCCTGAACTTCAACCATTTGGAGTGGAAAATAAATAAATAAATAAATTTTCACCTACACACAGTCACCAAGCATGAAAACTCTCCTCCCATTTCAGTGCCATGGATGCAACAGCCCTCTGCACCCAGGGGCTGAGCGGGGTCTCTGTGGTGATCCCGCATTAGCTGTGTGGAAGGAGCTTGGGGTCAATCAATCTTCAGTTCTCTTTTCTCTACGTGAGGCCTGGGGTGATCGCCCTTACCATGGGATATGGGGCAACCACCCAGGCTGACACGAGTGGCTGAGCTACCAACGGCTGGTTTATTATTTATAACACAAAGACCCGGTGTCGGGCACAGCTGTATCACTCTTTTCTTGCAGAACATTCCCAGCAAATGCCTGTGGTCCTCACCCCATAAATTCAAGCTTCCACAGTACTTATAGCCAGGAATATAGCACACGCAGTGTGTTATCAAACACGTAGGGGATGGAGAAATCTGGAACCACCCAGCCTCCTGCGGAGCAGCCCCTGCTGATACCAACACGCACTGCTGGGAGTTTGATCGACAGACAAGTAGACGCAGATTTGCTCTAATTTGTCCTTTGAGTTCAAGTGAATGCTCAGTGTGACATATCTGAAAGAAGATTTTAATCAAAAGCCTAGACTTCCTTCTATCAAGTCCAGTCCCTTCTATCAACTTGCCAAATGAATCCTCTATAATTAGAAATTTATGTCTCTTAATAGTCTCATTTTTACAACGTTGATAGGTTGCTGTTTAATGCATATGGTACTTACACAGAGTTTACTGAAATATTTGATCTTATACCTACGGAAACACTACTCTTTATGAGATGAACAAAGACAGGTTTCAGCAACTTCACATGCCAAGAACTAAGGTCAGCTTTTAAACAAGCTAAAGGTATTTGTACATAAAAATGCATTTTCATCATTTTATGAAGAACTAACAAGACAAAATTTTAAGGTAATTAATTCTGCTGCTCATACTTATCCTTCCAATGAGCTTCCCTTACAGCCAAAAGGACCCCTGCATGGAGGGAGAGTAATATTAAAGCCAGGCTCCGTTCCCAGCAGAGCTATATCCTGTTTACCATGCCAAAAAGGGCATATAGGAATTCACAACTAGTGTGCATTTGCTTCTCGACATTTCATGGTCGAGGTTCAGGCTACATTATAAAGACTTAAAATAAATACTGTGCAGAGCTCAGCATTGAGAATCACTGCTGAAGAGAAGCATGCACTTCCCTATAGATATTTATAGCCTTCTCTGCTTCTACGAGGAGCAATTTGGAGGGGTAGAGCAGTCAACATTTTATTTCCATTCAGAAACTATGCAGTGATTTATGCTTGTTAAACTCTGCATGGTTAAATGTCCCATGACTCGCTTTCTAGTAATTCCTTTTATTAAACTCAACTTACTGATGAGCTAAAGCTTGATAACAGGCACAGAAACAACAGCATGGCAATTTTATTTAAAAATGTAGATATTTTGTTATCTGCTTTTGAGCAATCATTAGCCTCTCTACATTGTATATGATACTAAAAGCCTTGATACTTTTCTGTCCTAGTGATAGAAATTTAAAGCAAAATCAAACATGACAACTTGAACTATAAAAGAAACAGGAAAGTTGCTTTTAAGTACAGGCAATAAGACACAAATTCTCTGCAGCTGTATCACTGACATAATACACCCAGAAAAGGCAGCGGTAGAGATGATTTAGGGTAAGTAAAATATTGAATAATCATATTCACAAAACTGAAGTCAAAAAATTCCAGAAATTATAACACAAGTCACAAAGAACCGCAGTGAAATCACATTTTAAAGACTCCTAAATATACAGTCCATTCACAAGACTTTTTGTATTTACCAAGATGCATGCAAGTACTTTTATCTCAGCTCCAACTAAGACTAAAGAATATAGTTGCCACTCTCTTAATCCAGATTTTTATTTTATTGTATTTTTTTGGTAAATTCTGCAGGTAAGATATATACTTCGATAAAAAGCAGAAATGAAGATGTAACCTTCAGGATAAGAAAGCTTTCCTGTATTATGCATAGAGAGGGAAAGGGGTGTTGCTATGTTTGAATAGCTTTTAAGGTTCATATAAAGGGTGTAGACCTCCTTATCTTCCTTCCAGAAGTTAGTAAGTTTTTCAGATGATGGAAAACATAAAAATGACTTTCTCATCTCTTTCTCTTGAATTTGTGTACTGACTCAAAAACATCATTTTTGCACAAAATTTTACACCTCAGCTTCAAAATGATCTCAGTATAAAAAGAGAGTGACATCTCATTTACAGGCAGTACGCTTTGGGCAATGTAGGAACTTCTGTACCCTAAACTTAGCTTTAGGACTGACTGGCTGTGCGGTTTTGGGGTAAAAAATATAAATGACTTACTCTCTTTTCCCATTAAAAAAGGCTTCCCACAATAATACTGAAAAATCACCAGTAGTCTGCGGTGACTGGGAAAGAGACTTGGTCCGTGTGTGACAGTGCACAACTGTGAAATGAAATATATAAATAGCGCTATGTGTGTAATGGACACACACACAATTGTCCCACGTCCCTCCTGGATGCAAAGTGCCATTGCTTTAAAACAGATACACGTAACGACCACTTTCTATTTCGAAATACCATTATCAGGAATGTTTCTTATTGTTTGTCATGACAAATAGCAGATGCAAATAGCAATGCAAAAGAAAATAATACAAGTAATGCATATGCAAATAGTAACTCCTAAAACACACACATTTTACAGATGAATTCTCATGTGGCTAAACATCCCTTATGTCTTATTCTTGTCTTCCAATGGGAGCTCAACTCTGCTACGAACTTGCATTTCACATGCATCGTGAATTTTAATACTGGGTTGTTAATTCAGGCTACCCCAAGCATGAGAGAATAGGACAAACATCACTGCCACCACTGACCACTGAATCTGAGGCAGGTTCAGGTAGTGCTTCTCTGCTCACCCAGCACAGCAGAGTAAAAACCAGTACCTGAAGCCATCGTCCCTGCCTCTGTGTTATCTTGCTCTAATTTTTGTGGTCTCTCCTCTGGAGCTTCCCTCTTTAGTTTCCATACAAAGCTCTGCCTGCCAGTACCGTAGCCAGTGATAAGGGCAAGTGGTGGCCCTGATGGAGCTCTCACCAATGTGCTCTTCAGAGTCATCTCAACTGTACCTTGCAGTTCTTGAGCCCCGAGGCATAAAATGTGCAGATTTTCTCAGTCAGTCAGTCACTCCTAGTGTCCATATCACTGTACAGACACTGAGAAAGACAGAGTGAAAGACCAAAAAGCCTTGGAAAAGAAAAATGTAACATAAATAAAGGAGGCTGGTCTGTCCTGAAGTGAAATCAAACTGCGAGCCAAAAACAGAGCTGGATATTAAGCTGTCACGGAGGTCCCCGCTCCAAGGGCAAAGCAGATTAATAAGAAAGGAGGTGCCTTAAGGCCTCCATCAGGTGCTAGCCGAATGTATTTATGAAACAACTGTGATTACGTATCACAGTTCTGTAGCTGGCCAAACCTTCATACAAAGGGGCTGCAACTTCCAGAAGTAACTGCACAAAATATTACTCCTTTCTATCATACATGATCCGGCTCTCATATCATTTAGTTGAAAAGAGAAGAAACAAATTCAAGAAGCTTCTCTTCCAGAAAGTCTTGAATTTTCCCATTCGAGGGTAAGCTGCGATGCATGCATCATTAATTTCTATGCAGAAAACATTGTTCACTTCAACCAGCGATTAGTGGTAACATTTCTATCCTGTGCAGTGATGAGATTTTTATGCTAATCATTACACAGCAGTAAATTAATCATTTGGGCACATTTAGATGGTATGTATATTTCATGAGACAGATATAGATATCAAGATCAGCTTGATATTTACTCATGGTAAATGGAAGTGTCTCAAATTGTCATGGGGGAAGCATACTAACTAAATATGCAGCCAGAGATGTTTGCAGTGTAAAAGCAGAAGAACAGCTTCATCTCTTGGCCCAAAGAAATAACTCCCTTCCTTTGGTTTTAATTATTTTAAGAGAGTAAAACTCTTGTGGGATCATATAAAACTAAATCATTCAAAGAGTGGCAGTGAAATTCCAATAATGTCTTGACACACAAAGGACAAAAGCAGCAAATTTGTTCCCAATCCTATAATTTTTCTTTTATTACTGGCAAAATTACCTATGTTACT
This sequence comes from Anser cygnoides, assembly GCF_040182565.1. Taxonomy (NCBI): domain Eukaryota; kingdom Metazoa; phylum Chordata; class Aves; order Anseriformes; family Anatidae; genus Anser; species Anser cygnoides. Next base: position 140,078,685 of record NC_089874.1, on the reverse strand, counting down.
TTATGCAGTATTGAAAAGAGACTTTTCATCAGCATTTGTGCTATAGTCTGGTCGGGTAAATGAATTATGTATCTGACTCGTCCCTCTGTAACTGTGTCTGAAAGCTTTGAGTTGTAGCAGAAAGGAAGCCTACCCAGGGGCCTCCCTTCTTCTCACCAGATGCAAGAGATTTGTAATACCTTCAGGAAAATGTTTATTTGAAATTTAAATTTTTTGACACATATTTAAATACTACTGCTCTTTTTTCAGCTCTAAGCTCACAGACCTTTGCAGGCAAAAAGCAATCTAGTCCAAAGCTGACAACATTTTATTTTATCAGTGGGAAACATACACATGGTCTCTTTATCTTAGAACGACGTCAAAATACTTACCAAAAGCACAAATTTATGACAGGTGACCCTGACAATGATATACACATAATATTCTCAACTACTATTTTCTCAACTGAAGTAAGACAACCAGGTTACTCAAAGATGAGAGGTGGCGTACAAGTGGAAGGGAAAATTATGTTGGTAGACCTGTATCACTTAAGAAGTTCTTTGAATTGAAAATTGATCAACTTATATATGTTTAATTGCCATAAATTGATACAGCAGAATTGCTTCACTGAGCAGGAATAATGATGAGCCATTGCACAGCAGGTACAAAAACCCACTGGGAAAGGAAAGAAATTTATTAACATCTCTCCATTTATGGAAATTTTTGAACAGGCAAGGTTATCAGGAGAGCGCTGTGAACAGCCAAAAGTTAAGATCTGAGAACTACTGCAGATCAGACCAAATAGAAGAGGTGAATCAAAAAGACCATGTCTTATTTTAATCAAAACCAGATTTTATAAGGAAAAAAAAAATATTTCTGAAAAATCAAATCCAGAAATAAAAGTTATTATATATATATAAAATGTATATATATGTATATAATACACATATATTTTATATATAAAAGTTAATTTCAGTTAATATAAAAATAAGATTGTAATCTTGATTCTTGATATATATATATATATTTTTTTTTTCAAAATGTGCTCTGCAAGTATTCTATCCTGAACTACGTATCTGAAGTTGCTGTGAAGGTTAAATTTTCTTTGGGGGCACTATGGTTTTAATTTTTATGGCCTATCTATCTTATTTAACCTATGAGCCAACAAGCACGTCTTGGGATGTATTTTGGAGTCAACGTGCATACAGCATCATTGTTCTTCGCTCCAGAGAGCACTCCTGATTCCAAAGATGCTCTGCCTGACTTAAGGCAATTAAGGATTTCCTTCACCAATGGAGAAAAACACAAATAAACCCTGTTTTCAGGTGAGCACAGGTGAAGACTTGTAACAATAAATTTAACTTCACTGAAAACCCTTCTGAACCTCTGACGTAGACAGCAGCATACCTTGAGGAAAAAGGATGCAGAAGAGAGTTGATGTATTCTATGAAGGTCAAAAGGCTGGATTCAGAGACAGTTGAGGGCATGTCAGCAGTGAGCATCACTAGCTTTGCTCTTGCCAAACAAGTAAGGAAAAATGAACACACACACACACACGACATGCCTTGAAAGCATAGGACATTTTTGCCAACTTTATTTCAATACTGTTTCTTCAAAAAGAAATAGCAGAGTATCTCAGGCAGCTTTTATGTTCCTGAAATGATCTGGAGGGAAAATTGAAATATTTAATAAATGTGATGTAAAACCACTATTAGGGGGTTTATCATGGTAAACAGGTATCACAGTTATTAATTCCATAAAAATGAATGGCCCATCACTAAGCTATTGCTCAGCTACAGAACTGATCAACAGCACATGAGATTGCCTGCCATTTGGTTTAATACTCTGTGTTGTTTGTTACATCCGTTGTTTTGCATTGATTATATTGCAGCAGTTAGTCACATCAGCAAGTCTACTTGTTGTAAAATTTAAAACCACAAACAAGCACCATGTCACAAAGAAATGAGAAGAAATCATATGCTCTAAAATGTTCCCCAACACCAGTCTTTATCTGCTTTACAGAAACTTCCAAAACTCTGAATATAAAACATCTTTCAGCAGGAAGGCAAAACAAACAAAACAAAGCAAAAACAAAGCAAAACCAAACCAACCAAACTAACAAAGAAAACAACAACAAACCAAACCAAACCAAACAAAACCAAACCACAGGGTAGTATATAATAATCAAATTCCCAGGTTCACTCCTCCTTAAAAGTGCTCATGTACCAGCGTCCTCTTGCCTAAATTCCAGCAGGGAAGAGCATCCCAGCAAAGAGACAGGGGTAGCTCTGTGAATGGCTTCAGCAGCATGAACCAAAATCTGCTCTTACACTTCATTTGGACATCAGCTGGCAAGTAGTGAAGGTCACAAATCACAGCTGTGATGGCTGTCTCTGAAACAACATGGCATTTCAGAGAAAAACTGCCACACACAATTCTCTGCATGTCACTACTGTGAGTTTTCCATCAGAAAGAAAAGGACAGGCACAGATTTCCATGGGGAGGTGACCAAAGAAACACAGGAGCTGCTGCTGTCTGGAGAGCTGGAAATCCCGTTATTGACTTTCTATCCTCTAGGTCCTGCTTTATCCGAGTCTTGCATGAAGCAACCTTTATTAAGATTCAGCAGTAGGGGCTGACTGAGCTATCTAAAGCCATACCATTTTACCAGTTTGACAATTAACTGACCATTTTACTATATATTACCATTAGAACAGCTAAGGTGGCATCCCTGCGCATAGCAGGGAAGGGCTGGAACTAGATCATCTTCCAAGATCCCTTCCAACCCAAGCCATTTAATGATTCTATGATTAATTTGTCCTAGAGCCTGAAAAATACAGTATTGCCTTAAAAGAGTAAGTAGAAAAGGCTGTTTTGATAATAGAATATCATATGAATGCACAGATTGAAAGGCAGAAAATTAACTCATAAACATGTTCACTAACTCAATACAATAATTATTCTGATGCAATGAATTTATTTCCTTACATTTTTTCCTGCTGCACAGGATCAGTTTGTATAGAAATGAATATTTTACTATGACAGAGAGGTATCATACTTTCATCGAAAATTTAAAAAGCACTTAAATAAATTTGAATGGAAAATCACAAATGGAAAACATTAAAACAGCAAAAAGAATCAGGAATGTGTAAAGGAGTATGTAACTTTGAGGGAAACAGATACAATAATGTGCAAAATCAGGGTGAAAAAAAGGAATTTCCTACAGCTGTAGACCACATGCATTAGTGGACTCACAACCTTTACTGAAGAACAGAAATCTTATTTCTTGCTGTTTTATTACCTTGGCAACATCTCTTCCATGTCAGCAATTACATAGGAGACAACAGTCCAAACAGCAGCACAGAGATTCATCTGGTTTGGATCCTGAACTGTCATCGTGTCCCCTTGAGAATGATGAAACCAGAAGTATTTACTGAGGTCATCACGCAAGCTGGCACCTATGGAGAAAAATGGGCAATATTCCATTATAGGAACACAAATATTTAAAGAGGAATATAAACTTGAATCCATTCCTGCACTGTTTATTATTGAATCCACATGCAACTGTATAAAGTTCCATATAATAACTGTGCGGAGCCATGGCATGTGCCATTTGTAGGTTTTAGGTTAATTGACTTGAGGGAGCACGAGGCAGCAAAAATTCACACCGGGGAAAAGCTGCACTTCCCTGAGAGGCTTGTTTCCTCAGTAACAGTACACATCCATTTTCCTCTACGATTACCAGAGTCCAACCAGGAAAATCCATGCAATAACCCCCACGTGGCAGCACTTCCTTCTGTTCTTAATCCCGCAGAAACCGTGTCTTTAGTTGTGAGAAGCAATATCAATATTTATGCCTGCTCAGATGGCTAGTGACTGCTTCGTTATGAATCCTTTCCTTGCTGGGATCCGCGCTGAGGAAAGCTTTTGGAATCTGCTTTTACTTTTGAGCCTCAGTTCGTGACGACGCTGTGCTGTTTCACTGCAGCTTTCCAGATAGCCCGAGGTAAGCCGGGCCTACCTTCCAGCAGCTGTCAGGAGCCCTTGTCAAACAGGGGCAAGGCAAGTTGGGTGAAGGCACAGTTCTTCCTCGTCAGGAACAGCTGCCTCCCCCTGGGGCCCACGGGCACAGAAAGGACTGAGCTGCCTCAAGCTGTGTGGGCTCAGGCAGCACAAATAAAGCCTCAAAGTAGACCGAAGGCAAGAGAAGCAGAAGCTGCTGCCCCACCAGAGGCTGCAGCAGAGATGCTGGTGTGGTATTTGTGCTTCTCATTTTGGCCAATCTCCTGGTCCAACCTCCTATGCCCCTCTTTGACTTCCTTTCTCGTTCCAGTTCCTTTGAGTTCATTATCTCTGCCTCTTCTTTGTGGTTTTATCACAGACTCCCAGGGTGGCTGAGGCCGGCAGGGCCCTCTGGAGCCACCCGGTGCCAGCCGTGCCCAAGCAGGGACACCCAGAGCAGGGTGCCCAGCACCACGTCCAGGCGGCTTCTGAAGGGCTCCAAGGAGGAGACCCCACAGCCTCTGGGCAGCCTGTGCCAGGGCTCCGTCATCCGCACAGCACAGAAGGGCTCCTGGTGCTCAGGGGGAGCCTCCTGGGGGCCAGTTTGTGCCCAGGGCCTCCTGTCCTGGCACTGGGCACCACTGACACAGCCTGGCTCCGTCCTCCCTGCTCCCTCCCCTCAGGGATTTGCAGACAGTGATGAGGTCCCCTGAGCCTCCTCCAGGCTGAGCAGTCCCAGCCCCTTTCCTTCTATGAGAGCTGCTCCAGCCCTTCATCATCTTCATGGCCCTTTGGTGGACTCTCCGTGTCTCACATAACAAAGAGCCCATTACTGGACACAGCTTCCATCTTTCCATTTTATCAGCTTCCATCTGCTTTGTTTTTCTCTCAACAACCCTCCCATCCTAACAGAACTCCACACAAAAATTTGAAAATATGCTATTTGCCAACACCACTCTGATTCAATGCTTGTAACTCCTTTGTGTTGATTCATTTCCTCTACAAGCTGATCAGGGCTAGAAGGTCCACAGCTCTCTGTGTGGGAAGCACCTAGCACAGAAGATCCCTACTCCCTGGTTAGTCGTGGAACTGAGAAAACAAATTCTGATACAAGCTCAAGAGTAAGAGCTATAGGCTCCAGTCAGAAATACAGACTGAGATTACTCCTACTCTGTCAAGTAATACAGAAAAAAACAGGATTGTTTGATTATAAAGATGAAATAAATTATTCATATAAATAAATAAATATTAATATATTTATTTACACAGAGTAGAAAATCAGCATCAGATGATGAGGGCTTTGATAAATTCACGTGTGTTTGTAAGACTTACTATTATGATCCTTATTGGTTTCACTGAGATTCCTGAAGCCTTTGAAGAGAATGAAACCAACATTTCTCACAGCATAACCATACATTCCTACAACACATATGTTTTGATTGCTCACATAGTCATTCTGGACACAGTCCAGCTCTCGCTACGCAATTACTGCCATGATGGGAACTGACCTGGACTGCTTCTTTCACTGCTATTTTAGGGCGAAAGAAAAGAAAGGTAACACATTTTATAAGTCCATCCCATATGGAATGAAGATCCCTTCATAAGAGAGAAAGACCAAATGCTGCAGCATATGGTTATACAGTTTGTGATTTCATTTTAAGAGTCTCTTCTTGCTCTTAAGAGACTTGTTTGCCACCGACTTGAACCAATGCAATCCCACTGAAGTCACTGGGTTGGTTACAGGTGCTGAAATATGTTCCAATAATTTTAGCATTGAATTTATGTCAACTCATACTCACTTTTAAAATTTTATTCTGAATTCTTTTAAATATATACAACCATAAAGTAATTGAACTATGATAAATTCTTTAACTGATGGAATTCTGCCCTACAGATGCATTATGAGTTAAGTCACTGAGGAAAATCCATTATAGTTTTTGAGCATTTTTATAAGACTCAGGGTAAAAATTTGTTGTCTGGAATTTGTAGTAGACATTCCACTAATCATAGTAATTATGGACTTAGAGAGTAGTGTTTTTTCTCTGCGAATGGTACAAGGATAAATACCCTTCCCTTTGTAATGTTTAACTCCCCAAAATGCTGAAATAGATTTGTTTCTCTAAATTGATTTAAAAATCAGAAAATGATCTAACTTTGACATCAGCAATTACTGTGTAAGAACTCTGGCAGAAGGATTTGTCAGGGAGTGTGTGAGCAGTGTGTGAGCAGAGAAAATATTGAAGGGTTCCGAAACTGGCCACATTGTTTCTTCGATGTCTTAGGCTATCATTTGAGCCACTGACCTGTAAACATCTTATGAAACTAATGAAAAGACCCCACAAAAGTAGTTTTATCCTATGTAATCAGAAACAAAAGTGAAAATCTATACTCTTAGCTTTGAATACAAGAGAAGCTCACAGGTGAGCACCTCACACAAGCCTCTAGACATGATACACCCTCAGGCACAGGTATAACTGCAAGCAATTTTCATGTCTCCTACTCCAAACTTGAGGCTCCCCTGTACTAATGTGAGTTGCCAGAAGATATTTATGGCTTCCAGAGGTCGCCAGGCTGTGGGAAGATGCTGAATATTGCCCCTTCACCAGCAAATGCATCCAGGACTGAGATGAACCTGTGCAGATGACTGTGAGGAGGGAAGTTCTGAGATACTCTGCAGACTGCAGTCATGTCGAATTACCTAAATAAAGTCAGCAGGATGCTACAGCCCTTTTTCTAAAACACTAACAAAAGAAAAAATGCTTAGAATATAAACAGTCATCCTACAGAATATAGGAGAAAGGGAGAGAATTCTGCATAATGTTTCAGACAGTAAGATTTCAACATAGATCGGCTGGCTGACCATACTGGATCCCACATAGCCACTATATTATTAACCTTTCTCAAACAAAGTCTATCTGGAAGCCAAATTTGCCAATTCCAGAAGTTTTAAACACAGTGAGAATTCAGAAAAAAAAAAAAATCTAGATACAAAGTTCAAAACTCCATTTGCCAATTCTTTTTTCACTTAAATGATCTAAGTTTTTGTTGTTGCTGTTACTGTTTAGATGGTGACATTTCCCTCAGGAACAACAGATAGTAACAAATGGAGGTTTATTTTTGCGAGCTGCATAAGCTAGCAGTCAAGTAAAACAGATGAATAGCCATGCCTCATAAATCTGCCAATAAATTATTCACCCATCTCCATGCTAGCCACCTACAAAGTGAATAGCATACAGCCTTACAAGAGTGCTGAAAGGTCTAATTAAGTACTTAAAAATCCTCAGAAGGGAGGCATTATGTAGGTATGCATCACGTATTTAATTCTGATTTCCAGGTGGAAACAATACTCAAACAGAAAAACAAGTGATGGGCTTGGTGCTCCACTATCCCATTTTATGGTCTTTGCTACTTTCCTTGTGTTCCAGATTGCAGAGCAAGAACACCCATAAAGAGAAAAGGGGATGTTTGCCAAACAACCCCCTTTAATCGGCCTTTTGCAGTCTGTTCACATTTACAGTGATGCAAATCACATGAGGAACACTGCTGGCCAATAAAGAATTTACTGAGAAATTACTTCTAGCTGGATGTAGTAAATGTTATGGCATGAAAATAGGGAATGTTAAAAGCAGCTGCCAAAAATGCTGTACTTATTGTTTGACTGAATCAGAAATACTGGAAATCAAAAGCTGAAAATAATTAATCATTTACAGTTTCAGTAAGATAACACCCAGTTAATTCATAATTCCATTACAAAGTAGCAGGAATGCCTCTTTAGGACAGTGGTGCAGTTCAGCTACCTAAAGGCAGATATTTAGTGCCATTCGTGACCCCCAGTGCCTGGGGGGACCCACTGGCATGGGTCTGATGGAGGAGCCATGGAAGAAATGCCTTTTGTCTGGAGCAGCCTGCCCTTTGGCAGGACCATGAGTGTGCTTAGGGAACTACAGCACGCTCGGCCTGCTTCTCTCGATGCAGCGAGGCACTGCCTTGCTTGGCTGACATTTGTGGGAAATGCTCGCAGAAGTTGGTCAGATGCAAATAACCACCTGATGCCTCCAACTTCGCAGCTTGGCTTTCTTTGTTGTGAGGGCTGTGGTTTTTTGTTTTGTTTTGCTGCTTTCAGCTCCTGAGATCACCTCCTTATACCTGGCCTATTAGTGAAGGTGAGCGAGCTGCTGCTGAAATTGATTCTGTGCTCAGTTGCAGAGCAGAGTCCCTTGTGCAGCACCTGCCCAACTTACTCCACAAAGGTAATATTTTTAAAAACATGTACAACCAGCATATGGTCTCTTGTGATCAAACGCCTGCTGAAAACCCAAATTGCATTGGAGGGTTTAGAGTGATACAGGTGTCATCCGAGCTGGCAAAATCATTAATCACAGGGGTTCCCTTAGCACAGCAGGCGGGTGTCCTGCGATCCAACCCCCACTTCTAGGAAGCACACTGATCCTAAGCATTGCAGGCCTGCTACACACAGTTCAACCAGCCCCTCAGATATAAACCTGTCTTACCTTCCCCAGGTGCTGCACCTTCCTTTAAGACTAGCCATCTCCCAAGCCTTGCCACCATGCACAAGCCGTTCTTCATGAATCAAATCACTGTCATGCAGTAGTGAGAAAAATAAGGCAATGGTGTAAAACTGCACCAAAGCAGTCATTTAATTAATGTGAATTACGGTCACTGTTACCAGAAGCAACAACCAAATATAACAACTGTTGTCTGCCGTCCTGCTGCTGCTACCGTTGCAAACCCTACTGCCCTCTCTGTTTGCTCTGTTTGTGACTTGCCTAAGGTACTGTCACGAATATGCCATCGGGATCTTGTTCCTGCTCCCAGATGGTGGTTACCTCATGGAGTAGGAGTAATATCCGCCTCCTTCTGTGCTGCTGCACCGGGGGCATCATCCCTAGGAACCGCATCTATCCATCTGGAGCTCCTTGATGGAGAGAGTCAGAGGAAGGGCCACTGAGATCATTAACGGCCTGGAGCAGCTCTCCTGGGAGGAGAGGCTGAGAGCTGGGACTGTTCAGGAGATTTCCTCAGTATCAAATGGAAGGGGGATGAAAAAGAGGGAGACAGACTCTTCTCTGTAGTACCCACTGACAGGAGAAGAGGCAATGGGCACATGAAAAATAAAACACATGAAAATCTATCTGTACATGAGAATCCCCCTTTTTATTTTTTATTTTCCACTATGAGGGTGTTCAAACACTGGCACAGGTCATCCAGCCAGGTTGTGGAGTATCCTTGGAGTACCTTGGAGATCCTTGGAGATACCCAAACCCTGACTGGACACCGCCCTGGGCAACCTCCTGTAGCAGACCCTGCTCGAGGAGGGGCATTGGACCAGATGGTCCCAAGAGATCCCCTCCAGCTTGACCCGTTCTGTGTGACTCTGTAACCCTTGGTGCCATTTCCTTGGCTAATTCAGGCATCTCCTACAATGGACGCACCATAAACAAATGGTGTGTCCCATTGCAGGAGATCTTATCAATGTTTATAAATACCTGAAGTGTGGGAGACAGAGGGATTTGGCCAACCTCTTTTCAGTGGTTTGTGGGGACAGGACAAGGGGCAATGGCCACAAAATGGAGCCCAGGAAGTTCTGCACCAACATGTGAAAGAACTTCTTCACGCTGAGGGTGACAGAGCTCTGGAACAGGCTGCCCAGGGAGGTTGTGGAGTCTCCTTCTCTGGAGATATTCAAGGCCCGTCTGGACGCCTACCTGGGCAACCTGCTCCAGGGAACCTGCTTTGGCAGGGGGTTGGACCCAATGATCTCTGGAGGTCCCTTCCAACCCCTACAATTCTGTGATTCTGTGAAATTCTTCAGTTCTCTCTTTCATGTCTTAAACTCCTTTCACGAGTCTCTGCATAACCAGCTATTTTACACACAGTTTGATGCACTGCATAAGGCAGGTAAAAGCAGCTGCTTTGGTAATTGATACTGACAATGTATTTTCAGTAATCAGCTGTGTAAGAGTATCTTGATGAAAATCCACAAACATGCGTTGAGGAATTCTGAAAAGCAGCCCGGCCTTTCTGGCTTCTGATCTCAGCATGAAATGCACACTGTGAATATTAATTGGCTGCTGAGCGGAATATTTACCTGACTTACAACGTACCTACATTAAACACCAATTCTTCACGTGTTAATAAAGTGTATGGCACATTTTTTTCTTGCCAACTTAATAAGATGACACACTGCTGTAGCAGGAAGAGGATGAATGAATCACAAAATGAATGATGAGCGTTGTCAGTTATGACCACTGCTTCTTGTCAGTCACAGTCAGACACACTGCTGCCTTCATATACATTGCTGTAATAAGTCATCACTGGAATTACTCTGTGGCCAGATATTTTAGCATTAAAATTATTTTTCATTTGTGCAAACGATGACTGGAAAATTAGTTATTATGAGCATGATTGGAAAGGTAGTTTCCATAAAACCCAGGTATCTTCAAGGGGGAAAGCATATAATATCTACAGAGTAATTTTTCAATGCAAAGTATTTTGCATTAAATTCCTCCCTACATTTGTTTTCATTTTTATAAATACACCACATAGAATTTGGCCGAAGGAAGCCAAATGTGAATCCTGAAGTCAGTATGTCTGCTGTACAGCCCTGTCAATGACCTCACAGTTGTTTTTGCTTTCAAGAAAACTTTGCCACACAACTATTCCATTAAACTTCCAGATAAAATTGGAAATTCCCCAATGTTTGTGTAAGGTCTCTTGGGTGTGCTGGGTCTTCAGTACTACGGTTAGATCTTTGGGATACTGACCTCTACGTGTACATTGCCATATATAGTGAAGTTAATACGTTAATGAATTACAACAACATATAAGCAATGTGTAACTTTTTTAGGTTTCATTTTACAGTAGTCCCTAGAGGGGATGACAGAATTGCCACTCCACTGTTTCACACAGCATATATACCTCTCCAGAAAAAAAAAAAAAAAGAAAAAAAAAAAAAAGAAAGACTCCAGCTCAGAAGAGCATACACTCTAAATAGACCAGAGGGACTGCAGGGTGAGAGAGGCATGCAGAGATGAAATGGCACATTCATTTTCTCACAGCAGCTGAGAAAGGAATAAATGTTAAACATCTGAGCCTAGACCAGTGCCCTGTTGAGCAAGCTATACTACCTCCTAACAGCAAAGTTGGAAATGCCTCAACAGAGGATATTTTGTCCAATGTTTCCAAAAGTTTATGAAGCTAAAAAAAAAAAAAAAGCTTTGCAAGATTACTTGTATGTGCACATCTCACACATTCCAAGTACCTACTTGTTCTAGCTTCATCTTAGTGTCAAGACAAACCTGCAAGCTATCAAAAGAACTGCTGATAGCAAGATGTAAATACAAATACCTGATCTGAAACTTTATTTTTATTTCTGCACTGATTTTCCTGTCCACAAAAGACAGGCTCCTTTTTTCATCTATTGAAGATTGCTTTTGTTTCCTGTTTTTTCCAGAAGACATAAGTAAAACTCCTTGACTACCAAATTTATTCCAATTTCAGACCTTTTTAACATTAACGGCACTATTCAGAAACGTACAAAAAATACACTGCCTTGGAAATAAAGCAAGACCTGATGAAATACATATATGTTCTTTACACTGAGTACTCAGAAAAAAAGAGGCAAAGGGACACATCACAATCATTATGCAGATAAAAAACTGCTATGTACCAGGAAAATATAAAATGCTGAAGACAAGAGCATTTTCCTACTTACACCAGAGTGCTAACTCTGCTTTGTGCTCCCACATTCCCTCTGAAATGGGGGTGTGGGGGTACGTATATGCCCATAGAGTAACAGAATCAATAGCCTCTCACTTCTCATAGCTGGAGCATTGCTGCCCTAGACATTTTGAAAGGTCAAAACTGCAGGGAAGAGGTGGGGAGACACAATTTTTCCTCAAAAGGGTATGTGTCAAAGAGCTAGCAAGGAAATAAAAAAAAAAAAAAAAAAAGATAAAAGATTTGAACAGGAATAAAACTTCTTAGCCTATTTTTTATTTTCATTTGATGTCTTTCTAAAAACCCAGCAACATCACAAGTCTTAAGGCAGTAAATCTCCTACAATATTACCTCTGTTTAGGATGGGCTGGCTGGAGGGCTACCCCATGCCACTGCATCCCCTGTGCTCCAAGCCCTGAGGAGTATCCTGCTGCTCGTGCTGGTGTTGCCCAGATGCTTTGTGAGCTGCCCTCAGTTATACGCAGTCTTCAGAGCTATTACTGTAATGAAAATCCTATTAGTGCAGATGGTTCCTGCATGTGTTTTAGTGTACACTCCAACTTCTTCTTTCACGGGACAACCTGTAGTTGATAGCTGGTTTTAATGTCAATTATTTCATTATCCATTTTTCAAGCAGGCAGAGACAATGGAGAATGTTAATGCTGTTTAGTGAGGCGCTGACAGCATTCGTTCTCCTGTCATTTAGTCTCAAATGATGATATTACAGGTTAAGTTGCCCGAGTTTCATGGCTACAGACACTGAAATACTTTCCTGTACGGATTTTATAAATAACATCAGAAGTCCTGCTGTTTCACCTCCTGAGTCATTCTCTCAAAAGTCTTTAAAATTCATGACTCAAACAAGAAGGCAGAGGGAAATCTTTCAGTCAGTTGTTTCAGTGGCTAATTACATGAGACTACAGTGTAAGGGAGACAATATGAAGTGTGCACTATTTCTTATTTTGCTTAATGCATTTGAGAATTAATCCTCTGGATACACTAAACAGACTACATTACAGCTCAGGATTATCACGGCTGTGTTTGCAGCGTATTAACCTTTCACTCGTTGAGGTGGAGGAATGGTGGCAGCTGGGGATTCAATTTACACTTGCATAAAATCCTAGAAAATGAGGTTTCAGAGAAGGAACTAGTTCTACGCAGGTTGACCGGTTTCTGACATTGAACTGCCCTCGATGGGGAATAAACAGACGAAGCTTCACCCATGAAGGTCACTGGAAGCTCTTCCTCCACCTATCGTCCCTGTAGGGAAAGTACCCCATGCCATTTGGCTGGATGTTTCCAGACACTATAACCTCAGAAAGCTGCATGCAGCCCAGTGTGTTTTGAGCACCACTGCTGGAGTGATCCTCCACAGACTTACCAATCCCATTTTTGAACTTATTTACACCTCTGCCCCCCAAAGCTCCCCGTGGCAATGCACTGTGTGCCCATCGTGTCATGTGGGCACACCGTGGTTCTTGTGCTGGGAGCTGCAGCAGCGGTGCCCTGCCTTTCCTCTTCGACCTTCTTCATACTGTTGATGCTTTCATATGTTTTTAGCATACACTACCTCAGCAGTTTTTTCCAATCTGAAGAGTCCTCATACACAGAAACCACTAATACCTCTGAGGATGCAGGCTGCCGTGACTCTTCTTGTCCCTCTTCTCATCCTGCTTCATCATTCCTGTGACGAGAAGCCCAAAACTGCCTACAAAAGTCAGTGCGATGTAACTGCAGCGTCCCACAACACAGACCCCTTGATATTTTCCGCCGATTCTCCACCTGCAGCACACAGCTCAGTGCTTCTCACTGTGCCTGGCTACTGAACTGACAATTCAGACGATTATCTTGATTTGATTTTGCAGATCTGAAAATAACTAATCTGGATCCTGTTTTCATGTATGCACAGCACATGCGTAACAAACCGCACTACTCTGCGTTTGGTGGCACTGAAATGCCACTGGGTGTTTTATCACTTAAGAACTTCCTATTACAAGATCACTGTCACATTTTCACAGCTTCAGTTTGTACGTGAAACATTTGGAGTAGGCACCAGTAAATTTTGCCAACTTGCTATTCGCTCCATTTGTGGCTAACATTGAGCTAGGCGATCACCCAAAGTTTTCCGAAAATGTTGCTGGGCAGCCTAACAGAGCTCTTTCTCCATTCTGAAAACTGACATTTTATTTCTACCTCCTTTCAGTCAGATATTACTCTGCAAGAGGGAAATACCTCTTACCTCCCAGTAATTTATTTCTCTAAAGGTCTTTGATGCTGGGGCTTTTGAGAACTGAACTGTACTTTGCTGACCAGATCCAATTACAAAAATGGGTATAAACTCCTCCGAAAAAGCTTTACTAGACGGGTGAGTCATGACTTCTTTCTTCATAAGCCACACTGACCGTTCTACTACTTTCGTATTTTTTTGTCCTTGGAGTCCTTATAGAATCACACATCCACAGAATGGCTCAGGTTGGAAGGGACCTTAAAGATCATCTAATTCCAACCCCCTGCCATGGGCAGGGACACCTCCCACCAGCCCAGGTTGCCCAAAGCCCCATCCAGCCTGGCCTTGAGCACCTCCAGGGATGGGGCATCCACAGCTTCTCTGGGCAGCCTGTGCCAGGGCCTCACCGCCCTCTGAGTGAAGATTTTCCTCCCAAACTCTAATCTAAATCTCCCCTCGTCTCGTTTAAAACCATTCCCCCTTGTCCTATCCCTACACCCCCAGACAAAGAGTCCCTCCCCAGCTTTCCTGTAGCCCCCTTTAGGCACTGGAAGGCCGCTGTAAGGTCTGCCCTTCTGGTTTGTCACCCCCCTGCTCAATGACTCACAGATCCTTACGTAGACAGGGCACTTCAGTTTGGGATTATATACCTGTATTAACTGTAGGTATCTATTCTGTATATTTTAATACAGCTTATTTCATTCCTGCTTTCTTTAAAATGAGGTATGTGACTACATATATTATGTAGAGACTACTTAAAGCTGATATTTTTAAATTGGTTGTTGAATTTATAAATCTTTTACATTTTGCATTCTCTTTTAAACACTGCTTAAGATGGATGAAAGTCACTGCAAAATTGACAGTTTCTCTAATCTAGGATTCATCTTCATGCACTTATTTGTGCCTCAGTTCTGCGAAGCAGTTGAAGTTTGAGCATGCGATTTACTGATTAGCCTTTAAACGTCACACACGAGGGTCAAGCGAAGTGCTTAGTGAGACTGAGACCCACGTGAACCATCTTTCCTAACCACATGCATTTCTCAAAATCTCTATACCCGCTGTGCAACTGCACCATGTAGCCGATGCCACAAACCTGCTTAGAAACCCAAAGCATTAAAGTCCTTTCTTCGCCACCCTCTGCTAGCCACGGAGCTTGCTGTCAGAGCTCAGCAGTAGACACTTGTTGCACGGAGAAACTCTGTGCTACCGACCTCTGAACATCCCCAGACGATCAGGGGAGATACGCACGCCCCCAGATGGCCTGAACCTCTGATGTGGGGGGCTGGATCCAGGGGAATGAGCTGTGCATCAGCGTTTTTGCAGCATATGTGTCTGCAGGAATCATCTATACTCACATTTGCAATCAGTTCAGGAAGCTTCCCTGTATTTCACATTTAACGGAGGTATTTCCTAAGCCAAATTTGCAGCTCAATTTAATGCAAGCCTTTAGGTCTGCCTTCCCAGAGGAGGCATCATATTCAGAGGAAACGTGCAGCTTTCCATTGAAGTTCCCTGCGGGCTCTAACCTGCCCCGGACACGAACACAACTGGATGCTTGATCACAAACTTCCTGCAGGGTCTCTCTAGCAATTTGCTACCTCCTAGAAAAGTTCATGGCACATGGCTTAGCAGAGCTCTGATCTGTCCAGATGATGACCAAAGCCGGTTAATGACTATCCTGGTGGTGAACTAGTTATGAAGAAAAATGGCCAACCCTACTGTAAGGAAAACACACCCTAAGCAAACTACAAGCTGGTTATATTTTATACAGCACAAAAAAACTGTGTATTTATACTATCACACCAGCAGGACAAGCAGTGTTTTTTGCTGCCTCTCTGCTGTCATAC
Source organism: Anser cygnoides (assembly GCF_040182565.1). Classification (NCBI taxonomy): domain Eukaryota; kingdom Metazoa; phylum Chordata; class Aves; order Anseriformes; family Anatidae; genus Anser; species Anser cygnoides. The sequence goes on along the minus strand of NC_089874.1, from coordinate 140,062,890 downwards.
CCCATTGAGACTCTGAACACTTGAAGGGGATGGTGGATTTCATCTGCAGGACCACGAGACAAGGCTGGTAGAATACTATGACTATGACAACTCTTAACTGTGACAACACTTAATACTTAAAACTATGACTATGACAACACTTAACATGACTATGACATACTTAATATTATCTATTGTTATGCTGATTAATGCATACTAAGCTACAGTACATACTAAAGCAATATAGGCTATTTCCTAATAAATGTTAGATGCTCCAGATATTGGTGATGAAATCCCTCTTTCATTTGATCTACAAACCCGTGTATATCTAACTAGTTCATTATTAATAGAAAAACAGAGAGGTACTTGAAACAAAGTTCAGATCTGATCTTATCGCAAGGTTCAGGGTTGTTCAGATCTGGGGTTTTGTGCCATTTCTAAACCAAAGCCCTACTAATTCTCCCTATTCTGATACACACATGGCATTGTTCCACGGGCTGTGAACACCAAGAACCAGGAAAGAAAAAAAACACACTCCTGAAACTAATGTTTTTATGTTCTTGACCAATAATTTTCCTATTTTTCTCAGAAAAGCTACAAAGAAACAACATATTTTAAAAACAAAATAAAAAAAGAATCCAGGTATAGTTAAGACACATGCTGCAACACTGTTGGCTGCAGTTTCAAAATCTCTCTGTTTTCATGTTTCATGGAGTGACACAGGGCTTCACTCAGAAAAGACACGGAGAAATTCAAGGATATTTGTCCTTTAAGGGGGGGAACAAAGAAATTCCTTCCACCTGCTCAGGCTCTGCAGCATATCACTAGCTGAATGTGGCCGCTGATTAATCCACACAGCACTACTAATATAAGAAAAACAAAGGGTAAATAAAGCAATGTCCCTACCTAGTATGATTCTTTATTCCTGCAAGTCTGAGTTGATGTGACAGCTGGTTTACCATGGCATAAACAGGCTGAGTCATTTGTCACAATGCAAATATATTAAGAGTAAAAGATAAGTCATGAAGCTCAGAGAGATCCCTAAGAGATACTGACAATTAATTTTAAGTTGAAAGGTTGCTTCCTTTTGTTGACAGAAACTCAATCACAGCAGTAAATGAAAATATCATTTGCCTAAAGATAGGTGTACTGTATTCATGTTACCATGCCCAGAACATGCTGGACCTACCTTTTTTTTTTCTTATTAATTTGTTATTTTAAAAAAGAAAACTGGTTGGGTGAAACTGTACAGAAGCAGAAGATGGCACTCGTGTATCCTGCCACCCCTGCATGCTGAGCTGTGAGTCCACCTTGGAAAATCTTCCTCCAGATACAATCTAATTATCTCCATCGCAATTATACTATTGCGCAAATCAAGAATCAATACATATTTTTCACCATTTGGGAATAAAAATGTCCAAGATCCCATTTTAAATTACACGCTAACGTTCCTTGGTGCAGCTTTTACAGAAATTTCATGCGTAGCTCCAAATGGCACGATGTTTTACATGTGATGCAATAAATGTAGCTAATCTGATAACAGTGACACTCTGTGCAATGCTAAGTAAACGAACCTTTATTACTTTAAACACTCCCTGGCACCCTTCTGATATACCGTGACGGTGCTAAAGCTTAGAGCAGTGTTTACAGCTGTATAAATCAAAGACACTTGGACTTGAGTTTAAGACAAAGAAATCAAGGGCAAGTGCCCTCTTGTAAAGCTTTTTATGGGGTTGCTTTCAAAAACCATCCACAGCCCGATGCAGAAGGGAAAAAGAGCCAGTGATTGGGAGCAGCCCAGAACAAGTGATGTGACCTATGCAAGATTATTATAAAACGTTTAGAATTATTTTAATGGAGAAAGCTGTATTACACTCCATTAAAAAATCTTAATCTCTGCATTGCTGTACTTGCCTTTCACAGGAGAGAAAGTGCAACTTTCAGTGCAACTTTTCATAACCAGAATCCAATTTGACAGACAGCTGGGACATTAAACCCAGATTTGATGGATTTAGATCCCTATCCTCACCTACTTACCTTGATTTTGATTACACTTCTTAAATCGATGAAAAGGTTTGCTATTCTAATTTCACCATTAAGAAAAGGCTGAGAATATAGATAACATTACGGTCTACCAAAACGTGCCAAACATTCACGTTTCCTTGGAAAAGAGCAGATATGAGTAAGGCATTTGGTTCCTCTCAAATCCATGCAGTGAAGACATATTTTGACACAGCAAGCACATACACATATACCAACCCACACATAATTAAAAACCTTTCAGGAGCCGAGAATGCTAAATCTGTATCTTGCTATAAACTCAAAGGACTGGAAAGACTACTCAGCCAAGCTAGAACTAAAGGTGTTACTTAAAAATAACATCTGAATGAAAAAGTTTTAATGCTCTTGCCAATATTTATTTTACTTTTACACCCTCTCTTTAAAACTGTCAGGCATTTGATAACAAAAAAAAAAAAAAAAAGAAAGAAAGAAAGAAAGAAAGAAAGAAAAAAAAAAAAGGTTGATTTTTGTCTCTTTAGGATCTGTAGTTGCAAAATCATTTTTGAAAAATAGTTTTGCCTGATTATTGCTTGAATACTTTCTATTTCCCACTCCTACAAGGACTGACATAGAAGAAAAAAGGTAGGTCTCATTAGTCCTGTGTAGCCCAAGCTCAACCTCAGCTAGTATCAGATTCCTCAGAAGAGGTGAAAAAAAAATGCCATCTTTTCAAAAATGCAGCCATTGAAATCACAACGCATTGACTGAAGAACGGGAAACTTTCTGCTGTCACATATTCTTTTCAGGGTCAAAAAATACACAAGGAAGATTTGAAATGAGTAGCTCATTGCAGGTGAGTACAGTCGCATTGTTCTGGGCTGACAGACTGCAATCGCTTCCCTCCGATGCCAGCAGGGTCCAGAACTGGGACTCCAAATGTGGCTCAGGGTTTTAAAAACCACACCGTAGCTGAGAAGGCAATAATAATTATTTCAATAATTAGATTCTGTCTTGCGCTGTGTACCAAGAGCCCAAGGCTTAACTGGAATTAGAAAAGGCACCCAGAGTGCCTCTACAGCAATCTATTTCAGTGAATGGAGCAGCCAAATATCCTTTTCTTGAAGCAGTGAAAGAGCAATCACACTTTTTCCTGTCTCAATGAATTTAAAATGCACTGCAAATCAAAAAGAAAAAGAGAACGACCACAGAAAAGAAGCAAAAGGCCTGGAATAACGCTATCCATGAAGAGGATGCACATTGAATGCTGCCCTATTTCTCTTCGGGAGAAAGGATGCTCTACTTTCTCTCCACTGTACTGAAGTTAAGCTGAACCCTAAAATAGGGATGCAGATTTTCCTTTGCACAGCTTGCTGAGGCAGAAGGGGGGCGAGCACGGGCGATGTGCAGGGAGCCAGGGAAGGCGAGCTGCAAGCAGGAGCTTTGGCCAACGGCGGGGAAGGAGGCTCACAGCTGGGGGAGGCAGAGCCAGGAGCGTCCAGACCTGTTGGGTTATTAAGAAGAGTTTCTCTGCTTTCTTAGCTGAACCCCAAGGATTGCTGGCAGAGGGACGTGACCGCCAGGGATACGTCCCAGACGCAGCTCCGTCCTGCTTGCTCACTGATCAAGAGACCTGAAGTCACCCCTTGGGCCAAGGGAGAGTGCCATTAAGTTGTGGCTAGGCTGAATATACAGAGTGAAATAGCTTTTAAAAGCCCCAAAGTAATGTTCTCAAAAACACTGCACCATGTCTCAAAACTGTTTTACCGTGAATAGATTTCTTGGTAGCTACTTGTCTGACCAAAAGCAAGGATCTGCATGGAAAAAAAAGAAAGCAAGCAAATGGTATTTGCACATCACATGACAAGTGATGATCCCTTCCTTCTCCCAAATCTTCCAAAACAAGAGGCATAAATGCAGAGCACTTGGAGGCTTCAGCAGCATCCAATTTATGTGCTTTTAATTGCGATGCACATGAACACCTGCCCTAGAAGCTAGCCAGCAGCTTTTGGTGGACAGGAACAGTACTCGTAGCAATTAGCAAGTGAAGGAAGAGGCGGGCGGACTAATTAACTTTTCTCAATGCTTCCCGTTTAGCACATCTTAAGGAGTTAAAATTACAGGTGTGTAATCTGGGATGTTTTCAACATCATGATGTTCAAAACGTGTTGATCAGCTTTAGCTGCCATATGAAATCTGCTTCCTAGTTAGACGTTAGAAGGGCTAAAATCGCTCAGGCTGAGACGACAAGCTACTGCAGGTGACTAAGTCCTGAAATGTCCAGCCTTGAAGTGCGTTGTTCAAGGCTGACAGTGGCACTTCTGTGCAAGCAGCTCAGGAGCCTCCCTGCAGCTTGCTGTGTACAGGCTGTGAACAGATGACAAAAGGATTAAGCACTATGGCTTGTCTGAAAATGGTACAAACCAGGTAGGTACCACCTGCACCAGTGCTGCCTGGTGTCTCCGGGGACTACTGTTAACGTGATGAGCAGCCTGAGTTAGTCTGTAAGATGCACCAGATAGGGTCTGAGAGGAAGAAAAACAACAATGCTCAGCCTTCAGCAGTGTTTTTCCAAAGACTTCTTTTGGTGACATCTGTACCATGTACAGGAGGATTTAATTCAGCTCTGAAATACGAATGAAAAGATACTAACAACTTTATTTATTTATTTATTTATTTATTATTAACCCACTAAGGGCAGATCGTGCCTGACAAATCTGGTGGCCTTCTATGACAGGGTTACAGCACTGGTGTGTAGGGGAAGAGCAACTGACATCATCCACCTGGACTTGTGCAAAGCATTCAGCATTGTCCCCCACGATATCCTTGTCTTGGAGAGACGTGGATGTGATGGAAGGACCGCTTGGTGGTAAGGAATTGGCTGGATGGTCGCACCCAGAGTTGTGGTCAATGGCTCAGTGTCCAGGTGGAGATCAGTGACAAGTGGTGTTCCTCAGGGGTCAGCATTGGGACCAGCACTATGTAACATCTTTGTCAGTGACATGGACAGTGAAATTGAGTGCACCTGCAGCAAGTTTGTCCATGACACCAAGCTGTGTGGTGTGGCTGACACGCCGGAGGGAAGGGCTGCCATCCAGAGGGACCTGGGCAGGCCTGAGAGGTGGGCCTGTGTGAGCCTCATGAGGTTCAACAAGGCTGAGTGTGAGGTCCTGCATCTGGGCCAGGGCAATCCCAAGCACAAATACAGGCTGGGAGGGAATGGGTTGAGAGCAGCCCTGAGGAGAAGGACCTGGGGGTGTTGGTTGATGAGAAAATCAACACAAGCTGGCAATGTGTGCTTGCAGCCCAGAAAGCCAACCGTATCCTGGGCTGCACCAAAAGCAGCGTGGCCAGCAGGGTGAGGGAGGTGATTGTCCCCCTCTGCTCTGCTCTCGTGAGACCCCAAACCATTCTGTGATTTTGTGATTTCAAACCCGTGCAGCTTATTTCAGAGTCCCTGTAATTCTGAAGTGAAGGTGTACTGCTGCACGGTCTCATGTGTTTGCAGATTAGGTTAGTGTTTTTAAAGCACGGAACAGAAATAATAAGCAAGGAATCAATATCAATCACTGATATAATGCACATTTCCTGTTTATTTCTGGCCTAAATCTGGAAACAAACTAAAAGGTGTTTTCATTTGAAAGCAGACAGTCTGCAAAGCTGCAAGCCTACGAATCCATCGAGCACCGCCCCAGCCACTTCATCCTCCCTCTCTCCTTCCCCTCCCCATTTGCCTCATGCTGCCTTTCAGCTTGGGCCAGATCTTGCATGTGGAGCCCACAGACACCCAGCTGCAGAAAGAGAGCCTCAGATTTGCACGGTACAGAGTCAAAGGCTCAAGGGAAAGAGTTGAAGCATGCTAACATGCTAACACTTGAAAGAACAAGCAAAACATTCCTGCATCTAAAAGGCCACTGACTGTACTGACTGTAAAAGGCCGCTGAGTCTGGTTATCCAGACTATTTGGCACTATGTAGACCATATGTAGACTATCATTACTTAGAACGTTAAAAAAGCCTAACTGGGGAAAAAAAATCCCACACAGCTTCAATTAGCCTGGTAGCAACAGCCAGTGCTGTGAGAAAGAATGGGAGAACCAGAGGGATTTCCTTCAGTGTATCTGCCCAGCCACCTGCGATTTAGGGACTTTTTGAAAAGGAAGTTGCATTCATATCATTGTCATCAACACCCCTTGCTGGGCCTTTTTCCCATGCAGTAGTCCATCCTTTTAAAATTGATGTTTGATCATGGTTTCCAAGACATCTTGTGGTGCTGATTTCTTCCATTCAATTACGCATTGCCCAGAGGAGCTTGTCCTTCTGTCTTATGTCAGTTCTCTGGTTGGTGTTGATAATCTGATCCTCCAGTTGTATAAGAAAAGGTGAACAGTTATTCTCTATAATATAATAGAGCATCATCTATAATACAGTACTACAGAGGATGACTATTTTCCTTTCCTGTGCTGTTCATATACATCTTTCATATTCTTTTAATTTATTTTTCCAGAGAGGATGGTTATGTTTTGTTGGAGATGTCCACCTTAACACACGGCAGGTCAATCTCATAAAACCTGTAACTAGCTTGGTGGTGTATGTTCGCATTTGCAACAAATTCTGGAGTAGCTTCTACAGTGTAAGGATTGGTTTGCTTTGATTAAATTAATAATTTGTATCCCATATTAAACTGCTGCAGTTATACGTGTTGCAGAGAACTGGCATCCTTACAATGGAAAGCTGGGCTTTTCATTTTGCAATAAATGACACAACTCTGCTTTTTAATTCTTTCCAACTCCAAACAGATGAAAATAAAAGACACCACAAACTGTTCTCACAAAGTGAAATAAAGCAGTAAAACCAATCATAAAGTCCAACCATGCACGTTTGTATGACTTGATACATATGTGAAACAAAAACTTAAAAAAAAAAACAGTTTCTATCTTTGCTCAAGATTTTAACTAAATGTTTGTTCTTAGTGGAACTCACCATTCTGTTACTTCCTATTACAATCTCATCAAAATAGATGTTGTTTATAGAAATCAGTATTTTACAATATCATTCTTTCCTTAAGATCATAAAGACCTAACCTACTTAAAGAAATTCCTTCTGCAATGTGTTCTACAGATGAAGAAACACCAAAACATAAATTTAGGATCAATACTTTTAATGTCAGTCACAAAAGCACTGCGACATCCAGATGCTACTAGAATATAGTATGATCTAGCACCTTAGCCTGTGTCCTCGATACACATGATGGCTCCCTTTGAACTTACTTTCTGATCCCATAAAACACATACAAAAGCTCAAAGTTATGTTGATCTCTGAGGACACTAGAAGAGATTTAATGCACCATTATTAATGATAATGCCACGAGAGACGGAGAAAATGCTGTACATTACAAGGGTGGACAGTGTGCTCGTGGACAGAGAAGAATGGAAGGCTGCATGGAGTGGGGCACCACAGGTTGTTTGGTATTTTCCCCATAGGCCAAAATGATGGACTAGAGTCTGCCTGTGCTACGGGGGTGACATCAGGCAGGGACGTACAGCAGCATCACTGAGGGCAAGAGGAGAATTTGCTAAGTGATCTTCATAAAGTGGAGATGCTTGAAAAAAAACACAGGATGTTGTTCAGCAAGGGCAAGTATAAAATAGTGCAACACAAAAGGAAAAAATCAACTTCACACAAAAGCCTGCTGCAAAAGGAAAGAAATAACCATGTCTCTGGGTTCATAATGGAGAGAGAGAACTAATGCACTTAAATTGCAGCAGGAAAGAGTTAGATTAGGTACTAGAAAAACCTCCCTAAGCACGGGGACAGACGGGCTGGTGAGACTGTTTCCATTATAGTAGCTCTTCAAGAACAGCACAAAGAAACGTGAAAGAAACAACCCAGGCATCTGTGAGACTGCGCTGGAAAGGACGTTTAGAGGATCTCTTGAGACATTCTTGCCAGCTCTGTGGTTCTTTGAAATCTTGTCTGTTTGGATGCCTTTCTAAAATAACTACAGTCTACTAAACTTTATCTGGCTCTCATCTTGACCCAAGACTACGGCCAATTTTGGCCTGCAAGGTGGAGTGAAATTCAGGATCACCAGCCCAAGTGGACCTTGCATGCAGCACTCCACTGCATGGCAAACTTCTGGAATAACTTCATGCTGCATGTCCCAAACAGCCTAGAAATAAGAACTTTACATCAAGAATTTGTCCTGCTCCTAAATATTTCATATAAACAGCTATGTGTGTGTGCATTGAAAATAACACTAGGAGTTTTACCTCTAGAAGTTTCCCATTTAGGGAGTACAAAGCATAAACATTTTGGAAAAACACATCAGTTACTTCACTGGTGCTAAGTTTGGTTTCTGTTTCTTCCCATTTGTCTGGTCACAGAGGGCAGCTGAACACCGATGTTTCTCAGCCCGCTCCCAGCACCTTCCACTGTGCTTTGTTTGTTGTGGCTGTGGTTTTGGATTTGGGGATCGGGGAAGCAGACAGGCAATGCAGACATCCAGTCCTCGTTCTGGTAACACCACTCCATGATTCTTCACTATAACCTCTGTCCTCAGATATAAAAACAATTTTAGTTTTTCTGTCTCATATCTCTAATTTACTTCTGTAAGCTGCTTCCAGTAGCTTCCAGCCGGTGACGTGTTTGCACGTTACCCACCCTGAGGGAATTCAGGATAGCTGTAAAATGCCAATGCTCTAAACCCTCAAGTCTCTGCTAGTAGGGATGGAGAATCTAACCTTTGAAAAACCAAACTGCTAAATGTTTTTTCTCCTCCACAATGCCACATCAGTAGCTTTCAACTGCTTCCAATTTTAATATCCATAAACATTTTCTTACACACGGATGATCCCTACCAACAACAGATGGATAACCAAGCCCACTGACAACGAACCTGCTCTCTTCTTTGCTGCAGACGAAGTTGTATGTTTTCAGGAGTAAAACAGAGTCCTTCAGGAGTCTGGATACCAGAGTCTGAACATCCCTGCTTCCAGCTATTTCTTTACTGTAGCTTTCCTTAAAAACAGCAGCAACAACTACGGAAATTGTGCTGTCCCAGAAGGTCATTGCTCGGGTTTAATATGGTTAATAGAACTGAACTGTTTTAAAATCCAGTTTAGCCAGCTAAGCAACAGGAAAAGTGCCCATTTTCTTTGGTGGATTTCCAAGCCCTACATGGTGATTGAGACAGCGCTCTGTCACAGGCGCTGCAAATAGCCGAGAGCTGTGGACGGAGAGGCCCTGATGGATAATAATTCTTAATGAGCTTTTCTGGCTCTTCGGATGGAGGACTTGAATAAACTGCTGCTCACATTTAGGTGCACTCTTTGTCCTTGCTGACAGATTTGTTTATGTGCCCCTAAAATACATCTGTAGGAAGCTCTTTCCACATAAGCTGCTATTTTCTTTACATGCACTCACATTCTGTTTGATCAGGAGAGCTATTCTTGTGCTTAAATAAATGCAGGATCTGATGATTCAAGCCAAAGATGGACCAGATTAATTATTAAGGAAGGTAATAAAGACTCCTTTTTCTTTATTGGACCTTACAGACAAAAGCAGCTCCTCAGAACCTCTCAGGTAACTGTTATCATTAAAGAAACTGAGGAAGCATGAAACTGGGGAGGATGGCAGCTTATGTCAGAGCCAGAACAATAACCCAGTACCTTCTGTCTTGCAGTCCTATGCAGCCCACAGTCCTTTCTCATGGATTTGCAAAATACAAACATGCATTCTGTTTCTTTCAAAATTAGTGTTTTTCTGTGACTCTTCCACGGCTGAATTGACTGGAATTATTATATGAAAACACAAATGACGTCATTGGAAAGAGAGAGATCCAATGGGAAAAATTGGTCAAAAAGATTCATGGTGCTCAATAAATTCTGCTCCTCAGAAATTCAGTAGCACTGCAGACCACATCTGCAAAATCTGTTTTGAAGACGAACAGTTAGAAGGGTTCCGATTCTGAAGTTTATAAATGTTGAAGATTTCCTGGAGAGACTACCACTGAAGTAATTTTGAACTTGCTCCTCTGAGGAAGATGTCTCTGTAAATGTTTTCTGAGCTCTGTATTTGTTCAGCTAGGTCTACCACTAAAAGCATTCTTCAGAAGCCTCAGACATTTACACCTAAAATGCCACCTGTAAATGAAAGTGAGATGTGTTTGCCGCTTAAGGAGGGGATGAGCTTTCTGAGTAATATCTAAAGCTCTGTCACTAAAAAGCTTCCCGATCCTGGATCAAAACCATACTTGGTTTAAATGCACAACATGCTCTGCACAGTCAGCCAAGATGTCTTTACAGCCTTCTTTCCATGTAAAACTTTCAGATTGCTTGGGAAAAAAAGTGCTATATTATTAGCAATATTAGCTATCATGAGTAATGAAAGAATAGTAAGAAGGTAATGGTAATCAGTGCGGTTTATTTTAAAGTAACTCTCAGGTCTCTGCCTGGTAGCAGGGTTAGGAGGAAAGGGGAACAGGTGCTACTCATGGTATTGGAAGACCAAATTAGGGATTGTTTAAGTAAATGGGGCATATACAAATTGATGGGATTGGATGGGCTGCATGAGGGAAGTGGTCGATGTCTCTGAGAGGTTCCTCTCTATCATCTTGGAAAAGTTTTGGCAATTAGGGGAAGTCCCCAGTAACTGGAAAAAGGCAAAAGTTATGCCCATCATAAAAAAAAAACAAAACAAAACAAAACAAAAAACACATAGCAGCAGGATTCGGAGAACTAAGAGTCAGGCAAACTAACCAACCTCTGTCCTCAGGAAAATTATGGATTGGAGAGGTGGAATAAAAGTGGGTGGAAAACTGACCAGACTGCTGGGCTCCACGGATAACCATCCCACAGATTGAGGGCTAACTGGTGACTGGATGTGAGTGGTGCTCAGTGGTCTATACCAGGTCAATACCCTTCTCCTCTTCGGCAGTGACCTGGTCAACAGGAATGGAAAGCATCTTTGTTAAGTTTGTGGAAAGAGCAGCTCATGTGCTGGAAGCTCAGAGAGCTCAAAACCCAGGAGAAGTGGCCTGAGAAGGACCTAAGAAAATTCAACAGGTCACCCTGAACAAGAGTCATCAGTGAGATGTTGAGGCAATGAAAGTAATGTGGGGCTACATAAGCAACAGGGTAGCCAACAGGTCAAAGGAAGTGATTTTTCTAAATATTGCATCTTCTGGGGGGCCTCCAGTACAAGAGAGATGTGAATCATCTGGACAGAGTGGTCTGACGTGACCAGAGGACTAGAGCAAATGAAATATAAAGAGGCTGAGGGTTTATTTAGGGCCAAAGGGCACCCCCTTCCTGTCTTCCACTGTCTAAAGAGTGATTAAGATGGAGTCAAAGTTTTCTCAAAATAGCACACAGAAAAGAGAAGAGGCAATAGGGACAAGCAGAAATAAGAGAGATTCCAGCTAGACCTAACTTTTTTTTCCCCTCCCCACAATAAAGGTGTTTAAGCGATGTAACAAGTTGCTCAGAGAGGCTGTGGGACCCCTACTTCAGATATTTTCACAAGATGGATAAGGCCCTGAGCAATGTTATCTAATTTTGAAGACAGTCCTGCTTGGAGCAGAAGGTTGGACAGTGTGACTTCCAAACATCCTGCTCAACCGAAATAATTCTCTAAAACTTCTCTTGAGCTGAGGTTCATCACACCTAACATCAACAGCCTGCATATCTGGTATCTACTCTAAGATAGTCCCCTGGGATCTCTCTGTGGGCAATGAAGAAAAAGATACCTGAAGGAAATTCCTTTCTTCCTTAAAACAGGCATCAAGTAAGCACACCTTGGATCAGGTTGGGTCTATTTTACCAAGAAAAAAAAAAAAAAGCCTTCTAAAAATAAAGCCCTGCCCAGATATCAGCTTGTTCTCATCATCCCAATAGTATTTACGTCAGCTGTGTTTTGTGCGCTTTTTAAATAAGTTGTGATTTTAAACTTGATTCCAAACCACTGATGGAAACTCTGAATACTTGAGGATGTACCAATCCGTGAAGAATCCTAGTAGAAACACTCAACATATGACTTCATGTAGGAAACTACTTTGAGAGCTGCAAGCCAGATCTTAATCCTTTTAACCTGTGCCCTTCCCATCAGGAGTAGTTTACAAGTGGTCTTCCTGGAATGCTCAACTACTGAACAGTTTATTTTTTATTCAGCTTTTAATATTGATGCCATTACAGTCTGTTTTCCAGGAATGAAATCCAGAAATCCACAGATATTGCTGCTGCTGTTCTGAACAACCATTCAGTCATTACACATTTGGCTAGAAATCTCCCTACATTTCCACCTTGTGAATGTATCTCATTTTTCATACAGTCAGATTTCAGAAAGAAATGAAAAAAGTGGAGAGAATCGCATCTAACTTTCACACTTTTTCGTTGGCAAACACTTTTCCACCTCCAGCTTCCTTACAAAACACAAATTAAACCCCTTTTTTTCCTATTTACTTCATTATTTGCTGGAGCTTCGGTGAAATTGAGGACAGTTCTAGGAATAAGGCTTAAGTAACTTGTACTTCCAAACTGCATATTTAACATGTTAACACTGAGCTCTGTGTGCTAATGTAGGACACTTGATTTTTTAGGATCAACAAATGGCAAATGCTTCCATATGAGAAGAATATTCCCACCCACAGAAACAGAATTCAGCTTTCCTAAGCAATAAACAATAGAGAATTAATATGCCCCTCAGAGACAAAGCCAGAAAAAAAAAACAACCACACCCCAAAACCAAATGAGATTCACAGTCAGATATTTTTCAGTGTTTCTTTTCTGAGAATGAGCATATTCTCCTGCTAAAAAAAGGTGAGTGGCAGGAACAAATTTATTGATGATTTTTGAAACTTAGGAATTTTGTCTGCTTAGAGAAGGAACTTATATAATGATGGGGTCTTTTACCTCAATTCACCTCCTGTAACTTTTCTGAAGAGCAAGCAACTAAAACTAGGAAGTAAAATCAACCATTTGATATTCACAGAAGTAACAGTGTCCAAATATCTTTAAGAAAAAGAAGTCCACTAGCTAAAAAATGCAATAACCACTAGAATTTATGATTTGGTTTGAAACACCTTAATTTCACTTTTAATTACTATATTAATGGCATTATTTAGTATTTGTAGAGTGCTGAGCTGGAAAAAAATTTACTTCTTACAGATTTATAAAACACAATCAAAATGCCAGTGTTTCTAGATAATTTACTGTAATACTCATATGAAATTATTTTAAAGCTGCCTTGCCTTCATTTTTTGAAAGATAAATATAAGTGCTATGTAGTATCAGCTGCTATGCCAGTGTGAAGCAATTCAGAGCTTCTGACAACCAACAAAACATTGTCAAATAAAATGCATCACAGATACTGAAGAAACGATAGTAAGCAGAAATAAAGAAATTCAAGCTGTTCGTCAATGTAGGATAGAGCTTTGGAAATATTTTTTTTTATTTCACAATTCAAATTTATTCTGGAATTGGCAAGTTAACAACAGCTGTATATTTTTAATTGTAGTTGGGACTACCTAAATGGTGTTCAAACTAAAGACAAGAGCTTTTGATATTGAAAAATCTATGCTGCTTGAAATAAGTGAGATTTAAATAGGAAGGAGGCATTTCACTATGGAAAGTGCTCATAAAATTTACTGGCAGATCCACAGATTTTTTTAAGGCCAGCAAGACCCATTACCATCTAATCAACTCTTCTGAATAGCACATGGCACAGAACCTCCCCTTGTAACTACTGCCTCAAACCCATTCCTCCTGCTTGAATTACCCTTTACTTTTTGAAGGACATCCAAGTCTTGTTTTACACATTCAAAATGATAGAGAATTCACCACGACTGCAAGTGGCTTCTGTAGCTATCTAACCTTACAGCTAGGTGTTTGCTTTCTTTCACTTTGAATTTTTTTGGACTCGGACTGAATTGCTAATGAACTATTTTTTAAAACAAGGCAAAAAGGTGGTCTCATTAGAAAAATCTGAGCCTAATATGTATGCTGTGCCTGAGTCATCATTTTGCATAAACTGGCATACCTTTGCATAAACTGAAAGAGATTTTAACATCTCCAGCTTCTCACTGTAAGGTACAATTTCTAGACTTTCAGGTCTTCCCGCAGTTCTTTTGTGATCTTGCTCTCGCTGAAATGCCTCTTATATTGCATGTAGTAAAACGGCTTAATGCTACCTGCTAGTAACAGCAGCATTCACCCTTGCTTGAGTTGACCTTTCTCTTCTGAATATTTCTATCTGTCTCTAATAAACTACTCTTAAAACTTATTACTATACAGTGGGAGCTCATAGCTAAAGTGGACTTAAGAAAATTCATTTATAAGTAGCCTTAATTTGTGGTAAAATTAATGTGAATGAGCAGTTTTCAAGTGTTAGCTGTAATCATGAAATATTTTGCCCCCAAAATGACACATTATTTTTGCTCTAACAGAACCACCCTGTGCCCTCGTATTAGAAATGTACATGCTCTAATGAGAAACAGATTATAGGAGCCCTGTTAAAACTACCACCAAAATTTGCATTTGGGCACTATGCCTAATCTCCTAACGCAATCCCTCTCTCCAGCAGTATTATCCCAGCTGAATATTTGCATGTCTTGTGTCTAGTCTACATCAAACAAACCAACTTGCAATTCTGATGCTTCCTGCTAATTATTAGAAGCAGTTCAATATTCCAATATGCCAAAACAAGAATCACGTCCAAGAAGAACAAAGGTGGAAAGAACTGTATGTAAAGTATGATCAAGCTTGTCTGGTAGTCATATAGCACAGCTAGTAAGAAAGCATACCATAATCTACAGACCAGTCCTTTCATTAAACGATTAGCCTTAAAGACTTTATTAACTTTATTAAAAGTAGAAAAGGTCATATGAAAGGCTAATGTAACTGAGATATTATGCTAAACTATGAGCGTTTTAAGGTATCCACCTTCATAAAAATTTGCAGCATATTAAATTCATTTAATTACTCTAGAGCAATTTCTAATTTGAAAAGCCTATTTTTATGGAACAATGATAAATTAGAGCATAGTTGAATTATTTTACAGATTAATACACACGGTTCGAACTGCAATCAAGACTGTAAATGGTTCTAATAGCTGTAGCTCTTATAGTAGGTTCTTTAAGTGCCAAGCAATTAAAATTGTTCTCTTAGCATACCGGTTTAATTTAATACCTCCCAAGTTGCAGAAAATTTGACTTCTGCAGAGGAACACACTCATTCGCTATTTCCCTTTGAAATGATAAAATATTTAAAAGGAAACGAATGACCTGGAAAAAGCAATATGATTTTGCTAATTATCATACAACAGTGCTGATAGATCTATCTCAGACTTACTAAGATCCAGACTCAGGCAAGACACAGACGCATATTTTAAGTCCCTTCCCCTTCATTTCCACACGAAAGCGAATCAGGCACGTGGCGGCTGGCTCCTGGTGGCAGTGGTGTGCTTCAGCACATTGGAACTAACTCGGCAAGTACAGGAATGCAGCACCTATGGAGTATCGAAAATGATCTAAGTACTTGGATATGATGGGTAAGCTAATTTCACGAGTAGCGTTTAGATTTGTTCAGCTTTTTGCTCCATAAGCAAGCAGGAGACTTTCCGCTTGTGTTAGTCACTTGATGAAATAACTGGAGCTCTTCATGCGATGCTCTGCACTAAACAGCTTGGATCACAAATCACACAAATATTATAGACAAAGTGAGGAAGTCATGTTTAAAGTCTGTATTTTTTCAGGAAACCAGTTTTTCTTTCCCTCATATTATAGGAAGATCTTTGTAAAATGAAACATTCACTACCCCTGCGCAGTCAAAACAAAGGCTCCTCAGCATTGGTCTGTGAAGTCCTAGCCTAGGAGAATCTGATTTTTCTTCCTTTTTCTTACAGTTGCTATTCTTCTGGCTATAAAAAGAAGCTTAGAAAGTGGATCCAAAGATTGCCCAAGTCTGCAGAGACTATGAAGCAGGTATGCTGAGGGACAAGACTTCAAGAGGAGTATTTCTTCCAAACAGTGATACAGCCAAGAGTTAACAGAGTCTACCCACTTAGAATTTGGGAAGTAGACAGCCTATCCAACTCTGTGCCCAGCTGGCAAGCCCATGTCAGAGAGTTTTCCTGTTACACCACTTTCTTAAGCATGCCTCTGGCTGACACCATGCAGAATATCAGGCTTGGCTCAAGCACGCAGGCAGGCACGTGCTGGTGTTTGGTGCTACAAGGACATGTGGGGATGGGAGGGACAGGGGGCGAGGGTCTGGAAAAGGAGAGGAACCGAAGGACTTGACCTCTTACGTGATAAGAAAGGAAATAGTGCATGTCGAAGTCTAGCATCCAAGGGCCAAAATAAATCTTATTTTATATGGAGGTAATAAAGAAGCACTAGAAAAATATAAAAATGAGAGAAATGATGTATGATAGTATTTGTTTGCCAGCTCTGGGAAAATGACTAATAGATTGGGTTAGCAATGAATTTTTGATTTTTGTAGAAACATTAAAGTTAGATGAACTACTGGTTTATTCATTTCTGGAAGAATAATTCCTCCTCTCATGTAATGTAACAAAAAAGCAAGACCCTGTCACTGTGGAGACAGAGAGAGCAGGAACAACCAGCAAGGTCCAGAGTGACACCGTAAAAGGGAGTTTCACCTTTAGGTCCCTGGTTGAATTTTAAATAGATGAGTTGCCACATGCCTTCTGAGAGTTGTTTGATGTCCTGGGTCAGCTTGGTCTCAAATACAGCTCAGTTCCTCATGGACAAGTGTTCCCATCAGAAGCACTGCAGCAACATATAACCTCCCTTACAAGCCCTGCAGAACTTGCACCCTTGAACCAACCCTCTGGAAATACTTCATCAGCACCTTTCCCTTTGCCAAAATGGGGCAGCACCTGTTTTCTTCTCCTCTGGTACCTGAAGCTGAACTAGTTCTTTGGATACCATAATACAAACATAATCACCTTATTCCCCCTTCTCAGTTTCCAAAAGCTTGCAGGGACAGCTGACCCAGCCTCAATGCTATTACCTTAGGAACTGGTTTAAATTACTTTAGAGGCAACCTTGCCATCATTGGGTCTTGCTTTTTTAACAAAAATACTGGTCTAGCTGGGCTGGCTGAATGGCTTTTTAACCCTTTCAGACACTGAACAAGTCTGCTGTGAAAAAGCATGTACAGAAGCCAAACCAAGCCAAAACCAAAAAGAAATTAAGAAATCAACCTGTCTCCCCACCCGGAGAATATTTGCAAATCCTGGTCAAACTTGATTAGGTCATAGTGTGGGAAAGGAACACCTGTATGTGCAACAGTTTAGATGCATGCCGAACTAAAAACAAATACATAATTGAACCCCTAAAAAGAAAACTGTGGAAGTTAATTGCATAATTAATAAAGAAGTGGTCTTAGGATCAATGATCACCTCTAAATGTAAAACCACAGCATAAAATATACCACCACAAAAAAAAAAATAAAATTCATTTGATGTCTGCTCCATGAAAAAGCAAAACAAATGCTAAACAAATATTTTCAGTAGCCAAAAACTGGCTATCACTACAAAAACACAGCTACAGACATTCCTCATTGCTGGGCTGAACTCTTCTCAAAATAATCAAATGTCAAGGCCACTGATGGAAATATATTTAATACCCTGCAGACACAAAGCATTAAAATGTTGTGTTTGGTGCAGATCACCTTGCTTGTACTTTAGGGATGGTTTTTAAACTTCATTCTACGGTTTGCAAAGTGCTCTGAACTCATCTGGCCTCTTTCATCCTAAATTCTCAGAGTAGTCACCACCTTTTTCTTGCAAAAATTTACAGAACATTACAAAGGACATCTCACTGCATGTCCATTAAAAATAAAAATGTTGGAAATTTCAGAGAGCAAGAAGCTGGAGTCGCTGTGGCTGTCTCAGAAGCAGCTACAAACAGCTCTGAGAGCCACACGTAGTGTTGTGCTCTGCGGGTCTTTCCACCAAATGGAGCAGGAGGAGCAGAATTTTAATAGTATCTAAAAAGTTGAATCTGAAAATCCATTTAATACAGCAAAAGAGCAAAACGCTAGAGAAATGATGTCAGAAACCATTCTCATTGTTCAAGAAGTACACCATATTTTCTCTAACTGTTGCAGAAAGAAAGCCACCAAGTGTACTTTCAAGAAAATATTTAAATAAAATTGATGAAGTGTCAACACTTGACTGCTTGTTTGAATTGGACAAAATTATAGAAGCTGTTCAATTTGTTCCAATGTTATTATATACCATAAGGACTCATTCGAGCAGTGAGAATACTGCAGACAAGGCGTGAAGATTACAAGATGTCTTACACTTCTGCCTGGTACAGTATGAAATACAATCCAAAGCAGCAGAAACGTTTTTAGTGGAATTAATTCCTTTCCATCAGGGCTCAGCGGGGAAAAAAGAATCACTGTTCCTTATGCTGTAAGAACACTTTGTTATTTGCTTAACAGGAAGTTAAATGAATCAAAGCTTCGGACAGAAAAAAAACCCCACCCCACAATCAATTAATGTGCCAAATTTTTAATAGGAAAGCAAATCATATTCATTTTAAAACAGACATCTCAGTGCTGGTGTATTTATATTCTAAGACCTAAGGTGTATAAAGTGAGCTAATAGGGTATGGTATTTTTCATAGCTTATCCTTTCTGAAGACACCAGAGTCTTATCTGGCCACTGAGACCCATGCTGAGAGATCTGGGCTCCCTCTTTTCCTGGGTCCTGTTCCTGAGAGCAGGGTCTTATTGAACACAGCTGAACACCATTATTTAGCATCTTCTTCCATGATCCACCACCCACTGGCTGGAATTACAATGGAAGTCCCCAGTTACTGTCTGTGCCATCCCTAATGTGCTGTCCCCAGTGTCTTACCTAGGAATTTCTTCTGACACACTTGCATTTTCTGAGTACCAGCTGAGTAAAGACAGTGTAGACACGTCAGTTGGAAATTCTGGGCCACGTGTCTTTGCACAGGCACTTACAGGCTATGGAGGACGATGCACGTCACAGCTACAGCCTCTCAGCAGTGCCTACAGTCTCTCAACCCAGCACAAGGTCCTAATGCACATGTGAGATGCACAAGCAGAGCCTAGGGACATAAGTGCACATCCGTGTCACAGCTGTATGACATCGCACTGAACAGCTAGAACATCATCTGCAAAACAGCACGCCAACTGAAGATGAACCTCTGGCTGTTTAACAATATCCATTCATCCATACTTCTTGTCCAGCATAGAAATTTTGCTTTGAAAATTAGACTTCCATCCCTTTAATGAGGTAGTCGACGTTATGGTATCTTGGTACACCCAACGTGAGCAAGAAGAAAAGAGTTCTGCCACTGAACAAAAAGAATAAAATCCACAACTCACTGTGTCTTCCATAAGACCAGGTAAGAAACAACTCAGTTAACCAACTACTAAGACATTCCAAGCATATATTAACTACCAGTAAAACTGGTATGAGAAATGCACCAGCCTACTTCAGTCATAAAGCACCAAAAAAAAAAGAACCTTAAAAATTTAAAACTGACCATAATTTTTTAAGTATCAGTGTTATGAAACATTTTTCTGTGCAGTATTATTTCAGAGTGGAAACTACCATGGAAATTCACTAAGGCTTTACTCAGGCTGGCCTCTAATTGGGACTCTCGTGCTCTGTAAAACCCTATGCAGCATGGGGTCTCCTGGCTGGGGAGGCTGCCAGTGGGGGACCTCTCTCCCAGCTTGCAAGCCTCTTCACCGACAAGCTTCTCCTTACCAGGACACAGATATAATACTCCGAATAAATCCCTAAAACAATTTGAACTTTGCAGAATTTTACCTCTTTAGCACACCTTAATGCCCCATAACATTTTAAATGGCAAGTCTCAAAAATATTGTTTCTTCATATAAATATAAAACAGTGGAAAAAAGCCCCGTATTTCAAAGTTGAAATGGTAATAATAAAAAAGTTATTTGTTTTGCATTGGAGAATTCCCCTCTGCCTTAGTTTACTATTTATAAACCACCAGTCTGGGATTAATTATTATAAATCCTTAAAGCCTAAAAGAAGATTTTAGGCATGTTATGCTATGTATAATCTATACCATTATTAAACTGAAGCTCAAATACCCATTATGTCCTATTTTTGTTGGCTACCTTTTGACATTGCTGCATTTTATCTACGGTAAATATTATTCCTTGAGGGGAAGTGCTTCCTACTATCTTCAAAACACCAAACTCCCAGAGCCCTGCAGGAACTCCCTCCCAATGTGCCACTGCATGGAAAGGGTTTTATTTGCAAAGTACTCTCACCGGGCACCCCGTCCCTCATCCAGTAATTGATGTCTGTTCCATCTGCGTTGTCGAAAACATCTGTAATGTTGATAGGCAGCAGCAGAGCCATGATCTCTCTGATGATGTCACGAGCTTTAGCATTTCCAGTAAAAGCCAGCCCAGATGGCTTGAAGGTGCCCTCATCAGACTCCATGACGATATCGAAGTTGGAGATATTTTCCTAAACATGTAAGGAAAGAACATATGGGTTTGCGATTTCTATTTTAAGTGGCAGCATATATTGGATTCTACAAGTCACTGTGACAGCATAACATACACCTGTTTAAGGATCAGAGAAATGTTTCCTGTGATTGTACATAAGCATAAACGAAGGGGTCTAATATAACATTGGAACAGTTCAAGTTCAGTTATGAGGCATCAGTACGTGGTAGAAGCCACAACATGACTGGCCAGCTGTCCCCAGCTACTTGGGAACTTAGGAAATAAAATCATAGAATCATTAAGTTTGGAAAAGACCTCCAGGATCATCTGGTCCAACCATCACCCTACTACCAATGTCACCCACTAAACCCTGTCCCTAAATACCAGTTGGGTAAGTCATTCCCACCATATCTCAGCTTTCACTTGCAGCTCTCACTTCCTTCTCAGAGCCGCAACTCCAGAAATTCTGGTGCAGAGGTGAGGGTAAGCAGCCCAGTCAGCTTTAAAATTAGACGCATGCAAAGCTTGCTTAGACTGTGAAGGACATCCCACTTGACAAAAACAGCTGTTGCCTCTTCAGAAACATTTAATTTTCAATATACCATGTAGTCAACTGACTCCAGTTAGAGGACTGAAATGCCAAGGTTCCTCCTGACCTGAAGGAGTCATGTCTGTTTTAAGGGAAGTTAGCGTTTTGCAAGGTAAGCCCTTACAGGAAACATGAAATGTTATGTTTTCATGTATAAATGGCATAATAACATTTGCTTTTAGTCTACACCTGGTAGATTCTTTTTAGCTTAAAGAATAAAACTTAGCATCCAGAACCATTTATTTGCCTCTTGTACACCCAGAGCACTCAATCACAAAGGTCTAATTGGAATAAAGTACTTACAGACTTTACACAAAGGAAAGTTTCCTTCTATTTGAGAGCTACATAACATTTTTTGCAAAGTACAATAGGCCAGGTCAGGATGAAAAAAAAATATACTTCAGACTACCTTGAATGTGACTAAGAGAACCTACTCATACATGTAGGGGACTGTAGATTTTACTCCTGTGCCCAGGCCTGATTCTAAAATTTTATGGCTGTCACAGGTTAGTACAAAAAAGTCACTACAAGAGATACGTGATACCGATGAGTAGCAGATCCATGTCATTAGCAGGTTATACAAGCCTACAATTCAGTAAAGAATTTCTTCACAATTTTTTTGGATATAAAACCACATATGAAGTACACGTGGCTGTGAATATTGCACAAGTATCAAAACCCGGCCCTGCAAGTTTTCGAAAGTTCGTTATAGAATTTGTCAAGAGTTGTGTTTTATGCTCATCCTTACCTGGACATTTCTCTTTTGAGAATATGCTCTAACATAGCAGAGGTTACTCACTAATTCATTTCTAACTTAGAAACAGCAGTTAATAGAATTAATATCAAATCTTCGCAAAAGAAGAAGCAACCATCAATGTTCTAATAACTTAAAATAACCAATCTATCTACCCACCCATCTAACTACTTGAAATCAAGGTGAAAATAACTAACACTGCCACCAAATTGGCAATCACCATTATTATACAATGAAAAAAACCCTAAATTTTTTCAAAGAGTACGTGTAAGGAATTAGGATACATCTAAGCCTACCACCAAATGCAGTACTACAGGTCATGAGTCTCAACATGAAATCGTGATTCGCTGGCTCTTTCGATGTGGTGGGAGAGAAGCTGGCCAAGAAAAACACACTGTATTGTAAATGGGACAAATGATGTTAAAAAATTGCAGGTACAACAGAAAGAATACTTCAGAATGTAAACCATCTTTGTGTAATAAATCTGAATAGCAAGACTTCATAATCTGCTAGTATTATTACTGTAGTCTTCGATAGTTTTCTTTCTCATATAAATGTTCACATGTGTTTTTAATATGAAACCGAGAAAGCAAACCACCCACGATACGTTACACCATATTCTTGCTCTGGAAGAAAGCTGTTCAATTCTTAGAACGTGCGGGAGTGACACGAAAACAAAATGCTCTTGGGAAAGAAACTTGACTCATTAGGGGACAGAAAAGAAACAGGTCACAACTACTTGAAGTACCATGTGTCCTTGAGAAAGTTTTTTCCCTATTTTGTCTACTGGAAGATAGGATTAATTTTAAATCTATTCACTGTCAAGTATGAAAGTAGGGTATTGCAATTTTAAAAAAAAGGGGGGGGGGGAGTTGCTTTCACTATACCTGCTTTTGTGTATGTGTATTAGCATTTCTACTTATACAGAAAGAAATACACACTGAGAAATATGCTACAGGGAAGATGCATCTTTTGTCCTTTGCGCTTTACGGTGCAGGGATAACTGGCACTTATCAAAGCAGGCTGCGACAGTACAGTGCTCCCTTGGCTAATTCAAGGGAACAGGAGAACAAAACAGGAAGATTTTATAACATAACTGTAGGCTCAGCTGTTTCTTTCATTTTTCCCCATACTGAATGCATCATTTAAACAAGCATTTTAAACTCAGTACACATTTTTTTTTTTTTTTCAGAGAGTAATCCCATTTTCTGCATCCTGGTACTTTGCCACTTCTCTTGGCACATACCAGAAAATTGTATCTCAGTGGCGTAACCTGCTACCTAATTCTCTGAACTTCAAACCAGACTTTTATTCTTTATCTTCTTCTGACTTGGTCACAGAATAGGTCACTTCTCTTTATCTTATCGTGTTTAGCTCCTTGACTAAATATCTAAATGAAACATTACAGTAAATATTGCACAGGAAAATTGGCTTTTTACAGGTTGCTATTTTTATTGAATATGCAAAAAGGCATATATCCTTGCCTATACTTATCCTATTTTTTATTTTCTTTAATTTCTGTTTTAGCTATAAAATGATTTTTTTTTATCTGTCAAGCAAAACCAAAACATAGGTGTTTCTCATCTCTAAGGTAAACACGTGAAAACATGAAACTGCAGTAAGATCCTTTCAATTATGAAAAAAACACCTTGCTATACACATGACAAACAATTACTGGTACTTCTGTTGGTGAGAAATACGTACCATCTACAGTTGATGCTGGGAATGCCAGTCATACAGGTAGCTACTCATTCCCTCAAAATCCCCATAATTCTTACCAGATGTTAAAACTAGACTCCAACATCTCATGACTAACCTGAGTCACTGATGGCAATTCCTCCTACCCAGCTAAAGCAGTGAGATATCTGTAAGGATAAGGGAGGGAACAGCTATCTAAAAGCCTTTGGTAATTTGGGGCTATTTAAAACAGAGTGTTATAACTTGTCCCCATTGCTGGTTTTATTTTTAATTCCACTGAGAAAAATCATCACTTTACAGAAAAAATCCTGAAGTCTTCAATGGCAGAGCACTGTCCTTGACTAATGGTTAATTTGTTCCAGTAATAAGAGACATCAGTTAATCTGACAGTGCATTTTCAGCTTTCTGTTATTGATTTACACCTTAGGAAACACCAACACATGTATTCCAGTATTTGACTCACAGCAGTTTGAAGCCAAATATAGCAAGGCAACGACCATGATGTAAAACTTATGGTGCAACGACAGCCGTCCCGCTTGCATTACTTAGAAGTGTGTTTAAATCGACACCCAAGTTTGTTAGGCTGACAACTTGGACAATGAGAAAGTCAAGAGAAAACACTGTAAACACCTAAGTGGATGTGACAGCTGGAAAAGAAGAAAAAAAAAAAAACAACAGATAATATTCGTAAGGATTTAATAACATAAACATGGTGTAGTGCATTTTTGAGTTGCTGTTTAGGATCAAGATTGTTTAATGAAGCCAACAGCATAAATAAAAATACAGGAAAAAGCAGACCAGCTGTTAGGGAGCAGAGATGCGCCAGCATCCACACGTAATAAACACAGCTATGAGCACAATCATACAGCTCAGACCCTTTTTGAATGAGGACAGGGAAAATCGGGAACACTGAGAGTTAGAAATCTTTGTAAATCACCATGTCTTTCTATGGGAGAAAGCTGCTGTAAGGATGAAGATTAGCACCACTTTTGATAGATGATAAGGTACGAACATGACCCATGCTTTTCCTGCCCCACTTTGTGGGAAAGCTGTCCAGAAAAACAGTCCGAGGATTTTATGGGTTGTTCTCTAGTTTTAGAGTTACAGGGCAGTGACCTCTGAGAAGCCAACAACAAAAGCCCCAGTAACTTCAACAGGCTTGGAGCAGCATTTGGTCATGTACTTATTAGCATTTCACTCACTACAAACATGCTACTAGCACGTCTTGCCCTGTACAATACCGCTGCTGTTTCCTCTGCAACCACTTGCCAGCAGTCACAGAGATCACCATTCAGGACTGTGAGTTCCCAGGGATGATATACAAGAAAAAGTAGGCAGCTCTGAAGACAGCAGCACGCCACGCAAGGTACGCACCAGATTACCTGTAGCCTTGTCTTCAGACTTTTTTTTTCTTTGACAAAGAGGCATGTCAAAGAGAAGCGCTCTTCCTGGAAAACATACCATAACTTAAAGCCTTTTACTGTTCAAATACAGGGGTGTCACACACTCCCTGTGACTCTGAATGACTGATCCCTTTTTGAAAAGTTTCAGGTTTTCATTTAAAACAGGCAACACTGCCAGTATCTTGTAATTAAGGGTTGTGGTTTAAATCAAAGATGATTTTTCCTGATGTATGCATTTTCAGCAAGCAAATGACTACTTGTGTAACTTTCAAGAACAGATTGATTAAAATACATCAGCAACACCTTAGAAGTTAGCACAGCATGCAGATCTTTAATGTTTCTTGTTTTTACACAGAATGCTTTTAGGTTCTGATCTAGATAAGAGGTGAAATGTTAAAAAGAAGAGAGGTCACTGAGGAGAAAGTTCATCATGGTGAGCCAACAGGAGGTGACGGTTTTCTGTGTCCTGCACAGCTGCGGGGAGTTTGGATAGAAGGATCCCAGCTTTCCTACAGCACAACGTCCCAAAGTACTGACGACCTGTGGTTGGTCTGGAATATGAAGACAGAGGAACAGCTATCCTCAAAAGAGGTCTCTCTTTAAGAACTCCAGTCAGCCTTGAACAATGACAGAACTGGCAGAAGGGGTTCCTCCAAGGACTGAATGTTCACTTGGAGGAGGAGAAAGGACACCTACATTGCCAGTTTGGCCTTGGAGGCCATTCCCATACATACTGGGGCTAGCTTCACAGATGAAGCTTACAGATAATAAAGACTTAGTAGGCATGTATGTGTGTGTGTATGTATGTGTATATATGATTCTCTCTCTCTACACTGTTTAAAATTAGTTGTTATATACATTTAATTACTGAATTATTGCTCTCATAAGGCCTAAACAATCCTTTGATGAGCAACATCATTTTTAAGGCAAAGCAAGTGACAGTTGTGGAGGCACTGTACTAAGTAAATATTAAAACAAGTCTACGGACTTCATCTGTTGGCTTGCTGTTCATTTTGTGTACCTGATGTAATACAAGGAGCCTAATGTTTCCTTCTGGACAGTACAGGCAGACACCCCACCAATTCTGAAGTTTCAGACGGCAGCTCTGCTACTTCTATGAGGGAAAGAAAAGGGAGAAAACATACAAAGACAGAAGTTTGCTGAACACTGGACATGTACAAAATTTGCTCAGGTGGAACCAAGATCAGGCAGCCAAGAGACACGCTGCCATGACTGATTCTGTGTCCTCCCTGCTTCAGGCAAGGTAAGGAATCAACAATTCTTTGTGTTTTAGCAAAATCTGATTTTCTCTGCAGTTTTCAGTAGCAGCATGACACTTCTATATTAAGAATTATGAAATCCTGCTGACCTAGAACTGGTATAAAATATAATTGTATAATTATATTAGCTTTCCTGTGGTGAATACAATCAAGGATGCTACTGGCTGTTAACTGAAGTTCTGAAGAATACAGTGCAATTATTTTCTCTTGGTGTTTTGTAACTGAACCCTTCTCTTTTTATTCGTTTCTTCCATTTCTCAACTTGGTGATTCACGGCAGAATGTTAAAATAGCGCTATCAGCCCGATCTCCTACATAGAGATCTCCACATTAGGGTATTTGCCTAAATCAAAATGGAGGACAACAAAATGACAGGGAAGTCAAAGAATTCTCAAAATAAGTACTCAAAAAGCAAGGAGGTTTTGTGACCAAGGGCTTGAGGCTTCAGAGACTCTTTTTTCATTTCTATCTTTCTGCGTCCTGTGCAGTTGTGTTTTTCCCTTTGCTGAAATAAACCTGTATCCATAACTAAAACAAATTGTTTTCTGTTCATTTTCTTGTTTCTCTTCTTTAAACCTTTCTTGCTTTTTAGGCATTGTATTGCACAAATCTAAACTAATAGAACATAGAAAAAAATAACATGGTTATTGTTAATTTGCTAAACACATCCCACATTCATCATGAAAGAAGGCATCCAGAAAGACCAGCAGTGAAACTGGACAAGAAATAATTTCCAAATCCTGAAAAGCTTCAATTATTCTTTTGCATCCTGTTTCAATTCAAATCAAAAAGAAAACCATCAGACTTGCCCACAAAGATCAGGTGGCATTAATGAAGTTTATTATGTGTGGTAGCGTCCACAGGAGGCCTCATGTCCAACAACTCATGGTACTATCTCCAGCACAAACACAACATAAAAAGCTAGTCGTAGACCCAAGAGCCTCCCATGTCTTTTGAAGGTAAGACAAGAGATGGAAATAGAGGAGAGAGAGTAAGGGCACATCAGGACAGCAGTGGTCAAAACAAAAAGCACCAGTTTTAACTTCTGATTACAGAGAATATTTCCCGAGAACAGTTAACAGCCAAATGGTCAACACATTTCACTGGGATAAAAGAATCCATATGCAAGTCCTGGATGTGTTTGGTTCAAATCACTCACAAACACATCTCACATTTCACCAGAGTATTTAGTATCTTGGGAAATAATCAGAATGTTGAAATCCATGAGTTTTCTGAAAACTCCGGTTTTGAGGAGCCAATCTGTTCTGGGGAAGAATTGTTTTACCTGAAAGCGACAATAATTTTTTTGGATATTTGCTTCTTGGAGAAAGTAAGTCGTTAGTAAATTACAGGATAAACCTCGTGTGAGCATCAACAAAGAATATTTATATTAGCAAATTGCAGAAAGTCCTGTTTTTATGCCGACCCAGCTTGGGCAAAATAGCAGACCTTCCAGGTAATAAACACAAAAAGGAAACCATAGAAAACACTGATGATGAATATCTTCCATAAGGTCAAACCTTTCCTAAAGTTAAATGTTAATGTTAAAGCAGTATATGGTATGTGCATGAGGAATTTAGTAAGTACTGTAAACATCATTAAGGCAGCAATAAAAACATGCAGACATATTGTAAGAACGCTTTCTCTAATACAGTTTTAAATAAATTTATAACACATTAATGCCTCCAATGATGGTAACAGAGTTACTAAAGCAAATTTGAATTTGGCTTAGTATCTCTTTATCTGCTAATTACAACACGTATTTGCTTTCCTGGGAGATTGTATTCAATACTTCTATTCCAAAATAATTACCTGCTATTCACAGTCCCTTAATTCAACTGGTTAAAACTGGTAACCTTGTGGTCGTGGTACATGTATCTTTGGCAGAGACCAGTCCAAAGCAATGAAGTGAAGCCAGAACAAAGGGCCAACACCAGTCGCAGCAACTTGCAAGATGAATGCAAGGTGCGCATCTTCGACCTTTCCCTCTGAAAAGCGTAGAGTGACAGATACATTTAAAACAACAAACTGCAGAAGTCTCCACCAAGGCAAGACACTTCATTACATATACTTCCTTCTCCCTTCATGAAGAAAACATAAGAGTAAACGTGTGAAATACTTAAAACCCTACTGGATGGCACTCAGGTGCTGTTGATGAAGGGTGTAGTAGAGTCTGTACAGAAGAGGTGCAATGGGAATCCCTCCAGAATTATTAAACCACCTTCCTGTTTCTTCCATGCAACTTGGAAAGGAAAGTGGCAGTTCCAATATTTCCTATTTTTATAGTTATTTATATTGTCTATACATTAGAGCCCTCCTCAGCAACCAGGTCACGCAACTAAGCACTGGGCAAAGGCTTTAAATGTAGTGTTGTACACCAAGATCTGGAGCCTGACTTATACTTAGATCCTTTTATTTCGTTACCCTTCATCATGGTAGGGAGTCTTTACTGTAAAGGAAAATCAGGTCTATTTCCAGCCTAGGTTTAAATCTAAGTACTGGCCACCAATTAAAAGCAGTGAGCGCATCAATGGGTGTTTTCTTTGGGAGCAAAGATGCTGGTGATTCCCCTGGGAGGTTTCTGTCCCAGTCTAAACCAGGCAGGTTTTGTGGGATGTACTGGTGGGTGGCAGGTACCCCGGCACTAACGGAGGCACTGGCACTGCTGGATGATATTTGGCTCTCGGCTCTTGGAAGTGTCTTGGAAAAATCATACAAAGGGAGCAATAGATGAGGACTGTGAGAGTCTCTCCAGAAAAATATTTTATAAAATGAAAAAAATAGTTGCATTAGTAATTTATGTGACTGAGCTTACTCTAACTGCAGTTGGGCAAACGCGCTTTTCCTAAGCATCTATTCACTGAATGCTGTCACAAACAGGAGACAGGGTTAGGCTGTGCTTTGGTCAACCCAACATGGCAGCTCTTACTTTCTGATAAAGCTCTCAACAGCTGATATACCTACCCTATGACTCGTTTTAAAAAACAGACACTGCAAAACTGGGCTCTACAGAAATACTTGAGAGTGATACAAATAACACAATTATGCAGGGATATGAGTTAATTATCTGCACCATAGTAAAATCACCACGTTGCTGCTATCTGTTATTTCTGCAGTAACTTATTACTTGTGTAACAGTGGCAACCTACTATGACAGATGAGGAGGAAAGACCTGAAATTAAATTGAAGGAAAAAAATAAATAAGCTACAAAAGTAAGAGTATTTGTACTTGTCCAGTACTATATTGTCTTCATTTCTTCTCCTCTGCCACATTTCCACTGACACAAGGACGTAATTTACAATGTCAAGGAAATCCATGTCTGTCTGTGCTGAATTACAGCATTCATATTTCTACTTGTTTGTAGTGAACTAAAGTCATAATAAGCCCAGCCAGGCAGATGAGTCATACGGCCCATCTTTCATTTAACAAGGCATCTTTAAATACCACTCTTACTTAACTTGTACTCATTAACATCAAGAAGCAATGTTTTGTGCCATACTACCCTAATTGCCAGAAATTTGCACAAGTGAATCATTAAAAGGTTAAGATATTTTTCATGCTAAATATAATGTACAGTATTAATCTGCTTTATTTTGTTATTATGAGTAATGCGATGTCCTAGAGTTGTATCAATTTATAATTATGCCAGATCACATGGCAGGGGGGAAACAAGAACAACAAACAACAGACGGATGTAATTTCTGTTTAAATTCTCCATGCAAATTACAAATTCATGTCAAGTTAGACTGTGGTTTCTTCACAAAGCACACCATCCAGATGGAATCACAACAGCACAGCAAAAATTGAGACACATCTTTGTCAGTTTAAAAGCAAAGTAACCAAATATCTTTCAAACAACACCCAGATCTCTTTTATATTTTCCTATTTGATCCTTAAGCCTATTTTTTGGTACTAATTCTGAATATAAATACTAGGGACAACACTGAAATACAGACTTTTTGGAAAAATACGAGAAGTGGATAAGACAATTTCACGTGTTGCTGACAATTCTAAGACCATAGGATGGAGCTGGTTTTTCAAGACGGAAATCACTGTTCTTTTCAAAATCTACAGAGGTGATACACTTCTCACGAGCAGCATGCACCAGGCACAAAACATCTGCTTTGTCCCTTCCAGCTCTTCTAAAATGCACTTCTGTAAACGAGAAGCATCTCTTTCCCTTGCTATGTATTCCAGAATATTTCATGCTAGTTTAATTCTGCTGAACACCAGAGTATCCATGGTAAATCCGGAGCCCTTAATACTTGGTAAAATGCAATCTGTCACCTCCCTGAATCTGAAAAAGCAAACTCCTATGTTCCTCTTCCAAATGAGAGAGCTGAGCTATCTCTATAATGTAAAAGTATAAAGGAGACTACATTATGCATGGGTAGTTAAACACAGTTCTTAGTAATGTTAAACAAGTTAGTGGGAAATAATTGACCATTCCTCAATTAGCCACAAAACCAAAACCACTGTGATGTTATCTCTGACCACTCTATTGAAGATGAAAATTGGTTTAGTCTTGTTCATCACAATGAGGTTGATTCAAAGTGAAACTTTCACATATTTGTTCTGTTAGGCTGTTTACCACTAAAAATTTATTTTAGGAATTTATTACTTTCTTGTGAGTCTGCTTGCCTACGATCATACAGCAGGTGACTTCCTAAACACATTCTTACTTGTCCCGTATCTTTGTCTCAGATATACCAACCATCATTGAGAGTAAATACTACTACATTAGGGAACAGAATAAAAGATAAATACTTAAGCTTAGTTATGCAGATACAGGATACATTTATGGGGAAAAAGATAAGTATTCCAAAGACTTATCTCCAAAAACGTTTTATGCAACTGTCCTTTATGTCTTGCTGTACTTTGAAAATGCCGTTGTTCACAGATGGATCAGATGTGATAATATACAATATTTTTACCCTTATAACCAGTCACAGAGTTTGCCTCATCAGAAATCAAGCATTTAAAATATTCCAGATCCCATAAAATTAATAATTGACACAGAGTATTTTAGATTAGACAACATTAAAATAAGTTAAGATTGCAAAGATTTTTCTTTGTATTATTTCATGTTTTACATTGTAAAATATTATGAGAAAATGCAATGAAGCAGAAATATGTAAGCCAAACAAAATTTATTTATATTACCAACACATGTGGAGCATTCCTCATTCATCCCCAGAAAGCTAGCTACGCTTGAAAGCTATGGCAGCTATCCTCATGAAATAGCTGTTTCAGAAGTTTTGTGATAGAATATGTTAAATCAAATGGAACATGTGTATGTATGTACACGTCACATTATGTTAAATATAAAACGAAGTTTACATTTATGATAGAAGACAGAAAACATACTCTCGGGCAGAACTGGAATCACTATTTCCAGTCAGATATTTAGCTGAACATTCTGACAAAAATAATGAGTAGATCACAAAACTATAGAGAAAAGTGCTGTCAAGCAAATCATCTGAAGACATTACTTACCTTGTGCAACTGGTAGTATTGCTCAGCACCTACTCCTCCTTGTTCTTCTCCTGTCCATAGCACCATGCGCAGAGTTCTTTTTGGACGAAGTCCTAAAAAATAATTTTAAATGTTGGTTTTAGTACTAAGTATTTGTTTATTTGAGCATTTGTCTGCATTTGTCTCCATCTCCCAATTGCAGAAAAGCCAGTTTCCATTCAGTCAGGTCTAACTTCAACAAACGCAACCTACTTCTAGTGTGGGTTTTGTTGTCCACAGTGCTTTGGGCTCGTTTTTGGGAAGGACTGGGGTGCAAGGAGAGAAACCATGAGAGAAAGAGGTAGTTTGTTGTGGTGCTGCTACCAGGCCTCTGATGCAGTAGCAGAGGAAGAGCAAACTTTGGGGGACACAACGTAGGTGTCCGCAAAATGTAACATCAAATGACTACCTTGATAGATTTCTGATACATATGCTGCCATCCTGGTGGTCTGCAGTAAATAATGTATGTATGCTTTCAGCAGATCCAAATGCAATTTTCATGAGAATTAATATTTTTCTTGTCATGCTTAATTTATTACAATTAATTGGAAATGAGCTACTCGATTTTCAAGAGAAATGTTTCCCCTTTCCAGGAACTGAGAGGCACTACAGTATTATTTTGCTTTTTAACAGACCAATGAAAAGAGACAATCTGTACTCTGGAATCTGAAATACAACTGCCTGCTGAATCTATGCAAAGCTTTCTAAAACATGGCAAACACAAGGCCACTCTGTATTTTGTTACAATAGCTCAGTAAGAAAGATAAGTTCTCACATATATTTTGAAACTGTTTCTGCTACGGCACATCCAAACAGATAGATGTTGTTGCCCTTTATTTATTTGATTGATTGTACTCATAAACAAATACATCTGAGACATCAAATCTGAGAGCACTGAAGAGCAAGCAGACCAAGAATAAACAGTGCTTTCTGTACAGTGTAAAGCTAATTATGTTTCAGCAAAAATACCCTCCTCAAAACTATTAGAAAGAAAATAAGCCAGATAGGAGAATATAACAAACAATAAAGCATAAATGACCCCACACACTTCTGTGCTGAGGAGAAATAATATCAGTATCACTGTCAAAACTGAATTAATTTCCTAGCTGAAATGGATGAAGTCTACAAATAGACCTGACCTTCATTAATTTTCTTCCTCAACCCAAAGAAAATCAACCAAAGGTTTCCTTCTCGAAATTACACGTTAGCAATCCTAATAACTGAAGACAGAGTGTAAAAGTTATATTCAAAATCTGAAAAAAAACACCACCTTGGCTTGTCCATTATTTCATAATGAAAGAAGCACAAAGAATAGAATCAAGGGATTAAAAAGTGGATTTTCTAAATGTTGACCTGCTGTCTGTAAACAGACAGGTCATCAGCTCTCATTACTTTAAAAACAGTTCTTCCCCCTCTCCCCCCCTTCATCCCAGTGGATTTCCTGCTCTTCTCCTAAATCATTACAGCACAGGATTAGCCTCCTTCGCATTTCAAATCAGCCAGATGGCCAATGAGAGAAAATTAAGATACTAAAATAGTAATCATGTTGATGTTAGGAAGAATTTAGACACAAAATAACCACAAATGTGTCAGTGGCTCCATTACAAGAGGTGGCTCTTCATTTGTAGCTTTAGCAGTGAACAAAGGTGCCAGCAAAAGGCTGTTTGTCCTAGCACAAAACACAAAGCACTGGAGCTCAGCCTCCAGCCCACCACACCACGGCTGTGCAAGTGGCTTGGGTGGGAGATGTCTGAGACAGGGGAACAGCATCTTCTGCCTCCTTCCAGCCATCGGAGATGAAGCGCTGCTAGTCTGAAAATAAACACGCTGCTGTCCAACAGGGGGCTAGGACCAAGGGTGAGAGATGCCTGTTGGTGTTTAACCCCTAGAGGCTGTAAGCCTGGCTGCTCTCTGATTCTCTGCCAGAGTTTGAGAAGGTCTCAGCTCACTTACATTGAAGAATTCTGAGGTCCATACGGCCCCTTTGTAGCTGGTCATAGCATCTTTCTATTAAAATGGAGGGGAGAAAAAGCCCTGCTGAGCTTTGCAAATTCCATGAGCAGATTCACTTGTGTGCTCTACTGAAATTAAATAGGAAATCTTAAAAAAAAAAAAAAAAAAAAAAGTTATAAAGTCTAGAGGCATTTATTTTAAAAACAAAACAAAGTATACAGAGGAAAATCTAATTTCCTCATTATCTTGAAGTGATAAGAATTTATCTACCTGTTATTAAAAACACAGCTATTCTGATCAAAGTACATCAAATAAATCCAGTATTCACAAGTAAAATTGCCAAGAATATTCTGAATGCATGCCTTTATTAAAAATACGAACTACTATACTTAAGCTACAACTTTTTTTTTTTTTTAAATTAAAATTACCAGTTTTGGTTTGTTTCTTAAAACCTACTGGTTCCTAAGGAACAAAACATTGCCACAAAATCTTGCAGATCACAGCCCAAATGCGTACTGAAAAGACATGATAAAAACACTTGGAGTAGAAAACTATGTTCTGTGATGAGTGTCAGGGGCGTGAAGCAAATTTTAAAATTAAGGAAAACTGTTTCAAAATAAAATAGTGCCTCCCCCTTTTGAAATATTACATATTCTAAAGCAAAGGATAGAAGAGATTTTTTTTTTCAACTTACACAGAATATTTAAATACATAGATTGTTTTGGAAAAGTGCAGTAAGTTATAACTGGTGCAAGGATCCTACTGTGCCTTTCCTGGGTCACGCAGATCTGAAATTAAGTAACTCAAGTGGAAGTTGCAGAGCTCAACACCTACTCAAAAACACCCAAATCCTACAGCTTCCATCCTACCGCTGCATCCCAATAAAAAGAACAGCAGGGATTTTACAGTAGGATAAACTTCAAAAGGTTATAGTTGGTACTCAGATTATCCCTTCTAAACTCAAGCAACTAAGACCAAAACCAACACATCTACAGATCTCCCTCCATCTACAGAATAGTTTACAAATCTACATACTTCCACTATTTTTTAAAAAAATGAAGCAGCTTTTTTTTTTTCTCTACGTTACCCTTAACTGAGAAACGTAGTCATAGTACAGCACAAAGGTGCATTTTACTGATCAGCCTCTGCACTCCTATGGTTTATCCCAAGTGAAAGGTACACTACGGTGCACCTGGGCTCCCAAGTTAAAGGATGAAATGAAAACATTTATCCCAGGCTACTTCTGCATTATACACCCTCAGTGCTGCAGTAGCTGCTTGCGGTTTCACTGTCTCCAGGTGCTGTACTTCACGATTGCTTGACCACTTCAGTAATACTTTGAAGCAGCTCTTAATGATTTGATATTCTGTTTCTTTTAAATTATGCTAAAGTGCTCAGACTTGCAGATGTCAGCAGCAAGCTTAGGTTAGCCAAAAAACACAAATGCTTGAGAAAAAACGGATTTGTAATCGTACTAGAAAAGAGGTATTAACTAAGAAGTCTGACGTCAACTGTCAACTACAATAAAGTACTTTGCCAAAAGCCTTTCTTTCATACTTTACATAAGAGATAATTACCAGCAAATAACATGGAAGTGTGTATATATATATGTGTATACACATGTATGTACATATATATATGTGTATATATATACACACTTTTACAATAATTTTAAAATGGGTATTTTTTAGGCATGATAGTGTTGATTTAATCCACGTATGTTCGTACGACAGTGGATGATCTCCCTGTGATAAGGCACTTACCAGGACACTATGCAAAACTTGAATTTTATATCTTGCACATCTTGCTCCTGCTTGAGAGATTCCCACACAGCAAAATTGAAATGTATCGTCTGGTATAAGCATATACAAATTATGATAATCTGTCACATATTATGTAAAAAATAAATAAATGTGCTCCACCCTCATGATAGCACATAAACCATGAGGGTGAACTTGAGTTGTGTCTTTTTTAATCAAAATAAAGATCAGTATTCTAAATACTGAATTTCCTTTAGTACATATTTTTCCACTTTATAAACATAAATTCTTACTGATGGGGAGGATTAAGTATGAAGACACGGTGTTTTCTAAGAAGACAGTGTATGATAGCTAATCAGACTTCTTCAAGAGAAGTCATCATGTTGTTGTAATACCGATCATCTTTTGAAAACAGTGAAACAAAGGATTTTTTACTCTGCAAACCAAGACACTGGTATCACCCGCAAACAAATCAAATAGCTGTTCAGCTTACAAGAGGCATATTATCACACTGCAAATGGATGTGCATTGTGGTGGAGTGCCTCAGGCCCAGCACCGCCAGCGGGTTGAGGAAAGAGATTGTCCTGCTTTGCTCTGTGCTGGTGCAATCTCACCTCGGGCACTGTGTGCGGTTTTGGGAGTCACAATATAAGGACATAAAACTATTAGAGTGTCCAAATGAGGACTACAAAGATGGTGAAAGGTCTAGAGGGCAAGGCTTACGAGGAGCAGCTGAGGTCCCTTGGTTTGTTCAGCCCAGAGCAGAGCAGGCTGAGGGGAGGCCTCATGGCGGCCTGCAGCTCCCTCACGAGGGGAGCGGAGGGGCAGGCGCTGAGCTCTGCTCTCTGGGGACAGCGACAGGACCCGAGGGAACGGCATGGAGCTGGGACAGGGGAGGGTCAGGCTGGGGGTTAGGGAAAGGTTCTGCACCCTTCACTGTGGTCACAGCACCGAGCTGACGGAGTTCAAGAAGCATTTGGACAATGATCTCAGATACATGGCCTGATATTTGGGTGGTTCTGTGCAGACCCAAGAGCTGGACTCAATGATCCTTGTCCGTCCTATATGCTATGATTCTGTGTTACTAGACTAACAGGTAAAAAACATTTTTAACTTGCATTTACACAGTATTCAGTGATAAAATACACATGCTGCAATTAGGATGTGCCTGTACATAGGAAAGCAGGCTATGCCTGTATATGCATGCCTACACTATCTTTTTGTTTTGAATTTCTATAGCCTATTCCTATTTCTTCAATATATGGGCTGCATTTATTTCCCACCCCTAATGATTTTTAGGACAATTTGTAATAAGTTGCATTACCTGAAGAGAGGAGAAGCTCCTCAGCAGTATAAAGATGGGACTGAAGCTCATCGGTATACAGCACACAAAGGAAAATGACTGTAACCCCCCCAAGCCCTCTGGAACTATGAAAACCATTAGGTATTTTAGGGCTTTGCCAGTTTTACCCTCCCCACATCACACATAAATGGCCTAAAAAAGCCTTGAACTGAGCCACAAAGTAGAACAAATTGCACTACCCTATCCCTTTGTCTCATACTGCCTAAGATGCTGATATATTTGCTTCAGGAGCTTCTATGGAGAGGTACATACAGATATATCATCCCCAAAACTGTCCCACTGCTGTATTTAACATCATGAGCTACATATTTTTCTGCATTATTAGCTGTTGCCTGAAATTTCTTTAAAAGGATATATATACAAAAAGGACTAAGATACACAACACAATGAACACAGCCAGTCTGAGTTTCTCCCATGCTATGCGTCCTGCTTTCTCTTTTCTCTCTCCTGCTATGTCTTCTTTGTTGCAGTTAACACGGAAATTTCCCAAGTCTCTTGTGACTTTACTGGCAGCCTTCAGGAGAAAAAAAAAAAAAAAAAAAAAAAAAAGCAATTTCTGGTATATATTTCAGGGTCAAATTAGCTGTATCAATACTCATTCTTAATTGCTCTGTTTTGCTTACAACACACTAGCAGTCCCTTTATGCATCATTAAAATCCTATCCAATCTAGTAATGCTCTGTTAATTTTTTTTAATCTGGCCAAATATTCAGAGTTTTTTTCATTTTCTTTTAGATTTGATCTGCTAAAGTGTTTCAACCATTTACAGATTGGGAAACAGGCAATTTTCTGAAATTTCCAGAATCTCAGCAAATGCTTTATTTGCTGGTTTAATTAAACTGCTGGGCTTCATGGCAAGTTACATATTTTAGCTCTCGTTGCATTCTCATTACACTGCCTATTTTATATACCACTGATACTTTTAGTTTTAATTTTCCTTATTCCGGTCTAGACCTCAAGTGAACTATCAAGTAAGGTCACTTTCACCAAGCCATGATAACTTTTTAAGCTGGTTTTCCTTCTAATGTATTGTACACAGTTTTGGTGTTGCAGTCTTATTTTCCATAGTATTTCCACAGGAGGAGCCCACACTTGCTGTGCAGTTTTGGCCTCTGCTATATATGTAGCCTAAGGTCCCAATAAGCTGAGAATGCACAAATTCCTAACATTTGCTACCCATCACTATTACTTGTCTGAGAGAGGTCTGATAGCTTTTGAAAAGAAGACAAATATTTGAATATTCCCAAGTATTTTAGAGACCATTACCTAATTTCTGTATTCTGTGGAATGGGTAAGACCTGTTTTAGAGAAAACTCTCTTCACCTTAGCATCTTGTTTCTCTGGCTAATTTCAAAGACTACATGTAAAGATACATTTTATAAATTGTAAATGATAATGCAATCAAATTAGGATGTCCGGACTTTTCCTCTGAATATGAAGAAGTTTTCATTTTAAAACAGAAGGATTTGCGCATTCGTTCTGTTATTAGAAAAAACTCTTCCATGATTAAGAGTGCTAATATCGCTCTTTGTGCTGGAAAGTGTTTGTCTAGTTAGACATTGCATTAAAAAATTCTAGTTAGGCATTTCATTTAAAAGAAGTTTTTTTTTTTCTTCTTCAAAATTGAGTGAAAAACACTGATTTAACAGAGAAAATCTTAATACTATCAAAGTTACAAGCTTTGAGAAGACAAAGCACACTTTAAAAAATGTTAGTATTATGTAAACCATGATTATGATATATTTCTAATTCTCTAGTGAGCATAAAGTTAAAGAAAGGCAACAGCTTATTGCTTGAGAAACTGCCTTTGCTTTCTCATTAAAAAGGTATAATGTAATCTACTTGATTTTTCTTTGTTCTGTTGCACAGGTTTTGCTTGTAGTACTGAGGACAAGATGTTGGTTGGACAGGATGCTGGCAAGTGAATAAATCAGTTCATCTTGAAGTTCTGCAGTAAAGAAAAATGAGGTCTCCCAGGCCTGGGAGAAAGCCAGGCTGTCTGACAGGTACACGGGTCAGCTGGAGAAGAGATTTGGAATCACAAGAAGAAAAAGACAGAAAATGGGCAGGACACTGGAAAGCAGGAAATGAGACAAGCCAAGCCAGACAGTGCCTGGAGGTAAGGGCCAGTAGCTCCACCACAACTGATGCCAGTGAAGGGCTCAGATGTTGTGCTTTGGGTGGGAAGAGGACACAGCTGCCGCACTCACAGAATGGGAGAAGCTTTTTGGACAAGCCTCTGAAAAGAGGGGGAGTGGAAACTGCAAGGCAAGCAGGATATGAGGCAGGACTCATATCTGGAAAGGACTGGGTTTTACAGAGCTAGAGGAGCAG
Source organism: Anser cygnoides (assembly GCF_040182565.1). Taxonomy (NCBI): domain Eukaryota; kingdom Metazoa; phylum Chordata; class Aves; order Anseriformes; family Anatidae; genus Anser; species Anser cygnoides. The sequence goes on along the minus strand of NC_089874.1, from coordinate 140,023,772 downwards.
GCAAGCAGTATTAATTAAATCTGGGATTAATCAAAGCATTTTTTTCTGTTTTTAGGAAAGTATAAGCTTATGACAGAATAGGAAGGGCAGATTTACAGAAGAATAAAGGTGGAGAACATGAAAAGTTTTAGGTAGATTTATTTTAAGAAAGTGATGTAATATCCAAGAGGAAACGTTAAGGAAGGAGCTGTATATACAAGACTAGAGGGGAAAGCTGCAAGTGATTTGCAAGTCTAGTAACTAAAAATAACACATATTAAGCCTTCTAACAGGGCAGATGGGGAGAAGAGGGTGCCTCTGCCTGGAGCTCCGTACACTGTGCTGCATTTGGGTGAGGTGGCAGAGCTGCTGCAGCAAGCGCTCGCCAGGTGCCTGCCTCCGAGCCACCAACCTGCATAGCTCAGAAACAGCTCGGAAGAGGAGCACTGAGAAACGTGCTCTTCTGTGCTTGGGATTCTTGGATGCTGTGACAAAGAACCAATTAGTCTAGTGTCATGAAGTCAAAGGCACGTCAAAAATAAATAAATAAATAAATAAATCCTCTATTTGCCTGTTTACCAGCAGAACATGAAAGCAGAGCACTCTTCCATTCCCTACACTGCTTCTGCTGCTGCTGCCATTTCCTCCACATCCCATTAAAAAGGACACCCTGAAAATGTACCCTCTTCCTCTTTAGGAAAAAACTCCCTCCTGAAAGGTATTCAGAGATCTCATAAAATTCTTCTGGAGCTAAAAAGGCAATGCAGGCCTCTCTCCCTCTCTCTCTCTGGTGTTACAAGCATAAAACGTGTTTTGACCTTTTCTGTGTTGTGGCTCTACCTTCTGCTTTTGCTGTCCCTCTGTTTGTACTGGCAGAAGCCCAAATCTGTTGCAGCATCTACACTGTCCTCAGAGCTGATGATTCAGAAAATGCACCAACCACCATTGTCTCACCATATGGAAAATATATGCCTTAAAGAACAAACAAACAAAACAACAACAACAACAACAACAACAAAAGAAGACCTGACAGCAAGGACAAGATGACTCTGACTTCATCCAGAAAGGATTTCAGTATTGCACCACGCCAGCGGAGTTACAGATTTGGACAAAAAATCGCAATAGCTTCTGTCACCTGGTTTTTAAGATTTTCACAGATAAATAAAGCACATTTTTGAACTTGAATTTACTGGCTAAATCACAGCTTGCAGAGTAGCAGCAGTACACAGGACACAGGGCAGCATGGTTAAGGAGAGCTGTAAGCCTAAATTTACTGCTCAATTAACAACTTTATATGTCTGCAGTCACCCCCCTGCTATGTCAACTCAGTAAGGAAATTGAAGATTTAAGTATTTGTCAAATATGCATTCAGTTGTTTGTTGAAATCAAGGTTTAAATGTAGTTGTAGTGTACCAGCATACACATATACTTCATATCAAGTATAGGTAACAGATTTGCAAAATATGAAGGCCAGAATAAAATGTGCAACTTTTGGGAAGCGGAAAGAATGTAAGAACAAGGAGCTCCTATCAGGGATATTTAATCAAAAAAAAAAAAAAGCCTACTATAAAAGCAGTCATTTAATGATGTTTCACAACATATCTCCTAGACAGCAAACAACTACACCACCAGAGCTACAGGAAATTCCAAAACACGTTCAACAAAATTTTTATAAACTAAGTTAAAATCGCAGTTATATGACTTCAATTAAACTAGCAGAAAAGGAATGACTCCAATAATTTTTTTTAATAAAATGTATCTTTAGTCCTCATATATTAGCCAGTGAATTTAGAATAGAGAAGTGTAACTTCATACAAAGACTACAGAGAACTGAATCGAAATCTGTCTTATGGTTTTTGAGTCACATTAGTCATGGGTATAACTCAGAGGAGAGTTAGAAGTTCTGTTTAAAATAAGTTTTAAGGTGGAAAAAACTGCCTAATCAACTCCTTATGAGTTACATAAAATATAATTCAGGTCGCACCTTGAAATCCTTATGCGTGTTGTTTTAAAAACACTTAAGTTTTCTATGGCTTTATGCTAGGAAACAGAAATTTGGTTGTACCAGATCCATGTCTTCATCTACAGGGAAGTCAGCTCAGGAAACTCCCATTTCCTTCGAACACTGGTAAAGAGAGGAAGAGGGGGAAGTATGCACCGAACCTATCACCATAAATTTCTCCCTTTCTTGAGTGCGTACAGATCATAGTCTAGGAATGTAGGAAGGCCATGTAAAAGGTGTGATGGCTGGGATTAGACTTTGTCAACAATAACCCTTCCTTCATCAGGCTGCTATAGCAGCAACGGCATCGTGCATCCTGCCCTAGCCTGCAGAAGAGGAAAATGTGCCTGGTTCATCTATTTGACTCCTGGTATTCGCTGTCTCTGGCACTTCCCCATAGCAAATATTTTTTATATGGAAGAACCAGGATTCCCAGAAGCACCCGGAGGCCCAGTCCTAGCAGGAGACTTCCTGGTCTCATGTGCCATGCAGACATGACGGGACATGAGCTCAGTGCACGTGAGACAACACCAGAAGCTGGGAAACATTTACTCTGTGCCACAAACCATCGTTATAGCTGTCTTCGGAATGCAGGTGCCTTTCATGAAGTCTCTACCAGCTACTTCAACACGGGCAAGATCTTAGATAGTGATAACTCCCAACATGTTTCTGTTCAAGTAGCTGAGGGTATGTTTGTGATTTGGCAAATTCACAGCACAGTCAATGGATTTCTTCTGAGGACGCACCAGGTAAACACACGACTGGGCAGCAGTGGTGGACATGTGCACATCTGGGCTTCAGAGAACAACACAAGCTGACTAACAAAGGAGTGTTGAGATCCAAACACCGCCATGTAAAGGCAAAAAGCACATTTCTGAATAAGGAGGGAGAGCCTCTGCATAAACGTTGCTGAAAGAAACTCAGGATGTGATCAAAAGACTATTTGATTCCTCCCCTGTTAGCAGAGGTGAGACTGAAAATAAGTTAGACTGTAGTGTCAAGTAGCAGCTCCAATCACTGGAAAAAAAAAACAAACAAACAGAAATTTGGCTCCAGCTGTTTCAATTAAAAACAGACACAACAGATACAATATCTGAAGTTTTTCAGAAGAAAGCAGTGAAATTCATCAATTAAAATCAACTGCATCTCTCACTCCAGTGGGCTCTCTACAGCATTTAAGGGGCATAAAGTGTTATGCTTGGAAACCACCATATGATCACCTGCTAAACTCTTTTCTCCACTACTCTTGTTTTTCAGTTCCCCAAGCTTCCTTTTAAGGATAAAAGTCCTGTGTTTCCAGAGCTGGAGGAGAAGGTGGCTTTGCCAGAGAGCTTCACCCACATTTTCCCCAGGGAGGGCACCTGCGGCCTCGGGTGGGAATTGCCTACCTGGGCCAAGCGATGCAGGAACACAGCGAGATTAGGAGCAAAGAGAAAGCAACGGCTAGAGCTCTGAAATCACTGGACACATGCCACCTGCTTCATGCTCAAAAATGCCAGCAGCAAGTATTAGTTCTGAGCAAGGCCTCCATGGCAGCAGAAGGCTTGAAATGGTGAGAGAACAGAAATTCCTCCTTTACGGAAACAGGCAATCACCATCCACAGTGGGACAGAGCGCCACAGGCTGTCGGTGCAACCTGTAGAGCCAGGTAAAGGTACAATATGGCATCAAGATAATTCTTGGGGTAATTTTATAGGAACTTTTTATGAATAGCTGTTTAACTAGTCTTTCACCTCACCTGGAAAGCCAACTTCTTTTGTAAACCTCATGTGACACAGGGACAAGAAAACTTGTGTTTCAAATGACACCAGAGCTGTAATGACTCTACCATCAAAATGCTGAGGCAAATGGCATTGGGTATCTCCAAAGACACCTTTTTTTGCACACGAACTAGCATATGTAAAATTGGAAAATTATAAATCCAACCTGAAAACAGGATGGGTTTGAGGTTTCGAGACTGTAATTAGTAACAGAGTTGTTCTGCAAAACGAGAAATCCCCAACTTGCTTGTGTGCTGTCTCTTCTACAATTTCCAAATACCTTCACACCACATCACAGCTCATGCAATACCCTATGGATTACATCTGTTTAAAGACAGGAACCCCTCAGCTGCTTCTCCCCAAAATACCCCCAGTGCCTTCCCATTATCTCTAAATTACCCCCAACAATGCTCTCACAACGGTAGCAGTATTTGCTACTACCCCACAGAACTTGGTGGCAGAGGCACAAGAAAAAAGACCTGGTGCTTACTCCAAAGCTACATGTGTGCTGATTAAACAGGCATTTGTCATCATTCAAAAAAGGATAAAAGCAGAGTTTCTTCCTGCCTTTTCCTCAGCTGGGACAGAAAGGCACTCATCCATCTCTCCTCAATCACTCATTTGCAAAGAACGTATCAGAACTTCATATTCTAAATATTTCTATGCCTCTATCAAATGTAGTTAGAATTGATCAAAAGGTTAAAAACTGAGGAGGGCTGGGGAAGGCGGCAGCTGACAGACACAGCTGCAGGCAAACTGCAGCACAGTTGCACAAGCTTACTGCCTTGCAAACCTTGTCTGCAGTACTGAAGGGCATTTTTTCGAGCATCAGAAGTCCTCAGATAATCGTAACAGCCACAGCCCCACTGATGGAAAGGGAGTTTTCCAGCTCAGACCAGCTAAGGCGCCTTGGTGCCTTTAAAGATGTCTCTATTCCCATAAAAAAAAAGAATAAAGAGCACCAACTGGCTGAAACTTTAATCTTTCTTCACATAAACAACTTCTGTGAAAATGCCTCCAGTTCTTTGTTTTTTGAGCAAATTAACCACGAAGTAGCTTGCCAGTGTTCTTGCCCATCAGTGGCATATATAAGCTTCAAGAGCGCTAGAAAAAAAAGCACGTATTTTTCTTTCCTTTGTGCTTCATTGAACTTCAGTGTTTACTGGGAGAAAAGACCCATTTGGATACCATTAGCCAGAACGGCCACTAGTTGGTGAATGTTTCTGAGTTTGGCTTCCAGCAAAGCGAGCAGTGGGAAGAGCATAGCGTGGCACAACACCAAGCAGAAATTGGTATGGGTGCACTGCGTGAAATGCTTCTGTTCGCTCAGGTCAGGAGGTACCTACAAGCTGTGCTGGTACCAACATGTGCACAGATGAGTGCAGACATTTATCAGTACATTGTAGAAAGCTTTCTTTTTTCTAGAGTGAAGCTACAAACACAGAAGCTACAGAACAGAAATGTGGGGTTCAGTTTCTGCATTGAGCGGCAGTGGAATAGCCACTTCGAGCAAGATTCACCTTGTTGAATTGTAATCCATCTAAAAGTAGGCATTTAGTCTGAATTTGCTGCCTCTGTTTTCTCTCTGGAAAAGGAGGAGAGACAAAGGCACCTCCAGAAGATGCCCGTTCTCATCACCTTGGTGCGGAAGATGCAGAACAACTCGCCCCCAGAAGATGCTTCTTCATCTGACTCTACGCTGACTCTTTTTGTCTCAAAAAGAAGCAACATCCACATGAAACCAAAGAGTGAAAAGGAAAAAAAAATCCTACCAAAAGCAATAGGTTCCATTTTTTCCCTCAAAAAAGTTGAAGTGTTGAAGTCTCTGTGTGAAGCTACTTGAGACTGTGCTACTGTTGTGTGTTCTTACAGTGAACATCCAGCTAACTATTAGTGTCTGGAAATCTACAAAAACACCATTAAGAAAAAAAAGATATGAATATAGCACAGAAGCTGTCAGCTCAATTAAAGAAAAATAAAAGCCAACACTGAAGATTCAGAAAATATAAAGCTTAACACATTCAGTACTTGATTTATCTAGAAATAAAAGTAAAAGCTGTTAAATACTTTTAACCAGAGCAAGAAAATAAACTTCATCACTTAAAATGTAATCATTTAAGCAATAATTTTAATGATTTTAAAATGAATTTCATGTATTTGGTCCTACGCCAATAGCTACTAAACGGTTTGGGGAGGGGTTATGTTAAAGTACAGAATACTATTCAAACTAAAACCATTTTTCAAGTAATGGAATTACCAAAATCCAAATTACCAGGCGTAACTTGTGTCCACTCGCCATGCCCGAAGGTCACAGTTGATATCATGATGAAGTGCTATTAGATCATTAGATCACCTCTGAAAAGACTTGCTCAAATAGCGTAGCAGTATCTTGCTTTTATGGAACCAAGGGGCTACAGCAGACATGGAAACAGTAGTCCTCGCTACACGTAACAGAAGTTTTATACTGTAAAATTTGTATTTCAGAATGTTCACTTCAGCTTTCAGATCACATATCTGTATTTCTAAGATCAGTTATACAACACACAGACGCAGATTTCATGGCTACACAATGCGCCATGACTTTAAGAGTCCCAGTAAACAGCCAAAAATTCGACAAGTGCATCAGACAAGCCCGTTTAGCTGGCTTATTCCCATGCCACGCATGGACTGACGCTAACTTTATTGGGGTCCAGAAGGATACGAAGCCAAGCCTCCACAGTTCAAGAGACAATGCTTGGAAATAGCGCACTCTGAAAATACAACTTATGGAATCGGCTGTAGATAAAGCTAATTAATTAACTTCTCACACAATCTGCACATCAGTCACTTTGCCATCATTTTTTTGGGGTCAGATTTTATATGCACCGTAAGATATAAAATCTGCACTAACCAATCTGCTACGGAAGATGAAAGGCGCTATCCCACGTGGCTACACCTACAGGTTAGATTGGATGACCCAGATATTCTCTCCCAGTTGTATGTTCCCGCAGAACACTGGTGTAACAAGAAAAGCTTGACGCAACAGCTAACCAGAACAGAGGGCACCAGCAAAGGCTCAGACATTTCCCAGCTGAGAAAACAGCATTTCACCATAGGTTGTACAGCAAACACACAAGCTACTACTAGAGGAAACCAAATATTTGAACAAGCAGAGAGTGATGCATTTCATTCATGCCTGAAAGGAAACCCAGTGAATAAGAATTATACAATGCCACCATGAATTTGCCCTTAAGAGACGCAAAACAGTTTGTTCTGAATAGAATAGAATCAGCAAATACAGACACAATTTTTCTTCCTGGAGGTGGAGGGAGCATAGGCAATTTCCCAAGAATCATAAAAAAAAGATTTAAAAACACTAAAAGAAAGAGTAGGCCTGGTTTCTTCTGTAGAAGAATCCTTTTTAGTTCACTTTTAAAGAACAAAAAGTAAAACACATGCATTTTGTTTTCAGTCACATACTGATATTCCAGTTATTCTGAGGCTGGCAAAACGAGAGATAACGAGCTCAAATAATGCAAAATAAAGACACAGCAATACACAAAGATGTCTGATGTTCATCACTGCAGTACGAGAGTGGCTAATCTCATAACAGAGCTTGTCTACAAAGAGCTCTTCAAGAAACACTGAGATTGTTCAAGTGCACAAATCCTTCTGATTAGAAGCAGGAAAGGCTAGTTTCTTATTTAAACTCTGCCAGAGCCAAGAGCAGGAACAGCAGCTGATTTTATTTTTTAAAGGAATACTTAGAGCATTCCTATTGACCACAGGTTACAGTTCTGGAAAAAAGGAATGATGAGGAAAAATAGGTTCCATCTGATGAAAGCATCCATGGATATCAACGCAACAATCTAAGAAGTCTGTTTTGATCTAGTTTTGAGGGGTGTAGTGACAAAAGCCCATATGGAAGTAAAAATAGCAAAAAACTGCAGATCAAGGAGTAAGACTGGAATCCGCACTTCAGAGATCAGAAATCACACAGCAGACTAAGAACAGCAGGACGCCAGACCAAATTTTGAGAGGCTAGGTGTATGGAGAACACAGGCACATGAACTGGATGTTTCGTTCATGACTAATTTAAATACAGTGCCAATTAGGTCAATGTCTAGATGATCTCTGGCAGCAGTACCTGACTGTAGACCACAGTCTGGGAGATGCTGGGGATGAACTGCATTCCCACAGCTGACCTTGGAGCCCCTTTACAATGGCTGTGCCACACTCACCCTCCAGTCTGTGAGGAACTATACCATCGCATTACTTGATGAGACAAAATGTTTTGACAGGGCACTCTGGTTAAGTTAAATTTTACAGAACTATATCCTTGTAGTGAGGAAACTCGAGTGTGAGCCTCCTCTGTCCTGGATTAACTTGACAAGGAAATCAGCTGCAACAGTCCAAAAAAAAAAAACACAACAAAGCCCACGAACACAGCAACATAAAAGAAGTGCGAATGATCAGGAAATCAGCCCTAAAATACAAACCTAAGAGCCCATCATCTTGATGGTCTAGCTGTATCTATCAGCATTTGGTGGAACAAGTCTAGGCAGGATATAAATTTGTTTAGGAAGAACATTCAAGAAGAATGGACTCTTAAATATGAATTTCTGTTAAGTTTAGACTCAGTTTTGATGATTATCCCTATATGTAGGTGAAAAATAAAGAAATCAAGAGGCAGCATCATGGTCTGGATCCAGTCACAGATGCATCTTCTTGAGAGAGATGTAGATGAGAAGTTATCAAGAGTGAGGAAAGAGTTTGTGAATTAAATTAACTGAACAGCCACTGGAAAAGCGACTTGTAAGACAGGGAAAGATTTAGGAATGTGCTCAAAGACAGTGCTGCTTAAAAGGCAGAGAAAAATATGAGAAGGCTGATATTCATGTGATTTCATGAAGCTTCATCATCTTTAATAGGAAGGAATTCATTAAGAAAAAATAAAAGATTGACTTCTTTCTATGTTACCTAGTTACTACAGTAACACTACACTGTGCTTCCATTCTCTGATAATGGTGACCATGCAGGCTCAAAGTACTTTCTAGACCACTGACTGATGTGTTGCTTTTGGATGACCCCTATGATGAAAGAAGGGGGTTAACAGACAAACTTGCAAAATATTTATACTAAGTATGAATATTTGTTCTCAGAGGAATGGATAAAATAGAAAATCCAGTTTAGACAACACACAAAATGTTCTGGAAATGAAATGCATTAAAAATATTTTAAATTAAATATTTACCCAGATCCTTAATGAGTGATAATGCTTCCCATGATATAAATGCTCCACCACCGTCATCCATAGCTCCCTGCCCAACATCCCAGCTGTCCAGATGTCCACTGACCAATACAATCTGGAAAAGCAATTATGAGAAAATATATCTATATGGAAACAGTAAATCAGAAAAGTCAGTTCAGCATTTATGCATTTTAATGACTTTGTCATAAATTTGACTTTTTAGTTCAAAACAGGAGGAAAAAAACATTCACATAAAACTAAAACATTGTTCTCTAGTCACTGAACATAAATCTGAGATGGCCAAATGCATCCTACTGTCTCAAACCACTGCCTAAATCAAACTAGGTACGCTGCGAGGAAACGTTAAATGAAGAGTTTTGTGTTGTACATTAACAAAGTCCATACTCTCCAGGACTACCATATTGCAGAATGGGGAAAATTTCTTTCACATTCCAGCCGTGAACTGTTTAAGCCCTTAAGTATGAAATTTGATTAGCCCTATTTCTGGGTGCATATGTAAGAAATACGAACATAGACTAAAGTGTTCCCAGACAGAGGTTGTTGCTTTATTATATATCTGTGGCTCCTACCACAGAGGACCTCTAATTTATTACTGGATCCCCTATGTGCTACAACAATGACAAGGTATTTTATAGTTCCATTAGCCATAAGGCAATTTTAAATTAAAAACTACATGCTAGCAAGTCCCAGATGGTATTTCTGTGAAGAGACTTTTGTGACTACAGTAGATGATAGCACTGTATGTGTCTCCAGAAACACTCTGAACTCTTTTTGAAATGTTGACAAGCAGAATCACACCAATACCAGAACTCACGGAATCAGAGAATGATAGAATGTCTTGAGTTAGAAGGGGCCCACAAGGACCATCAAACCCAACTCCTGGCTCCACACAGGACTACCCAAAATTCAGACCACATGGCTCAGAGCATTATCCACATGCTTCTTGAACTCCAGCAGGCTCGGTGCCGTGACCACTGCCCTGGGGAGCCTGTCCCAGTGCCCGACCACCCTCTGGGTGCAGAACCTTTCCCTAACACCCAGCCTGACCCTCCTCTGTCCCAGCTCCATGCCGTTCTCTCGGGTCCTGTCGCTGTCCCCAGAGAGCAGAGCTCAGCGCCTGCCCCTCCGCTCCCCTCGTGAGGGAGCTGCAGGCCGCCATGAGGCCTCCCCTCGGCCTGCTCTGCTCTGGGCTGAACAAACCAAGGGGCCTCAGCCGCTCCTTATACACCTTGCTCTCTAGACCCTTCACCATCTCTGTAGCCACTCTCTAATAGTTTTATGTCCTCATACTGTGACTCCCAAAACCGCACACAGTGCTTGAGGTGAGCCTGCACAGCGCAGAGCAGAGCAGGACAATCCCTTCCCTTGACTGACTGGCGGTGCTGGGCCTGAGGCGGCCCAGGACAGGGTTGGCCCTTGGGGCTGCCTCTGAGACATTTCCCTAGCTCGACCTGCAGCTGAAGGGCCGATGAATCTCTAATTGCAATGAGGAGGTCAAGGAGGGAAAAGAAATCTGAGCTGAGCAGGCAGGGCATTAAGTGTGGTGAAATGATGCTATAGGACGAAAGCAAGAGCAGAAAACCTCTACCATGTCCTAGGAGTCTTTGAAGAACAGGCACCAGCAAAGAGCACTTGCGGGATGTAGCAGAAGTGTCCATCCTATGACAATTCAACATTGAGGAAAAACTGAAGGAGACCCTGGAGCACACACCCATGTCCTGCCCAGAACTGGCCATATATGAGGGGATATTTCCAGCTCCCCAGTCAGCTGATGTCAATAGGGTCTCAGAGTTTTGGGGCGTAGAAGATGGTGAAAAACACTTACTCCTCCTGCTACCTTCTGTTCCCCGAAGAATTAAGGGATGACAATCTCCTGGCTTTTCATCCTAGCTTTCATTTATCACAGGACAACTACTATAGCACAGATAATGAGAACAATTTTTCCTGTTACCAGCCCCGGAGGGTGAGAGCGTATGCTGCTAAGTGCGCAGCTAACATTGCAAGGAACTAACTAACTACTTTCCTCCTCGCATGAGAGATATCTTAGTAAGTTTTCACTGGTTATTAAAAATAATGCACAAACAGATCATGGACTGCAGCAAGACAAAAATGTGCTCATCAAATCATGGCATTTTTTCATCCAACTAAATGCAATCTCAGGTAAAACAGCTAAAACTCCTCTTTGTATTTAATAAGGGCCTTGATAAATTACAGTCATATCTACTGTATTGCCACGGCTCCAATCAGAATGCACCACAACCCTTTATATTTAGAAAATGCATCATGAAATGTTTATAAATGTGTGTATGATAAAAAACAGAACTGTGATGCTTTAGAAGCTGGAAAACATTGTGATCAAAATCTGAGAGTGACTTACTCTTTCCTTCTCAGATGCTTCAACTCTCTTTTGTGCTTATCCAGCCTTGCCTAAACATGTTTTTGCTTTGCAGCCCACCACGATTTTCTTGGTAGTAGACAGACAGGTTGCAGCCTTTATTCCAAAACCTCTGCTCCTGCAAACATGCTTGAATTTCAACTGCAGGATCCTCTGCAAAAGCTTCAGATTTACTCAGGAGGTATTCCTCCAGTGTAGTGCCATGATCCTCCCCAGACCGCAAGTGAAAGCCTGCAAACAGCAGGACTTTCAGGCACACTTCACTGCAGAAGTTTTTACTCTGTAGCCAGCCACTGCCACAATAGCAACATAGCTTCAAACCAGATAATCTAAAAAAAGCCATGCCAGCTTTTAAGGTAGAAACCTTTCTGAAATGAAAGCAAAACAGCTATGCTTACTATGTTACTCATTGGTCTTTTTGTTTTCTTATACAGGAGGACTGAGAGCACACACACACACACACACACTAGCACTGGTATGAACCATGCTTCGAGAGCTTGTGACACCTGCAGCCCCACTGCAACACATGCATGGAGGACAGATCTCAAAGAACGCTGCATTCTGCAGCCAACTGCTGCAGACTCTGTTGTCCTCTGAAAAGAAAGAAAGAGAGAGAAAAGAGAAGAGAAGAGAAGAGAAGAGAAGAGAAGAGAAGAGAAGAGAAGAGAAGAGAAGAGAAGAGAAGAGAAGAGAAGAGAAGAGAAGAGAAGAGAAGAGAAGAGAAGAGAAGAGAAGAGAAGAGAAGAGAAGAGAAGAGAAGAGAAGAAAAGAAAAGAAGAGAAAAGAAAAGAAAAGAAAAGAAAAGAAAAGAAAAGAAAAGAAAAGAAAAGAAAAGAAAAGAAAAGAAAAGAAAAGAAAAGAAAAGAGAAAAGAAAAGAAAAGAAAAGAAAAGAGAAAAGAAAAGAAAAGAAAAGAAAAGAAAAGAAAAGAAAAGAAAAGAAAAGAAAAGAAAAGAAAAGAAAAGAAAAGAAAAGAAAAAAGAAAAGAAAAGAAAAGAAAAGAAAAGAAAAGAAAAGAAAAGAAAAGAAAAGAAAAGAAAAGAAAAGAAAAGAAAAGAAAAGAAAAGAAAAGAAAAGAAAAGAAAAGAAAGAAAAGAAAAGAAAAGAAAAAGGAGAAGAGAAGGTTTTGAGTGAAAGGATAATTGCAGTATAAAAGATGTCTATTCCACAACTTAAACATTGCCATGTGGTTTGTTTACTTAGAGCAAAAATTGGTTTTAGAAAGATAACTATTCACTCTCCTGGGAAATGCAACTTGAAGCTGAAGTGAACTATTTACATCAAGTTTATAAACTCATTGAGAACCAAGTTTACAATAGAAACAATGCCTTGACTTTAGCAGTGAAAGAAGACGGCACTAATGCTGTTCCCTGGCAACAACCTCAACATGAGTGTCTGATAGGGAACTACTCCTTATTTCTGTGAACAACACATATTGCAACAGCAGGAAATTTTGAATCAGAAGAAGGTGGTGTAATCCTGTTTGGGATTACAGACTCCAATCACAAAGCATCTTTACCAGCTCCAGAACATTACACCAAAACAGATCAAGGTTCAAGTAGATTGAGAAAGTTAGATAATTTTACGGGTGAACTTTTACTTAAAGTGACTTAAATGGACGCCAAGAGCAATTACATAAATACAACCAATGTACTTCTGTGTGAAAGCTTTTGCTGAACTGTTGTTTTTTTAACGATCATGTTTCTGCAGCACCTACTAAAATGAAAGTTTCAGTGATCTGGCTGATAGCTAGCCATAGACATTCTTAAAATAAGACACTATCACAAAACAACAAAAACACTAACACTGTGTTTATCTTGGTCTTTAGGGAGATAAAATATATTTGGGACAATGAATGGAAATATTCATGAAATTCATGCTAAACCACCATATTATTTAAGACAATATTATAATTGTATGTACATGTGGGATAGCAAGAAGGGCAGTTTCAGTGAACAAGGAAATATGATTGTTATATTTTTAACATTGCTTTCAAATCTGTTACGTGGCTCTCACCTCCAAATCTGCACACAGGCTAATGACTTACATTTGCACAAAACACCCATATAAAATGTCAGCACATGCCAACAGAATGTAATCACTGCAAAGCAATTTAAGGAAGTATATGTAAGTATAAGTATTTGTTCTAAATATACAGAGAAACCACAAGCATTTGTATAAGACAGCAAAAATACAGCAAAACACATTTGACAAATGGACCAAAAACACATTAAGATAAGATAGCTTACGTGCCACATGACAACTTCAGATTTGGCATTCCTGCAGTGACACAGCTAGAAAAATAAGACCATAGACACAGTCCTGATACGATGCAATAGGAGAAGTGAAACTTCAGGTAACATTTCAAATAGAAGATGAATTATTCTATTTTCATCTGCACTAACATTATGATGATGATTGGTTGCTTTTAAGTCATGCCCAGCATTTCAATCAAGCATATTAAAATGTTTTAAAATTTAAATTATTTTTTATATATTTATAAAACTATGTATTTTTGTATTTTATGTTTTAAAAATAAGATCAGAAAGAGGAACCACCCCTTCACACACTTCTGCACATGTCACAGGGTTATCCTTTTAAGCATGATGGTTTTTGCCACTAAAATTAATCTTCCATTCCATATGTATTCACACATGCTTATTCAATTTGTCACATAATGACTCCATAAAATGTAGATGAACTAAGTTCTGCTTGGTTAGAGGGTGTTTTAGGAAAAGTCCATTTCACTTCTAGTTAAGTCTCCGTACACTCACTTGCTCCTCTACAGGTACGAAGCAAAGGCTTCTTTCTATGCAACATTAGAGATGATAAATGATAAATGTTAGGAAACATTTTCAGTCATGGAATCCAATCTAGAATAATATTTGCATCAAGTTGTAAAAGCCAGCATTCAATGTTATTTCATGCCACTCAGGTAGATAGATGGTAATGGAAGAGTAATGAAGCCATCATTCATCTTTGCCCTTCATGGGTGAAGAAGACTTCATGGAGAGAGGTTAATGTCCTAGGACCTTTAATAAAGTAGGACCTTTATCAAACATCTTTAGCCAAGACACATTCAAACTCCAACTGCCTGTATGCCTGAAGTTCAAACTAAAACAGTGAAGCAGTCTAGACTGTAACTTAAGTTCTTTTCAACTGCTTGTCTACTTTTTCAGCCAACTATGGCCACCATTTAGTTGTTTGCTCAGGCAGTCTATGGTGTTCCAACCCAGTTGATGAATTACCTGGAAACTCATGAGAAGCATTTTTATTAATTTTTTTTGTGGTTCTTTCTTCTTCAGTTTGCTTCTAAATAGGACCATCATTAGCTCTGTGTAGCACAATAAGGTCTTACACTATTTGACTGGATATTTTATCGGCAGGAATCACCTCCTTTCAGTGCATGGGGTATTTGTACAATACATAACCTACACATATGAACACCACATATAGTTGATCCATATTTGGACTAAAATTAATGGAAGGCAGAAATCAGTTAACAATTAGTATTCTAAATTCAATCCAATCCAAAAATTGCCTATAAATTCTCTCCTTCCCCAGACATTTGTTACTCTTCACACATACAAACATTCTCTCACTTCACTATTTTCTGTTTTCCCCAGACTAAAACAAAATTTCTGACACTAAGTAAACCACGACTTAAAAATGCTTAATCCCAACTTCTCAGACAGAGGAATCCACTATGTAATATAGTCCTGTGCTCCTAAGTATAGTGAGTACATCTTGAGTAATCTGCCCATTTGGGCAGTATAACAACTATGAACTGCCAGATCGCTTCAGTTTATAAGAATCTGAAGATTTTCTTCATTTCACTGTGTTAACAACAGAGAGAGAACAAGGGAAAAGAGGAAGACAGCATATCACATACCTAATGGACAAATAAAACAGCTGGCAGTCCTAAATTTAAGCCCAGCATGGTTACCTTGCCTTCAAAACTATGATTAAACTAAGTCTTCACATACACCGATTTGCAAACTCACATAGTAAATCTGGCATGGCTCTCAGTCCTAGAATGTATTAGCATCATCTATAGAAGCACTTTCAAATGCGGTCTGGAAAATGGCGACACCAAGCAGTATGTTTTTCTACAGTTTACCCACATAGCAAAACTGGTAGCACTGTCCACAGTCACCTCCCTCTTTCAAAGTAATTCTTCGTGTGCAGACTGTATTCTCTTCTGCATTTTTAGAAGAAAAAAAATAAAAATCTGTCATCTTAATGGAGTGAAATTTTGGTGTGTAATTAGGTCTTTTACCCTGACCCATTTTCTTCACTATTCTACTCCAAACCTCAACTCACCCTTTCAAATCAAGCAGCAAAACAAATGACAAATTAAAGAATTATCTACCATTCCTGCTCAGTACTTCATGTCCAGGCAGAATCACATTCCTTTACACAAGCCAACATTCCTTAAGTTTTAAAATATTTATGATAGATATTTATTTGTATCATCCAGTAACATTCTGTAAATCAGTCTGTTGTCTTTTCCATCAAAGGCCTTCCTAAATCTAAACAAATCAGCACTTTTAATCCTATCTGCTTAAAAGACTGCAGCAAATTTGTCTGGCTTGATCTCCCCATCTGGAATCCAACTCAGCTCTTCCAAAACAGAGGCACTGCAGCCACTAGAAGGAAACTTCTCAAGCACAGCATAATAACAATAATTATTTAAATAGCATTTGCAGGGACACTGAATTTGTTATCAATACTGCAATTATTTCAAACTCTGCATGGGAGGAAAACAGAACTGCAAAAGCAGAGTGCCCATCAGCAACATAGCACTATACGGCACAAAATTAGAATTAGATTTACATGTGAGGTTAGATATATAAATATATAATATGAATATTTTTGAATATAAACTCTATTTTAAAAAGCATAGCTCATTACTACCAGAAATATCCAGTTATGTTTAAACAGAAGTCTATTCTTTCATGTGTAATTCCATCAACTTAAGAGCTAAATTCAAACATGTAACTGTATCAGAGATGTTCAGCTGCAAAAAAAAAACCAACACACTTACTTGATAAAAAGTCTTTGTGAAAGTTTACCCTGACCATTTTCTAAATAATTGTTTTGGGCTACAAATATGTGAAAAAAGATTTGTGAGTTTCTGTACTTGCCTTTTAAGAAAACACTAACTGCCTCCAGTTAAACTGCAATTGGATTAAATCATGCTCTAAATGTAAATCAGGAACATTACCACATTTAGTGGATTTTATTTCGTGTATATAAGAATATTTCTTCAAATTAGTTTTTAGCTTTGGTGTCCAAATAATATGACTTCACTGTACATTTCCTTTTATTAGATTTCATGCACATTAGAAATGGCTTTCAAATAATCAGTCTTGCTGTCTCAACTAATTTACAGTCCTAAAGATACAGTGAAGTTCAGAAAGAAAAAAAAAATTATTAAAACAAAAACTGTCTTTTCTACTTAATAGGCAGCGTAGTAAGTCTTAACTTCCAGGATTCTGATTAAATGATAGATCTGCACATGAAACAGAAGCAACTCACTTAGTCACACAAAAATCAAACCCTATTACTGGTAAAAAGCTGATTAACCTTCAAAGAGCCTGTGTGTCAGAATATACAGTAAACTCTTTAAAGCTGAATCTGTATTTTGCAAAAGTGGTTGAAAATAAAGTGTACTCAGAAAGTACTGCAACAAAACCTTCCTGTTTGAAGTCAATCTTAAAACCACTGAGTAGTGAAATAGCATGGGCTGATAGCATTTATGAAGCATAGGATGGTGAAGGAGAAATTAGTCTGAAAATAAGTTATTACTGATAAGGAAACTGTAGTAAAGGTAGAAAGACACACAAACTACATGAATATTCAAAAGATAACCAAGAATTGAAATGATTACCATTTTCTTATTAAATGTTGGATTTTTAGACCTAGCATTTCCTTATTTAAGTTTCCTAGAATATTTTATTTTTTATTTCCTATTTCCCAAGCTGCAATGTTTCAGAAATAATGTCATTCTTCAAAATGCTGTTTCAAAAATAAGGATTGCAATTTATACATTTAAGTCCACCTCTTAGAGGTTTTAAGAGTAAAAATCATACCAATAATGACATCTAAACAAATCAGCTACCACTGGAATATCACCTACACTTGCATAAAGATGATGATGTAGAAGCCATGTTTACAGATCAAAGATTAGCAAAGAAACTCTGCAAATGTCCCTGTATCAAAGCTGAAAATGTGCGACCTGATGTGTAGAGAGTAACAACCCTTTTTCTACATTTACCAATGGAAGATTTCCCTTACATATGTAGCAGATGATTTATGTATGGAGAAATTAATTATTTTATAGAGTCTTCATTTATGTATTTTTCACTTTAGGGAAATATATGATTCTACCACATTACTACAGATATAGCAATATTCACAAATGTTATAGCTTTGAAATTTCTTTCATCAGATATTTAAATTAATTTCAGCTAAAATAAACACTAACAATGCCTAGTGTTTCATTGAAGTATTAACCCAAACCGTCCTATCTGTACCCTATGGTACTATGCACTACTGTGAAAGCATCACTTTCTGAAACTGTAGATTTCTCTGCAAAACATTACACAGCTATTTTCTTTTCAGAACACTAGAGGACCCCTTAAGTCAGACCCCATGCCCCATTGTCACTGCCTTAGAGCATTTGGATGACCCAAAATGTCCTGAAAGCCATCCTAAGTAGCCAGCTCTGAAATATCCTGAAGAAAGTACATTTCATTTTCCAAATTCCCAACATTGCTGTTGGAAGCAAGTCAAATAAATCCTTATATGGTCATAATAATATCAGAGGACTACAAGGCAGGAGGCTATAAAACATAACATTTATGTCCCAGTGCCAGACATTTGGAATCAAAGAACACTTGAGGTTGGAAGGGACCTCTGGGTGCTCGTCTTCTTCCACACCGTGCCTACGGCAGGGTCAACTTCACCGTGATTGCACTGTCCAGTTGACTTCTGAAAATCTCCAAAGATGGAGTTTCCACAACTTCTCTGGACAAACTGTTTCAAAGTTTGCTATTAGGAAAATAGTTTTTCTAACACCTTTGTTAACACAAGCTTTTTTAAAATGTGCCCTACTGAGCCCTCATTGCAGCATTCAGAAGCTAAATTGGGATTCAAATGTTGCTAGCTCACAAGACTACCTCATAATTTTACATCTCTAGAAACTTTTACTTAATTCATCACCACCAGCTGAACACAATGAAAATGAAATTTTTGCCTTTTACCACACTATTGTCCTTCACCATTAGAATCAGTTCTTCCAAAACTGTCTCAATCCCACTTCTACAGTCATAAAGATCTATCAAAAGTGACAATGGTCGCTTTTGCTCCTGGTTCTCTAGTAGGGGTGGCTCCACACCTTTCTGCTGCGATGGCAAAAACCTTCTGCTGTCAGCATGAAGTATTTCAGTGGTCACAGATTCACAGGCCTACATTCACAGCTATAATTACAGCCATAAAGGAGGCTCTTCTGATGCTCTCCTCTTATTCCACAAATCCACTCTTAGGCCAGGCTCCTGCCACTTCTTCCTTGGCTACTTAAAGGATTTCATTGTGAAGTATACTAAAACACCCAATTAGTCCTTCATTTGATTACTGTAACCCTTTCTTATCTCTATGGCTTATCCTACGTTCCTGGCATCTGCACAAGTTTCCTCAGTATTTTGCTAGTTAAGATTATCTTTAAAAACTTTTCAAAGCAGCACTAACTTCATGCATTTCCAGAAGGGCAGCTATGGGGGGGTTGGAAGTTACTGAGAAGTGGTAAGGGACGCAGTAACCCACGCTGCCTGGGGAGCAGGCAGAGGAACACAGGGCTGGTGACACAGTGACATGGAGAAGGCTGAGGTACTCAGGGCTTTCTTTACCACAGTCTCTACTGGCAAGATCAGCATTCAGGAATTCTAGGTTACTGAGAAACATGGGAAAGTCTGGAGTGAGGAATATGTACCTCAGTGTAGGAGGATGGAGTTAGCAGATGGAGTTAGGTCCTGATGGGCCACTCCTTGAAATGTCATGGCAGTGAGGCTTCTGAGAAACGGAAGAAAGCGAATGTAACACCTTTCCTCAGAAATGGGGGATCCTGGGAACCACAGGATCTAACACTGGCTTCCATGATATCCTCATAGACAAACTGATGAAGTATGAATTAGCTATAAGGACAGTAATGTGGACTGAAAACTGGCTGAACTGCTGGGCCAGAGGGTCATGAACAGCATCACAAAAGTCAAGTGGAGGCCGGTCACTAGTGCTGTGCCCCAGGCATCGATACTGCGTCCAACCATGTTAAATATCTTCATGGGAGATAAGACAAAACACCCCCTCAGCAAGTTCACTGAAGATACAGCACTGGGAGGAGCATCTGATAAACCAGAGAGCTCTGCTGCCATTCAGAGGAACCTTGACAGGCTGGAGAATTCAGGCCATGAGGAGCCTCATGAAGTTTAGCAAGCAGAAATGTGAAATTCAGCATCTGGGGAGGAAAAACTCCTGTGTACGAAGGCAGGCAGCTGACCTGCTGGAAACAGCTTGGCAGAGGAGGCCATGAGCCAGCAATGTGGCCTTGCTGTACACAACTGTACCAGCCCTCAGGTCAAGGAAGGTGATTCTTCCACTCAGCAAGTGTGTTTGTACACTCCTCTGCGGAGTCCACTGACAGAGCAAGGGGCAACAAGCACACACTGAAACAGAAGAGAGTCCATTTAAAAATAAGAAAAAAAAAAACTTTTTTCTAACAAGATTTTTAAAACACTGAAACCATTACCCAGAGAGGCTGTGAGGGAACCTCCATCCTTGGAGATATGCAAAACACAAGCCCTAAGAAACCTGCTCTAACTGACCTGGCTTTGAGCATGGGCTTGGACTACATCATCTCCAGAGATCTCCCCCCCTTTTTTTTTTTTAATTATAACATTGATTCCAGAATTAATAAAATTAATAATTCTCATTTTCTTGTGGCACTATAAATAACCCACATTTATTTTGGCTCTGAATATTTCATTAAAGAGACCAAGAAGCAGAACACAACTTGGAAATCAATTCTACCAAACTCGAGTATGTCCTTCAGTATCCAGACAGCTGAAGTACAATTGTAATCTTCAATACAGTATTTTACTGGCACAAGAAGAAAAGACCTTTCTTCTACTTAGGGTAGTCAGAATCATGGTAAAAAATTAAAGTTGGTACGAAATCCATTTCAGGGAATTATTTGCAATTTTCATCTAACACTTTTATGAACTGATGCAAGAACCCTTAGAAACAGATCATTATTTGGCTTGCAACATCAAACTGTCTTTATCTTATACTGATCCTGAAAGAATTGCTTTACATATTGTATGAGATGTGTCTTCAAAGTCTCAACATCGTTTTCAGATTACAATTCTTCTTTCGGCATCAACAGTCCCTTTGGTTTCCTTTATTTTCAGAAAATTAAAACAGTACTTCTGAGGTAGAATGCAGGCTTAGAAAATCATGAATTTCTCAACTCTAAATTCAAATTAGTTAATTATATTGTATTGATCTCTTTATCAGTGAAATGGGACCAAACAACTGTATATTATGTAGAGATTCAGAGATGATTAGCATTTATTCCTATTTTAATGAAAGTGTTCACAGAAAGTACTAAAAAATCCCTGCGTTATATTACTGGAAAATATTGGAGCTGTATCTACTTACACAAATGAAAACTCAGTCACCAATTTCTAGTACCTGTCTACAACTCCAGCAAATCAGAAGTTATATTCACAGAGACACAGATATGTACTTGCAAATAACACTGACTTTATTTACCTACTCGATTCCCATTAGTGTATTTCAAAAGCCATGACTTTCGATACAAAGTGATAGCTCCCCATTCACGCTCATCCGTCCCCAATATTTTGTTTATACACTATCATGAAACTTACAGTATGTTTGGCAAAAGTTTTCACCAAGATGGAGAATACGTTGATTTATCAAACAACTTCTGGAAAATAACAGATTAGACAACAGCTGTCAGGATAATTCCCAGGGTGAAATTTCTGCTGAAAATCAGATGAGTCTCACTTTATTACTAGAACCAGTAATGCAACAGCTCTGGAATTCATTTGGAGTGCAGGGGACTTCAGAAAACCTGGTGTAAAGTGCAGTTTCGGCAAAACAGAAGACAGAGGCAACGCACACTTCAACAGGTTTGGCATACCACAAGGCTGGGAAGTGTTTCAAGTGCAAGAGTCATCTGGGCACTTCATGGGTATTGCCTATTGCCATCTTTTATCATATGCACATACCAGGCAAAAAACACTGCTTCCCTTGCACAGAAGATAACAGCAGATAGGTAAGTCATGGCTCTGGACAAACCCTGGAGAAAGGTGGAAAGCAAGTCAACTGCAGTAACAGAAAGGGACGAGGTAAGTAAGCCTCTCGTCCTGCCTCATTCCAAAATCATGATGTAAATACCACAGGCTGGAATACCAGAAAGTGGAAATTATCTTGTATGAACTGGTCCAGCTTGTATGAAACATCTGTGTATCCACTGGAAGGGACTCATCCTGAAAGTGGGAGAGGTGTCTTCGTGGCCACATTTGGGGATTGAGCTGAGCCACGCTTTGCATACGGGTCTCCATCTCCTCCCTGTCAAGTGCCTTAGGAATGGCTGCAGATTGATGTCATTTGACATTTTTCACCAGCACAAATTTCTGTACGTCCTGCACAGCACGGGAAACTTTCTGAATTTGTGAACATGTTGGCAGCATGATTTTTTTTCCCCCTGTGTCCAGCTACAGAGGGGAAATACGAAAGAAAAAGACCAGAAACACCAGCAAGGTCCAAGTTATACAGATGGGTTTGTGTGATGTGGTTTTCTGTCTGCTTGGACTTATCATCAAATTTATGTCCCTAGGCCTCTCAAAATCTGTCAGTGCTAACTAATACTCCCTGTCACTTCACCTTGCACTCGAATTCCTGACCTTCATCTGAAAGGTTTGGTGTCTCATTGCCAATGCCATCCCCCTGCAGTTTCTCTTCCTGTGGCGGCAGGTTGAAATACCTTATTTACTTAACTGTCCCTGCAGCCCCCAATTTCACACATGATAGAGGAATGTAAGCTCATAGAAATTCTGACATCTTTATAGCACTGGCTAACCAGCTGACAAGCTCTACTGAGCGCTATTAGATATCAGTCTTCAATCACCTCCAAAATATGCATTGAAAAGACCCTACATTTACTCAGCCTCCACAACCCTCGCACTAAAGTGCAATAAAGATGGTTGATTTTTTTAATGAAACATTGTGTCGTACTAAAATTATTATTGCTGTACTATTTGTACTTCATTTCATATTTGTTTGTATGGAGATGAATTTAATTTCTCCTTCAGGCACTGTTCTCGGAGGCTCCTATTCTAATTTTATTAGGTTTTGTACCTTTAGCTTTCAAAATTAAACACAATGGTTATCACAGCAGTACACAAAACTGATTTTATGTCCCAGATTAGTAAGTCTGAAAGGCATGTTTAGTTAAGATTGTATCAGGACTGTACCTGTTTAAATATTTTAATGGTTGAATGTTCAAAGAAACTAATTCTAGCCTTTAAATTAAGCTCTAACAAAATGGCACACAGAGAATTAGGGGCATGAGGAATAAGATTCTCTCAAAGTATCAGCTCCAGTCCTTGTTATCAGAAGTAGCTGCATTAGAAAATCTGTTCATATGTTTATCATTACAGTGCATTCAGCAATTTTTATTCCCATGTTAGTGGGTTTAATAACACAACAATTTCAGAATAACTGATAGGAATCTGTAAGCTCTCTCTAAACTCTTCTCCCACCGATGTCTTATAAAATTTACTACTGACTTCCCAAGCCATTCTTGGATGCCTCACTCCCGTTGAAAGAAGAAAAGATGCTTGAAGGATGGCCAGCATTTCTTATCTCCTCAAGGGACTTAAGCCTTTATGCAGACAGTTCCCTTTTTGTTTACATATGGCAGGGACAGACAGAAGGGAATGTGAGCGACGGGTTGCTTCAAAGGTGGTAACACTGGAGGACAGTGAAATTATGGCTTTGACAAATGCTGACGACAAAATAAGGTCAGGACAACCAGGAAATGTGATCTTTTACTAGACTGGTCTTCCAGCAAGCATTTTCTTGGAGTTTGCATGTAACAAATGAAACATAATGCAAATTAACTTGTTCTATTACTACGATCCAAAAAGACAAAACTGCTCTGCTAATGGGCTGCTATTCCTGCCATACTGAAAAACCTCAGCTTGGCAGGATGGCTTACATGAACAACAGGTGTCAAAGACACTCGGCTGGAGAAAGCAGCTCCAAAGAACAGCTCCCCTGCAATGCACATATCCCCAAAACATGCGAGCTGCACGCTCATTTTCTGAAACCCCTATGTCCGCATAGCCCACAGTGTACTTGCAGATCTCACCCTGGTAAATTCCCTTCCAGCTGCAGGACATCCGATACTAACAGTGCTACCATAATTACACCATTATAACTGTAACTGAGACACGCTTAAGTAAAAAAGACACAGCACCCAAGTATTTCTAGGGCTTTGCCTACAAACTTTGCAATCCAACAAGCAAGCTTACTGTTACTTTCTATTCCACAACTGATACAGTGCTATTCTACATTTCCCAGTAAACATGTTTTCCTACAAAAGCTAATGTTTTTTTCTTTAAAAAGGCATTACTGAAGAATTTAGCAGAAATAGTGAAGAAGTCACATGAGCTACAGAGAAAGCTGCAGATGAAGAGTTTCTGCAATTCTGTAGAAAGGGTTGACTCAAATTCAAGCATGTCACCAGAATTGCCCATGACACTTGTTGCCAGTACCATCAAATTAGTATAGGTTTGAGGGAAAGAAATTTATATAAACAGCTCCTTGGGAACAGATCTTGGCAACTCATGTATTAGTGGCTGTGTTGTAATGTCGTTTGCTCTGAGAATGTCACCAGTGAAGACAATTGAATAACAGAAGTTCAGAAAACACACACAAACATATACAAAAAATGTGCTAGATTGCCTCAACAGTGATCTATCTGTGTCTATTGAGCTATAGCAGATTCCTGTAGTCAGGAAATCTCTCCAGATTACCCCCATGAAACACTGAGAACCAGGACCAGCTTGTAAATGTATTGCAGGAAAAGATTTTAAATGGTTATAAGGGACCTAAATTTCCTCTGGGAATAAGAATAAAGCACAATAAAAGCTCAAGGTACCTCTTAAGCAGTGACATTTTAAGTAGTAACAAAAGTTGTGCCAATGATTTTGCATCCCAAGGTTGTTTAGTGTCCCCACACACCACCTTCACCACGGCTGCTCTAACAGTGGCTGGAGCCCTTCCTTCACCCACTCTCCAGACTATCTTGATTAGCAGTCACATCCCTATTTTCACAGTGGTTTTCATGAGCAAGAAAAACTTTACCAGCTTGTAACTAAAAGCTCCCTCCCCGTCTCCCCATCCTGACACGATTTCTCTTACAGATATAAGCGGTCAGCCAGCTTTGGTGTGTAACTGTGGCTACCAAACCGTAAAGAAACGGCGTTGCTCTTCTCACGATGTTTCTCTCCTCTCCCACTGCCCTGACTTGGGCTGAATCAGAGCAGCCTTATCTGAAAGAAAGGAAAACAAGCACTGATAGTAAGGACAGAGGGGAGAGGGTAACCTCCACTCAGCAACCAGAGATGGTGAAAATGAGACGTCGCGTTCCTGGAAAGCTACTTTATTGTCCCATTTCATTGTTTTCTGCTGCCTCTCCAATATTCAACCTCAATTTCCTCTCAACTAATTCAGCCACTAGAGTCAATTTATTGACAGTTTGACCACCATGAAGGAAGCAGAGAAGAAAACCAGAAAACACCTCATAAAGCACCATACATCTTCAGTACTTCATAAAGGACCATATATCTTCAGATACGATGTGTGTATGCACTCTAACCAGAACATGGAACATTTCAAGTACCCCTAAATGCCCCACAAGTTATTAAATTTTTAGTTTTCAGAATCTAATCTCAGATCATCAAAGACTTAAATCAACAACAGTTTATATGTAAAATGAGATGCACATGTTTTTCAATATGAGAAAATGCATGCATGCACAAAACACAATGGAGTGTTACAAGATTAAAGTTCACTTAGTGTGACATTTGTAGCAAATTCCTTTTCTGAAGTAACGTTGTGGAACCTAGAATTAGACCAAAACCAGAGAAGTACATTTTCTTATACTTGAGGGGAAATACCGATGGTTAGATTATCTAGGCCAGCAATAACAATGTGTTAAAATAAAACAAAGGATCTGCCTTTAATGCTTCTGTTTTCTGTTATCACAAAGCGTTTGTTTTCCCCCAAATCCAGGACCTTATACACAGTTTTTCATAAACCCACATCTTACTGGATATTAAATCATATTTCTCGTCTCCAGCCTACTATTAAATATTTGTAAAGGCATTTTCCTTGCGTCAACCAGACATAGCAAGAAAAAGTGCTTTTCCAGGATTCTCAGTAGAAAGGAAATAACTGCCAAGTATATTGCTATCTCATCAGAAGTATGGAGCAGTGAACATATGACCAGTGGTTGAAATTCCAGGGAACATATACTTGTTTTTGTTTGTTTGTTTACATTTAGGAGACAAAAGAACTCTTGAATACAAATGCTTTTAATCCAGACAAGGCACGATGTCAGAGACATCCTAAGAAATTAATGTATGAGCTAAAAATACTTTACTCCCAATTCTTCCCTCCACATGATCTACAGAGCCTGGACTGTATTCTGAGTTCATATATTTTTCTATTTTTTTTTCTCTAATTGAAACTACAACCTAGGACTATTACTTCATTTCATTCCACCCCAGAACCCATCACAGCATTTGAACAACTTCCCTGGTGTTCAGTGATGTGTCCAGCATCCATGTATATGCCCTCCTTCTACCCATCGCAGTGGGAAATCTCTTGTTGATGAAAAAGCCCGGTTTGCATACGTCACGCTCTGATTTGAAGCAATGTAAAAAATGTGTGCTTTATATCTGCAATGGATGGTTATTGGATTTGGTGCAGTTTGGATGCTCCCTGCATATACAGACAATATCCTCATGTCTCTCCAAATGAAGATGTCTACCACAACAAGCTTTTGCCAGAGAAAGTTGTGAGTCTCTGCAGAGAATGACTGATATTTTGAACTTAAAGCAATAGTCTGTGGCAAGCAGGTTGGTAAACAAAGACCGTGGTTTGCTGCTTTTGTCTGCAAGGCTCCCATTTTACTAATTACGTTGTAATTTAAAATAAATTTATATTTACTGAATAAAATTGCTGTTTTCAGTGTCAAGGGCTTTGGCAGAGCACCCTTTATAAATGAAAGTGCTAGCGAGGTTTATTAGTTGGAACATGTTAACCACATGCACAAAGGAGCCATTCACTGTGTGTGCTTGGTGGTTGGGTCTGAAGTTTCTCCTCTCGGTGCTTGCTCTAAGAACTATCCTCGTACAGTGTCTGGAGCAACTGAACACTTGCCACACACCTGAATTGTTTAATAGATGCAATGGTAAATAACATCTCCTACACAACATTTTGACAGATTAAAAAAAAAAAAAAGAGACAAACGAAACAAAACAAAACAAACACGACAGAAGCAGAAGAGAGTACCATCAGATTACAGAATTAAAATTCTATTAAAAGAAGCACAATAAAATAAAACATTTTTCTCTGGACTAGCATGGCGGAGGATGAGAGCCACTTTTTTTTTATGAAAGGAGATGCAAAAGACAACTACTGGATAATGCATTAAGGACATCAGTGCAAGTATGAACACACAAGTCAACAGAGCAGGAAAGCAGAGAAGGGCATAGATCTTTTCTCATGGCTTTTATATAAGAGAAGGATGAGGAAACTCTGACCCTGTGTGAAAGCCTTTGAAGCTGAACGTAAGCCCTCTCTACACCAGCCAAGAAACAATTTGTTCAATCACGTCTAAACACTTACAGCTAACAGTTTAAATATAGTTTTGATTAGTCTTGCTGCAGCCATCTGAACCCAGCCATGCTTAGAGTATTTATAATTTCTCTTGGTTTACATAACATACTCCATGCATTAATGTCCCATGTAAATAGCCAGCTATTAAGACCCCTGTCCAGCAAACGGGCTGTCCTCCGGGAATGATGCTTCTTACCAGATAGTCAATTCATCTCATTTTTCCATGAAATGCTTAGATGTAAATACGGCTAGATCCCATTTTATCTCCATGTTGGACAAATTCACTTTAAAACAATTTAGTTGGAGCTGCTTTCATGTAGCTCAGCAAAATACATCCAGTTTGGTCAAGTCACTGTTAGCACTGACATAAAATGCAAAATTCCTTGCCTTGAGAGCTAGATTTTACTACACAAGAAGCATTTGAAAAAAGCCCTAAAAACAGGTCACCAAGATGCATATTAGGAGAAGATGGATATTTTTCAGAAGGTGGATGACATTATGTCCAGAAAGCTGCTGAAAGAGTCCAGGCTAATTTCAATTTCTATCAGAACAAAAGAGATCAAAGGACTGGATGAGCAAGAGGAAAACATCTTAACGACACACTGTGAATACCAAAGCAGCATCAAAGATGTACAAGGCTGCAAGTGCAAGGCCAGCAGAAGTTCAGCCAATTCCAAAAGTCTGTTATAAAGACAACTACAATGGAGTCTTCACCCAACAGCTGTGTCATTTCTGTCACTATTACCTTTGACTCATTCACTGTCTGCTACATGGATGGGGAATTATCAAATGAAGGTCACCAGCCTTCTGCAGGCTGCACATACAGCTACTTTAGAAGCTCCTTTGTTTTTCCTTTTTGCTTTTCTCCCAAACTTTCCAGGTCACAGAAACAATCCTAAATCATTTAAATAAATAAATAAAAACAACACCTTCCTCAATTGTTCCAACTGACATCCTTCTGTCACCTTCACTGACTGAACGTAAGCCAAAAACAACAAAGGAAATGAAAAGGGGAAATTCAGCTTTGAGCTCGTTTCACAAACCCAAGGCTGGGGGTTTGGATATGATAGACCACAGCCCAGTAGCCCTGCGTCCTCTTTGGATCTGGGGTATCCAAAGGCCTCTCCAGTAAGAAGACAGCTGAGCAAAGCTCAGCTCAGCTGCTTATTCATTCACACGTAGGATTTGTTTTGCTTTTTTAAGTAGAAGTTTGTTTGATAGAATAGTGAAACTAACAAAAACAGACTGAAAATTATACACAGATGAGGCATAATGTGACAGCAAACTTGTCTTCTTTTCAGTATTTTGCAGTATTTGAAACATTTAAAACATGAAACGGGGAAACTTTGGGAGCTAACCAATCAGCCATTCTGTAGACACCTAAACTACTCTCTAAGGAAGCTTTTCATGGTATTTAATCTAAATTTTCCCTTCTTAGTTTATCTCAAGCAATTATTCATGCTGTATGCAGACATTTTGTCCTCCTCCCCCACCAACCCACTCATTTCTGGAATATGTAATTACCCCACAGTCATTCTCTCCTGTCATTCCCCATCCTGTGCCTACCTTTTGTGTTCTTTCCACTGAATTCCTTTAAAGTACTCAATATTATTCCTCCACAGGAGTTAAAACTGAATGAGAAAGATGGACTCCCAGATGAATTCACATCTAACACAACTGAACTGCAAGAAACCCCTACAACTGTGTTACTTAGTGGTGTGACAGCTCCACGAAGTTCGTTCCAGCCTCTCTATGTTAAGCTGGGGAAAAAGGGATTAAAAGCAGGTTAGCTGGGAGTTCTTGACAATATTAATCATAGAAAGGGTTGAAAAAATACTGCATACATAGGATTTAAATCCAGGTGTGACCATCAGGAACAAAATAACTGGAAAGGAGAGTTTGTGAGAGCCAGAGGCAGCCAACTGACAGACACCTCTAGGACCTACAAGAGCCTGCAAGAAATGCTTGCTATTAGAACAGATTATGGTTTCAGTGGAGCTGAATAGTTAAAGAGACTCTCAAATTTCTTATCTGCCTTTATTTGTTTCTCTTTCTGTGTCACGATTTCAAAAGCTTGGGTCTCCTCTCTCTCAGCATCTTGTGAAGTAATTTTTGTTTTAATTCCTTGTGCACATACTGCGATTCACACCTCTGTCCATCCTCTTTCTCTGCCTCCCCTTTGTGACCTCTTTTTTCCTGGCATTCCTAATTCCTCAGTTAAACATGACCGAGTAAAAGGATTTCTCTTTCTACTGCCCAACCATGTCACTCCCCATGCCTCAAAATCCTCTTAGTGAATTTAATCCCCTTGCTTCACCCACTTCTGTTAAACAGCTTTCTGTAGTTGCTCTGAACTTTTGGAACTTTTATTTCAAATTCTGTACTTCTAAACTTTTACAAAGCAGTATTTTAATTGCTTCCTATGTGTCATCTACTTAACTCACCCCTACATTCAACTGTAAAATCTTTGGGAGAGTAATTACCCTGCTGTTCTGCTTAAACGTCCGGAAAACTTGGGATACTGTGGACACAACCACAGCTATTTGAATTTAGCAAAATTAGAAGGGCAATCAAGTTACTGTTCCATCTAGATGAAAACACCACTTGGTCTCATTTACATGTTTAGCAGGCACTAAATATTTTCACAGAGGATGACATTATGTGGCTAACTGTACCTGGGCTGCAAGATGTGGATATCTGATCCCAGTTTTCAGTGCCTGTGAAATTCCACCATTGTACGAGCACAAGACAGTAGCTTTTCAGCAACAGACTTCATTGAAAGCAATTAACCCACTTCATTCGTTCCTCTAGAACATCCACTCAGCTTCAAACTATAGGTCTGTATGTTAAGAAACTCTGTGACCTGAATGTAAAAACCTCCAAGAATCCTACAAAGCTCGCAGTCAGTGCTCTGCCACAGCTGCAGTCAGTCTGCCAGAAGACACAAGAGAACAGCAGAGGTGTGCAGGTGCTGCCGCATCCATCGCTCGGTGGGTGGGACATTTAATGATACTGGCTAACGTACAGCTAACTTACATCCCCCTAAATAAAACAGAGACTTGCCCAAGTCAACAGGACCACTTTCAGAAAAAAAAACTTTCTCCCAGAGAAAGAATGTAAGTGCCTGACCCAGAGGTTTTGCTCCCTGCACTCAATTTTGAAGTCGCAATGGGTACAAAGCTTTAAGCAGTTATTACTAAGTACTGAACTAACAGTCTATATATACACATTTATCATACCAAATAGATGAATAATGCAGCTCTAAAGCTCACCTACTAGCACTGTTCAAAACATTTTCTGTTTCAATAAAAATATGCATGAGCTATGAAATATTCATCACCAAATGAATTTCCAAGAGAAACAATTTTGAATGAATGAAAGCGGTAATTTCACACAGATACGGTTACCACTTATGTCTAGATTCAGAGGTGGCATCCATCGCATCTTTAAAGCTGCTTTCTCCCATCCTTCAAGCATCCTTCCTTCAGCACTGCTCCTGGGTAAATACCTAATTTTCAAAAGTATTCTCAGAAATATTTTACCTTATCTATTAAAACTATGTTAAGCATATAAAACTATTTTGAGTCCTACAGGACCCAAAGAATCAGTATTTTCCAACTATTAACACTGCAACTTAACTGAAGAGTGTCAAAATGCAATCCACAAATATCAATCAGGTAGATTTC
Organism: Anser cygnoides; assembly: GCF_040182565.1. Lineage (NCBI taxonomy): Eukaryota > Metazoa > Chordata > Aves > Anseriformes > Anatidae > Anser > Anser cygnoides. Next base: position 139,992,704 of record NC_089874.1, on the reverse strand, counting down.
CTTATTTGCCTGTGCAAATAAGTTCACTGCATGTGCAACTGTTCCGGTATTGTGATAAAATGCTAGAGACACCTACCTGCCTTATCTCCTGAAATCTTTTTACCAAAGGCTATACGGTAACAATGCTCATAATTTTCACTTGCAATTACGTAGCGTATTTAACTAGCCCTATCCAACTTTTCTTAAGTTCATAATCAAAGAAAGACTTCTGAAGCTCAGCAACAAGAATTCTGAGCTAGTAACATTAACTATTTCAGAACAATTTTTAACATATTTTTATAACATTGAAAGCAACAGTTCATTCCTATTCTCTTTCTTTAAATCTCCTAAATAGTTTTAAAACCTGCTGGAAATAGTCCCAGGATGAGTAGTAGTTTCTCCAGCAGTCATTTGTAATTATTTGCTAACAATTAAAAATAAATAAATCTAAAGTCGTATCTCATCACAGTTCCTTTCAAATGCTCAGAAAACTGCAGAACAAAAAAAGTTTTCTTTTTGCCCTAAAATCATTTTGCTTTGGCTGCTTCATATCACGGTCATCTGCATTTCTGTCATTTTGTTTTTAATTCTTTATAAACAATTTATAGAAGCAGAGAAATTCCCATGATCAGATTGTTAGATAAAGGTACAATCTTTTGTCCCCTGCATAATCACTGTATTATACAAACCATAATGCTCTCACCCAATTTTTAAAACGTGATTGATTGTAACAGAAAGCATCCAGTATGGTTCAGATGATAAAGTCCCTGCATGGAGGACACAGTGAAAGCTAAGCCAGATTCTTCTGCCTGTTTTTTACTTATAAAAACATCACACTTAATTAAGGGGCTTTTTTTAATTTTCTGACTGAGCATAATATTGGCAAAAACAAATCAGGCACCAGTCAAAACAAATAATCCCTTTGATTTACTCCTCTGACTACTCTAGCTGGTAGAGTGTAATTCATTCTTGAAAGAATTTCAGTCCCCAAATCCCATACTGTGAGCGGCTTTCAGCCCCAGGAACAAAGTGAAGTGGGCTCTGTTTTTAACTGGGAGGCTCAGTGATGTGGAGAACTTTGGCAGGGCTACAAAGGACCGGCAGAATGGAGGCAGTCTAAACAGATACGGCTGTTTGGTTTCTCTTCCGGAACTGCTGAACACAGAAGGAAACTGTATGAACCATGTTTGCTTGCTCGAAATATCACAAAAAAGCACAGTTCATGATTAAGTCCACTTTCTGCTGACAAAAACGTGCCGTCCCTCAAAAAGAAACACCCTAAACAACAAGCGTGCACATAAAAAAATCTCTGTGTGACAAATGTTAAGCATTCTGTGCGTACAAAGGAGCTTTAGCCGGGATTGCTAAAAGCTTAGAGGAAACGTGATCAACACAAACAACACAAAGCAAGTCAGGAAATTAAAAAGCAGAATGCCTCTGCTCAGCTTGGAGCACACGGGGGGAAGAACAATTCTGCATTAGACACTTATTGAGGAGTCCTGAAACGCTTGGCCTATTTGCTAGTCTGAGAAACCTCACGTTTTATTTCTGGGTGGGGAAATAAATACGATCAAAAGGCACTTTAAAGCCAGACTTCCACTGCTGGTGGAAGCACACCTCCATCACGGAGTTATCGGCCTGCTGCTTCCTCAGCGCTTACCTGAATCCTCCCAGCTTCACGGAGATGCTGGCAGAGCCGCGGGCTTTTCCAAACCACGCCTGGAGCAGGGCTGGGGCTGGGTACATCTCCAGGCGGCCTTCTTCCCCTCTCCGTTCGGCTTCACGGAGCTCAGGTTCAACTTCACCAAGCTGATCCCGCAGGCTTGCTGTCACAGCATGGCGGGGTGTGCGAGCGCATACTAAGGCAACTTCAGTACTAAAACTGTGTTGAAATAGAAGGGCATATATTTCTTCAGCAGAATCACTTGTGGCATCTTAATAAATCTAGTGCTCCACAAACGTTCAAATCCTGCGTGATATCCCAACTCTACCCCTGCTAAACCACAGCAAAATGATTTATTCCATAAAACGGGTACATTAGCTTGTCAAGTACAGAAAGCACCATTCAAAATATTTAATTTCACTGTAAAACCCTTTTTTTGTTGTTGTTGTATGATTTTGTTAGTAATTCAGTTACAGCAAAAGTGATTCCCTCCGAGTTACTAAACCAGTAATTTATTAATCATTCTGTCTAGCCTGGTAACTGTTGCACAAAATGCACTAAATAAAAGTCACAAAGTCTTTTTTTCCCTTGAGCAATTTTCCCTGGATACACAGCAATCCATCTGCAGCGCACAGAAATTAGCTAGTGAAAGGATTATAACAATTTCTTTTATCTTAAGAAGAGTTATAGTTCCTGAATGCAATGTCACACATGCTTTCAAGGAAGACAGTAAATCAAAAGTACCAAATCTGCTTTCGGTTGTACTATTTTTCGGCCACGTAAGACAAAGCAAAAAGCCGAAAACAGTGCCACAGGTTTCAAAAGATGTCTCTGTGCAGTTAAAAACTGAGTGCATGTTCAGTTCCCAGCTGAAAATACACTGTATGGGTAAACAGTGGTAGAGGTAAGGGAATAAAAATACGCCCCAACAAACAGAATCTGTTTGATTCAGTCACTGCATGTTGTCCTCTGCACTGCCTCTTAAATAAATATTTTATAAGCCTTTATCAAAACAGAGTTTGCAGATATAATTCTGGTTACTAGATATAATTTTAAAAATCTGTCTACTAAGAAGCTCAGCTGGGTTAGAATTGCAAGAAAAAGTGAGTTGCTTTAGTTATTGTTTTATGTGTGCTCTGGTCCATTCCCAGCTCTGACAACATTCACTGAATATCTTCCTGATTAGATCGCCAAAAGCAACGTAACTCCAAACCCAAGTAAGTCAGATATATATTATTTGTGCGCTGTCACACCCAGAAACAAAGCATCTTACACAGCAAAAATTTCTCGCAAAATTTTCCAGCTCTCCTTGGAATGAGCAGAGGAACCGAACAAAAATATTCCTGCCTCGGTGCAGAACGTGCGTTTCCAGCCAAAGACTTCTCTCAAAGCTCTGCAAGCCAGGCTGTACAACACAAAACTTCCAGCAACCAAAAAGGGGACTCAGCACATATGGCATTAATTTATTTTTTTAAATAAAAATAAACTTAGAATACATTTGCCTTGGTACTTAAGGTCCCCCTCATCATTGTACCAACACATTCCCATGAAAACAAAAATAGAAAACTCCTTCTCCTAGCCCCAGAAGAAATATAACCCCATTCACTCAGAGACATACTTAGTTGGGACAAGGAGCATGCAAGCAGAAAGGGAATGTTACAATCCTAATAAATGGATATGAAGTCTGATCTTCTTCTCAAAAGAATCCACGTCATTTATTTTCAGTTCCCTTGGCAGTTATCTCCTACTTGTCCAATGGCTGACAACCTAACTGTAGAGGTTTTGACGAATGTATTTAAAAATGGACGGTGGAGACATGTAGAGCATTAAAATTAAGGTACTTAGCATCAGATCTCGATTCTTTATTCGCTAATGAACTACTGCAGTCAGCAGAAGACTGAAATGGGAGCTCAGCATGCAGACTACTGCTATTTGGTTATTTGCTGTGTCTTGGAGAAGCTGCTTAATTGAAAAGAATTAGAAGTTAAAAAGAGAAATACACATCATCATGAGTCATGGATCTGGCCTACTGCATCTTTTGGCAAACTAAGTTTAGGCCAGTGTATACTAGCAGCATGAATATTTGGGCATCGAGGAGGATGCCCAAATCCAAGAGAATCCCCAGGCAAAGGAATGACTTCACCCAAGGGCAGAACTTGAATGTGTGGACTGAGAAGTTGGATTTCTTTTACCTGATGGGTCATGGGCGTGAATCCTCACAGGGACGGCTCCTCTGGACTGTGTATCACCACGGCATACGTTTCTTTGCAGGGGGGAATACACATGCCGTGCTGTTCCCCAGTGATTTTCTGTTGCCAAGTGCCTGATCAGTCCAGACACAAGTGGCAGGAAGAAGGCAATGCCTCCCTCAAATGCTTTTGCAGACCAGATGCAAACTGAGGAAACTTCAACCAGTATTTCATTTTTGGTTTCTTACCATCAGTTCACCTACCGGACAACCTGCTGGGTGGAGGCCCTAAAATTTTGGTAGAGATTTTCGTGGAACTGGTGCCTCTTTTATCAGGTAGAACCACCAATTCCCAAAGCCTGATCTTTCCCTGGTATTTAAGACGTACTTATTATCTAAATCAAGGGACTAAAATCTAATACTGGGTCCATCCTTAGCTGTTTTTTTTCAAGAATAGTTAGTTTAAAATATCTTTATTCATAGCTTTAGCATCAGAGTACATCCTGGCCATCTATTAATTGGTATAATCAGCACATGTTAAACACCCACTGCCAGTGAATCATTCTGCAGGATGAATATCTGTCCCATACTATTTGTCCTTTAATTTATTACACGGGGAAAAAAAACTTGTATTGGAATCTCTTCTTCTAGAAACTTGTGTTTACTTTTGCTGGAGAAACAGTGTTTGCAGATGTACGTGATGCAGTATTTCCATGGAAGAGAAAGAGAGATCAAAGGAAGCTGCCTTCCTCTGGAACAGGCAGCCAGTGAAAGTCCTTATTTCCTGAGGAATTTAATTCTACAGTCTTGGACCACCTTTGAGAAATAATGACTCCTACACCAGCTTTGTCAGAATGTGGTCCATAATACCAAAGAAGCGTAATACACAGTTTACAGTCTTCATCCTGTATTTTTAGATACCACAGGCCCATAAAATGGAACAGCAGTAGAGAAGGTTCCTTACCTTGAATCTGACTAAATCAAATTTATCAAACGGTAGTACCAGATCTGCAGAACTTCTTTCGTTCCCATCAGAACTATGCTCTGTCAAGTTCACCTTTATCTAGCCGCTCTTCATTCACGAACTGACCACATCTAAGCATCAGATCAACACGATCTTGGTCCTATTGCTACAGAAGTATGTCTTAAGGAAGAAAGAATATGCAGACTTTGTGTCACCCCCTTATTATTATACTGGAGTCCACGTTGTCTTAACAATTCACCCCACAATTCTCTGAGGTTGTTTAAAAGTAGGAAAAATTCTATGAGGTTGTTTAAAAGTAGGAAAAGAGCACTGAATGGTGAGAGCTTCATCACTACTCACATGTGCTGAATCAGGAACAACCTGGCACATTTTAGCAGAGAACTCAGGAAGGCATAAATGTTGTCTCTCTCTTAAACATTATCATTGCAACAAAGGTGGATCATCTTCTGGCCTGGGTGTGACGATGCCAGTTCCAGAACATTAAATTCAATCCGATGAGCTTACGGTAGCCTCTGAGTACTGTCTACATGACTTTGCTTGGGAGTGAGAAGTTCAGTAGAAAGTGGCAGCTGGCACGTTCAGTTTCTTTGGGGTTTAATGCTTAACCACCTGAACAAGAAACTATTATCTGAATATTTCTGTCTTGCACTTCATAATTAACCACTTCCCAGAACTGAGGTAATGATGTTGGGTAGCAGAGGCAACTCTGTAGGTCAGCTCAAAATCCAAGAGCAATTACTTTACATTTGTAACCGAAACAAATGTGCCTCACATGACTAGCACCACACGGATTACATCAAGTGGTCAACTGAAGAGGAAAAATCTCTTTAGAAACAATCAATGGCAAGCCCCAGCCTCATACTGCATTCAGTTTTTCCTGGGATTTGCCCCTGCAGGATGAGAACTCCCCAGCACAAAGCAGCAGCGCCGGGGAAGCCACATCCATCGCACATGTGAGCACTCAGCAGGGTGACGGCAGAGCGGGCTTACAGTTAAATACCACAAAAGTACATCAAGTTGACAGAAAAACACAGAATGAGTATTTCAATACAGCTTTTCCACACTATGTATTCATTCAAAAACGTGCTCCTAGCACATGACATGACAGCCTGTTCACGGCTGAGCCACGGAGCTGCAAGTCACAGCCTTCAGACCTGCACACCACTTCCTTCCTCCTCCCTAAACTGAGCCGACTCATTTCATCGACCACCGAAAGGGTTTCAATCATTTGCCACTTTGCAGGCCACAGTGCAAGTCTCTTGCTGCAGCACAGCTAAAAAAAAAAATAAAATGATCCCTGTACTTAATTTCAAACGAATGGGAGAAGGAGGAAAGACTATCTGCACCACTTCAAAAAGGGACTGCAGTAATCCAGCTGGCCGGGATTAAGGCCAGGGGAAGGCTGGTGGTTTACGATGGGATGGGAGGGAAAGGGAGCAAGAAATTTGGCATCTCCACCAATGCAGTCTTCACACTGCAGCTTGTTATCTCTTGTGGGGGTACTGTTCCCACGGTAAAGATTGTACCTGGTCAAAGATTGAAGCAGTAGGTCACGTTGTGGCATCCTCAATTCATTTACCCTGCTTTAGTAAATTTGTAATAGGCAGGTCACATAGAGAGTGCTTTTATTCATCACAGTTAAATATTTTTGTGCCATTCATTATGAATGTGAAAGAGTGATTTTGCTTTTTGTGGTATCAGTTTTCCTTCATTTTTATTCTCTTCAAAAAGCATAAAAACCAAGTGTAAGAAAACTCTTTAAAAAGGCTATTTCCAGATCTCTTTTAAAATGTTCAAAGTTTGTAATAAACATTATTATTATTACTTTTGTATTGATCTTACGTATTGATACACACATCCAACCAATTTTGATCTCGATTGCAGAACAAAACCTTCAAATGGGCATGTTTGTTAAAGCTGTAGCAGAAAATCATTTTATATTCTTTTAAAGGCAAAGGTTTGATTAAACCTGAGACGCTGCAGCAAAAAATGAAGAGAGTTCTGAAAACACAGAGGTTCTTCACATATGACTGTCTAGAGAGCCTTAGAGAAACTGAGGTTTCTTAATTATGAATTTAGTTTTAAACTAATTGTACAGTATTACGCTGTTTAAGATAAATAATTTGTGTGGATACTATAGGATACTATACTATATCCTACTTAGTATCCTACTTTAGTATTCTACTATAGGATACTAAACTATATCCTACTATAGGGTAGAGTTTATAACTGCAGCTCACTCACCAGGGAAGACAGGGACAAAGCTGACTCTCAGTCTACACCACAGGAGGTGGAAGCTTTTGAGTTACGTGATGGGAAAGACACCACATTACCTACTTTCACTGCACACGTACCCCAGGTCAGTGCTGCATCCGAACAGCAACGTGCTGTCTTTATTCATGGCAGTACACAATAGTCCCTCGATCTCTGGTTCCGCTTGGTTCTACATCCTAGCTTTATGTTGGTATTAGCAATTATAATCCACATTACAGTTAAATATGTGGTTTCAGATAAATGAAAGGAAAAAAGGATCAGTTCTCTGCTTCAAAGATTCATCAAGAGATTTTAAAGTGCTCAAGGAAGCAAAATGAAGTTATTGAAACCACGCTATTATCTTTTTTACCACCCTGAGAGAAGAAACCCTTATCTATTCCTAAGATACAAATGTAAACGAAAATGCAATTATAGACAAAAAAGATTCTTTAAAAACACACAAAAATTATTTACAGCAGTTCAAACATCTTCAATGCCACTGGATCCAAGCAGTTAAAATTACTGCAACTAGCTGCTCTCTCTTCAACTTCTTGGTGGCTTAATTAAATGTATTAAACAATTCTCTGTTAAGCAGGGAAATGTTTTGTTGGGATTTTTTGTTTTTCCTTTAGACATACTTTTTCCCTAATTGGGAAACAGAACTGAATTTTCTTTGTGCTTTCAACACAAACTTGCAGCAAGTGATTTGACAGACAGGAAAAACATGTATTTTCCCATCTACATTTTATTGTCTGGATCTTAAATCACTACCATTCATGCTTTATGATATTGCACAATCCTATGCTTACAGGTCACTAAAACAGCTTTAAATGTGCTGCACAGACAATTAGAAAAACAAAACCTCTGCAGCAGTTACAGCATGCCCAGCGATCAGAAGCTCTCTCAGCAGCTTTAGGCACTCCCGGGGACTGTCTCAGTGCCTCCACCTGCCTCTGTACGAACACCTTCTCCAAGCGCCACCATTCAACCCCTCAATTTGTGGATCTGCCTGAAACATGCTTGCTCACGTGGCAGGACGCGTGTTTCCAAGAAAAGCTGGATGTCATCTCCTCACTTCTGTGTCGCAAGTTTTACCACACCTGCTGAGCCCTAAGTACCTCACAACTGTTCTCAGCAAATACGGCAAGGACCCTGTATGAGCCACCCTATCAGGCACACACTGTACATTCAATTTCTTCATCCCAAAGACAAGTAGATCACACTTCATTCTGCCGAGTAATTACGATTTCTACCAATTTGTCAAGATTATTCTGAATTGTTGTTCTGTCCTCCAGATTATGTAGTACTTTATGACCCTGGCAATACTTGTAATCGCATTCCTCCTTCCCTCATGCTGCTCCAGCCATCACCAGATTTGGAAGCCTGCACTGAAGTGTGACCGAGAACATCCCCTTACTTCTTAATTCACAGGAAAACCTGATACAGATAAATAGAAATGCAAGTAATTTGAGTGTCAGCCATTGCTGACTTTCTGCAACAAATAATCTCAACCATTCTGAATGGCCTGTTGGTTATTCTACAGGGATGAAGAGGGTTAAGTCCACATATAAAGAATATAAAGCATATAGAATATAAAGCAAATATAAAATACATTATATTTTAATATAATGTAGAACATTATCATTACCAAACGTGTTGAAATTTCACCAACCCATCAAAGCCAGCTCATTTGTATTTCTTAATACTTAACTGCATCTCTTTCCTGAAATTCACCATTTAAATATGTCTAGGCAATTTTAAATTAAACTACCAAATTAATCAATGAAAAAGTAGACGCACCATACTTGGTGGGTAAGGGTACAATCCAATTATCCTGTCTAACTTATTTGAAGGTTGGAAACTCTAATGAATGAGAAAAAAAACCTTCAGACTCGGGCTTGCTATAAATAGGCTTATTAACTATAGGCTATTTATATGCACAGCGTAACAGCTGCAGACTTCCAGAAAGACTTGCTGAGCAACTTGCAGAATGTGTTAAGATACAGTCAAATAAAGTATCATCTGAGCATTAATTCCAGTTAAGTGAATAGATCCCTGGAGCACTTTAGCGTATAAACTGAGGTCAGTGGACTTGAGACAGAAGCAGAGAACATAGATCCAAGACATCTAAATCTCTGACTTCAGGTTTGCAATGCCAAGAAACAAAATCACACGCCAGCAGACCACAAGCTGTAGTATCTGCTTGTAAGATAAGACAGAGAGGAACATTCTTGTCAACAGTTCAAGATCTTGTTTTTCCTTTCCTTCACAATGAATAACGTGATCTCAGGTCCTCTTCCTGATTATTTGAAAGGGGAAGAGTGGTGAGGACATCACGTTTTAGAGCTCAGTAATCACTCTGTTGGCAAGAAGCTGGATGACAGATATTTCCCATTTGGAATGGCAGAACATGCTCTACTCTGCTGAGCAGCACACCACAGAAGAAGGTGTCCTGAAACTGTCATATATATAGCTTACAGCAACAAATTCCATTAGAGTGAAGGAATATTATTTCATGAAATACCTTCTCTCACAAGCAGTACATTAAACTTGGCACACATAAAGGATGAGAAAAGCCTTTGTCCAGTTAACATCACTGAAAGCACAAACTAAGCACAATGAGCATTAGACCAGGCACACGATTAAAACATAAAGCCCAGAATATTAAACAATACAGAAGTACTGAGACAGCATTAACATCCATCCCTGCTGAGCTAAAATATTTAAACCACAAGTAAAATTCTACTTTATTTGCTTGCTTCTCTGCACTCGAGGAAAAAAAACACTGATTTGATGCAATTTCTAAATCAGTATAGTTTACAGACTACTGATTCATCTTACATCATGCTGTTATTCCACTCTCCACCCTGTATACGATAATTTAAATATGAATAGATGAAATGGGATTTGGGGTGGGGGGTTAGGGTGAAGTAGTTTATACCAAGACATCATACACTGGTCTTGAGACCAACATTTCACAAAGAGGTTCTAAATTTCAACATTGCAATAGATATCAGATGTCAAGGGACTGTGCAGCTATTAGAAGAACAAGCATTTTCGTTTATTTTTGTTCAAATGTGTAAATCGGCCTATGGAATAAATGACAGAATAAAAACTAATGGGGAAACCAAATGCACACAGTGAGAATCATACTTTTCAGCATGTCTAAAGATGTAAACCTAAAAAACCTGTAGGACAAATATTCTTTTTCTGTTAAAGGCACTTTAACAGGCCCTTTGCTTTTATTCCTTTGTAACTTCAATAAAAAAGTGTAATCTGAGTACTGGAAACTCCCTGAATTTGTACGCTAAAGGTGAATATCTAACCATGAATAACTTTCCTGAAAAAAAAAAAAAAAAAAAAGAAACGTAAGTAAAAATACAAAAAAAAAAAAAGAAATTTACTTTGTATTTGAAAAATCAAGTAAGTGTGGTATTTATTTTAGATGTTTTTTAATTAATTCATATGCTTACACTTCCATTTCCAGTTTGCACATTGTCAGTGTAGGATCTCAGTCTTAAACACAGAAAGCAATTAACTTTTCTGACAAGTATGACTGAAAGAAGTCACAATCCCAGTGTGGCTAAGGCTGGCAGGGAGCTCTGGAGGCCCCCTGGTGCCACCCGTGCCCAAGCAGGGACACCCAGAGCAGGGTGCCCAGCACCACGTCCAGGCGGCTTCTGAAGGGCTCCAAGGAGGAGACCCCACAGCCTCCGGGCAGCCTGTGCCAGGGCTCCATCACCCGCACAGCACAGAAGGGCTCCTGGTGCTCAGGGGGAGCCTCCTGGGGGCCAGTTTGTGCCCAGGGCCTCCTGTCCTGGCACTGGGCACCACTGAGCACAGCCTGGCTCCGTCCTCCCTGCTCCCTCCCCTCAGGGATTTACAGACAGTGATGAGATCCCCTGGGCCTCCTCTTCTCCAGGCTGAGCAGTCCCAGCTCTCAGCCTCTCCTCAAAGGAGAGCTGCTCCAGGCCCTTCACCATCTCCATGGTCCTTCATTGGACTCTGCCTGCTATGTCCATGTCCCTCTTATACACGTGTACTGGGTTTATGTGGCAAGGTTTTGGTAGCAGGGGGCTGCAGGGGTGGCCTCTGTGAGAAGAGTTCAGAAGCTGCCGCGTGTTAGATAAGGGCCAGTTTCAACCGGCTCCCAAGGGACCTGCTGCTGCCCAGAGCTGAGACAATAAGCGATGTTGTTTGTGCCTCTGGGAGAGCAGATTGAAGAAAGGGAAAAAACCTGCTGTGCAACAGCAGCTGGGAGAGAGAGGAGTGAGAACCAGCTCTGCAGCCCCACAGGTCAGCGCAGGAGGGCAGGAGGTGCTCCAGGCACACAGCAGAAGTTCCCCTGCGGCCTGTGGAGAGGCCCCAGGTGGAGCAGGCTGTCCCCCTGCAGCCCATGGGTCCCACACGGAGCAGATCTCCACGCTGCAGCCCATTGAGAAGCCCCCAGTGGAGCAGGTGGATGTGGCCTGGAGGAGGCTGCGGCCCATGGAGAGCCCCCGCAGGAGCAGGGGGTCTGGGGGGAGCTGCCTCTCGTGGGGGACCTGTGCTGGGGCAGTTTGCTCCTGGGGGATGGACCCCGTGGTACGGAGCCGTGTGGGAGCAGGTCTTGAAGAGCTGCTGCCTGTGGGCAGCCCCCGCAGGCTCAGTTAGGGAAGGACGGGATCCCGTGGGAAGGGACCCCACGTGGAGCAGGGGCAGAGAGGGACCATGAAGGAGCGGAGGAGACAAAGCGTCAGGGACTGGCTGCAGCCCCCATTCCCTGAACTCCAGCATCTCTGTCACTGCAGCCAAGGCTGCCTTTGACCTACATACTTCCAACAAGCCCCTCATTGCTGGTGAGAATCAAGCCCAGCAGAGCACCTCTCCTCATTGTTTCCTCTGTCAGTTGGAGAAGGAAGTTATCAGCAGTGCATTCCTGAATTGCTTATGTCTAGATTATGTTGTCCCTCCAACAGATATCCATGTGGTTGAAGTCCCTCATGAGGACCAGGACCTGCAAACATGAAGCTGCTCCTATCTGTCAACCATGTAAATCAGAAATTTGTCAAAAATTTTCTTCTACCTGTTAAAATGAATTAGAAGTATATTTGCTCTCAATGAAATTCTAGATAACTTGCATATTACTTCATGATATATTGTTGGTATAAGCACCAATAGTAACTGAGAAACTCTATAAACAAAACTTGTTCTTTGACATAATTAAGATTTTATGCCAGCCTTACAAGATCTTTAATGTTTCATATACAATCAGTTTGAATAAACCTTACTGGTATAATGTGCTTTACAGTTTATTCTGCATTGACAAACCACAATGAATGATTTTGCATTGTTGTGCCTACGTGTACAATAAAGCAACAGTGGCTAAGTGGAAGGCCTTTAACATCTTAGAAGCCCAAAATACTCTTTTTAGGCTGATGAAACTGTATAAAGAACTGTATAACAATGGTTTAAGATAATAAGAATGAATGGTATCTGAGTTTTGAAGCACATACTAGTGAGGCAAACCAAGGAGTTGAATCTAATTCTCTTAAAGAGCACAGCAACTGTGGTCAGCTCATCATTTTCACCATCTCTACTTGTTCTTATAAAGCGGAAATGTGAAGCATGAAATCCTAACAACTGAATTCACAGTATGTGAAGTCTACCCATATTGTTGCAGCTGGTTCAATGTTTCTCAAGAATACCATGTCTGTGCCCATCAAAACTATGAACCCTACGTGACTGAGTAATCATTTCTCTCAGCTGTTGCAACCGTACATTTCTTGCCATAATACCTCTACTGTTGAACCACTTTGGTTAACATTTCAGTGTGACTGACCAAGTTCTTTCCCACTTTCACCTCAGCCCCAGCCTGAACATTTTAGATTTCACTGCTTTTAGTGTTTCCCCTCTATTCCAGTGACAATGTTAGCTCCATCAACCAGATCTTCCTCCACATTGGTACCATGTGTTGGAACCTCTGAATCTACACTGAACAGATCATCCAACCCACATGTTCTTAAACATGCAGTTTTCCATTAGACTTGCATGGAAAACATGTAAATTTTTTAGCACTGCATTCATCTCCTGGACTGCAGACCCACTAGGACATGAAACTGTCTTGGTAGTCTTCCTTCTCTTGTACAAGGTCTAGCACACAGTCTGCACCTAACAAATAAAAGCATATTACTACAGCTATTTGACTACTACTGTAGTGAACAGATGTTTTTACACTAATCCTTGACACCTGGCACTAGCATTTCTGGCACCTACTTATACATAGTGAAAAGTACAATATAGTTTCTTTCCTCCTTCCTCCTCAATATTGTGCTTTTTTTACTTCATGCCTCAGGCCAGTACTACATCTGCCAAAGCCACGACTACCCTTTAGATACTCTCGTGTATTAGAATGCAAGGATCCAGTGTAATTTTAGAAGATAACTTTTTCAACGTGGAGAAAAAAAAAAGAAGTTTTCACAATAGTTCTCTAAACCCTGTGCGTATTTGTAAATTATTACTGAAATAAAATCCCATAGTAATTCTTCAAGCTGCTGTGTGGGAGTAAAGACAAAGGAATAGGTAGGAAGAAAAAATATTACAGTGTATCTGCTTATACTAGTATCATCAAAAAGACTACAAAACTGTGGGCTTAGATAAATTTGCTAGCCCACAGAACAAGCAACCTAAATGTTACATTTTAATTTCTAGTGTCACAATTTAGTAGGTTGCAGTTGAGGAAGCAGAGTAGCTAAAACCCATGCTCAGATTACTGTACAGAGGGAAGGCCTGACAAGGAGTTTGGGGCAGCATTCAGTTCTTCCAGACTCCAATTGACTCTGGTGAAGAAGGCCACCAAGATGTCCTCATCCCTGGTCACTGTAACACTGTCACTGCAGGAACCTAGATTATAACCAGGTGCCTGCCAGCAGGTTGACTTAGCCCATTTTAAGAAGTTCGTGCCCCCACTGGACACCGGCAGTGAAGACAATTAAGGCTAACATATTGTTCCTTCAGGAGGGTGATAGTTTCCCTGCTGAGGCCGCACCTCAAGTACTGTGTTCAGTTTTGGGCCCCTCAGTACAAGAATGACATCAAGGCCCTGGAAACGTGTCCAGAGAAAGGGCTACGAAGCTGGTGAACGGCCTGGAACACAAGTCCTGTGAGGAGCGGCTGAGGGAACTGGGGTTGTTCAGTCTGGGGAAGAGGAGGCTCAGGGGAGACCTTAGTGCTCTCTACAACTACCTGAAAGGAAGGTGTGGGGAGCTGGGGGTTGGTCTCTTCTCACAGGTAACTAGTGATAGGCCAAGAGGGAATGGCCTCACGTTGCACCAAGGGAGGTTCAGGTTGGAAATGAGGAGACATTTCTTCTCAGAAAGAGCAGTCAGGCATTGGGACGGGCTGCCCAGGGAGGTGGTGGAATCACCGTCCCTGGGGGGGGTGTTCAAGGAAAGGTTGGATGTGGTGCTTAGGGACATGGTTTAGTGGGTGATATTGGTAGTAGGGTGATGGTTGGACCAGGTGATCGTGGAGGTCTTTTCCAACCTTAATGATTCTGTGATTCTAAGACCTCCCAAAGATCAGCAATGATGGCTGACCAGGCCCTTTTCCCTATTCTCAGCTCCCTGTTTATACATATGGTCTAGTCATTGTGGTAACATCTGAACATTACAACGGTCACATTGCACTGGTGAATGTAAACTGATGCCTTCCAGCAAAACTATCAGAAGAATCATTTTTAAAAAGATGTAAGCCACTCTGAATCTTTCGTCCACATATACACATTCACTTGTTCCACCAATATTTCAAACACAATCTAAGTGGTACAATGTTTTTTGACCACTACCCCTTAACAGCATCAATCATGTCCATACAAATCGCCTGTAAGATGTATTTGTTGCATACACAGATATTGAGGTTTCTAAAAGAAATGCCTACTTAAATGCTTACTGCTCATTCAGAATCAGAAGAAAAACTATTGCCAAGTTCTCCCCAGAAGAATTAAATGCTTTTAGTTAGATCTTGAGTTTTAAATGGGCATTTCAAGTTTTAGAAGGTTTGGCAAGCTCTATACGCCATAAAATTTAGCATGCACTTTAAAATTACAATTTTGTAGGCCTTCCGGCAGATTGAACGAAGAAAACATCTGAAAAATGGTGAGGTTACAAAGAAAAGTCTTCCTCCGTATCAGTTTCACATTAATTTACCTGTTTTAACCAAGACAAGGCCTCTGTTTAAGAACAAGTGATGGCAGTATTGCCCCTCCTGCAAGGCACACCATAAAAACTATCCCCCAAATAATAGTACGAAGTCCTATTGCTGATAAAACATGCACACAAACATATACAGGGTACTATTTCTTTCATCAAATATTGACCCAAAATTTTCAAAGAAAATACAACATTTCCTAACAATGGCAATGTTCCTTCTTCACCCTTTCTCCGGTTTCTTTTTCACTGTTTCTCTTTCATCTTCTTTCCCATTAGTATGCTATCATAAAGTAATGGGCTGGCACTCTGAAAAACCCGATCTCCATAATCACCTCTTGAATTCTGAGGGTAGCTGTGACAAGCATCAACTTACAGTCACTCAAGACAGCCTCACAGAAGTGCACTTACAAACCCTTCAACATTTTGGAACGAACAGCAAAACAAACCACATGGAGAAAATGTGATAATGGAGCCATAACGTGATGGCACCAGGCTCTGAAAACATCTCCACTCCAAACTCCATTGTATGCATGGTTTAGTCTGAGCATAGGGATATCTGGAAGCCACATCAAAGGGCTAATGGATAGACATTTTGTTAACATGTGTAGAACTGATGCCAGGCCATAAAACAACATTGTACTGAGTATTACACATCTTCAGAGAAGCCTTTTTTTCCTGTTTCTTTTATTTTTTTAATTTTTTTTCTTTTTGGGGCGAGGGGGGCGGGGAAGAGGTCTACAAATTATTTCTCTCCTTATGTGCACGAATGCCTAACAGACTCAGAAGCCTGGACATTTTTCATGTTCTCTTGTTCCCTGGAGTTTTGCCCAGTATCATAAATTCCAAGAGAGGGCTGATTTTTGAAGAAGGGATAGGAAGAAGAATGAAAAAGTAAATAAGCTGCTATTTCCTTTGTAGAACAGATTCTGTTCCACCAGTCGCAAATAGGTAAAAAAATTCACAATCTATTACCTTAGCATCTCTCTTTCTCAGGTCACTCTTAGGACTTCTACTTTCAAAGTGCTGTCCAAACTTGGCTCAGAGCTACAGCACATTCTTTAATGGTCTTTTATGCCCGTGTTGTTCAAAATAGAGTCACTTTTCAAATGGTACTTTCTGTAGATATGGCACTCCGTAAAAACAGGAGGCAAGAAAGCAGTGCAGAATTCCTGGAACAGCTATTCAGGATTCTAAAAAACCCACTCATAAGCCCCCCTTTTTGTGCTCTACGGTATTTATGCAAGATCACAGAATAATGAGCACCCATTAAAGGTATGTACTTTGTAGGGTGCTTAGGAAACAGTTTTCCCATCACTTAGTAACTGTAAGATAAGTAAAACAGCACTGCACACCAAGAAATATGCAGTACAGAAAGATACGGAAAGTCAGGATTATAGATGAGTTATATCTTTATCCACTTTGATACCTTTGCAGTTAATCAAATATTTTGTGGTTCTGTGTTTGGCACATTAGGTACATTGAAGCCAGACTAACAAGAAACAGCCACTATTTATATCATTTCCCCAGAGATGGGAATGGTTGCTTCTGCACTTTAAGACCAATCATGTTACATCTGTACTAAACTGAAAAGACAAACATGTTTTACTGCCAGCTCTGCCTGAATTTCAAATGAAAACCACACTAGTTAACTTGTGAATTTCTCAGTCAGCCAGTCTCCAGTGTCAGCTTACACAGTTTATACAAAACATCTCACCAGTACACAATGCAGTACACAAGGATGCTAGCAGCATCGTCCCAGGTTCAACAATGTGCTTCAAAAACTCCTTTCCCAAAACAAAAGGCAGGATCAGGCTGTAAATGTATCTCCTCTGCAATAGCCTGGAACTGAGGAGGCTCTGCTACCATATTTTTTCATTTCACAAACTCCTTGGCTCAATTCTCAGGAGTCATACAGGCTGAAATATGTTAAGTCCCACAACCCACAGGTTTTCCACTCTTGCTGCTGTCCTAAGCACCGTGAGAATGTGATTCCAAGCTCAGGAAGGTTGCCAGGGCATCAAGTCATAGCATGTTTGTTCTCACTGTTTCGAACTACTTGTATGTAGAAAAGCTTGATCTTGAATTCATTATCTTATGGGCACAGGCTCACCTCCTTTGGGCATTTAAAGGGATTCAGGCTTCAGCAAGCACTAAACAAGCACCTCAGGAGTGACAGTGAGGACGCTGGATGTCTCTGCTCAGAACACAAAGTCATGCCCGCTGTGACTTTATGGGTGCTGTCCGGGGAAAGCAGCCCTTCCCTGGCTTAGAAAGGATAATACAAGGAGAAATAGAACTGAGACACTGATGAGATGGGCGACTTTACTGGCAGTGTGATAAAGTGCACTTACTTTTACTCTTCAGATTTTTTATACACCACTTAAAAACTTGGTAGTGCAAAGTTGCAGCTTATGGTAGGTTTCAAAGTACATTTATCTTAGTTGGAGCAATAGATGCTAAAGCACTTGTTTACTGCTACTGGCTGGCCACGTTGGAACGGAGCAATTGATGCTGAAGCATTTGTTTACTGCTACTGGCTGGCCAAACAGAAAGGATATATCAGAGCAGAAACTTGAAGTATCTCTGGGCTAACTGTTCAGCCAACTGTTACTGGGAGCAGAGTTTCCTCAAAAAGCAACAGGACACCTGCACTCAAGTCACGTCAATTGCTTTTGAAGATGCACACATTCCTGAGAGCTTGATGCTTCCACAAAGCAGTAATTAGATTTCTCTTATTGCTTTAAGTTATTCAGAAACGTAGATGTATTAAAGTTAAGCACAGGAGCCTAAATAGAGGTCTGCAAGATCAACAATTCCACCAGTTGTCATGATAGCAAACATTTCTTGCAGCAGCAAAAAAAAAGTAAGTATTACAAAAGTTTAAGAACACTAAGTCTAAAATACAGCAAATTTGTAGGAAAATATGTCAAAAGTACTTCAACTTTATTTTCTGTTTTCAGTAACTTTTTTCTAGTTTTACACCCCTCCCTCCTCCCTCCGCTGTCAGATGTAACACGCAAAAAAAAACACAAAAAACACTTGGAAAAATGACTTAAAAAGGAGACACCGAACTGGTCATGCCGCAAGAGCGGTCAAATAATAACAATAATCAACTCCGCTTGCAACAGATGGAATTTGCAGACAATTATGGTTTCGGTTCTCAGTGATTACATTTAATAAACATGCTAAAATCTCACAGGAGGAATTAATGAATTATTTATAACCCAGGCAGTATATTAACTTCTAGTCAATACATGGACAAGTACAAACATTCCTAACGTGCAGTTACATCCAGAAGTGTGTCACTTCTCACCAGGCTTCACGGTGACCCTCGTTTTCAATTACGATTCAGTTTTTTAACTTATAATTAGCTGTGATATCTGTGATCATGTTTCACAGACTCCAGCCTAATTTTCAACTCTCTGACTTCAGACCTTTGTAATAGCTATTCCACCCGCTGCTAATTTCTCACCCCGAGTTCAGAGATCCAGATTTGCTTTTGTTTCAGTTCAAACCTTAAATTGAAATTTTGGCCCATGGAAACAGCACCTTTCTCTTCCACTGGACTTGTAATGCATTTCCAAACACTCTGGTATAAAAGACATTGTAAGAGTTTGGGTCTGCAGTGTATTTTATTGCCTGAATAGTTAGATGGTTCCAGTTTTTAATGGAGTAACAAAGTAGAATTAGCGTGCTGAAGCATCCATTAAGGTTCCAAGAGGAACTGAGTACTATAAAAAACTAAGCATTCACTTGTTTTACTTTTCTGTTTCTTGGTTACTTTTTCAAAGTGTGTACACTACCACTCCCATTAACATCAGCAGGGGGCTTGTAAATAAGTCTTCACCCAGTGTTTCAAAAACCTGAGCTTCTCAGAGTAAGAAGTGAAGCGATCACAACCAATTTCATTACTTAAAGAAACAAGAGTCAGATAGCAAAGGGAAAATAAAGCACATGCAAGCATCTTTAAGCATACTTGAAGGTTACATTTGGACACTTTATAATCTGAGTTGAAATGCCATAATTTTGAAATCCACCAACCATAATTCAGGGAAGATAGCATACTAGCTGATTAGAAGCATTACTAAAACTTCAGATGACATATAATTAAATTAGCTGTTCCCTACTTTAAAAGTTTGGGCACCGTCTTTAACTCGGTCCACGTGTTTCATAAAACTAAACCAATCAACCGCAAATGATCATTACTTTTTTTTTTCTTGCCCAGTGATCAAGCTGCAGAAATTGTGCATTTGTGCTAACACTGAGGATTTTGAGACCTCACAAGCCAAAACCACAAAATTTCTATTTCAGAACAGGTAAACCCTTGTAAGAACTATGGCTGGTTTAAAGGACGGAGATAGTCATTCTTATTTTCTATTTAAGTTAGAAAACTACAATGTTTACAAAAAAGAATCACAGCTCAGTAGATGTACTTCAGCAGCAATTTCTAGTGCTGTTGTGAGTGAGGCTGCATCAGCATTTTCATGATATACCACACTGCCAGAAAATTCATTCTGTCTTGTAAGCTGACATAGAAGAGACCGCATACTAGAACAAGTCCTCCAGCACAACAAATTTAGTTTGTATGATTTTTGGCCAGGAAATTGGAAGAAAAGAGAAAGCAAGAAGAAAGTCTTAAAATGGAAATGAGCAATTTAGGATCAACCAATGTTCAAACAGAACTAGTAGCTACTTTTTAGTGTTGACGGCTTATTGCTCCAACCTGACACGCATACAATTACAGCTAAATGCAGCAATGGTCTGCATAAGAAAAAAAAATATTTTAAAAAAAGTTAAACTGACATTCTGTATTCACTTTTACCGTTGAAGAAAAACTCGGACACACAATTTTATTTCCAGACAGCAGAATCTGGCTTATTTGTCTGATAAAGAAACCGCTTACAGATTATAAACAGAACAACATGCAAACTCAGAGCAAAAATCCTTATGGTAACCATAACTTTCTTTTAGTTATTAAGAATAATAACTGTATTGTTGCAGTGCTAGGATTTCACTTCTGCTTCCATACATGCTCTGTGGTATCTGTGCAGATGGCACTAGTTAATGCGAGCTTCAAGCTACGGAAACAACGTAGGAGGTTAAATTGTGTACAATTTAGTTGAATTTCCTGTTCTTAGAAGACAATAATTCTTACAAGTCTTGTGAAATACTACATCAGTACATCCTAGTGCATCAGGACTGAGCCTGGTTGTTTCAAACCTGCTACCTGGTAAAGAATGAAATGCTGAGATATCTGAAATGAGGAAGAACAGGTGACTAAAAGGTGCTTATTTGAGGCATTTCTTAAAAGTGATGTTCTCTGGGTATGTTTCTTTCTGATTTTTTAAGAGCAAAATAAGTTTCTTCTCATATATTCTCACTCACCTGCTCTGGGTACTTGTTTCCAACTATCTCTGCCACAGTGTTAAAGGAAGGAGAGTCTGGATAGGTCCTGGCCCCCATCTTCAGGTACACAACAATCTTAGTGCCCCGCAAAGACATCCGTGACATCATTTCAGCATCTTCCACAGAGATGCAAGCAGTGGGAATCCGGGGTATGCCAGACTGATAACTCTGCCACCCGGTATGTGGGCTATAGAAAAGAAAAATAAAAATACAGTGTTAACAGCTTAGCTTGTAAATTATTATCACCGCTATAGAATTATTAAAAAGCATACTTTCACTGCCACCCCCAGCATACCTTCAAAAGGAGTACAGTTACTATGTGGAAATATATCTTTCAATAAAATACCTGAATTGTTTTTATACAAATCAGTATATCTGACTGTCCCCGTTCTGTATGTCTGGGAAGTTACTCTGTGTCAGCACTATTTAGATCAACATTATGCTTTGATACTAGTCAATAGCACACTTCCTTCGCTGCTTCATCGGGAAGAAAAAACAACAAAAAGTCGGTAAGCGAGCAGAAGTAAGTGTAAGAAGTGCATTTTTTTCCTATGACAAGTAATGAAATTAAAGTTCACTACTTCATTTATTTCAATATCAGACTGGCTATCTAAAACACACCTATTTTGAAGAGCATTAATATGACAGACTTCAGAAAAAATAAGACAATGAGACCATAAACTAAATGTACATTTCCTCATTCTCTACAAACTTGAGACTCCAACCACTAACTGTCGATGAAATAAATGAAATCAAAAAAAAATCAGTAAACTTTAAACAAATTATGCATAAATGAAGAAAAACATGCCCCACTAGACAAAAAGGCCCCACTCTCTTCTATATAGGAATAGCTGTGCCTTGTGGAGATTAAATTTTAAATCAAAAAGAAAAAAAAAAGAAAAAGAAAAAAAAAGTAAATGGACAAGTTCCTTAACAAGTTCCTCCAAGTTTGTTTGTTTGTTTGTTTTTTGTTTTGTTTTTCACATTTAGCCATTATTTACCTATTTCTTACTTTCTGGTGCCTGGGTTGAGATCTTTAGAGCAGATCTGCTGAAAAACTGTATGCAGGGAAAAAAAGGAAGAAATCAGGATGTGGATGTATGCCCGAATTCCTGATACTAAACCATTCATTTCCTCCACTTCCCTCTAATAAATTGGGGACAACACCTCTCCTTGCTTCGGAGCCTGAGATGAGGACAGACTCAAGGAATACCTGAGAACCATTCTGATAGCACAGGAATGACCTGAGATGGACTGGGGTACAATTACATGTCCTAAATCCTAAAGTAAGCTTAGAAGTGCACATAGAAATATTAGGGCAAAGCTCTGCACGAGCAGCTCTTCAGTACTAGCCATCCTCTGCACTGAGATTTTAAGCTGAAATAACACATCTGTGACCAGATTTCTCTCTCTTTAGTTAAGGTCTAGTTTGTAATTCTCAGATTTCAGACACTACTCAGGAAAGGCATTTCCAATATCCATAAAATACCCAGTCATGTAAAGGCTTCCTCAGTACCCTTATGAATATGCCATTTATCTCAGTTACTAAATAATGACTGTCAGTGAAATGTCTGCGGAATGAAGTTTCCAAAAGTAATTTCTATAGTTTTACCTATCTTTACCTACATGTTACCTACAAAGGAAGGCTAGCTGAAGCTTTCAAGCCAGATTACAGACATTCTTCACATTAGCTTTTACCATATATTAATTATATGCTATCCATATATTAATTATATGTTATCCGTATATTAGTTATATGCTATCCATATATTAATCACAGCATGACTGAGGCTGGCAGGGACCTCTGGAGGCCATCTGGTCCTACCACCTGCTCAAGGAGGGACACCCAGCGCTGCTTGCCCAATATGTGAAAATCTTCACCTATGAACCTACTTACAGAAGCAGACACGTAATGCAACAGAATTAGACAGTTCTTTTTTAAAAAAGACAAAGACACATATTTTTACATATTTAAACAAACAAAATCAAAAAATCTGTGATTTTTAAGTCTTCTGATCTGGAAAAAATACTTAAGATACTCCTGGAGGAGATGTGTGGAGAGATTCACTTTCTAGGGATAAATGATTAGATAAAATGGGAGAGATTATTCAGTTCTAGTTGTTTAGAAGAATAAATCCTTCTCAGCTTAGCAATATTAAGACATACTGTAATCAGTAACACAACCAGCAGAGTAGATATACAAAAACATTTATTTGAAAAGAAAATACTACAAATCATGTACCGAGCTTCCATAGGAGCTTCCCCAGAGTGTGGACAGATCTCTTTATTAGGTGGAAACAGTTCAAGAAGTTTTTGTTCCTTGCTGTTTATGGCTGAACATCATAGGAAGGCTGGAGCCTCTCTGCCTCATCAGCTGTGCAGATGGGGTAACCAGAAGCTCACCTTTAAAATAACCAAGCTTCCCCAGCCTCCAGACAAACATCGAGGTAGGCAGAATGTCTTGTGCCATGCAATCCTTCCTGAGCCGGATGCACTCACAGGGACTTACAAGTTCAGATCTTACATACTTTTTCCTTTCCCTTTGCCCCTGTAACAGTCCCCAGCCCCAATTTTTAAACTACAACATTTTACTGCATACGTTTAATATTTGAGTGTTTGGGGATATAGACAGAATGTAAACCAGTAGACTTTCCAAAAAAAATAATAAAACAACACACTGGAAAAAAAACCACCCCATGATATGACAATTTTATGTATTAATGTTCAGAAAAACCCTATATTTCAACAACGGTGCAGAAACAAGCAGTTTCCACTCATTTTAAATGAACCCATTCACCTGTGTCTTCTGGCAAGATAATGGCTCAGTACTAACATGTTGTGGAACTGCTGAACTACAGTAATTCAAGTTTTATCACCACCTGTATTGATTTCATTCCTCCCGTTATTTCCCAGATGCTCAACAAAAGAACCCCCTAAAACTGTTGCTCCAATGTAAGGAGCAATTACATTTCTTTCAGATGCTCGGTCCCAGTGCTCCACAGCAACTGTGAATAAAGCTTCTGACAACTTCTGGAGATGCGTGCGTGCTAACATAACTCACATGAATGGACATTTGCAGGTAGAGAGTTTACTTTAGCTAGCACAAAAATTAAACCTTGAAGGCAGCTGGTAGTCTTGTCTTTTTTACGCTCGAACCACTACCCTGCCAAGATTACTACGGTAAACCCAAGTACCCAAATCATGAGATTTTGCCACAGGCAGGTAGAGCCAGCAACTGTTCAGATGATACCAGGATCTGAAGGCAATGAATGACCATCCAAGTGACCGTTACAAAATGGAAAATAGACTAAGCATTACCACTACAGTATCACAGGACCGTATATTCCTGCCAGAAGACCAACTCGCATACTCTGATACTAGGAAACATCCATAGCAGAGACTGAGCGTCTTGGGATATACCTGATTAAAGCCTACATGCATGCAAAACACACCGTGTGTCCAGTATATCTCATTAAATTGCTTTAAAAAGTGTCAAAGAGTAAAAAAAAAAGTAAATTAACACCCCTTTTATGCAGAGATAACCAAAAACTTAACAGCTGCTGACCATATGGCAAGACTTGAGCAAGAACTAGCCAAACAAACTAGAGAAGAAATGAGACCCTGTGTGTGAAAAGATGAAGATGGACAGAAGCAGCCCTACGTCTGGCTCAGAACAGAGCAAAGAGGAAGTGGTTTGGGAGAGAGAATTTGGGTAGTGGTGGACAAGGAAGGTTTCTTTCACTGTGTCTAAACAAATATGACGGTGGATATTCTTTCTAAAGAAAAAGGATTTTACAAAAAAAAAATAAAAAATCAGACTTGCACTTTCCATTCCTTGCCCCATTGAAAAATAAAAGAAAGGAAAGCACCAGAGAGAACCAGCTTGAAAGGGGGATCACAAAGCAAACCTGACTCAGGATCATCATTGGTCTTTGCAACGTTTGTACTTGCGGGCAGGCACCGTGCACCTTCAGTGTCTCCTGCGCACCTGGGGGTGATGCCAGCCTCTGGTGCTTCGAAAGTACACTGTCCTGATGCTGTCATCCTGAATTCATTTTGGAAAACATTAAGGGTAACTACATCATGTAATATTTAACATACCCATACTCTAATCCCATAGCTTGGTGTTCAGTAGTGGAGAGGGGGTTGGGCTTTTACGTCCTTTTTTATTTTGTTTTTTAACAAAAGCACCTGTTCTTCAGATTTTAGATCTACTGGATTACCTCATCTCCATGTTTAAACTGTTTAAAGAAATTGAACACACTGAGCTAGAATCATTCTTCATAAACCTGTTCATGGTAATAAAAAGTCATCATCATTCGGTCTTGACATTCCTATTCAACAGCTGTCAAGAGTCAGATAAATAAAGCTGTTGGGTTTTGCTTCTGATAAACACTTGGATTTCACATCTTGGAAGATATTTAAGAGAAGTATCACAGCACGAATAACAACAGCAGAGGAGAGGCTCCCACAAATAAAACATTCTCTCTGCTCAAGGTGCACGTCAAGTAAGCAGCACGACACAGATGTGGTTCGCATCCTACAGGAAAGTGCAAAGAAAGGGTAAGAACAGTCAAGAGGCTGCTAGCTAATTAGCTTCTCTTCCAAGTAAAATAATCAAATGTGGAGACACTAAAAGCTGTTGATGAAAGGATGTGCTGCTGGTGTCAGGTCAGTTCTAACTATTTTTTGCCGTGGTAGCTGACCTCGCATGGTTCATTATTTTGTTCCTTGCCTACCGACCCTTATCCCCAAGATAAGCTAAAATGCCTAAGGACAAATAAACTGAAGAACCAGTGCTTTAAGCTAAACTGGATGCTCTGATAGAAAACACGTCTCGAGCTGAAGCCTCAGGTGAAGACAACTTTTTCTCCTAAAGGGAAAAGCAAGCACGGCATTACAAGAACTCTGACATGATTCTAAAACAAAGAAACAAAAAACTTCTAATACCAAAGCTTACAAAGATCTATTTCAGCCATCACGTGCATACACACACACACACACACCTCCCAGTGCACAATTCTTCACACTAACCCTGTACAGAAATACAGGACTGGGAAATACAATATCTAGGTTGTCTGAGCAGCTTAGTTTATGCCCTTATACTAACACTAAGCATATGTTTCACTGAATTGTGAAATTCCAGTCACATACAGGACCATGGATTTTCTTCAGGTCCCGTGCCACGTTCACTACACCAAACACATGTAAACTCAACATTCGTATTAGATCAGCTATTTCATTATTGACCAAAATCACAAAATGCTTTCTTAAATAGCCCTATGACTGCGTTAATCCCTAGCTTACCCATAGCAAGATCACAGCCTTAACTGGTGGTAATAGGACTGCGTCCTCCTCCTCCTTTGGCTCCCCCTGACAAACAAAGCTTTACGTTTTGAAGGAATGATGGAACATCCTGTAGCAAAACAGATGGGAAACCGTACACCTCGATCTCACGCTTAGCTATGGAGAGCAGCTAATCGTGACTGCCTCACTGCAGTTATCTTTCTCTTTATCAAAAGCAGCATGGCAAAAGCTGAACTCCACTCCAGCATTTTCCAGCACCATGAAGTACACAGCAGCAGAGGCCTTACAAAACAAAGCATGTCCTTGTGCACACTCAGACTGTGTACATTCTTCCAAGAGCCTCACCATTATCTGGATAGAGAGGCCAAAATGTCCTAAACTGTAACATAATTAGTCAAAATGTCAAAAGTATTATTAATCTTCTGAGACAACTTGGGTTTTTAAAAATAAAATCAAGACTATTCCCCATTTACAGCCACTTGGCAAAATATGAAAGGAATAAAGCGAGTCTAATTTTGTGTTTCTGTCATCATTTGTCCCAAATATTCTCTTGCTTTGTTTGCTTTTTATATTGGCTTTGTAGGATTTCATTTGTTGTTTTACTGCAAGCTGAATTAATAGCAAGACTGTTAAATTGGAAACAAAATAAGAATACACACAGAAAATTGGGAGAAACAAAGAAGCAAAAGTATAATCTTGTACAACTATGGAAGATAATATAGCTGTCTGCTACCAGGGATAAAATATTTGGAGTCTAGTTATACAAACTCTTCCAGGTTACTTGCACCAACCTTTAATTGGTGTAGCATCTGCAGAAGTGTAACAGAGTGTACAAGAGATTGCAGAGACCGCTGGCCTTACCAAGAAAAACTCCCTTTGAAAAAGACAACAGCATCGCTCTGCTACCATATGGACTCCATTTAAATCAACATTTGGAAAACTGCATCTAATCAGTACTAGGCATTCATTAAAATTAAGCTTTACCAAATAAGCATAATAGCTTTGACATAATTATATATGCGCTAGGCTGCAGAATGCAACTAACACGTATATGTTTGTGTTTCATTATAATATTCAGTACACATACACCATGGGAATTCTCCAAAAACCACAAAAGTTTTTAAAAAATTGCACGGATTAGATATGGTTTGTCAAACAAGAAGCAGAAAGCAACTGTTAATGGCAAAATGATCAAATGAAGCAAATCCAATGAATTCCATCCCGGGACTGTTAAGACTGAAAGAGGAACAGCCTGCACAACCCTTTCCAAACTTCAGTATAAAGTGGATATCAGCTTTTATCAGCTGCTCTTCAACCAAAAAAGACGCTTTCTGCATCTTAAAGGCATTAGGCCAATTCTCCAGCAGCTGACAATACCTTGAGGGAACACAGAAGTCACACACCTGTTTGGCCTCCTCGTGCTCAACACGACCGGCCGACCTCCTTCCTCCCGTGTTTACATCCCTGCCTTGTGGGACCGCAGCTGCCTGCCGCACGCTACCATAGCTGTGTTAGAGGAGGGCTCCTGGAGGGGACGCCAGTGACAATCCTAATCGCCAGCAGCTGCAAGACTTCTGGCTTCATGGGGTTTCTTTTTATTTTTTCTTCTTGAACTCCTGGCTCCTCAACCTTGAGCGGAATCCGTATTTATATCTTCAGTGACCCCACAATCGCCGGAGTCTAGCAAGCACACAGGACAGACTAAAAAACCTCAGTGCTAACAGATGTATTTTATACCTACAGGAAGGATGTAAATAAATCCAAACACACACACACAAAAAATACATTTCTTTATTTGGAAAGCAGAGAATCAAAGAGGCTCCACGGGGCTAGCAATACATAAGCAAACTATAGTCAGCCAGCTGTCTAGAATACTTATCTGGCCTTCCTACCTTCTCCACTTAATGACGTTCATTACTACCGGTAATGAATGCTCACAATAAAATTTTCGTGCACAAACAGGTGTGAAGCAGCATCTCGGCTTTCAGGGAAGGGCCAAGTACCGTATCAGTGCTTCCAAATCTCTGCTTCGTTGCAGTGAGGAACAGGGAAGGCCAAGGCCTCCCACACTCACGCACGCACATGAAGTGACTCTGGAAACTTGAACTTCCTCTGGCACGGACTGCAGAGCGTTAGGGGATGTTAAGGGGAGGCTCCTCATCCTTCCAAAACGTGGTCATGGTAAAGGGTGGCGCACAGCCAACAGCTTCCAGTGAACTGAAGGGAAAGGGTAGGGAAGGAGGATACTTACCCACAATGAAACTTCTTCCTTTTAATCAGGTAATTGCAGAAGAAGGTAGAGGAGAGTCAGGGAAAACTTTCAAAACCAAAGATGAGATTTTCTTCCTCCCTTTCTTCTCTACACCTCACATCCTTTAGAGCAGTATACTCTTCAAGCAACGTCCTCCATCAGACAAATGAAATATATTAAACAGAAATATATTTAGGAATACCTTTTCTCTACAATAGGCTGGTGCTGCAACACAAAGTCGCATGGAGATATTTTACAGTTTGAAAAATAAGGCTTTAAGGGTCAACAGGAATACAAGGGCAGTCTAGGAAAAAAACACAAGACAGGGATGTGAATGACAGAGGGGGGAAAAGCCCCTGAAGACTGCAGAAGAAAGAACTGTATCTTAGCACCAAAGGCAAACATTTAGAAGGATAAAAGGGGAGAGCTTTTAACTGGAAAAACTAGACAGCAGAACTTTAGTATTATCTCCATAGATAGTACAGAAGTAAATCCCACGAGTGAAATACAAGAGAGAAAATAGAGAAATCTAGTGATCTTTTTTGTTGTTTGTGGGGTTTTCACTGAAAATCAGTGGCAAAGTTTCCATGAAATTCAATAGCAGGGGAAAAAAAAACAAACCAAAACAAACCAAAACAAAACAGGCTTTAAAATCTGACTGCTTGAAGGGATATGAAAAGAAAGAGCAAAGGACCTGACTGGATGCAGTCTCAAGCAGTGAGCAAACCAAAAGCCACCAGAAGACACTCATTGAGCCCCTTTATTTTCTGAAGAAAACTGAAACTCTGAAACATCTTCACTACACAAATGCTCTTCTTACTCCCACAGATTTCATTTCTATAGAATAGTGAACTCCTTTTTGATGTTCCATTTAACAAGAAATAAAATCCAATACATTCTGTGTTCAAGTGGAAAATAAAAATGAGGGCGAGAGAACAAAAAGTATTTTAGTGAAAATAGTACAGAGGAGACACCACTTACTTTCTCCTTAAGTAAGAGGTTTTAGTAGTTCCACATGAAAGCAACTATTCTAGCATCACCTGATCTTTCTATTTGCCTATGCAGTTCATACATTATACAGTGACATTCATGAAACACAAAATGAAATGTAAATGTTTGAGCGTTCAGGTTACTTTATCCAGTAGTGTACACTGACTTGACAAATAAAACAGTCTGCTTTTATTTTCAAAACTCAGGCTAAGTCTGCCTGTCACTGCGTAGTTATAATCTGAATTTGTCAGTCTGAAGCTTGAAATCCACTGTAAGCAGAAAAGTCCCTTTCAGCAACAGAACATATTTTTAAAGCTTATTACAACACTATAATAACTCCTCAAAATTAGTTCTAACATTGAGCAGCACGGCAAAACGTCATGCCAAGCATGAGCACTCATTCCCCAGCTGTATTTTTTGACTGCGGCAGATTCTCCCAAAAGCTTCATCATCTAAATCAAATGAAATACAAAATCCCCCAGTAGGTCCATATTACCCCTGAACAGCTTCTCTCCCCGCAATTAGTGCTATTCCTGGTAAATGAACAGCGTCAGGCTGAAAGAAATCTTTCCAGTGCAAAGCATAGGAGGGAGAATGACTGAATCCGTTCTGGGATCTTCCCGTACTGCCAGTCACCTTGGGAATGTGCAGGAGAATACCCAGCACATGGCGGCTGCTACCAGGAAATAAATGCAAGGGTTTCCCAAGAAAATGGTTCAGTCTTAAGAAGTCAAGCATTTTCCTTCCTCAAAAAGAAAAGAGAAGCATCTGTAAAATGGCAACATTTCCTCTCTTGCTCTTTTGTTTTAAATATCAAGTTTATCACGCTCTTCAATATATTCTACTTATTCAAGCTATTTTGCTTATTATTTGAGGATTTGCTCTCTATTTAATCCTGTATATATGATGATTCCTTCATCATCTGCTAAAGGGGAGAGAGAAGATTATTCTCCACTCTGCTTTTATGGATCTCTTTATAACCTAATTAAGAGTGCCTATCAGAGTCTCTGTTGGAAGAGAGACTGCCTGAAACAACACAATTTTCTTTCCGTTTCATTAGTTCATCCAGGTTGCTAAGGAAAATGGTTTTGGATAAAAGGTAGCAGGCTGGAGGCTTTACTCAGAAGGTCCAACAGTAATCGTGACTTCGGCAGTCTGTAAGTAAATTTAAATGCGCACACTTCTGGGCCCTAATCGAGAGACACGAGTACACGGACAGTCGTGTCAGAAGAATGGTGGAGAAGGTCCACAAAGGGCCACAAAGATGATACAGGGCCTGGAGCATCTTCCCTATGAGGAAAGGCTGAGAGACCTGGGTCTGTTCAGCCTGGAGAAAAGATGACTGAGAGGGGATCTCATCAATGTGTATGAAATACCTGAGGTGTGGGAGACAGAGGGATTTGGCCAACCTCTTTTCAGTGGTTTGTGGGGACAGGACAAGGGGCAATGGCCACAAAATGGAGCCCAGGAAGTTCTGCACCAACATGCGAAAGAACTTCTTCGCGGTGAGGGTGACGGAGCTCTGGAACAGGCTGCCCAGGGAGGTTATGGGGTCTCCTTCTCTGGAGATATTCAAGGCCCGTCTGGACGCCTACCTGGGCAGCCTGTTCCAGGGAACCTGCTTTGGCAGGGGGTTGGACCCGATGATCTCTGGAGGTCCCTTCCAACCCCTACAATTCTGTGATTCTGTGAAGGTGAATTGGACTTAGGAACATTATGAGATTCCAGACTACCTGAAAAGTGACAGCTGCAGCTCTCCCTGCTCACCTCCAATAGCTGCAGGAGCAGAGGGCTGTCAAGGGGACCATGGGCTTCCTCCTCCCCGATCTGTCCCGGGTGTCACTTCTGTTCAGGCAGCCTCCACGAGGAAGGGCATGCAGCGAGTCACCTGCATTCACATACACATACACACACCATGCACCACGTACGGCCTTAAAGGTCAGGCCATGAAAAGGCTGAAGCCCACCTTGCGCAGCGCTGCAGAGCAATAACTCAATTACAAGTGGGAATTTTCTTCTGGTGTTGAAATGTCAAAGAGGAATAACTTTTAGCTCCTACAGAACATTATGCAGGAAAATTATGTTAGTGATTGCTCATGGCTAGTGTTAACACTGAGACCACATACATTACTTTATAAATAGAAAATCTGTTAAAAACCGTATCTATTCAGAAAGAAGGGTAGCATACAATTTTAGAGGCAGAACTGTTTTTTTTTTACAACCTAGTACATAGAGTTTGAATTCAGTTTCAGCTGTCAAGCAAAAAGTTGTTTTTGTAAAATACTCTGTACTACACTTATGTGTAAGCATAGTGGAGTTACTTAAATAATTCACTGGAAATGGTATTTTTATCAAACCTAGCTTGTCTATAAACAAACACTGAATGCTACAGAACAACTCTGAATGTATGCAGTTCATAACTATTCATCATGTAGTTTAAAGCGGTTGTTCTCTAAGTGCAGCCCAAAGATGACTTGCAGCTTGCAAAGCCTTTGTACGCAGCCCCACAAGTGGGTTTTTAATACTCATCTACATGAACACAAAGGTTCACTGACTTGCAGGTGAATGTTACGATGACCCCATACACTGATTAATAACAGAGTTAACAAAACTCCTGGTTTAACAGCACAGTGCTCGATCCATGACTTAACCACCGAGCTGTTCACCTGCAATGAGCAGGCGATGGCTGACATGACCCATGGCACATCACACAGTGCCACGTCTTGCTGCCTCAAAACCAGAGCTCTGAACATACTGAATGGCCTGGTAGCAAAGATGCAGATAAAACATTTTCTTTCTTGGAAATTCCTGTTTTGACAACACTGAAACATTTGGGTGAGACAGACCCATCTGGCAGCATCCTTCTGAAACCCCGATGGCCAGGCTGGGTTGCAAACCTTGACAGCTCCTGAGCTCCGCTCCCTGCTAACCCCTGTCAAGTCTTTCTGAAAAACCTGGGTGGAGGTGGAAAACGTTGCATATCTGTGGTTAGAATTTCTCAGCCAAAAACAAACTTGCATTAAAACCCCCTTCAAGTCCCACAGATGCTTCAACTAATATCCCCCAGTTTCCAAAACACATCAAACTGTTCTGAGGGCTTTGAAATACCATCACGTTTTCTTTACTCAGCTAGATCTACTTGACAGCAACAGCATCCTCTTTCTAATATCTTCAGCTTAGACAGATATACAGCCAAGCACATCACTTGATGAGCTCACACTGATCTACACATTTCAAAGTGTTCTTTTATTTATTTATTTATTTATTTTATATGTATGACCAGTTACACTAGCTGTTTCAATTTAGACACCTTATGGGGAAGACCCTCAGAGGAAAAATGGCATTTTCCTTTCCTTTCTCCAGAAACTTTGAAGGGCAAGCATTACCTGAATGTCTTTGATGCTTCACGGTGGTGTTCTCCAGTTCCCTGTCACCTTTTCCCACTTTCCTGGATTCTGCCACCTTTTCTCTAACTCCTACATCTAACAGTAACTTGAAAATATCTGAGGAATAAAAGGTACTGCTCTAAATGGGAAAGGGTTAAAAGAATCCCCCACTGAGAGTTACTGAGAAGTACCATACAAAGATTTACCATGATAGAAGCCTAATTTTAGGTTCTGAAAAACATTTGTTTCTAAAATCATAAATTGCAGCTGCACTTATTATTCCAAGTAGCTCTGCTAAGTTTTCTCATGGGTACGCCCATTCACATCACATTTCTGGCAACACTCGAGTATTAGAATTCTCTCAGACACTGCAGCATACAACTCCTGTTTTCCTCAATTTTCTGCATTATAAGCTAAATAGAGCAAGAGAGAGAAAACACAAACAGTTTCATGGAGTTACATACAGCCTTGGATGACCTCTCAGATGAACCCAGCACACCAGCATACTGGATTCGAGGTGCTGGCTGCATTTGGGCAGCACTGAATCCCTGCTCAAGGGAATCCCTGGTCCCCTCAAACTCTTTTTGGCTCTCCCATGCCTCCCCAGCAATAACTGCAGCCGTCTCAGAGCTTGAAACTGGGAGCCCTGGAAGTTGTTTCCTTCTTTAGAGACTGCAGAAGGAGATACTGAGAGAGAGACGAAGACCCTTCTCAAAGGACCACAGTCTACTCCCTGAAAAGGAGCAAGCAGTACACGGGTTATAGAACAACTATTAAAGCCTTCCTTACATCCCTCCCATAAGCTCACTTCTTCCAGACCTCAGACTTCTGGCTCAATCACCTTCAAATCCCAGCATCTGATTTCTAACTTCATGTTCTCCTTGATAATAAAGAGCTGTTACTTACGAAAAGCCTTGTACTTTTATGAAATTCCAGCTCCTTCACACTGTTTCCAGAGGCTTCAAGTCTCATGGCGAGTTGTTACTGAATTGAACTCAAAATTCAAATGATCTGAGCTACAGTCAACCAATTGCTTTTAAGTATTTACATTTGAAAATAAGGTATTCAAAATAATGACCTGTAGTCTCTGCCATTCGCCTCCTGCCAGACTCTTCCAACACACCTCTGCTAAGGCAACCTGGAATCTCAACCCAGCAGAGGTTAACAATCACACACTCCATATTTTATTTCTTAATAAAACCCCATGGTTATATAGTGCATTAATTAGCATAAGTAGCCACCCGCTGTTACGGCATGATAGGATTGTAACTGGTTTTGGTGCAGGCAAATTACAGCAGAATTTATTATTGACTACCTAATCACAGTTTAGAAAAGTCAACTTTTAATGATGTCTTTCTTCAGCAAACAACATGCAATGTTACACGACGTTGACGTTCCAAAAACATTACCTCTGCTTGAATACAGGGAAACAGAGAAATAGCAGTGAGCTTCTCAGGATCCCGGGGGAACCCAAGGGCAGAATCCCTGGTTGAAATTAATTCATGTGATTATTCTCCGCCATCTGACACAAGTTTATTTTGTTGTCCTGTGCACAAACGTCTAGAATCAAATGGTGCAATGGTTTCAAATGTTTCTTACTGAGGTATACTTTGACTCCATAGTCACCAGCTTGCTAATGTGATGATATCCAAATAGAAATAGTAAATCAAAAATTTTGTGGATCCTTTCTGTTTCTTATTCTTAGAACAAATATTCTCTTTTTGTGATCACAGTAGACAAAAAAACAGGAATTGTAGTCCAAGCTCAATCCTGCTTAATAGTGAATAGAAACATATCAAAGACAACACTCCACTGTGTCACAGAGTATTTGCTATATTCACATTAGACAGCCAATGCAGAAATACTGCTGAGAGTGACTAGGAAAACAAGGTATTGGTGAAACAGTTTAGCAGAAGTCACAAACCCTCTTCACCTACCTAGCCAATGACATATGGGAATGATCTATAAATATCAAACCAAAGGTCAGGTTTAAAAAGGAAAGTTGGAAGAGAGCAAAGTTACAGCTTTAGGTTTGCACCATCCTCCTAAATATAGAAGCAGGATGAGAGAAAGTATAAGGAGCCTGAAGGAGAAGACAAGAGGCAAGTAATCAAAGCTGGCATCACCGGCAGAGCAGAGACAAGAGTTGGCACCGCTCATTTAATAAACCAGATGGAGAAGGATCTTCACCATTTAGCCTTACCCTGCAGGAAGATCAAAGAATTAGTATTTGATGCAACAAGATGGACACGATGAGAGAGGCTCAGGTGACTGATTGGATCTGAAGGGGAAAACAAAGCTGGAGAAAAAGATTAGAGTAATTGAAACGGTTACACTTACGAGGCACAAGACATTACTTCTATAAGGAAGAGCCCAGTATTACTGTTGGCTATCAGCAACGGGATATATTTAGAAAATAATTCTAAACAATAACCATGTAATAATTGGCTCTGACTTCCTAGAAACGCAAGTCAAAATTTCTGTGCCAGAAATATGTTTTCATCATACAAACAGGTCTAGCTGATCATACCCAAATGCCTGACATGCATCACACTATAGCTAACGCAGCAGGGTGAGACCGTCCTATGTGAAGACAGCATTTAATGAAATAACGCAGAAATATCCTACCATATGGACAAGCCACAAGAACGGCTGTGGGAAGTGGAAGAACCAGCAAAACCAGAGCTCCCCTTCCCCTGAAAAACAACGCAAGCATTCTTCCAGAGAGAAATCATAATCTGTTGGAGCAAACAATGCATGTTTGCTCACGTGTTTGAGCAAACAAGGCAAAACAAAACGAGGAATTAGCACTTCCAAATCCCCTGCATGCCTGGTGCATAAAGCAGAGAGACTGTGGAAATTAACAGTTGACTAGTGCATTAAGTGTATTCAACAAGTGGCACCTCTGTTTGTTTGCTTGTTTGTTTTACAGGACATAAGTAAAAGGTTACACATCAAAATAAAACATTTTGTTGCATCCATCAAACAGATTTTGAAACACAAATCTAGCCCCAGTCCCACGTAAACTTGTGTTCACTTTTAGACATCAGTAGTAAACCTTGAAAAAAAAATACTTCAGATCTTCTAGTGCAGACACAAAATGTTTCATAAACAAAACTTAATGAAACTTAACTAAAACATAATGAAACTTCTGTAATTTGTAGATTCAAAAAAAAAATCATTAGATCAAATAGATTTTGAAAAAGTACCTTGAGTAGTATAGGAAGTGGAAGCAATGCTCAGTGGAAAGTACAAACTGGAAAACCAATTACAAGACGTGAAAATAACAAAACTGGATATGCAGGCAAATCTCTAAACTAGGCATCCATCCAACCTGTTTTAGATGAAAATCAAAAAGTGAATTGCAGTATATCTTGAAATTAGTGGAGGTAATCCCAGAACACATCAAGAAGCAGCACAGCACAGCCTTTCCCATGACCTTCTTTATTTTTTTGTTGAAAAAGTGAGAGTATTAGGCTAGGGTTCCCCAAATACCAATTATGTACCGTTCTGACACAACCACCCTGTTACTGTTTAATCTATTGCAGTCGTCCACAGCCATGTGCTCACAAGCTCTGGAGATAACCACTCCAGATAAAGTCCTCAGCGCTATACTTCCACTGAAAAATCACAGAGAATTATAGTGAAATGAAATGACAGCCCGCACGCTTCTCACATCTTATCAGCAGCTAAGTAATAAATACACCCCTTGTGAAAATAATTTGTTGGCACTGTATTACTCAGATCCCTTTGGGGAATCCTTACCTGCAGTTTTGACAGGTTTTCTTTTTATCCTCTGTATTTACGGTCTCCACATATTGGTGAGAGATTTCTCAGTTTAATCAAGAAATTTGAATAACGCAAGAACGTTAAAACAGGACCTGCGACTGATGGAGCAAGACGTTAGTACAAGAAATCCCGGTGCCCAGCCCACAGCGAGCACAGCCATAACTCCTTAAGGTTCACTACAAGAAACCCAAGACTTGGCAGTTTTTTAAGGTCAACATCTTTACATACGTCAACCAGTAATGCAAAGGCAGAATAAAATTGTTCCTTTTTATTTTCTTGACTGAAGAATATTTGGAAAACTATCAGTGGGTGTTGAGAGTACCCGAACAGGGCCAGAGTTAACATTTGTTACTCATGACACGGGTGGCCATCTAGCCATCAACAAAACCTATGAGTTAGGAGAGTGGGTGGGCCAGAAGAGAAGAAAAAACTTGAATACTACATTGACCAAGGTTTGCTTTGGGAAGCTACTGGTGAGGAATTATGGATTTCAAAAGGACCATTACTCTCAAAGCATCTTTCTGGATAACGAAGCCTATTGACACTGATTTTAGCAGTCTTTTACCTGTTTCTGCTTATATGCTTATAAGCAGGACACTGCTTATATTACTGGACAGTAGATGGATTAAACTCTTCCCTGTTAGAAGTATATATTCCTGAAGATCAGTAGCCAAAACTAGGTGGAGGTAGAGAAAGCCCTTGTTAGTCTCACTGACATTTTACTGACTTTGTAAGAAAACAAATACGCCTACTGGAAAAAATAAATAAATAAAAATAAAATAAAAATAAAGTTACACTGTTCCAAGCAAACAGAACTTAGGACTTACGAACCATCATCTACAGATTTCTCACCATTGTGAAGTTTCCTGAAATTTGATTCCTTAATCACTGCTCAGACAACATGAAAGCACGGTACAATACAATCACCTCCTAAAGCACAGGCTCCTTTTCTCCTAAGGACATCTAAGTTATCTGGCTGACAGCTAGGGTTTGCCCAAAAGAGAGCACAAAGCCTGCACTGCAGAATGTGGTCTGGCATGTTGGCCTTCAGGGAACATAGGAAGCAAAGTAAAAATTAATGAATTGTCAGTCAACGACATACAGAGATGTCCTGGAGGGAAAGCCCCTAAGTGAAGGGCAAGGAAATAAATCCCACAGCACACCACCAATTCAGACCTCTGAGGGAAACAAGGCTACGTGCGCAGTGCCAGGAACATAACTAGAATCTTTCACAACTTCACCAGAGACTTACAAAACATGTTATGTTCTTACTCCCCCGTGCTACACCGCAAACCAGGGTTTTATCCTCGTTCCTTCATCCCTCGGTAGAACAGAAGACAACATTGCTGTATCCCATTACCATAGGATATTGCCCTAGGACGATCTCTAATTGCAACGTTTCCTATGAACAGCTTTTGCTGCTATCCTAATCCATCTGTGAGAAGTGTTCCCAGATAATCGGTGGCACTTTCTGATTTCTTCTTCATTCATGCTACATAACGACTCTTGCTGGGTGTAGCTATGGCCAGCTTCCTGCTGCCTTTACTCCCTGTGCATTCCTCAAGCCCGTGCAAAGCAGACAAAGGATACTGCCTGCTCACAAGGAGACTATTTTTATACTAGTTCTGCAGCATCAAAAGCGAGCACACTCAGTACTGGGCAGGGGAGAACCAGGCTCATCAGTCTCCCAGCTCCCTCAGAGATCAATTCTAAACTGACCAAGGCTGCATTCTCCTCCCTGACGCAAGAAAATAACTCTTCAACATCCGCATCCACCACTTCACCTCGTGAGCAAAGAATTCACATGCTAGGAAGGAACAAAGCTACCTAAAAAAACACGGCAACAGTAACAACAGGTACTCCGCCACTGCAAGGTAGTGGTGAGCAAAGAAAGTTTCTTGAGTAAAATAAATGAAGGCGTCATACCCACAAGTAATATATGCAAAGTCTTTACTTTCAGTCCTTCCAATCCTTGTTGGATTTTACATACACATCAGCATCAAGGAGACACACTTGGCTGCCACACAGCAAACATCCTGAAGTTCCTTTTCCTGGCGCACAGAAAGGCTCAGCTCTGTCCCTGTCCCCTCTCAGAACTGCCATTTGATAATGACGAGTGACATCCCACACCTGGGAAGTGAATCTTGGTATCACAGAAGACGTATCTCTGACCACTACAAACAGTTTCAAGCACTGCGCAGATAATATGACTGTCTTAAAGGTCTCACAAGGTGTGTCTGCACAGCCCTTTAGTTTGAATTGACAGACGTGAACCTCCCAGGGTGCCAGTGCTGGATTCCCCCCTAATGAAACTAAACCAGAAGATGCACATCAGTGCACCTAGCATGGCCCGACTGCTAACACATGCTCAGTCGGAGTTGTTGCAACTAAAATAATAAACTTTAATTCTT
Source organism: Anser cygnoides (assembly GCF_040182565.1). Taxonomy (NCBI): domain Eukaryota; kingdom Metazoa; phylum Chordata; class Aves; order Anseriformes; family Anatidae; genus Anser; species Anser cygnoides. Next base: position 139,953,908 of record NC_089874.1, on the reverse strand, counting down.
TAATTGCAGATTTATTAAAAAAATATATTATTTTTTATTTTAATTATATAATCAAATAAAAATCAGGTTGTAGAATAAAGATTTGTGTTTTGGAAGATGTCAATATGATGAGCGCTCAGAAGAGCAAAAAATTCAGATAACCAATAGAATATTTTCCCTACTCCCAAGAGAACAAAACACAAGATTATTTCATTAACCAAAAAACAGGGAAGCAGGTTTACAGATGAATTAAAATATATCCCACACCTGCAGACTTGAGAACCCAAGCCTAGCTTAATTAGAAGCAAAGTGAAATTGAGAGGTCTGAGCAGAGCTGCAGGAAATTAACCAAACGTGCTAACAAACCAAAAGCTGGAGTAACTGCAAATTCCTGAACTGGCACAGCTTGAGGAGAGGGCACCAAATTTCAGGAGCACCCAGGGTACTGACAGCTCACACACACGAAGCCTGTATGCCTGGCCAGGGATGTTACGTGTTGGGTTTTCTCCATCACACATCCTGCAGGCATCAGCCTGGTCCCTGAACGTGGCCAGAGATGCCACGGAGGCCACACGCTTCCAGCAGCCCAGAAGATCATGTAACTACCAGGATGCTATCTGTAGATCAGAAAATAGGGTGAATGAGTACTGGGGGGACAAAGGGAAGTGAAGCAAAAGCTTACAAGAATTAATTATACAAAAATCCTACTTCATTTTGTATATATAAAGAAACTTCATTATTTTCCTTTCAATGGGTGCCAGAGGCAATGAAAAATTATAGTTAAACTCTAATGCCCGAAAAGCTAAATTTTTCAGTTGAAGAGCCATCTGGATGACCAGTCTCACTCTACAACAGATGGTGTTACTGAAGAAAAAGTGATGGCAAACTTAACTCCTATTTTGGGCTACCACAGGCTTGCCTGCTTGCAGCGACTGCTTTATTAAATACCTAAAATGAAAAAAAAAAAAGGTTAGTAAACAGGGAGTAGTTAGCCACAGAGTTCCCAAAATTATTTTATGATGCAGGTCAGCTTTTAGAAATTTACACAGAGGTTAAGATTTTTTGGCTGAAAATCCAAATGGTGATCCAGGCCACTTAATGGGCAACAGGAGCAGCTTTCTAGGGCGAAGTGACTTCTCTCATCTGTTTCACCTCCAGGCTACGACACATGGAAGAGAACAGGGGTCTGCTCAGCTAGACTACCCCTACACAGAGCTGGAGAGATGCTGAGGGACCCTCCCACGGCTCATGAGCAGGCTGGACTCAGGTCACACCAACTCTCTTATTACCAGAAAACTGCTAACACATGGGTCTTGGCCTAGTGCTGCTCAGGAGGGCTTACGAGCTGAAATTCAATCCCACGTAGACACAGCAGTGCTCCGCCTTCGTGGTGAGGCACAAGGATGAGAGCAGGACAGGTCATAGGAGGAAAGGTTCCTAAGATGACAGCAAAATTTAAGTGTACTGGCATACATAGTGGAAGGAGAGGCAGAACAGGAGGGAAAGGAGCCTCCAGGGCTCATGGCACAATCAGAAGTGACAGCAACGCAAAGAAAATACACCAGTTTTAAAGGCCAGATGCATCTCCTTGCTAAAAGAAAAAAAGAAAAAAAAAAGGCAAAAGAAATCCTATCAAAACTACTGTACCATTCCAGATTTCAGAAAACTTGGCAGAACAAGTAGAAGACGTCGAGTATCTCTGAAAAGAAGCCCTTCCTTAGACCCGGAGTTTGAATGGAAGGAGGAAGCTCTCCTTAGCAGGCAAGCTTCGCATCGGGACCCAAAGGCAGCAGACCAAGCATTTGGAAGAGGTGACGTGGTAAGAAGTCACCGTGCCAGCACGTGAGAGCCAAAAAATGACACACACACTCACTGACAGAGAGATTGAGAAGGGAAAGAATTGTTTACGAAGAATAAAAGAAAAAGCAGGAGAGGGAAATAAAATACAAGATACATTTTTGAGGGTACAACATATATACACAAATGGTGTACGTTACAATATAGGGCAAAAGAAAACAAACCGAGTAGGGATAGAAAAATGGGAAATGAAGAGAGAGGAAAAGCAACACTTTTCAAATTCACATACACTCCACAAAATGATATTCCAGCCCTGGCATGCTTGCACTTGGCTGTGTCATACGCATCCACTCAAGCTATCCGTGCAACCTCTGCAATAAATCCTGAGCTGCAACATGCCACTCACGCATTCAGCTTTCATCCAGACACAGCTTCTGATTAGTCACTAGAGCAGATACTGTGTCCTGGCCACATGTAGCCTGAAGAAGGGAAGAGAAAGTGAAGGAAATTACTTTTTTTTTTGCAGATGTAAGATGCTGAATTCAGCCCCCCAAGAAAACCTTTGAGAAGAACTTGACTGACTTCTGGGTCCTTGTTAACAGCCTCCACACTAGGTCAAAGGACTACTTGGCCTATTTTGGCCTTTTACTCAGTGGATTTCATATATATTAGAGAGACTGTTCTGCAGCATTAGAAGAAATATATATAGTAATTGAGCCCTTGGCATTTATGTCTTAGAAGTTTAGGAAACTTTCTGAGTTCTTGAAAAACACTCCATTTTGCTTCTTTCTAGTGCCTCTAGAAGGGTTATTATTACAAGACGCCGTGTTATGACTTTATCTAATCTGCGGCTCTTGAGGAACAGAAAGATTTTGTTACAGTCTCAGAGTGATGAGTACATTCACCACAGGACAAATATTACTGGGCCATTTCAACAGCAGAAGGCTACCTCTTACCTATAAGTTCTAAAAGCTTAGAGCTAGGAAGCAAAAAAGCAGACTTAGGGCTAGTTTATTAGAACCACATTTTTAACCACACTTTGTAAATTGAGTATTTTTGCCATAAGAATGTCTGCTACAAACTGAGAAATTCATCCAGTCATTGTACGCATCAGCAAATGTGTGTATTACATGCATTAGCTTGTACAAGACCATTAATCACAGTACAGCGAAGTTATAAAGCCAAAAAAGTCAACATCCTGGTTTCTCCAAAAAGCCAAACACCACGGATAACGTTGACTAATTACAATAACATGTTATTGAAGGTTCATTAAAAGTAGTTCTGTCATTCTTTACTCCTAATATCCAGATTTAAGTGTTCTCACCACCAAATTGCCCCCACCTTGGAATTTCTTACTGGGAAGAAGGTTGTCATAAACACACCATCTGCAGGGAGGGCAAGGCAAATTACCTGCCTATTACTATGGCTTTCTCTTAAGTAGAAAAACTCACTCATAACTTGATATCTATAAAGTAGCAAGAGAACTATTTGACTCTAAAACAACATGGGGACAATTCCAGGATCTCTCCTAAGGAGGCACAACAGCTGGACAACGTGATAAAACAAACCATGCAACTACTGTCCTCTCTGCACAGGCCAAAAGAGATGCTCTTGGCAATTTTATTTCTTATTCAATTACCATTTCATTCCTAAATAAATGAATCTACTCCTGGAAACTCAGCAACAAATCCATCACTTCATTCACTATCACCAATGAGTTGGCATGAGCCCTAATAGAAACACAGCAGTGAGTTTTCCTGAGTATACTGGAGTTCATTCCTTCTTGCCCTCATTCAGCGTTGGTGTGCCTGAGACCCCTACCAGTTTCATAGCTTCCATACCTATGCTGCCATACCTTGAAGAAAAATAAGCTGCCCGCATAACCTCTGCTCAAAGGTTTCTTTCAGGATGCACAGTTTTTGCCCTTGACAACATGGCAGCTGCTTGCCATCTCTGGAACAAGGAACAGCCAGCAAGCTGCCAGCAAGAGAACACTGATTTAATTCACACTGGAATTTTACCAATTCTGTCTTGTCAGTAAATTTTAATAACCTGCCCTAATAAGCCCAAGATGTTAATCTACTAGAATGTACCTGTTTTTAACCTGCCAATATTTTTTTTGCATTGCAAGATCACCTAGAAGTCACACCATGAAGTAGTTTCCATTGTTCCAGCCCATTTCATTTCTTGCAAATAGAATAAGTGACAAGATCTGTCCAAAACAGGTTGCAATCTTAAAAAAAATATATATATATATATAATTTTTAAAGATTGTGAAGTTTTGCCTTTCGCTGACCTGAGGAAAGAGGAACAGTGTAGTATGAGGAGGAGGAGGACACTTTCTTTCAACATGTTTCCAGGATGCTTTGGAAAACTGCCATGTATCAGCTACTCATAAATAGGTGTGAATGTACACACGCAGGTTCCCCAAAGTAAAAGCTCTGGTCAACAAAATAGCAGTAGGCAAACTGCAAGAATGCAAGAGTTTCTTTCACAACACTAAGAAGCCTTTTATCAGCTCTTTACCTTTCATCTCTCACCCTTCTAGCACGCTGTTCCCTCCAGCAATGCAGCATTTGCCATCAATCAATCCAAAAGGCAACAGCAACTTGAACAAGCAGAGCCTCTGACACTGATTGAGGAGAGGCACCACGTCCAGCAGAGTCCGCCAGCACAGCACGTCAGCAGGACAGACAAGGAGACACACAGACAGTGAACAGGAGAAAACACAGGAGGAGGCACAGGAGGCAAGAGAACCCATCTTGCCTACAGCAATGCCTCTTTTCTGGTAGAAGCACAACGAACAGACCTGTGCATCACAGAGGGGCAGAAGTGGCACACCAGACCTGACTGAATACTTCCCTTATTACAGGCAAAAGGAGATTAACCAGTTCCTCCCCCCACCCAGAAAACCCTAAGTGAAGGTAAATGGAGAGAAGACAGAAAGAACGTTTCATAAAAAAATGCTTCCTGGCAGCATCTAAATTCAAACTTGCTTTTGCGAATGACACCTCAGCCCCCAGCCTAGATTAAGGATTGAATACTTCTAAACAAACATGCATTTGGCATCTGTTTCTCCTCTCTTTTCATTCAATTCTGATATAACTGTAACGCCAGTACCCAGACCTTACACACAGGCTTGACTACCTTCAGCCTCCACCTCTGCTCCTCAGCTCTGAATTTTCCATTACTTGTTAAAATACACTTCCAGAAATAGTCTGGCAAACAGAAGATATGAAGGGTAACTTCCAAATGGACACCTCTGCAGGGCAACAGCAGTAAGGACTGGAAAGAACAGCGTTCAGATCACCTTCTGGTTTTCAGACAATCAACACATTATAGGTTGCAATATGCTTTGATGATACCAAATAAGACTATTTTCAAAAGATAAGTTTTCCTTCATAAAACTGTTTTGAAATATATTCTAGTCTCTGTTCAATATTATTAAATTTATTAGAAAAGTATTAGTATTAGAAAATATATTGTAAACCCCTACATTTGTGGAGCACCAAGAAATACACTAATATAGTTTGGATAATACGTGAATTCAAAATACTTTATTTCTGAGAAAGTCAGCTTCTTTAGGGGAATATGGAGCATATATTTTTAATATGTTCCTTCAGGGGAACATGAAGCATATAAAAATGCTATCAAACTACTCTGACAGCAGAGCTGTCCTCTGCACATGACCAATTCAGTCAGTTGGCATTACTGCATTTCTCAGGCTTTCTGAAGCATCACAAATGGTGAGCCTTGCACACTTGATACTGCCGAAATGTGACCACTTACATTGTCTCAAATGGTGGAATCAAGCGTGCTTCCAAGTGCCCATCCCAGCCACGGCCCAGTCCCAGCCTGAACCAAGACCCAAAGCCAGACCGCCCCTTCCCAAGACTCCTGTAGAAAGAAAACTGAGGAGCACAGACCAAAAAGACTCATGCCATTATCCAAACAGGACACAATTCCAGTTTATGACATTCAGGGTCAGGGTCACTGCAGCCAACGACTCCTCTTTGGGTAAAGACCTAACGGGCAGCTGGGGGTGTGGGGACGGATGACCCGCACTGCTCTGATCACACGTATGCCAAACAGATCAACATCACAAAATACAGCGCCTCTTCCTTTCCTAAACTTCACGCATCTCTTCTATGCTGTCTTACCTAAGGGGTTTTATTGCCACAGCCCTTCAGTGTAGGCAGCCAAGCTTTGTGCCTGACACCAGCGAAAGCCCCTGCTACTCCTGCCTGCAGTCGTGCCGGCTGGAGCTCAGCCTGCGGCTCACGTTCAGGAGGGAGGGCAGGGAGAAGGCTCTGGCTCGTCCATGGCCCTCAGTCCAGCTCTGCGGTCTGAGCCTCTGGGATTTCTCCTCTCAGCCAGCAGGCTAGCGTAGGCAAAGCTCACCACAGGCATTAAGCTCACAAAGAAATGCATCGCAGTTTAAAAATGCTGTGTTAAAAAATTGTGTGTAGCTGATGCCTGGACTCTTCTCCATTTTCTCTCTACGCCTCAGCTCGTAATTTTCAGCCCAGGTGAGCACTTTAAGTATAAGCTTTCAGAGTCAGAAAATAATCACCTGATAAAATAAAGAACTCTGTTACCAATCAGAGAACTAAAACATGTTTATTTCAGTAATGTCAGACTACTGCTTCATCTACTACAAGTCAGCCTAGTGCTGGGAAAATACCAATACAGTAAAAACTGCGCACCTCCATTCCAGCCAAATATATAGATATCACTCACAGTCTGATACATGTTATCACCACAGCCATTTGATTGTGGTTATCTCAGAATATTTATGGTAGCCTCGAGAATGCAGGAAGTTCTTTAAAAAAAAATCACACAATTTGGATCAGTAACAAAAAATGAAAACATTTTGAAAGAATGACAAAGCACAGGGGAAAAGAACTATTGTGCAGCCAATGGTTTCAAAACCAAACACCCACTCATAACTGGCAACATTTAGGTTGTAAAGAACAAAAATGCCTGCCCACAAATGACATGTGAACTAAAGGCTGAAACGTGAGACACGGGGAGAAAAGAGGAAAATGCTTACCTATCGATAGAAAAAGAAGCAATGGATCTAATGAGGGATGCCACTGCTCCGACTTTTGCAGCTTCCACAGCTCCCTGCGATCTGTACCGCACAGTTTCACCATAACTGACGAAAGGCTGGTTGTAGACAACAATCTTCCCCTTGGCCTCTTGAGCTCTTCTGTGCAGTTCATCAAAAGAGGCTACCACTATGACTTCCGCTGTAATTCCTGAAAGAAAGTATTCCAGTGGTTTTACACTGCTTTTCCTATAACTCTCCTAAAAAACATGGGTTGTATAGAATAGAAGAAATCTGAACCAAATTCTTAGTGGAAAAGGAAGACAACGTAAAAAGCTTCATTGGGGATTGGTACCGAATAGCTGTAACAGCACCCTGAACCAAGCACACGCGGTTCTCCAAGTGCTATCTATCAGGCTGGTGTTAAAACATATCTTGAAGGGCAAGAGGGATACACGGGGGGAATTCTGTTCTCTAAATGTGCTTTAATGCCTCACAGCAATCATTTACAGTACAAAAACATTTGCAAAAGCTGCCTATGGGATTAATAAAAACGATAGCAATCTTTTCACGGAATTGTTTTGATATGTTGCTAAACAACTTAGCTTAACATCAGACAAATGAAAGCACATATTTTTAGGCTGAAACACTTAGAAAATGATTAAGTCCGTAAATGAAATGAAATTAAGGCTCTACAGTTTCAAAAAAATGTTGCAGTATGCTTATATGTATCAAAAAATCTTTGTATTTCATTCAGAAGAATATCACAATTCTACTGCAACTCCTTTGGGGAATTTTCCCAGGAACCTATCTTTCCCAGCTACGATACAGGAACACGGCAGGTACATATGGAAAACTCTTCACACATGGTTAGATCCCACCCAGCTGGTTGTTTGTAATAGCTGGAATAGTTTTAAATTGCTACATTATCCTGCTTGAAAAAAAAAAAAAAAAAAAAAGGAATTTACACATAACTAGCTTTTCCCAAGGCCAGAGAATGCTTCTAACTTTTCAGGACATGAATTAAAGAGCTATACTTCACGCCATTTAAGAAGTAGTTCATTAAAATTATCATTATGCTTAAAATCCGATTTTATTGATTGATTACAGAGATAAGTCGGAACTCCTGAACAATGTAGGCTAGGACTTCTCTTCTAAATATAGAACTAGTAATGGATGCCTGAAATTTTAGTGCTGTACATCTCACCTAGAAGTCACAAAATACGTCAGCGAAAACTTAAACTAGTAACAAAGGTCTAGTAAAGATTTGTCGAAGAAGTCAAACTATCAGGTTTTAAAAGGAAAATGTACCTCCTTTAAATTCCCTTTTTTTTTTTTTTGGTATAAGATTTGCAGAGTTTTTTAGCCTTGCATTTAGCACTGTGATACATGAAAAGAACTGTCAGAAAAAAATGGGAAGATCACCTCTCCCGGCATTTGTGTATCCGGCTCATGGCTTCTTTAAGATCAAAACCTTAAAGAAACTGTTTCACACAAAAAGTCTGGTTTCTTAAGAGTGCACCACTAAGAGGGCATGAGATATCTACTGCTACAAGAAAGGCCAGTGGATTTTAGCTACAGAACTAAGCTAGTGTGAGAGGTGTAAAAATTGTAAGTGAATAACTATTCAGATTCTTAGCTTTACAAAAAGAGGCGCAGAAAGCCAAACCAAGACTCACCTTCAAACCTCAGTTCAAACCTCAGTCCCCAGCTGACTAATGAACTAGAGGTTCAACCACCTACCTAAGGAGCATCCCAGTGACAGGATCATTCTGCGCGTGGAACCGTGCCACTGGAAATAAAGCCAGGTAGCTGCAAAATTTCATTTTCCACAAGACAAGTTAAGGTCTCAGTAGGCTGATGCTGCAATCCGTATTTCACAGCAGCTCTCGTAGCAGATGAGAGTCGCTCAGCCCAACGCTCCCGTTGGGTTGTGCAGCACGCGCTGGAGGGGCAGACGTTGTGTTACTGACTGCTCGTCAAGGGAAGCAAGGAGTGTAACTGTTCTTGGCAGTGCTTTGCTGCATTAATGAACAAACACCCACTCTGGATGGTTTTTAAAGAATGCCACAGACAGCTACCAACTATCTATAATCCCTACGAAATGTCACGGACCGGTTCATTTACGGCCCTCCCTAGAAGGCAGGCATTAGGAATTCATGCAGGGAGCCTTATGGGAGCTAAAGTTATGGAAAAGAGTGCAGAGCTGCAAACTCCAGCCCAGGATCTCTCTACTTCTCAGTGTTCTCAAAGCAGCTAAATAAAGCTATCCTTTGACAAAGCAGAACAAAGGTTCTCTCTGCAAGTTTAACTTAAATGGCAGCATGCTATACATAAAGCATCAATTACGGTGCTTTCCATAACAAAACAGAAGTTCACTCTTGTGTAACTCCTGACTAATTCAATGTCTCATTTGCATTTTGGTCCCATTTTATACCATTTCAGTCTCATCTATTAAAGTGACAAGAACAATGTTTGTTTTAAATAAATACGTGAACACACACAAACCACCCTAAGACCTCCAGTGCAAAGGCAGAAACGAAAGAAAAAGCCCAGCGGTTTCTCTCAAAGGAGAGTGAGTTATTGCTTTTAAAAAAGAGAAATGCCTCACCTTACTGAGCCTTTAACCAAACTAACCAAACTTTTCTCCTGGCATCACCCACCAATTCAGTGCCTCATGGCTCTGCTTCCCATGTCCAACGCTGTTCTATTTCTTTCTTACTCTTATCAGTACCTGACCCAGAGCTTGGCTGCATGCTATTGAACAGAAGTGGTTCAGAAAATCCATGTAAGGAGGGAGCTGAACTGCCTGTTTACTTAGGCAAGATACAGAAATTATAACCTGCACTGTCCAGGAGATTAATAACATTTGGTGAATTAGCTAAGCAAAGGGCCCGAAGGCTAGAGGACAGAATTATGAACACGGCTTGGCTGACTGTATGAAGCTGAAGACCATTTAGTTGTTCTCGCCACGTCAAACAGTATGCACGTTGTTGGGTTGGGCCAGGGAGACGAAGAATCCAGGCAGCACTGTGGCTCTCCTCCCGTTTCTTGCATTAAACAGTGAACCACACCATGCTGTTTCTGAGAATTAAGGTACAGAAAAAGCGTTAATGGTGGGAACAAGCAGGCAACTGAGCAGAATTGCAGCCCTGGACTTCAGTAGGGCCGACTTTGGCCTTTTCAAGCATTTGCTAGGGGAAATCCCATTGGACAAGGTACTTGAAGTAAAAGGGGCCCAAGACAGCTGGTTGGTGTTCAAGGACTGCTTCTTCCAAGCTCAAAAACAGAGCATCCCAAGGGGCAGGAAGTCAGGAAAGAGCGCCAGGAGACCTGCATGGTTAAACAGAGAATTGCCGGGCAAGCTCAAGTGGAAGAGGAGAGTCTACAGATCATGGAAGGAGGGGCTGGTCACTTGGGAGGAATATATGGCTGTTGTCAGAGGATGTAGGGAGGCAACTAGGAAAGCTAAGGCCTCCTTAGAATTAAACTTTACAAGAGGGGTCAGGGACAACAGAAAAATCAAATACACTGTGGATAAAACTAACACTAGAGGCAATGTAGGCCCACTAATGAATGAGGTGGGTGCCCTGGTGACAGAAGATGAAGAGAAGGCAGAGTTACTGAATGCCTTCTTTGCCTCTGTCTGTAATGCCAGAGGCTCTCCTGAGGAGCCCCATACCCCTGAGGCCCCAGATGAAGTTGCCTTAGTTGATGAGGGCTGTGTTAAGGACCAGTTAACCAAGCTGGACATCCACAAGTCCATGGGTCCTGATGGGATGCATCCGCGGGTGCTGAGGGAGCTGGCGGAAGTCATTGCTAGGCCACTCTCCACCATCTTTGGTAAGTCGTGGGCATCAGGAGAGGTGCCTGAGGACTGGAGGAAAGCAAATGTCACTCCGGTCTTCAGAAAGGGCAAGAAAGAGACACCGGGTAACTATAGACCGGTCAGCCTCACCTCCATCCCTGGCGAGGTGATGGAACAACTTATCCTTGGCATTGTCTCTAGACATATCAAGGATAAAAGGGTCATTAGGGGCAGTCAACATGGCTTCACCAAGGGGAAGTCGTGCTTAACCAACATGATACCCTTTTATGAGGATACAACTGGGTGGATAGATGACGGCAAGGCAGTGGACGCGGTGTATCTTGATGTCGGTGAAGCCTTTGACACCGTTTCCTACAGCATCCTTGCAGCTAAACTGAGGAAGTGTGGTCTGGATGACATGAAGACCTAGACTTCGGTCTATTTTCTAAAGAAAACAAAAGTAAAACTACTCTGCAGCAGCACTCAATGTCCATGGTAGTTATGCTCATCATATTAAATGTCTAGGAGAAGGTTTTCTTGGGGACTCCTGAGAAGAGCAAAGGTTTATGCAGGTTATCACTTAGCAAGGGGGCCTAAGCCAAAAGCTTTCCAATGGAATGGCTTCCAACGAAGAATGAACCTGCATGTGCAATTCTGTAATTGTAAGCTATGAACAAGAGCCAGTACCTGTCACAATTTTATGTATTTTTAAGGGCATGTTGCTTTGCAGCTTTCTCTGGGAATTAGTTCAGCTTTCTCCAAAAGTCCCACACAACTCAACAAGATTTTCAGAAAAACTAACCCAAATTCTGTGTTCACAGTGATCTCATCAGCCTAAGGCTTGGTGTCAAGGTGAAGCAAATGAAAGATTCACATCACCACATTTTCTCCTCCCTCAAAAACTGTTAGCATCTACTGAAAATTTAAGATGCTCTTAGCATCTAGCAACATCTTTGCTCTATCAACACGTATCAATGCGTTGAAAACAATTATAAAATGAAGAACAAATATTTTAAGGGAAACTGTGAAACGAAGAGGAGGGCTTTTATCAGGAAGAAAGATTTTGTAAAATCTGAATATACTTTTGGAAAATGTGACCTCACCTACTCCATGGAACAGCAAAGAGAATTACTTCATGAAACTAAAATTACATAGGAGAGTTATCCAAAAGGATATGAGGCTATGCAGCTCTGATGCACGGCACAGAGACTAAATATACTACTCAGTTCTTGAAGAAGAACACGGAGAAAAATAAACACTACATAATAGTTACATTTTCAACAAATATGAGTTACAATTTCCAGCAAGTACTGGATCTCATTACAGAAGTTTGGTTCCAATAACGTGTAGCTTACTGTGCGGCAGTAAATCCCAGCAGCCAGGGGGCTGGATCCGACCCCCAGCACGACGCCGTGGAAGCCAGCCGAGCAGGGCAGTAGATGCAGGGAGGGCTGTACGGTAGCACTGCAGCATCTGCTGCTCCCAGGAGCAGCTCTGAACGGTACACGGGCTTGCCACACAACCTGTGGGGAGTCTGGATCCTGTTCCTGGATGCCTCACACTACTGGTGTATGATTTTCCGAATGCACAGGAAACACATGGGAGGGAAGGTGGCAGCACCCTGCTGTGCGTGTGTTTCCACGTGCACTCGGAAAACCAGACACCATTAGTGCGAGGCAGAAGCTTCAGCCTGGGCTTCCTGGCTTTGAGATAATCGCCCTAAATTCTGCAACCCTGAAAAGGGTCAAGACCTGAAAATCCAATTTTCTGCTGCTGCTGGTCTATACAGTTCATTTGAATATTCATTAAAGCAGCGACTGGAAGCCACGTCCTTCCCAGACAGCACGTTCACCTCAAAACCACAGAGCTACTCCCACTCTCTAAATCTTTAAAATGCCACTGGAATAGCTTTCGGCCCAGATGCCAGGCCACTGAAAACCACAGCGTCTAAGGTCGTTAATGGACATGATCTTTTACATTCCAAGAAAAACAGCAGTGTAATTATCATTCTGCAAATAGCATTGCTCTAAGTAATAATAATAATAATAATAATAATAAAAAACAACAATCCAGGCATCCAGTATTTAGGTTCACGGTCTCAAAATGAAATGTCAATCCTACGCACAGAAAAACGGGGATCCACTGAACATGGAAGGAGAGCTTTGCCTTGCACTGTTCTCTCCACCCTGTGCTTGTCAGCACTGAAGCCCTCATCAAAGTGGGTACTGTGCTAGGTCAATGCTTGGACTTGATGATCTTAGAGGTCTTTTCCAATCTAAATGAGTCTATGATTCTACTCTTCCTCCAGAAAAATGTCCTCTCCCAGTAGGTCAGTGGTCACCTAAGATGTTGGCATCTCAAGGTTAATTCCTCTGTTACACATTAAAATCAACTTTTTTGTTGGCCTTTTGTTAATCCAGCTGGATTCCCTAATCCACATCACCCCTGAGAAACAAAAAAGGAGGGTCAGCACTAGGGAAAAATACATCAGACAGGACTGGGGCCAGACCACTTCTTTCAGCAGCATCCCTGGCTTAGAAAGACTGTGAAGCCTACGGCGACACCACACTCCTTCAACAGCTTCGTGACACATTACCATCCCTATTTCATAAGTAACAGGATGGAATTATATTCTTATTATGTAAGTGGCAAAACTCCCACCACCTTCTGTAAGAGCAAGACTGGACCAAATGTTGTTGATAGTTAAACAAAAAAATCCCATGACTCTAACAAACAAACTAGGAGAAAGTCTGCCAATACATCATTTTTATATTCGGGTTACTTCAGTTTCGCTGCAACAAACAGTACATAGAAACCAGAGGACGTTCCTTTCTAGGGGAGGCGTTTAGGGCAGGCTGCATTCTGGGGTTTATTCTCCTTGTCAGTATTTCTTTAAAATGAAATGTCAGAGGCAGACATCCATCAGGAAAAATAATGTGCATTTTAAAACACATGCAAAAAATATGAATTCTTTGATACTTTATGGTCAAACATCTGCTGAACTACTAGTTTTCTTCAATTATGGGATACTCAAAGCAACAATTATATCTGTTTTCCTCAGAATTTCGGGGATATAATCAGAACTACCAGAAATCAACACAGCCACTCTATATATATCTGTATGTTTTGCCAGTGTTGAAACACTGGAAATGACACAAGGACTTTGACTAAATATGGTAAACCTCTAGCTTCTCAGCTCCCTAAACTGAGCGCTTTCTAACATTTAATCCCGTGTGTTACCTAGGAATCCATTTCTTTGAGACGGTGACCATTTTCAATCTCTGATGACTTCTGCAAATCCAGGTCACTCTGCATTTCATGTTTCTCTTCTCCCTGGCACTAAGACAGGCATGAAAGTTACTCCCTCCTTGTAATGAGATCAAACGAAGAGAAAGCTTTCTCTCTGACCCAACACCTTTAAACACTGGGATTTGAAATTTAAAAAATTTAAAAGGGAATATGGTTTTTCCTCTTAAATAAAAATTCTAATCTTTTCTGTCCTGCCCTTTTTGTTCTGTAAATCAGATCGAATCTGGAAACTCGTCATCCTGGCATGTCGCCCAGTCCTGAAGAATAAAATATGGAAATGTGGATTTTCTCCACAAGATCAAAAGGTACCAAAAAGCTTCCTGCACATCATCAGAACCGTTCCAACCTTCAGCCAGCCAACCAGATGCGTGCCAAACTCCTACCTGGGCCAAAGTGTGGCAAATCCAGGCAAATCCAAGAAAGTGGCAAAGCTCTGTCCATGTCCCATAAGGTTTTCAACCTCACAGGGATGGGTTAGATAAAAAACCTGCAGGAAGCGAGACACTCCGTGTATCCCAGAGTCAACACTGCCTTAGGATCCAAATCTAAAATACTGCTACTATTAAGAGCTTCCTGTTTCTGCCCCAAAGTATCATGGATTTTTTTCCAGATGCTCACAGCGGATGCCGAAATGGAAAGTGAGCAGACTTAGCGTGTGCTCTGGCCATTGGGTCACTCTTAGGAAAGATGGGCTTGAATTTCCTTAGAAGAGAAAATAAAATATACCCTGAATTTCCAGCATCCAAAGCCAGGTTTCTAACCACTGTTACGCTACTGCCATTTTAATAAAGAGCCCTTCAGACTGCTAGCTGTAGGAGCAGAGCTCCACTCGCAGCTCTGCGGGCACAGTGGGGCCACCGAGTCCAGAGTGAAGCTCTCGTCACAACCAGGGGAGAAGCAGGTCTTAAAACATCTGCCAATGTTTCCTATTATCTTAGCTCATCGGCTCTCAAGACTGGTGGCACATAGTGGGCAGGGAGGAATTCAGAACATGGCTGAGAGGTTGAGAAAGCAAGAAATGGTCTCCTGTGCCTGCCACTGGGTCCCTCGCCTTGCTTTAACCCTGTCCCCAGATCCTGAAGGACGGAAAGTCCGGCCAGAGCTGTCCTCTGGGTGCCAGCAGGGATCAGTAGTGTCACGGAAGGGATCTGTCAAGGCTCCACAGACAGTGCTTTGTAAACTGAGGGGTCTGAAATATATCCCAATTGGAGTACTGTGATTAAAAAAGCATGACAACCACCGAGCTAGTAACAAACACCTCTGGGATTACCTGTAGAGTCCGCTCTGGGTGCAGCTCTGATGGGTGTCTGCACTCCTGGGTTAGAGCCCAGGCTCTAATGGCCAGATCTAGCAGCTAACCCTCGACCTTTACAGCATCCCTCTGGCACAGCTCGGCGCAGCACCAGTGGATCTCCACGATCGGATTCTGTGCAGCAACAGCAGTGCAAAGCCAGGACAATCAGCGTTAAACATCTTGTATCAAGTTGCATTATTTTGATTACAGGATGACTCACATTCCCACAGCTTCTTGGCTAAAGCAAGAGAAATCAGAACTGATGATATTCCCTGACTGAGGGAAATGGTTCAAATATTTCAAATGCAATTTACAGCAGCCGCCTATCCCTTTTTATCAAGAATAGGGCAGAGTGAGAATCACTGGCTAGAGCAGAAGGAACGAACCTGGGAAGAAATTCCTCAGAAACGATGAAGTGGCCATTTTAAAAAGTCAAAGCACACTGATTTTACTCCTTGCTTGGGATGAGTGTGAGCCGTAGAGGCCTTCTGAGCAGCACATATCCCAGGTCTCTGCCTGGGCCTTTCCGTCCGGCGGAGTGAGAGCCAAGAGCTCACCAGGGACTGGCAACCTTGCGTGCCCTCCTCCTGCACCAAAACCTGTCACAGCTCGGACAGAGCAAGATGAGACCAGAAGAAATCTCAACAGCCACAAACAGAAATGTAGATGTTAAGTAAAAGAAAAGTAATTCAGGCAAGGTGATTCTACCGGGTATGAGAAGCTGCCTGCTCTTCATCAGGGAGCTTACCACCGGGCAGTTCTCTCCTATCTGCATACACCTCTTCAGAGCCATGGTCGATCTCAGCCATCAACATAGTAAGATCACAGACAAAAACGAAGGACATAGTTAGCCACTGTGAGCATTTTTCAGCATGTAAATTTGGCATCTCTCTAAACAGCAAACCTAGGAGTAAGACGAGGCAAGTGCAAACGACCACGCAGCTGAGGAAGGGCAGCAGCACAGACTTTGCAGGATGCAAAGACGTTCACCACGATTTAATTGCAGGTTCTCTTTGCAGGTTCAGTACTACTTGCACAACACCAGAACACCATTTTAATTTTAGCTTCCGTTTTAGAAAGCTTAGAATAGGAGTGGAATGGGTGCAAAATAAGCTGTAGGTTCAACCTTTGCTGTAAATATTCTCCCGTCAAACCACTAAGCCTTAGACATATCGTGGGGTAAGCAGATACTGTTAAATGTTTTAGTTGGTTTGCATTTAGGCACATTTACCTCAACATGCAGAAATATCTCTGACAAAACTTAAAGGAGCAGCTTCTCAGAGCCCGTAAGGTTTATTCTAAATATATTAGAATCTGTTGTATTTTGAAGGGCTATAATTTTTTTCTAAACCGAACAGCTTATATACACGATTTGTTTCATTTCAGACAGAAAGCTCACTATCAGAAAAAATTACAGTTTCTAACAAAATACGAGCATGATGTTACTTTCTATGTCCTAAACTAGATTTATTTTCTCATAAAGGAACATGAATGCTTTTGAAGCCATCTAGGAATAAGCCTATTGTTATTTATGCAGAGCAGTCCCAGAAGAAGGTTGCCATCCAGGCTCTACACAGCAATCCTGAGCAGGCCCCTCAATGATACGCACAAAAAGAGAATCTTACAAACTGGTTTGTTAGCAAGGAAGGTAAGATTTTGGGGCTCAAAATACCTGAGTTTTGCTGAGCCCTACATGTTCCTCAAGTAACACGTCATGTATGATCTACTAAAAGGCAGCACACCTTCCTGCAGCAGGTGCCAAAGATGCCTCAATAAGACAGCGAGTGGAAAGAAGGGGGAGGAGGCGGGGCGAAGGAAAGGACAAACAGATACCGATCGCCACATTTAGCAAGGGGCTAGCACTCCCCAAGCTCAGCATGAGATTCTCCTCCTCTTCCTGCTGTCTTGTTTGCTGCCAGAGCTCAGTGCTGAGCTTGGCAGGGCAGAGCATGGCAAGAAGAGCAGAAATCACTCGTCAGCTCAGCACCCCATGGAGAGAGGGACTTTCTCTGGCCAAGAAAAAGAAGGGCCAGAGAAGCCCAGATCACAAAACAAACTGCCCACCCTCCTCAGCAGAGGAGCAGGGTGTTTGTGAGCAAGGCTCAGCAGCATTAAAGCAAAGGTTAAAGATTTAATGGAGGGTTCAGGAATCGACTGGAATTTTACAGTTCAGCCAAACTGCACTCCACCAAACTGCATCGTTCACAACCATGTCAGACGTAAAAATCCCAGAAAATCAGTGTCTTGTCTTACAGAGCAACTACAGCCAGAAGAAAACTTCAGTTTGTTGACTGAGAGAAGATTTTGTTGGGGTATGATAGTTTGGTGTCAAAAAGCAAGTGATATTTAATTCCAAAAAGAAATATCACCTTCTGGAGGAGTTGCAACACTGCTCCCGAGTCCCAGAATAGCGATGCTGTGATTCCTCGGTTCCAGCATCATGGCAAACTCTTCTCCTCTTTCCCAGTGAGGCACTTTCACAGGCTCCAGGTGCACATTTTCCAGCCCGTCTTTCTGCAGGGCACTGAACATATACTTGATGGCTGCATCTAGATTTTTCGAACCGCTGAGTCTAGGTCCTACGGTATCAGCAAAAACCGCTAACCTTTCGTAGGATCTGTTCTGAGCTTTTCCGTGAACAGCAAGATCAATAATAGCTTTAGCAATATCAGAATAGCCGGCTATCTCATTTTTAATATCTTCAAATGTTTTTGGGTGACTGCCATCTCCGCTCAGAGACTTGCCAGCATATTGTGGTAATAAACTCATGAAAAATATTAAGGATAGGTATTTCATTTTTTCCCTCTTTTCCACAGATGGCCTGTTGGAAGAGAGAAAAAGAATATTAAAAAACACACACACACACAAAAAAAATCATACAGTTATCAGCAATATTCTTTTCTTGTTATTTAGATTGGCAGACAAAGCAAAATGAAAAGAAATCAGTTTATCATGAAAATGCTTTGATCAGAACTGGCAGGAAAGCAGACTCAAATAGAGGACACAATTATTGAAAGCAAATGAAAAAGATACTTAGACAACTGGACACAACCTTTGTTGTGGTCTTCAGAAACGTCTGTGGAATGCAGCATCTCTTTAAATAATCATACCCTCCACTGAATAAAAACCCGGTGCTGCTTCCATCCAGCAGGAGCCTTGTGAGTCCTTTCTGCTAGAAGCAGGATTTGCCATAAGTGCTGAACTGGATGCCTTCGCACAAAACATCCGGACAAAAACATTTCTTAAACCATTCATGAATAAAACTCCTTCTTAATCTCTGTCTTCACGATCAGGAAAGCACTTTCTCTTGTCCTAGAAAGATGTCGAAGGAATTTAGGCCCAGTGCTCCCCATGAAGAAAGTATTCATTTCTCCAGTGCATAAATAATTAAGAAAGAAACAAAATTTCATATTATCTGGTGTATCTCTTCAGGACTGATGCCAGCAGCACCACAGAGAGGTGCAGTGCCAGAGGCATTGATTCCATGTTGAATACCAGAAGTAAGCTTCATTAACTTTATAGTGTATCCATTTTATCATTAAAAGTCCTCATTTTTAAGATTTTTTTTAAATTTTCAATCCTGTGAAAAAAGAAAGTTTTTCTGCACTTCATCTGTAGTAACTGAACTGACAAAGAAGCCTCTGGATCAGCTGGAGTAGCTGCAAAGCTCTCTTACGACACACAAAGCATGACTATCCAAACCCAAAATATAAAGGTCTTTACTGATATACACAAAAGGAAATGTAATTGTCTCATTTTCCTTTGAATTTAAATCAGCCTGAAATCTGCACATTAAATATTAGTCTTCAACATTAAACACCTAAAACCAAACACTAAGAAATAAGGCCCTTAAATCAGTCCTATACCTGCAGCTACTAAGAAACTTAAAAAACAGTGACTAGTGACAGCCAGGGAAGTGACAACTACTAGTAGGCAGAGAAGATTTGGATTCAGCACTCTTGCCATTTTCATGAACACATTGATGTTTTTCAAAAAGAATGAAATTTGCCCCTGAAATATAGTAATACTAAAGGCTAATGTTCAACTTTACTCTACAAAAGATGTTTTACTTTGAAACAATTTTTCTACAAATAGCCAAGGACTAATTAGTTGGGTAACGTGGATAAAAGACAGATAAAGCAGACACGTACAGCAGAAGTATTGCTAAAACCTCTCACTGTTAGATTTCCAAGATATCCTTCTTTCCTATTTGTATTTAGTTAGTATTTCTGATGAGTTATACCCTTCATTTTATAAACACCGACCTGAGGAATTATGATAATATACTCAGCTTGTGGTTTTGGTTCACGATGTTACAGGCATCCAGTACAAAAGCAGGGTGAAGGCAGTGAGTGTGTAAGCATATATCCATGTATTTGCACATATTATATCCACATATGATATTCTCATGCGTTGTACAAAGAAAACTGCTCTTATTTCCATAGCATTCCACACTACGGGAGCTTTAACTGAGAGCATCAATTCCCAGCCATTTCACAGAGCAGGAATATTTCACAAATAACTTTGTAAATCAAAACGTCAGAAAGGAGCAGAGTGTTTGTCTCGTTCGACCACCACAGAACACTGATTGCAAGATATTCTTGAATCAGCTCCCACTACCAAAAGCCACAGAGCAAGCCAGCAGCCAAGCCAATTCGTGAGAGAGCAGAAATGAGCACACCAGTTTCATACCCCAGGGACAGCACACCACAATTGTGTCCAGAGCTTCTGCAAGCTCCGCTCTGAATGATCTAAGCTAAGAAACTACCTCTCTGTCTATGGTTGTTAAAATTAAACACAAATAGCCAAACTCAGTTTCTCAAGAAGTTTATTCTGGACCATTTTCCAGCGTTTGCTATAAATAAATGAATGAAAAGAAGCCTTTGAAACAATGAAATTACCTCAACATACAATGAAATCTGGCATCGCAGCTAATATATGTCGTGTCCCATCTCCTCCCCTGTCCTCTCTTAGCTTCAGTGTATTTATATTTCCACCCAGAAATCTTTGTCTTGGTGTAAGGTTCAGGAGCTACTCCTTTGTCTTCCCCTCTTTCCAGAAAACTTACGAGATAAACAAGAATCTAGGAAATGCAGATGTAAGTTTGGTAGTTTGTACAGTGGCCACTTCTGATTTTTTTTCTCCTTTTTTGTATTCACCTTGTCCTTCCGAAGAAGCTTCACCTTAACAGTGACGGAGCATGCTAGGAAAAGCTGAATTATCAACTACAGTGAAGAGTCTAGTTGGTACCAGTCTCTATGTATTGCTATAAGAAACCACTTGTAACTTTAAAGCATAACTTCTGGAAAGTGAGGAAAGTATCACAGAATCACGGGATGGTGACACTGGGAAGGACCCCTGGAGGCCATCAAATCCATAAAACCCAAAGAGTTGGTATCCATCCATCGCAGCATACCAGGCACGTGAGCTAGATAGTTCACCACATCTCCATGATGCCGACAGGGTGATAGCCCTGCACCTGCTCACAGATCTCCAATTCCTTGGGTGTATTCCCCATGCTGCGCGTATTAGTGCACCTAGAAGCACAGCTTCATCAGTGGAAACAGAAGAAGCAACCCACAAGATGGATTGAGAGCTCTGATCAGCTCCCAAGAAACAGGGCAGACCCACCAGGCATGCACTCATAAGACACCATCTCAAACGCCGGCTGGTACAATAAAAAATCTGTAGAACTAAAACATAGGAAGAAGAAAAAGATTAAAGCACATTTCCAGGATTCATCAAAATCATGGAAATTCAGATTCATCAGAATCCAGGAAATCACAGGAAACAAACAAAAAATAATAATAAAATAAAATAAAAATGTACACAAGACTTTTGGAGCCACCAAGCCCAGTTCATATGATAATCAGTACGAACTGCCAGCCTTTCAAAAGCCTTTATGGGCCTTTTCACAAAGAGCAAGTTAAATAAGTTACGTCAAGCAAGTTAATAGCTTGAGCAATATAATATTAAGCTATTCTCCTCAACTAGTCAAATGTCTCCTAAACTTGAGATGGAGGCAGGAGAAGATTCTTCACGGTGAAGTGCTGTTTTCCTAAAGGAACAGAAATTATGAAGGCGGTGAGGCCCTGGCGCAGGCTGCCCAGAGAAGCTGTGGCTGCCCCATCCCTGGAGGTGCTCAAGGCCAGGCTGGATGGGGCTCTGGGCAACCTGGTCTGGTGGGAGGTGTCCCTGCCCATGGCAGGGGGCTGGAACTGGGTGGGCTTTAAGGTCCCTTCCAACCCAAACCATTCTGTAACTCTGATTCTCTGAAGTCACCTGCGATCTTACCCATGAACAATAAAGCACAGATCTCCTCTCTCACTGCCACAAGACAGGGCAAAGGTCTTACACCAGCAGGAGCAGAAGGCTCCGGGGCTATCTCAGGACACTGACAGAGAACTGCAAAAAGCCTGTGACAGTCTGAGTTACTGCTCATTTGTGGTTACACTACACAGAGAGAGCATTGGTGTATTTTTATTGCTCAGCTCTGTACTTTCCCCATGCTCCTTCCCTTTGGACCAGTTAATTACATGCTCACAGACATCCTCTGCAAGTGACATCAGTAATTTTCTCAGGATGACCATGCTCCTTCCCTGATTTTTGCCAGACTCATCATCCACAAAGAAATAAGCAAGATAATCTGATTTCTGCCGAAAGACAAATTCTTGCCAAGTGGAGTAAGACAACAATTTTGTAGAATTAGTTTCAAAAATTTTATATTTGGGCTTTTGTTTGTTTAAGGGTTTGAAAATCTACTAGACAATGCTGATGCACTTAGGTTGTTAAATGGAAAACACTGGGGGATTTTTTAATTAGCATTTAAAATCTCAAAGAGCCCCGAGCTACCAACTTCACGCGTTTTTTTCAATGGAGAAATGAAAACACAGTTATCACATTCTCCTTAACTAAGAAATGTTTCCTTCGCTCTTCCTGGCCTCGTTCAAAACCAGCAGCATCCTCGCTCCAAAGGCTGCCCCAGAGGAGCTGCATTTAAGAGCTGCTCTTCTTCCAGGGATTTCCTCCTGAACACTGAGCACAGACGTGTTTCCAGGGCTTTTGAGGATGCAACATACTCACCACAAGCACCCTGCCTCTGCCCTGTGGTAGGGCACATACCTGGCCTCAAATCCTGGGCAAAGACACAGGAATAGGAATATCATTTACTGTACCTTCTTTGAATAGTCTAATAGCAAAATAGCCAATGGCTAGTAGCATTCAGAAATAATTCCTTACTAGGTAGTGTCATACTCTCTTGCACTGCAATACAGGAATCACTCCACTGCTAATTCAGAGAGAGAACAGCTCATCTGTCGTCTCCGTCTCTGCAGCATCAAGTTTGTCACCCCTTTGAGTCAGCTGGGAAAAGAGTACTGATTTTTGCACATTTCACTAGCAAATGAACATCACCATGCCAGCCGAATTCAATAAATAAATAAATAATAGGACAGGCACAAATTTTCAATGCTTTTAATGGTTCATTCTATGTCTTCGGTAAAACTTTAGAGCAAAATGAGATAGGAAGAAAACACATTTTCAGGAAGTACTGTCCTTTCTCGCAGCCCTGTTAATGCAACTCATTCCGTGGGTCTTCAGTGCAAAATAAGCATTTTCTAAATTAGGGTTAAGCATCTGGGATTCTCCTTGCCCTTCTAGCAGGCATGGATGCTCAACAGAGCGTTACTGTTAAGCTTCCTCTGCTTTATTTCCCTGACCTTGCAAACCCTGCAAGCATGGCAAGGACACAGAAGGGTCCCGTTCCAGCCCTGCCCACACTCGTCTTTAGGGTGTTCTAAAGAGCGAAGCTCTCAAGGAGGTGTGAAACCTACAACTCCCACCTTTCACTTCTTGAGGTGGACTTCTGATCGCTGGCATGTGAAGCAAAAAGTGGGAGCCACCACTGCTCCTCCTGCCATTTTGAGCAGAACTGAGGGTCTGAGCAGAACTTAGGCACTGCAGGTTTCTGCCAGATGAACTCGGTTTCTCAAACTTCAGCACGGCTCAGGGCTTAATCAGCTCCAGCTCGAAGGGTTATACAGGCTCCTAGCTTTCCAGGGTAGAGGAGCATGCTTAGCCACCATGGCAACTCTGTGGTCCAAAATGAGGGGCAAAGCTGAAAGGCAGTAAGGTAAAAGGGTTCCGGTTCTTTTAGCTTCAGGTGGAGTAGACAGGGGGCATCCAGCCAAGGCAGTACCTGGAACCCATATGCAGAGGGATGGATTTGTTCTGAATATAGTCTGAGTAGAGAGATTTCTCCCTGAAAAAATCCTAATCAAAAAAAAGCGGGGGGGGGGGGAAGCAAAAGACAATGAGAAAAAGCTGAGAAACTTTTCAGTGAGAAAGCCCGGAGCAAGGAAGACTTACTCTCAGTGGAGGAGCACCCACTTAGTGAGCACTTAAAACAACTTGGACATCTGTAAATCCATAGGGCCTGATGGGCTGCTCCCCCAAGTGCTGAGAGAGCTGGCTGACGGCGCTGCGAGGCCACCCTCAGCTGTCTTTGAAAGGTCATGTCAGTCCTAACCCCGAGAAGTAAGATGTGGCCAAGCACAGGCCAGTCGATCCCTGGCAAGGTGAGGGGAGAAGATCCTCCTGGAAACCATTTCCAAATATATGAAGGACAAGAAAGTGACTGGGAATAGTCATCATAATCTCACCAAGGGGAAACCATGCTTAATTAACCCGAGAGCTTTCTGGGACAAAATGACTGGCTTGGTAGATGAGAGAGGAGCAGTGGATTATCGTGACATTAGTAAGGCTTTTGTCACAGTCTCCCATAAGATCCTCGCAGGGAAGCTGAAGAACTATGGGCTGACCCTGCTTAAGTAGGTGGGTATGGACTACATGAGCTCAAGGCTCTTTCAGCCTAAATCTGCGACCGAATGAGATGATGTATGAGATGAACCCGTAAACACAAGCTGAAAGGACTGAAATATCACAGGGAAAAGGTTAGAGAAGTAAAAGAGAAATAAAAGGCAGGAATTAAGTGCTTTACAGCTCCAAGGAGTAGTATGAGAGAATAAAATGTACAGCACAATGTTACCTTCTTTGTGCAGAGAATGTAACAGATGCATTTACCAGAAGCTAAGTAGCTACTTTAAAGATGCTTCCACCTATTGACTGATCCATTTGTCCACAGCAAACTACAGTCTTTGATGTTAAAGAGCAAGATCATTGGAATCTTCATCTTTTGTGGTTTTCTTCTTTTCCTTATATAAAAGAGCGTTAGCACAACTGATCTGTAAACAGACTACCTACGTTACCTCCATTATAATCATTGTAATACAAATTACTTACACATAACAGATAGAAAAGCGCAACAGAAAGGATAAAAAAAATAAATATCTCAGCTGAGAGCTCCATCTCCAGCAACCAGATAACTGAAAGAGGGGCAGAGGGAACAGATATAAGATAAACAAAGCTAGAGCAATGCTTCTGCTCCAGTGGGGCAAAGTTTTCCCAAAATCCCAGTTGAAAATACAGACAAAAGGGTAGAGAGAGTTCACAAGAATCGTGATTATGGGAAACGAGGAAAGAAAACATTAAATCGATGACATTAACCACTTAATTTCTCTCTAGAAAATCTGTAAAATCTGCTAAACCTGTGAAGTATCTATCAGTTTCCCAACCATGTACCATTTGATTTTCCTCCAAGGAATGCAGGAAACCTTGAAAGCACACCGGAGTTTTGATAACATTAGAATAGACTGAGAAGCCCCAGGGTAACAAACTCACATGCTGCACAGCGATGTCTCATGCACTTAACAGCATCTGAAAGGAAGTTTGTTGTGACAGCCGTGGAGTAGGATGGCTGGAAGGCTAGGTGGACTTGCAAAGTGAGGAGGAGATTTCTGCCTAAAAATAAAGTCACTGAGTTCTTCCATCACTTAGAAAGACAACGGGGAAAAAACGGGAAAAAAAAAAAAAAAAAAAAAAAGGCTTTATGATCTTGAAGAGTGAAGCAGGAAAGCGGACATTCCTCAAAGGTTGCTCTTGCAGGATTGTCAAGACTCCTCATCTGGGAGCACATTTTATTCACAAGTCAGTTAGAAGATCTTGGCTTAGGGAACAGACAAAAAGTTCCCTTTTATATTACTAAGTCCTTAAAATCAGCTTTTTTACACCTAAAGCTAAGGAAAGAAAGAGCGTAACACAATATGGATACAAGACTTTGAAAACATTACCAGATCTTATTATACTTGACCATGAAGTCCACAGAGAACAACAAATTGTGAGCTGTTTTACCTCTGCTAACTCCAGTAGAACTATCCAGATTTACTGCAACTCAAGATACATCCTGAAATCCTTGAAAAGATAAGAATGGCCTAGTTGTGCATGACCACGTATGACCAATTAGTGATACTGACTTCCGTGAACACAATAGGAAAGAAAACGTTTAAAGAGGTCTAAGGATCAAAACAGAGAAAGTCCAAATCTGCTCAGAGACACCACAGATGTAGCTCCCAATCTGGCAAAGGAAAACGGTCAACCCATATTTATACTCCATGTGAGAAGTCCTCCAGCTTAACATAGGAAGGAAGCAGTAAAAGGAGCTGCACTTAATTCTTTCTGCACCTCCAAGCCTCAGAACAGCAACAGGTACCTTGATACACTCAGCAGATGCTGCTAAAATGGAAGAGAGTAACCCCAAAGAATCACGCCGCAAGCCATGTGCAGAGCTCCCTCCCAGCAAAGCTCCAGAAACAATCACTCTGCAACTTCCCTAAGAAGCAGTGGCAGCCAAGACAAAAAGTTTAAAAAGGAAAAAAAAAAAGAAAGAAATTAGCACAGAACAATGCCTAGGCCATGTAGCAGCTGATGTAATTCTTAATGAGCATTCAAAACACAAACAGTTCACAAAAGGGAGAACATTATCTTTTCAGAGGCAAAAGACAAGAATTCAGTGGGATTTTTAGAGGAGAATAACTGAATAGAGCAGAAACATTCAATGGAAGTAAGACAGCACGGAAGCAACAATAAAGAAGTACACAATGTTGTTCATACTCCAGTGAATGCCAAAGTATGGAGCCAACGCCAGCTGATGGCATTAAAAGACAATGAGGGGGGCAGATTTTGGACAGTTAAATCATAATGTAACAGAACAGGGATGTAATTAAATTTATCTGGTATTTTGATGCTCAACTTAGGTGACATTTCCTTCAAGCTCGTCAGTATTGTTCTGGTGTAAAAAACAAGAGATGTTGTCTTCAGACACAGAAACACACACACGAAAAAGAAGTACATTCATGCACACCCCTTCCAAGACTAAACCTTGGTGGCCTCTTACTAATTCAGTGAGCCTTTCTTGATTGTGAAGGTCCTCTGGACAGATGTACATCTTGTATCTTTTCACAAAATTCCTATATAACTGAGACATAAACTCTTCAGAGCTGCATATTGTGTCTTCAGCCTCTCCTACAGGAGAAAAACACACCCTTCTTCTTGAGACAATATAAGCACAGGAATCTTCTCTCACAACCTCTTCTTATTCTCTTACCTGAGAAGGTGAATTAGGCTATGGAAAAGGATAACGGGACCAAGATAGAAACAAAAGGCTATAAATTAGGGGTCAGCAAAGACAAAAATTGCCCATATGGTCTCATACTTCAATACCTATCACCCAACACCCTAAACCAAGCTTCTTTTTGAAAACATGTTCAGCAAGCCATCTTCTATGCTTCACTTACTGTTAATTCCAGTAATTCTGATGCTGAATATTTTCCTTCTGAGTTTTTACTCAAAGACAAGCAGATTGCATCTGGCCAAAAGATGAAATCTATCTTCATACCAGGACAAAGCCTAAATGAAGAAGGTAAGACCTCTGAGCAACTGAGCAGTCCTTATCGCTG
This sequence comes from Anser cygnoides, assembly GCF_040182565.1. NCBI lineage: Eukaryota > Metazoa > Chordata > Aves > Anseriformes > Anatidae > Anser > Anser cygnoides. Next base: position 139,926,819 of record NC_089874.1, on the reverse strand, counting down.
GTTAGCATAAACTGCTGAGGTTGATGGGTCGAAGTTATAACAGGAGCAAAGCGAGTTTTTCTACCAGCAGCCAGCGCAGGGCTGTCACCGTCACAAGTTGGTCTGCGACCCCTGTGAAAGCCGAAAGCAATCAAAATGCCAAGTATCTGGCACACGCAGGCGCCTCTTGGCGCTCCTCCAAGCAGCAGGCCAGCAAAAGGCTGCTCAGTCCTAGGGAACACGTGTGTGCTTCATGTTGCTCCGCATTTGGGCCAGGAAACGAAAATACTTTCGGTGCCTCCTGACAATTAAATCTGAGTTTTGAGGGTGACTGTACGCTACTAAGGTTGGGGTTTGTTGTTGTTTTTTGCCAAAATGAAGCAACAAAATAGGTAACCTGAGTTATTAATTATGTAATGGAGTGTAACTGGCCACGTTTTCTGATGAAGTGACCTGTCTGGCCTTACTGAAAGTTATGCCAGCTGATAATCTCAACTGTATTCATCATATATCACTCTGGATTTGCAAACTCTTACATTAAACTCTCTGCTTTTCCTTACATGACACAGCATTCCTCTGTGAGTACATACCTACAAAGAATATGAAAAAATATATTCATTTTAAGTCAACCAGTTATGCAAATTGTAAATGCTTTGAAGAAAAGGACAAAAAAGACCAATATATTCAAAAGCATCCAACCACTTTAGTTAATTTTCTCCATACACCTACAATCTAATTTTACAGGTATAGCTAGCGCCACAATTCCAAACTAATAAACAAAAATTCCCAATTAAAATTATTGTAACTTGTCTGAATATCTTGAAGTTTTTTCATAGTCTTTGTAGTCACAAGAAAAGTTGTGCTCCTCATAGTATAGTATCAACATTCAAGTGGTTTTGTGAAGCTTATAAATGCGGTGAACATACTGCTAAGACTTGCTAAGGAAACTGATATTCTAGTCTTTTGCCTCCTCACTGTGAGATACATCCACCAAGCCTTCGCTTTCCAGAGCAACAAAGGGCGAATTTGTAAATACAACTAACCATATGAAAGGGGGCAGCATCAAGAATTGCTCACTACACTTGACAGAAAAATGATTTTTATGATGTACACATTTCTTTGCTCGTATTAAGGGTGGAAAAGGATATTAATTTCAACGAGGCATGCTATGAAGTATGTCGTTTATGATTTTGTCATGCTCACAAGGGCATAATATAGGGTGCTCAAATATCTCACTGTAGTCCAACATATCAACATCAGACATAAATTGCTACAGCTCAGCAGCGATGTACGGCTGGGGCCACCATGCCAGAGCAGACTGCACTGCAATATACAAACAGAAGAAAGCTTGGCATGTTTAAATGTAAAGAACCAAGGAAAAGAACAGACTGTAAACAAGATAAATATACTTTCCTCCAAGAGCTTGACACACAGAGCTGGGGTTTAGCCAATTTTGAGAAACAAACTGCAAAGCCAGACCTCTTTCTGATGCTGAGGAAAGCTCCAACACCACTTCTTAGCCAAAGCTACTCCCCAGTGCAGCACACGTTTGCCTACTCTGCTCAGTACAGCTACTATGCACGAGGAGGTTCTGATTCCAGATAAAACTTCTATTTTTCACTGCCATTTAAGAGACAAAAGTTATTCAACAACTTTGCTATTGCAGAACAACAACAAAAAGTCAGTTATTAGAGAAGATATCTATCACCGTAAATATTCTTTTACTTTTTTTTAAGTCCCAGTTCGGATTAGGTTCACAGCACTAGCCACTGCAGAGGCACTGCGATAGGCACGCCATTACAAACTTAAAACTACAGACAGACGAAATGGATAAACGACTGGAGGAGGAACCCAAAAGCGACATCTCCAAGTTCCTCAGTAGCAACATGAAAGACGTTCCAATTAGCCTGATCATTCAAGCCCTTTCTGCTGACACCATCAAGAGGAGCCGATCAAAAGCTTGCTGCAGTGAGACATATGGTCGGAGTACAAAGAGTCAACTGGAAATCAAAGCAAAAAAAAAAAGAAAAAAAAAGAATAAAAGAACATACCATGGAGTAAACACACCAATTATACAGAGATAACAGTAACAAATGCTGACACAAGTGAGTCTGCGTATGGCGATTCATGCTTTTCTGAGTCAAGCAATTCTATTTCCAAAAACGAATTTTTAAAGATGTATTTAAGTTTTTTTATGGGGCAGAGCAAAATATTTCTAAAGGTAAACACTTACAGTTTCTAGTATGCTGTTATCAAAAACCCAAAAAAGCCTGTTCTCCATTTGTTTTTGTTCAAGCACTAACACAGCTGGCATGTTTCTATCCAGAATTCTTATGCAGGGGCTCCAAGGATTCATCAGGCAGGTGATCTGTGGAAGATCTTACACTGAGCTGAGCTGTTACACGTTAGAAAAACTTCTTTAAGTCTTAAACATTTTATGCGTAGACAAGATTTTAAGATGGGAAAATACATACCGCGAAGCCTAGATGTATAAAATTTTCAGGTGAAAGCACATCAGTGCAAAATTTGAAGTTAGTTTTGAATATTTATTTTCAAAGATACTGTAGCTGGAAGTAGCAAGGTGTGTGTTATACGTCCTCTGTTTTTTAATGAGAAAGGCAGAAGCACACTGCTCAGAACCAAGAAACAACTGACACCTGAACGAACACCAATTTCTTAATACCTTTTGACGAATTACCATTCAGCAGAAGGCTGAAAACAGAATAAACTTCTCTCTGAAGTAGCCAAAAGTAACAGCACAAGCCTGAGCAGATGTTCAAAGTGGAATCAAGAGTCTAAAGCTTCTTTTGGAGGGCTATGTTTATTTCTCAGTCCACAGATGTATCACCAGGAGAAGCAGTTGCATTACCAATTTATATGTTTAAATCCCACCCGTGTGCTCAAATTAAAATATTTCAGTACAGCAGCACTGGACTAATGGTATCACCTACTATAAACTACATTTGCTACTTAGTAAGATGCTTACATAACAAATTGTCTCTAAAGCTAAATGCAGAATATGTGTACAGTACAGTTTTCAGGTTCAGGATCATTAGCCCCTGCCCTTGAGTAGCATTTCTCAAGAGAAGCCACTGGTTTCCAGAAATTTTTTTTTTCAAAGTTTCATCAAAAAGTCTTTAGAAAAAAAGATCAAAAGCAATGTAATATAATATAATATAACTTAGACAATGTTGTTAGCACGAGTAACTCTCCAAGCAAAAATAAATGCCTTGTTCTTGCATAGGTATACCTGCAGAGGTAACACAGGATGTACACACACAAATACTGACAGGAGCTTCAAAATACATGAAAAAGTACCAATGCCAAAAGATGTTTATGAGCTACACTGGAAACGGCTTTCCAAAATGGCAAAAAAATATTTGTGAGAAGGAAGGTGGTTTAATGAACCATGAAACCGCCTTTTCTCAACACAGTTCTTGTTTGAATCCCACAGTATTGGAAAAAGAAACAGAGATCCATCCTTTAAAATACTCACAGGTTCTTTTTCCTAGCTTTGTTCTAGCTGTCCAGCTAGCTGTGATACCACTTCCTCGACCCAGATATTTACCACAGTTTTGAATGCGACCGCACAAAAGCTGATACTGTACTTGAGCATCATGTGAAGGGAAGATACTGATCTTAGCAGGCTGGAGCCGACGAGGTGTACAGATGTGTCACTGTCTGGCACGCGTCGTACAGCATCTGGCACACCTTGTACGGCATCTGCAGCGCTATTAAAGACAGGGTGATCAGCCCTCTTTCTGCAAATATTATGGTAAGACATCTCTCTGTCTTTACGCCGACATGACTTTACCGCTGCGCCTGACTGGTAATACTCACGGATTAAATGATGCCAAGGAAATACAGGAGGAAACAAAACAGCTAAAGGTTTCCTCCCAGGCTTTAAACACTGCTGCATCGTTCAGACTGTGTAAGAGGAAGGTGACAGGCAGGTGTCAGCTCCCACACTCCGAAGGAAGCTTTTACACTGGTTATTTTAGAGAAAGCCAGCTCCCAGCTGCTGCCATGAACACACCAGGCCCAGGAGAAGGGATGCACTCGAGCTCAGGAAGCACACAGAGCCCGGAGGGCCCTCACTTCCACAGCCAGGCCCCAAATTGCACACCCTGTCCTTCTGCTCTCGCACGTGACAGCCCAAAGCTCCTGGGTCTGCTGTAGGTTTGCTTACGGTTGTGATTTTCCCACAGAAATGTAAAGTGGCCTGGAACACGCTAAAAAGCGAAGCCAGTTCCTCTTTAAATTGCTTTTAGCCTTGGTGCTATCAAACTGGGCAGGGTCCCCTGGTACTGGGACACCTCTGGCTTTTACCCTACCTGTTAAGCAGCTCTCTGCAAACACAGTTCTGGGAACGCCACCTTTAAGTGCTTCTAGTCACAAGGCCAACCATTAAGGAGACAAAAGCTTGCAGAATCAACCCACTCAGAGCACTTTGATTGAGTTATAAATGACCAGTGATCTTCAAAACCACTCATTTGCCTTGTCACACATGGTGTAAAATTCAGGGGGCTTTGTCCACGGCATGAACAGGGGGACTATTTGACATTGGGGGTCTGGCATTATTAGTGGGAGGAACAAACACGGCCTCTGCCTCCTTCAGCGAATCCAGATGATGTAAATGTCAGTCCCTTCACGAACTGAACTGCAAGTGCAAATTAAAACACAACTGATATTGGGGGATACATAAATTACCCCTTAGAAATCACTTACATAAACTGTGGTTTAGATTTTATCACATATATTAGCCTGCTAGCAGGGTCAATCCATCAGGTAGAGCTCACACAAAAGTAAAGCAGCGTTCCATGCTGGATGACAAGCTCACCACATTTGCCCGTGCTTCCATGATTTCCTACTAGGGCCGCTCCTCAGAAAGCTCTTCTTTGAAACCACCTGGAAGCCGGGCTGAGCCCCGTGCAGTGCTTTGGTCAACGCAGGACGTAGCAGTCTGACAACTCTGACAACTTCCCAGTTAGCCACTGGCACAGGACTAAAGGCAACGCTAATCCTACACCCCTTACTCCACGCTTACCACAGCCCTACTCGTTGAATACAAAGTACTTTGATAGGTACATGTGGAGAGAGGCAAGGTCAGCAGAAAGCCTGCATTTCTTAAGCTTCCTTTCCCGTTTAATTCCCGGATGAAAGCTTTTGCTGCAGTGAAGTTACCTGCTGCTGTCAGAGGAGCAGCTGAGCTTGCGCAGCCCACCACCCACAGCTGCAGAGATGCTTGCAGCTCACAGCCCAGCTGTTACCGCACCACAGCCGAAAATGTTTTCCAGGAAAAAAGGCTCCTGTTAGCTGACTTCGATCCTTCCCGTGCCGCTTCTCTGGAGGGACAGCTGTTAGACAGCATGCTTCGCTCTGATAGTTTGGGGAGGTTGTATTAGATGCCTGCTCTAGTTATTATTATTTATCCAGCGTGCATCTGTTTTTTTATATACAGTTCACATACTGATAAGCTTGCAATAGTTATTTTTATATAGCATTCTTCAAAGGAACTTTCCCATGCTCCCACTCCTGTTTGCACGCTACTCAACTGGGCTGCATGCTCTGGGTTTCAGAGAGCAGGCGCCCGACTACATTTAATTCCAATACCAAGGCACCGAGAAAAGAAGCAACAGAGAACTGCCATGCCAAAGAAGACAGAGCAGCATGTGAAAGGACAGAAGAAAAGAGTTGGAAAATCAAATGCCTATTTACTATCACACACACGCACAAGTAACTGCTCTGGCTTCGGTAAACACTCGAGAGCTGCAGAAGCACGGTGGCAGCTCAGACACGAGTGTGGTATCTAGCTCAGTGCTAAGCCAGCTGGGAGGGCTGCGCCATAATCCCAAGGAAACAGATCCGGTTTCAGAAAAACAAACAAGCACATAAAGTCCAGATCTGCTTCACAGGCACACATATCGCAGCCCAAATGGTTTTTAACTGCCGGGTTCACTTTCTGCCTTAATATTAGGGTCGCGAATAAAGGACTCACTTTGTAGGCTTAGTTTTTACCCTTCTACTTTAAATAAAATTTGTCTTATGATTTGGATCAAAGAAACGTGGGATCTATCACCACTGATAACCGATACCTCTTCAAATAAAGCCTAACACACACATAAACTTCTTTCAGCCTAATAGCTTAAGCCATAAAGCAATTTTCACGGATTGTTAGAGTACAAACAACATTAGACAGGAGAGTATGACATGGAAAAAAAAAATCAGCATTTCTAGCCATGCCAAAATTCCCATTCTAGGGAAAGCGTAAAGTCTTGCTCACTTACGAACACAAAATAACTCATGCTGTTGTGTCAATAGGATTATCTTTACTCAAAAGTAATATTCTGGGCCAAAAAAAAAAAAAAATAGACCTACTTTGAGCAATGAGAGAATCGCAAATTGAAAAAATACTGAGAAATAGCTTTTTCTCTAGGCGAAAAGACTTGCTAATAAGTTTTCAGCTCACCTAGAGCCATATGTAAAAAAAAGAACAATCATTTTATTCTGCCCATATCTTCTTGTCCCAGCCAAATTAAGATGTGAGGCTGAAGACACTGTTGCCACCTGCTACAAGCACAGCAGACTTTTAAAAGCTGTTTCAACCTCCAGGGTAAGCTGCTCCCTCCAAATTTCTTCCAGGTCAGCTACTTTCTCCTCTCTCTCCACCAGATTTGCTAGAAGGACCCAGAGGTGCCCAGTGGTTCTGCAGCAGTCCAAAACTGGACAACCACCCAACAGCCCCATATGATCCACCTGCACCAGACGTGTTGGGTTTGGCTATGCCAAGTCTTTTTAGTAATTACGACTGTACTGTACACGAGGTAACACTGCGAGATGTACCTGCTGGCCTGGGCAGCATGACTTGCTGGAAACATGCACATCCATCCTCATTCGGTTACTCCTTGAAGAGTGGCCATGGAGAGACTCCTGCTCATCACCACCCTTTCTGCAAGTTTTTTCTTCAGCCCTAACCGGTAACTCCAAAATAAAGCATGAATCAGAGATGTTAGCTGCAGTAGTAATGTGTATTAAAATCACTGTAGGTGTATTTTAACAGTCTACGGATGGTGCACCAAAGTTTGGATCAGTGGTGGCTTAAGTCCATCTAGGTCAGCACTGCTGTGGCTTTGCCCTCCACAAAATTACACCAGAACCTTGCCCATGTGGCCAGGCAACAAGTCGGTTCTGGGAACCAATCCAGTGAAAAACATCTTGATTCTCTGCTTGCAGAAATTAATCATGAGCATTAGTACCACTAGGTGACTGCCGAGGAGAAAATGGGGCGTACTACTCAAAGGAAGGTTGGTTGGACTGTGCAGTGCCTGGATCCTAAAAAGCATCCTGAAAACTCTGCTCCTTCCACCTCCTCTGGCACTGGGGTGGAAACCCCTGCAGTAACTGCAGCCAAATTTGACAAGGGCAGTAACTCAGAGCCTATACACAATTTTTTTCCAGCCTGTTCCTGAGACATTTTTTTTGCTTCTGAACAGCCTCTATACATTCCTTACCTAACAACTCTTTCAAGACAACCAAACTGAACAAGTAATTAAAATTAAGTTGACTTCTCCTTCTAGGGTATCCCAGAGTGCATCAGCAAGGTAGAAATTGTCTGCTCTGTACATGTTTTGGCAGTGCTGAATACATTACCTGAGAGGAGCAGTACACCTTTCTGGCTTATCTAGTTGTCATAAGAGGAAATACTAACAACCCACTGCACTACATGATCAATCTTAAAGAAATTAGTAACTTAGAATTCTTTCTGCTTCCCAAGCAATAAAGAATTTCAACAAACTAGAACTCCAAGGCGTGTTTTTGCAGTCTGCCGTGGAAGAGCACTCACGTTTTGTATGGGAGAGCACAACCAGAGAGCCCTAGAAGGTGAGCCCTGCGATTCAGAATAGTAAGGATCAGCAAGACCAGAAATGCTAATCTCAAAACCTGTGGAGAGTAGAAGGGGAAACCATTACAGATAAATCAAATTTATGTTTTGGTTTTCGACAGCTACGGATAAAAAAGTGCCCGCTCTCCCAACTGAGTCTACTGCCTCAGATCTCACTTCAAGGCCTCGAAAAAGCACAGTGCTTTCTCAAATGTCTATTGGCACATGCACAATATTACATAAGCCCCTTTTGTGGGGCTACTTGAAACACAAAATTACTTTCGACTCACTTGTCTTATGTAAATTCCCAGTCAAGTGCCTCCTCTGAAAAAAAAACTAACACAAAAATTAAAGACACAGGATATCAATATACATGTAACAGATGAAAGCTAGAAAAATTGGGGGAGGGCAGAAGAGTGATCTCATTCCCTTTCATACACAGTGTTCCAGCAGGAAATGTACTAGTGCTATGTTTGAGTAAAAGATCAGACACCATAATGAGCAACTGGAAAAAAAAAAAAAAAAAAATCAAATAGATTAAAACCAGAACTGTTTCCTCACGTCAGTACTAAAATGGACTTCACGAGGGTAACAACAATTCTCAGTTGCACGAGATGCTAAATCAGTGGGGTCGAAAAACAAGTTTGGGCAAATCTTGAAGTGGTGGCAAGTGTCACTGTTCTACTGAAGGCAGAATGGTCACCTGGAAAAGTTTAAAGTAAATCTTCCTAGCTGCTTGTATTTCCTATGATGTAAGAAATGTCTATGATACATTACCCAAGATTAACATGCCCTCACTACAACATATAGGTTCCTGATTTAGAATTCATCTTCAGAGATTAAGAACTGAGAACAATTTGACTAGAATTTTTATTTTCTAAAACAAATTTTTCATCTTTTAAAGTCATGTTTAAAGATCGCGGATCTTTTACCACACCTCTCACTGCAGTGGGTAGTACAGAGAAACATGTTGACAAAACGTACAAACAGCTTCTCAGGGACGTGTCTTAATTCGAATGCCTGTTCATTAGATACTTCAGCTGAATCCCTCCTTGACAGCAACAGTACCAAAAGGATTTTTCACTTTTTTCTCTTACACCCACTGTGGAGAAAATTCTTCAAACAGATCTATGTTAATTAGATTTAAAAGACTCTGAGAAAACATTGCTATTCTTAATACCCGTACAGAAATAAGAAATCCAAATGAGAATTAAGAAATCCAAATGAGAATTAAGAAATCCAAACGTCTCAATGCTCTCTGTTAAAAACAAAAACCACCACAATAATAAAAACATGGGTCCATTCTCTCTGTCTCAAAAAGAAATTATGCCTCTTGTAAAATCAAGGTACCCAAAGCATCATTTTTAAAACTAGAGGCTAACAAGATTAACATTTTTCTCAAGCTGACATACAGTTTTGTCTTCTATTGTAAAACCGAAACAAAAAGGAGTGGAACATTCTCCACAGATTCTGTCTGAAATTCTGACTTAATCAAGAAATCGGCATTTAGGAGATTACAAATCAGAGCTAAAAATTCACTATTGCCATCAGAGTGAAAAATGTAAGTGACTGGGGGTCAAATGAAGAAAGAGCTTACATTTATTTCAGTACTTTGAGATTACTGTAGACATTTGGTAACAAAAACGTGAAAGATTGCTGCAATGCAGTTTTTGACAGATAATATTTCCTGTCGAGACAGAACAGAAAGAACTGTAGAGCTTCAAGATTGTAATCGTTTTGTACATTTCTACGCACAAAGTACTTTTTTAAGCAAAATATTTCACCCCTGCAGCTGCTATCTCTTAGATGTACTGCCATCCTTCATCTTCATCCTCCCACAACTGGAAAGGCAGGAAGAAATGACATGACAAAGTTTTCAAGCTTAAAACAAGAAAGTTTATATGCTATAGCAGGAACAGAAAAATGAATCCTATGAGCATTATGAGTTTGTGCAATTATATCAACAATGAGAGACTAAGTTGTTTCCTTTCCCGTTTTGGTGTTAAAGACACGCAGGCATTTGCAAAACCATGTTATAAAACCAAATAAGAATTTATATGAGCTTTTACTGACAGATGTCTCCCAACAGGGGTCAATGCCAGGTTGTTCTTCCTCAGCCCAGATTTGCAATCTGCTCTTATCTGATTTAGTATCTTATTGTTCTGCTGTTCAGAAGAATTACATACATTTTAAACACCAAGAAACAAGATCAGGTAAGACAAAGGCTTAGTATGAATCTGTAAAGCTGCAGCAGCTCTGATCCAAGTTTCTCTCTACAAACTACATCAAAAAGACTGCAGTTTGGGTAAAGCAACACCGACAGCAAGGCACAACTCATATGTTCTATTAAGACAGAGCGGGTATGTCTGAAGAAACGAGTGTAAAAATTTACAAGAAAACAAGAGACTTACAAACTCTGACAGATACAGTAGGTGTTGCTGGGTTTCCTTGGGGACAGAAGCATTGTAGATTTTATTTAAAATAATAATCTAACAGAAAAAAACACCAGTCAAGACTAGAAGATCTGTTTTTAAGGAGTGATAGTAGATAAGCATGAGAATGGCTTCGTCCTTGCAGACAAATAACTGAAGCAAAATCAAGGCCAACCTTTGTCATCATACCTTAAATCTTACAAATGTCTCAAGCTAAAAGAGAAAGATACATTCTAGATAAAGACGTAGATGTAAGCAGTCCTTCCAATTCCCTCACAGGGAATCTGTTCTACAGTCCTACCAAAGATTGCTTTATAAGAGAAAACACCCACGCACGCCCCTTTCATCGACAGATTAATACACTCTCGCAGCGTTTTGATATAAAAAGGAGAGCAGATGTGGAACAGTTTCCAGAAACAGTAAAAATTAATCTAATTTTGAACTGAATGAAAACCAGACAGACAGATTTTTTAAAACTGAGGCCTAAAAAAACGCAAAATCGGGATTCCAGGTGCTGGACGAACAGGCCTTTTGGGTGCTCATTCAGCACCTGGAAAAGTCAGGACCCAAAAAATGCTTGAAGGCAAAAGCTGGTAATCAACAACCCAATACAAATCCAGTGCTTGTATTTTGAACTTTCACTTCTGTAGTACTCGAAGTAGACTTATAGCTTGTCAGACACAGCCATGAGATTCAAATGCTGCTCCGTATCTAATAGTTCCTTAGAAAAATCTGATTTAGTTTGCAGAATTTACAGGTTTTTATATCTTTTCTTTCATATATGGAGTAGTCCTATAAAATATGTATATACGTACATAAAATTGTATATACTTATGTAAAACTGCCTCTCTCCTTCTATACTTTTTCGCATCAACTTGGAAAAGGTAGGCTTTGAAGAATAAATTCCTGTCAAAACAAACCTAAACGGCACTGGTTACTGAAGCTTCCTGCTCAGAAGCACGAAACCACTTTGCACGCTTGCACTTCTCCGCTATGATGTGCCATGAAACATAACATTTAATTTACGCCCTCGTTTCCAGTGCCACTGCTGTGGGGGCAGCACCGTGCCCGGCTCTTTGCAGGGGCGCTGACCACGCGTCCCACGTGCGTAGTGCCAGCTGTATCTTGACGTCCACATATATTTTTTTTAATTCCTATGAGAGGAAGGAGGCGGGAGGAACGTGTTTCTGGCTGTGTGGGGGGAAGCAGGGCTGACGGCTGCCCCCTCCGACCCACTGCCCCCCGGCCGGGCAAGGCAGGGCAGGGCACGGCAGCACCCAGGGGCGCCATGTCGGGGGGGAGCCGGCTCCGGGACAAGATGGCGGCCTCCGCCCCCCCCATCTTCAGCGACAGGAGCGGTCCCCGCAGAGCGGCGAGGGTGCCCAGGCAAGCTTCCCCGCAGGATGTCCCCCGAACCCCCGCCCCGCCCGGCTCCCTGCGAGGAGGAGGAGGAGGAGAAAGAGGAGGAGAAGGAGGGGAGCGAACACGCACCTTCCCCGAGCACACCGGGCTGCCGCGGCGCCAGCACGGCCCCCGCCTCCGTCGGGCCGGCTGGGGCCGCAGGGGGCGGAGGAGGAGGAGCGGCCGCGGGGCGGGGGACGGAGACGGGGTCAGGCAGGGCCTCGGAGAGGAACCCGACCGGGTGCCGAAATTTCTTGTCCCTGCAGTTTCAGAAGTTTCCTGCTGAGCCCACCGCGGTAGTTACGCTGCTATGCGGGTCTGCGGTTCTGGATCATAAAATCATTAAGGTTGGAAAAGCCCTCCAAGACCACCTGGTCCAACCATCCCCCTACCACCAATGTCACCCACTGAACCGTGTCCCTAAGCACCACGTCCAACCTTTCCTTGAACACCCCCAGGGACGGTGATGCCACCACCTCCCTGGGCAACCCGTCCCAGTGCCTGACTGCTCTTTCTGAGAAAGAAATGTCTCCTCATTTCCAGCCTGAACCTTCCTTAGCACAACTTGAGGCCATTCCCTATCCCTAGTTACCTGTGAGAAGAGGCCGACCCCCAGCTCCCCACACCTTCCTTTCAGGTAGTTGTAGAGAGCACTAAGGTCTCCCCTGAGCCTCCTCTTCCCCAGACTGAACACCCCCAGTTCCCTCAGCCGCTCCTCACAGGACTTGTGCTCCAGGCCCCTCACCAGCTTCAGGATGGCTGTAGGATGGCTCGTTGTGTCTGTTGTGTGAGGGCGTGTGGCAAAGGGACAAGGCACAGGGAGGCTTTCACACCTCCTGCACAGTGGCAATCGCCTTCTCGGTGGGTATTTCAGAGCATAACAGCATCACATCGCCTGCTGATGGCTTCCAGCACTGAGAGCTGTCACTTGTCTTCACGCTGCTGCGAACTGATGTAGGGCCACCACTCTTCACGTTAGGGCCTCATCCACGAGTAACATTGCACTCATTTAAATAAAGGTGTGTTTATGAAAACACTTAAGTAAATGGGTGCAATTTCTTCTGTAGATAAGATCTTAAAATTCAAACATAAGTCTTAATCTGCAAACACTTGAATTTAAGCACTTGATTAGTTCCATTTAAGTCAATGGGACTACCCAAGTGCTTACAGGTAAGTGTTTTGGGGATCAAAGCCCTTGGTATGTTTCCAAAAAGCTGCTTTAGCAGGAAGACGGTGAAGAATTTCCCTCTAATGTTCAGCAGTGTTCTAGTATTCATGAACTTTCTCCCTAAGTGAAAAGGCTGTAATACTAGTAAGTTTCACCAGTGAGTACCTTGCTGGGGGATTTGGAAGAGACATTATTATAAGAAATGGCTGTCCCTGCTAGCCTGGCTCTTCCACCCGTTTATTTGAGGTGAGGCACTTGTATTTCTTCACTTGTGTTTTTCAGTGGACAATCTAGATAACACGTTTTTTGCTGCACTGGCTGTGTCCTCTTCTCCATAGATAACAGAGCACTCCAGTGGGATGCAGTAATATGTTCCACTCAAACTGCCACAGTCCTTGAGAGCCCTGCTCCACTGAGGGTGGCAAAATAACTGTTTAAATGAAACTGTTACACATATAAATTGTTATTACAGATCTGCCTGTCCTTCTGTCTTCTCCCTGTGGGTTATGTATATTCTTTACATACCCTGCCTTACAGGCTGTAAGCATCAGAGTCGGGGACTTTGTAAAGAGATTATACACAGTGAACGAGTAGTTATAAATGAGTTGCTCTAAGTCCTGCAAGAAAATATACCACCTATCCTCAGAGACTGGGAATTGCCACCACAACTTCTGAAACTTAACTACCAATGTATGAATTTCCTTTTTGCTTCCAATGAGAGATGGAACATAGGACAGATCTGCGTGAAGGAGCTCACATAAAAATGCACTTGTATTTGAATTTAGAATCTGGGTTGACTCCTGAGAGTAATTCCTTCTCTCTCCATTTTCCCCCTTTTCAATTACATTACTTCCCAAACCTGGCTTCCAATTATTTTTTCCTGAATTAGCTTCCTTTATTAATGCTTCTCCAGCCAAGGATTTAGAAGAATGAGTGATGATAATGAGCCATCTTTTTTCCCTGTCATCAAATAGTCAGATGGATGGAGAAATCTTGCCATGGCTGTCACTGATCCCGGATCAGAAGGAAAAAAAAACACACTGCTCATGTCTGCTGCTGTCTTTGCTTGTGAAGCAAAAAATAAGAGCATGTAAAGAGAGGTAATAACACAACCTAGAGCTCCACCCCACTCCTCTTCAGCCAGGAACATGCACAAATCTGTTTATGGGTTTGAAACACATCAATACCCACTTAGCCTCAGGAAAGGTATTTTCATCACACCCATCTCTTACATTATTTTCTCATATTTTGCATTATTCACTAAATGCATAATTTTGTTTTCCTTCACTTAGCAGCTTTAGGACTTTCAGATTACTGTTCTTCCCTCCTAGGGATTGTAATTGCAAATCAGGGAGAGGCTGGAGCTGAGGAGACCTGCATTAATTTTCCCAGACTTTATAAGCTACACTGGGCAAAACCGTAGCCCCCAACCCTCTCCTGAAATCTCCAAATCACCCATGTGATCCATCTTGCATAGATTTGAACTGATTTAGACAATTCAAGTGCTTGAAGTCACCCATATGGATGTATCTTTACAGGGCTGCTATGATGACACTGGTAGGAACAGTGTCAGAATAAAGAACTTACTTAATATTCAAGAAAGGGATTGGATATATAAGAATGTCAAAAATAATCAGAATTATCTGATTGTAACTTAGTGCTTCAGGGAATAAGCCAGTATCTAACTCCTAGAAAGGGGAATGAAACCAAATGTGAGGAAGGATGACGCTTCTTACTGCTGGATTTTTTCACCTTTTACTACACAGTATATGAAGCAACTGGTGCAGTCTGCTGTTAGGCACAGGAAACTGGCTGAAAATATCTTGAATCTCTTCTGAAATGACAGTTGCTTGGTATTATGCTTCTCCCCACATGGGATCGGTGTGATGTTATTTCTCGGTGCTTTGTTTTTCCAGTCTGTTTAGGCTGCATATTTTCTGGAGCAAGGGCTGCTTCCGTGGCATTCCAAACTTCACTGAAGTCTCTACATTGTGACTATATTAAAATAATATGAAGAAATCACAAGCATATTCACATACTAATTATTATGTAAAGTGGGGGGGTGGGAAGAGAGGAAAGTATGAGATTCCTTTGAAAAGCTGCCAGTGCAGGTACAAACACAAAAGGTGTTTGAAGTGGGAGCACACTGTATCAGCCTGAAGGAATTACCAATATACCAGCTCCCCGTGTTTATAAGCGTGCTCTCTACTTTCATTTTATGACATTTGTTTACTTTGTTGAAGTATTTTCCGTTTTTTGACACTCTCCCAAAAGTCTCTTCTAGGTCCACATCGTATTTCAGTACCACCAGAAGATGTTTTGTTCATTTAAAGTTTTTTTTTTTTTTTTTCTTTCCACTGTAGGCAGATAACCATGGACTACTAATTAATGCAAACTTCACCTTTTCTTTCCTTTTTTTTTTTTCAGTTAAAGGAGCTGAAAAGAAATATTCTTAAGTTCCCAAAAAGTGCTGTTTTTCAGTTCTGCCTAGGAAAAAGTGTTCAAGTTTAACCCTGGCTTGTATGTCTTTCTATACATGTAGCATGGCAGCAAATTAATATAGCCTAATTGTGCATATAATGGAGAAAAATGTAGGGACACTATTAAAAAAGAAAAAAGAAAAAAAAGAAAAAAAAAACAGCAAGCACCTTCTGGCATCTATCTTTCTACACAGTTCTTCATTTTTCTAGCTTTTCTGCTGCTGTGTTGGAGACTTTTTTTCCTATATTGGGACGATCAGCAGAGAGCAGAACACCTGAAGGCAGTGGGTTGGTAGGGCATGCTTGCCTGGGAGATATCTCAGCTGAGCATGTGCTATACAGGTTTATCATCAGAAGTTGGCATTAGTTGCCCCAAGTGTCTATTCGTTCTCAAACTAATTTGATTTACAAGCCAACAAAATCCAGCCTCTCTTCCTTAAATTTCCTCTCTGAACAACACAAGGCAACATATAGCTAACAGCAACATGCCACTGCGTGCATTCTCCAAGGACATACCGAAGTTGTCAGCTGCAAGCCTTGGGTTCTTTCCCCGTGTGCAGCAGCCTTCTGCTGTTACAACCTCTTGCAGTGGGGGCATGCAGCACCTCGAAGAAGCACCGATGAGCGCACATGCTCCAGGGACATAAAAATATCAGTAACTCATGACCTGACAAAAGTTCTGGCAGCAAAACCAGCTAGTAAGATACGGCCTGGCAATGCGAGTTCTCCTGTAGATTACTAGAAAACTATTTACAGTGGCAATACATTTGCCATACTACAGAAAGGTTTTGTTAAGCGCTGATAGAATCTGTTCCCATTTGAATCTCCTTATTACCTGGGTTACTTGTGCTGCCACTGATGCAGGGCAAGGGCACCTAGTGTAAAACCGCAGATTCAAGGAGCCTGCTCTGTTCATTCCTATGGATCTCCAGTCTTCAGGTAGTAGTTGGGCCAGTAATACATGAGTCCTCCTTCATTCCTGTGTTTACAAAAAAAAAGGCATATGGATATCTAACACCAATTACCATATATTTGCATTAAATATACATTAAATAATACTGCTATAAATAACTTTCCTTATGAAGGAATTCAATTATGAGCAATTTTTCTCAGGAGCTCTCTCCACTAAAGCTATGGACCTTTGTTCATCTCAATATTTTCATGATTATAAAGTCCAGGTTCAACTTATTCAACATATAACTGTCCTCAATGTCTTTAAATCCATTGATTCTTCTAAAAATGCAAATAAAATACGTATTTTCTTCTTGGTTATATGGACTTAGAGTAAATGGTGTTCTCTGTCTTGCCACGTACCAAAGCAATATTTTTTTCATGACACCTTAATTGCAACAGTGAGTTCCAAGTTCAAAGGACGTTCATTGCAACCCCAATGTCCTGCATGAAAACACAGTTACTCCCTGGGCTCCGGACTGGGTTGAGCTGTGTTGAACATGGTACAGACTGTCTTCATGAAGGGTGAGCCAAGAAAATATCCATCTACTGGAGGCAGATGGAAGGCTGAACAGGAGTTTGACTTCCGTAGGTAATGATGCTTTGGTCAACTGCTAGACTGGGAGAGAGAGAGTTCCTGGAGTGGCAGATATGAGACAGATGGACAGAACCTGAGTGCCAAAATAGGTTGTTACCACCTAAAAATACCTAAAAGTGAGAGGATTTTGGTTTCGTTGGTTTTGGTGGGTTTTGAATGCAAACAGATAAAACTCCCAGCTCCGTACAACGCTGCATACTTTACCAATACCTTGTTCTAGGTTTATCTACAAGATAAACCAAACTGGCCACTCAAGTCAAGAAGAGCTGGTATATCATTAATCACTTAAATGCAGAAAAACTGTGATTCTGCAAGAGAGTCAATGTGTTACAATTAAAAAATAAATAAATATTTATGTGGCATCCATCTGCAGGGTACAATGGAAAAGTTTGTTCACCTCTTCTGAACCCCCACAGTAAATATTTACAAGATGGCATGGTTCTTACTCAAATTTGTAAACGTCTGTCTGACCTCAGTTTGAAAGGTTTGATACACATGTTGCAAAGATCCTAAGAGCTTGTGTATGGAATATATTGCTTTTTTTAAGACCAGGTATGGTATTTCTTGGAATCCAGAAGAACCAGACCTGAACAAGTCTATGGAGTTTCAGAATCAACATTAAAAGTCATATCAGGAAAGGCTGAAGTAAAATTCCACTGAGCTTTTAGTGGTTGAATGCATTATAAAAAGACTGGCAGAGAAAAATGATGATTTCTACTGCCAGGGCTGTTACAAAAATCAAACTATGAATTGGGAGAAATCACATGGCTGAGCACCGCTAACCAGTTTGAGAGGATAAAAGAAAACTTTAGACTCTCTGACAGCTCTTCTGAAGGAATAAAAATCTCTCTTTTTTTTTTTCTTCATTTTCAGTCCTTTTTTGATAAAATCACTTAGAAGCTAAAATAAAAAAAAAAAAATATCAGGAAAGCTGGTACTCTTCCAACCTATAGAAAATGAAAGATTGAGACATACTGGTTTCAAAGGCTTAAAAGACACTGTGGTTGAATCCCTCAGTCAATAAGGCAAATAACAGCTATAAATTGAGTCAGCTGGTAAATAAATATTTATTTACCATTTTTAGCATAACAGAAAGGCAAAACTAGAATTAAAGAGTGTAAGGTAAGTTTTGTGGTAATATAAATATGTAAATAGTGTGTGCTCCTGCAGAGCAAAAAGGACAAATTTGATTATAAAGTTTATGTTTAGTTACAAGTAAACCAATGAAAACTAATTTTCCTCAGGAAAATAACCGAACATATGCAAAGCAAGGTAAAAGCCGATGCTTTAAAGTAAGGTTTCTTGCTGCTGCTTTAGTTATAGTCAATAACTTAAACCGATTGTGATCCTCAGGGAAGGTTTTCCTCCGAGATGGAGCTCAGATGATAAAGATTTTCTAGAATTGCTCCTCAGGCCTTGCATCGACAGCATGAATATCACAGCCCAGAAGTGAGGCACCAGGTCCGAGCACAGCCCTCCCTTCCAGCTTTTCAGCCTGGACAGAAGTTAAACCGTGCCATCAGCAGCCTGGGCCTCGGCCCCAAGAGCTCTTCCTTCACAAGAAGCTTTTCTTCCCCGGTCAGCATTAACTCAGCCGGCACCGTGGGCTGGTCCCGAAGGACGCGCATGTTGCACTGCTCCTTCTGTGACAAGAGGCTCCTCGGTTAGTTCTGCGGTATTGGAAATTACAGGGATGAATGAGGAAAACTGAACTTTGGGCTGTTTTACATTCTTTCAGTAGTATTTAGCCCGGCGGTTGTTGACTTCTCCCCGGCTGCTATATTTAGAAAGGGGTGTAGGAGGGAGATGAGCGTTAGTATTATGGGCTATGACACAAAAACATCAAAAGTAAGTCTGTTCCCATTTCTCTTTGGTGTCCTCTGGAGAACTGCAGTGTTTACAGAGAGCTCCAGTTCCACCACAGGAGTTCAGGAAAATGGGCACCAAACTTTGTTTGGACTTTAGGACCACGTATGGCCGTACGAAGGGGGTGTGAGTAACTAGGACACACATTTTTCCTCTGCAGAGCTGAGTTTCCCACCGCTAGATAAGCTTCAAATAGCTGCCATGCCTGGTGGAATTACTGTTTCTTATACGTCAGTGCCGGGTTCATTTTAGGATTAAAAACAGAATAAATAAATAAATAAAAAATCAGAAGCTTCCTCTGCATTCAACAAATCAACAAAAGTTCCATGAGAAAAATTGCATAATGCCCCAGAAGAAAGATAAATGAAGTCACCTCCTACGGAGAGCTTAGGCTCTGTTTATTTTAAACAAACTATTACAGGTTTTGTAATATTTTTTTCTGGAATTTTTTTCCACGAGCCTTCCTAACTCCTCTCACTCCAGGCTGAACTGCCATGCTGGAAGAACTCTACGGGCCTGACCTGCAGCCTCAGCCCCAGCCCAACTCCAGCACAGTTTTAAAGCTGCAATATGAATTAAAAAACTCAACCATAAATACATCTGATTCCAAAAGAGTTGGGGGTAGTGAAGGCTCAACATCTCCCATGCATGAAAAAGAAATGGAAAGTTGCCTCAGTGCTCAACAGCACACCCCAACTGGAAGGCCCCAGTTGCGTCTCGTCCTCTACGTCCTACCTTGCATGGACAACGGGATGAGACCGTCCCAAGTGCAACGCATCACCCTCGCCTCCTGCTGCCCTCTCTGCACCTCCTGGGGACAGCAGAAGGTGCAGGGGTCACCCCTGCAGACCCTCCACGTGTTTTGCTGTCGTAATCCCTCTGCAAATCTGGGGGGCAGGTAGCCAGCAGAAGCTGAGGCTGGCAACAGCGGCAGCAGGTAGCACTGTCCTGGGTCCCTGTATGCAAACAGGGAGTCTCTCAGGCAACACCACCACCATCTGCCCCCGCTCCTGCCCACAGATTCTCTCCAAAGAGCAAATTCAGTGTGACGGCAACAACTCAAGGAAACAAAAAGCCTTGTAACTTGCAGCAGAAAGCATGCGCTGTCAGGACAGTTTCTCTTCTTGCCTTCTGACCACTCACCCCAAATTAACATCTGTGGTTCCACATGGTCCCTGTCTCCTCCACACATGCCCCTCACCCCCTCCCAAAACTAAGCACGGATACTGCAGGCACACAGAGGGTTTTTTCAGCATTTCCACCCACACAGAGTGGCTACTCTGCACATCTGATGCACGTGAGAAATCGCTTCACAGGAGCCAGGCCAGGAGACCACGTTTCCATTTCCAGCTACGCTGAGCCTAAGCTTTATCGTTTGTTTGCTTTTAAAGCAAAAACATACAACTCGCTTGACTTGAGAGAGGAAGAAAGCTCTGCAAAGCATCTTTTCCACCGGCGGGGTTGGGTTACAGCTCCTCCACGTCCCACCCACACAGCTGAACCCAGCGCCGGGCCATCGGAAGAGGCAGGAGGAAATGAGATGCACATGTCAGCAGTCCTGCTCCTGTTCCAGCTCCTTAGCGAAGCCCTTCTGCTACAGCCACCAGCAATCCCAGGGCCAGAGGACGTGCCAGGAGGAGGGACACTTTGCTCTATCTCTTCTCAGACAAGCTGTGCATCAGAGTCGAGCTTCCTGAACCAGAAGAAAGTTAGGGATGGGCAGGGATCTGAAAGTTCACAGCACTACGTTTTCGCGCCAAGACTCAGAGCTGTGTGATACACATATATAAAAATATAAAAATAATTGCTATATTATTTCCATCCATCAGAGTAACAGTTTTCTTAGAGATCTGTCCCCCAACAGATTCCTTTTCACATCTCATTCGCTTACTTGAACAAACTATACTAAGCATACTGTCATAATCTCTATTAAAATTAATAAGACCTATAGTTTTAATATTTTAAAATCTGGATAATTCTTCCCTAACAAAAATTTCCCGTATTGTTAAGTTGCTTAAAAACAGCGTCTGTCACTTAAGACCACACTCCATAATCATTTCAATACACAAATCCGAGGGAAAATAAGCAACATGTAGCCAAAGTCATGGATATGCAATATGCAATTCTCTTGATATGCAGATCAGTTATTGACAAGAGGACAATTTTGTTTTTAATTTCTGAAGTTTTGATGAATTGTAATGCTCAAAGGAAAAAAAAAAAAAAAGGAAATGCAGCCTGGAAACATGAGCTACAATACACTTTTAAAGTCAGAAAGAAGAGGAACCAGGATGTCAAGTTCTGAATTTATATTTCCACAAATAAAACAAAAGTGAGAGACTCCACCTAACGTAAAGAGACTCCTTCTAATGCAAGCTTTAGGCTACTTGCACTGGGCCTCATTAGCAAAGAAACTTAAAAGGAAGTACCCCTGTACAGCCCAGAATAAATCAAAGCAAAATGGCGTTTTGATCAATGTTAAAGCCTCTCGCTCCCAAGGAGGTGCTGCATCAGGTGGCTGAGGGCTTTCCGAGTTGCCACAGCAGCTCCAGTGGAGAGGAGCCGGGGGGGCTTTAGGAAAAGCCACCCCCGAGCCCCGGCTGCCGCTGCTGGCTGCCCGCAGGCAGTGCAGCCCCCGCGGCTTGGCACCGGGGCTCGCAGCTGCCCAGCAACACCCACTCGGAGCCAGAGTATTGCTAGAAACACATCCAGGAAGGGGAGAACAAAAGGGAAGCAAAACTGGAGACCAGCTAATGCTAGGAAGTCTCGGTGTAAGAGAAGCGCATTCAGCTGCCCGTCCCTTATGAATAGCGGTGCTGGAAGACGGATAGCTGCAGCAGCCGGGCTCTTAGGCCGATGGAAACCGAACCGATGGTTATGGCTGAGATTATAATGTGACAGAGAGGAAAAGGGATGCGCAGGAGAAGAAAAGACGGGAGGTGAAATAGAGCTGAAACTTTAACATTGCCTCTGCTTGTTAGCAGAAGGAACCACACAAGCGTGGTATTTGACAGCCTGCGTAATTGCAACAGATGTCTACATCGGATAAAGTATCCTCGGCATTAGGTATAGAGGCGGAATCTAAAACGTATAAATAAAAAGAAAACAGCTTCTTAGTATCAGTTTGCTTATGGAGGAGGAGACAATTTGTCTGGTGTTTTATATGCATGGCTATACTTACAGTGAGATTCATTAAAGACCCTTAAAGTGAGACCCTTGAAGAAAATTCAGATCTACTACCTCAAGCAAAGTGGGCTTCAAAAAACTGGATGTCAGACTGTACAAATAAAGTATTAGTTTAGGCATGGTAGACTTTATTTTGGCACTTTAACAAATGCTTTATTTTACAGCAGTGGCACAGCATTTGCCAGAATTTTTCTTTTCTTGGCACAGTTATTTCAAGCAGTTATTTTACTAATTGAATTTCACTAAATATTGCACAATAAGATATACCTGTTAAATTCTTACCCTGTTTTTACTTGTTGAACTTGTATGGCTTTGAAAAACTTGCCAGTAAGTATAAGTAATTTAAAAAGCAATATATTAAATATTTTAGCACAGGATAGCATTCGTTTGTTCCTAAATGACCACTGAACTTGGGACAGCGACAAATACAAGTGATGCAACTCTGATCTGACGAGCTACCAGATCTTATTTACAATACATTGCCATTTCTGAGAAGCAGTTCAGCTCGACATCCTGAACACCTATTTTGGAAATTTCAAAATCAAAAGAGCAGAGGCTAACAGAGCAGAAGACGAAGCCATTTGTCTGTTACAAAGCATAATATAGGGAGGCAGACTATCGTCTTCTCCACATGTCCCTCTATCCAACACCTATCTGTGGTCTAAGCAACAGAGCCTTTTCTCTTCTACTTGGAATATTTCCTTCTTCTCTTATGAAGATATTCCACTTGTCTCAACTCTTCTGCTGGAGTCCGAGCAGAATAAAACAAATTTCTCCAAAAGGCCAGGGTAAAAAACAAACCTGAACAACAAATCAAAAGCTGATATACATAATAAATGAAACTGGGTACTCCTGTGAATTTTACAGTACTGAAAACAACATTTGCAGGAAGAACAGGTCTGTGTCAATACTGCCATTAAATATAACGCAAAGGTTGAAAGACTTATAACTCATGCACCAGATGAAACACTTAAACATTCCAGGCTTTCTCTGCCATTTCAGCAGTAAATCTGGTCCAAGGATCAGCCTTATCAACAGCCTTTGTTGTTGCCTTTTTTTTTTTTTTGGTCTTTTTTTTGAAGATCTACTGGGTGTACCTTTGTGACATTAAAACATAACCAACCAGACATAAAACGAATAACGTACAAAAGTATATCACAATGGAATTTTCAGTATTAGGCCACATGATTTATTCAGTAGTGTTTATGTTCCCGAATTACAATTATGTCTATCCATGTAAGACTACAAAAGTTACCATTAGAATTGTCTGTGCTTATAAAATACCAACATTTTCTTTTACTGTTATATACTCATTAACACCAGTCTGCGACAAGTTACATATAATCATAGGCACTTCAAAGGCTTTAAAAGACGTTTACAACTTAAATGCATTTTTAAAGAACAAAAATTTAAACCCCTACTTGTACCTTCAAATTGCAAATAATTAACAAATACAGTGGCCATAGAAATCTGCAGCAACTTCTCAAAATACTGTTAGAGTCTTTGGGTTTGCTTAGGTTTGTCAGTAGCTTACCTCAAATCTTCCTCACAGGAGATTTGTTTAGTAAGAATACGACTATACAGTTTGTAGTAATAATCCAATTTTACACATTAATTTGCTGTTACAAATCTCACTGAAGCTACAGGTACGCTGAGAAACAATGCAAAGTGTAAAATTGATATTCTGACACTTAAATTTATACAAAGTGGAGGTTAAAGTTTACATAGCTGAAAAATTACATTTACACTAAAAGTTACTGTTATCTGAATTATCTGAAGACAAATTGCACCATGACAACTACAAAAAGGCATTTTTTTGGAAACAGATAAATTAATGAAATAAAAACTAACTTGTAAGATCAATCTGAGACATGCTGACAAAAATTAAACAACTTTCATTGAACCATAGGATAAAACAATCATTTTCATTATTTTATATTTATGCATAAAGTTTTAAAAATGATTCAGTGAACATCAATGGTTTTATAAAATAATGCTTTGCCACTGTTATTCACAGAACACTGCAAATGTTAAGTTTTAATTTTACATTTTTTAAAGGAATACATGAAAAGTTTTAAATACAATGGGATTTTATCATAAAGGTGCCGTAATGGCTCTTTAATGAAAAAAAAAAAAAGATCTTCATTATTCTATGCAAAAGCTTTATTTAAAAAAGTTCAGTGATCTCATAAATAGAGACACTAATAGGAATTTTATGCATAAAACTCCTTAGTAGGTGCCTTTTGATAGGCAGCACTGGATGGTTTACGTTCACCAAGGTCGTAACTGCCTTCATCCTTCTTTCTCATGCGATATACCAGCAGCAGGATAAGGAAGATTGCGAAAAGAAAACCAATAACTCCGCCAGCAATAACAGCTGTAATCAAAGAGAGAGAGATTCACAATGTGCCGGAAGAACAGGTTGAGCACCATCTTTCTTTTTCATCTCACGCAATGAATTTGCCATTATTTTCAAATTGCAGAAAAGGGCTCCCATTCTGAAACCATCTCGATTATTAGCAGCCTGAAATACATTCTGAGAAAGCCTGTTTATTTTAATGAAGGAAATAATTTAAAAGGGCATTCCACCTGCGACTGATTCAACAACCCATATTTCTAAATAAATTATCAAAAGCTCAACTAACAAAGCTACCAGTATTGCCGGAGCATAAAGTTATCTTCATTTATAATAATAAAACATAAGTTCCTTTCAAACTGATTTTCCAACAGTTGGCATTTTCAGCCTTAAAAGAACTACTTTGTTACACTAGCTAAAAAATGGGTTTTTCCTTTTCTCCGCGTGTTCACTTGGTGGCTCTTGACTGAAAAGAATTTCCTATTGATGAATAGTAGGAGACTACATTTCATGGAGCTGTAGGAATAGAGGCATTACATTCATCACGTACTTGCTAGAGAGTAGAAAGCAACATCTCCAGCTAGACTTCAAGAGCAAACCCACATGCTTCCACTGACGTGGATATTACTGCTGTTTCACATTTCAGTGCTTAGAAGGAAGCGAGGTACAAAACTGTGTGACCTAACGCTCCCTTTCAACATCCCCTTCTGAGACATGGGAGAAAAATATATTTGTAAACACAGGTCTTATGTCCCAAAAAATCACATGTAGAAAAGCCACTGGAAAACACTGGTGGCAAGCCTGTGCCTTCCTGGGCTGTGCATGGAAATGGACCCTCCATATCCTGAGGGTGGTGCTCATCCATTCCTCTCCACCCAACCACTTACCCATCCATCCCTGCAGTGAGCTCCTCCCAGGCAGTGTCCACCTGTACCAGACAGCACTGTGCTCCTAAGAGCATTGGTGAGAAACATATTTCTGCACCATAAGCATCAATCCAAATTGCAACTCCTTTTCCAAGCTGTGGAAGCTCCAGATACTGAGTAGGCAACATGCAACTTGTGGGTGTCAAATCAGTTAGCCTTTGCTAAGTAAGCCTTTGCTAATAGCCTTTGCTATTGAATAACTCCAGAAGATGCCCATCTCATTCTCATCAAATCAAACCCTGGCTACCCCCTGCGTATATGTTCAAGAATCTACCAAGAAAACACATGCTGAGTTTGTGTTATTTGATATGGATGCCCTATATTTTCTGTTACTTTTGGTGAGGTGGACCTGGACCTTGACAAACTACACCTTACCTGCCAGAACTTCTGTTCTCTGGAATAGGTTTTCTGAATGCTTTTCGGTGAACACGTCAGTGTCATCCCCTGGCTCATCACTCTTTTTCTTGGCATCCACCTCAGGCCTTTCCTCTTTATCGATTTCTTCAGGTGACTGTAGCACAGAAACAAAAACAGAGCAGCCCTTACAGACAGGAACACTGCAAGTCTGCACAGTCGCTGTTGGCCGCAGGCAGCCACAAAACTTTGGTGGCCCCACTCATGTGCTTCACAGTACTGACAGTCACAGCACATGGATTGTTTTCTGACCACAGAAAGCTGTTCTAGACGCTGAAAGTGGATCTAATCGTTGTCATGATGTTGGAATGAAAAACACTATCCAGAATTTTAAAACCTCCAAAAATATATTTAGCAAACAGCTGTTAAACATTGTCTATGTTTATAGGAATTTTGGCCTCTGAATGAAATCATAGAATGGTTTGGGTTGGAAGGGACCTTAAAGCCCACCCAGTCCCACCCCCCTGCCATGGGCAGGGACACCTCCCACCACACCAGGTTGCCCAAAGCCCCATCCAGCCTGGCCTTGAGCACCTCCAGGGATGGGGCATCCACAGCTTCTCTGGGCAGTCTGTGCCAGGGCCTCACCACCCTCTGAGTTAGGAATTTCTTCCTAATATCTAATCTAAATCTTACCTCTTGAAGTTTGAAGCCACTCCCCCTCGTCTTATCCCTACACCCCCTGACAAAGAGTCCCTCCCCACCTTTCCTGTAGCCCCTTTTAGACACTGGAAGGCCACTGTAAGGTCTCCCTGGAGCCTTCTCTTCTCCAGGCTGAACAACCCCAGCTCCCTCAGCCTGGCTTCATAGGAGAGGTGCTCCAGCCCCTTGGATCATCTTTGCGGCCCTCCTCTGGCCTCTCTCCAGCAGACCCACGTCCTTCTTGTGCGGGGGGCCCAGAGCTGAACGCAGGCTCCAGGTGGGGTCTCACAAGAGCAGAGCAGAGGGGGACAATCACCTCCCTCGCCCTGCTGGCCACGCTGCTTTTGGTGCAGCCCAGGATAAGGCTGGTTTTCTGGGCTGCAAGCACATGTTGCCAGTTCATGTTGAGCTTCTTGTCAACCACCACCCCCAGGTCCTTCTCCTCACGACTGCTTTCAATCCATCCTACGCCCAGCCTGTATTTGTGCTTGGGATTGCCCCAGCCCAGATACAGGACCTCACACTCAAAATAACAATTCTGAAATTAACACATCAGATATGTTATACTCAAAACACCTTTGAGGGTAACTTAGAAAATATTACCTATGGTGATAGAAGAAAACACTGAAATACTAAATGGAACCTGGACAGTATTCAAATCACAGTCAAACCACACAAAGTTTTCCTTTGAGATGGGAAGTTTCATGTTGAATTTTGGAATAACTCTTTGAAAGTTGTAAAACAGATAGAGCTCAGATTCAAAGGTATCATGAAAAGTTGTGTTTTGTGTATCATAATTATTTTTTTAACCTCTCTCTTCTTTCATAAGAAATCCAGCTGTTATTACACAGACTTCCTAGTAGAAATGAAATTGAGCAGCTCTATACTCCTCTAAAAGGCTGCAGTAACATTAAATCATAGAATTATAGAATTGTTCGGGTTGGAAAAGTCCTCTAAGATCATCTAGTCCAACCTTCAACCTAGTACTGACAAGTCCACCACTAAACCATGCTACTAAGTTCTACGTCTACAGGTTTCTTGAAGACCTCCAGGGATGGTGACTCAACAGCTTCCCTGGGCAGCCTGTTCCAACGTGGCACAACCCTTTCAGTAAATAAATTTCTCCTAACATCCAATATCTCCTAATATTTTATCCTAAATAAATAAAGAAGTTTGTGGGGTTTTTTTTCTTTTTTTTCAATTGATATAAATCAAACAAAATTAACATCAAGGCATCAATGGGGTATAGCAGGACTGTTTTAAATGGTGCTGTCTTTATGCACGCACCTTTGTTTGTGCAGGCATCTTGGTCTGCATTTTCACCGTGGTGGTCTCAGCTCTAGATGCATCACTAGTTGTTGGTAACTTTGGAACTGTTCTGGATGTTGTTATCACTGTGCTATCCTCATCCTCTTCAGCACCTGGAGACAAAAGAGGTGACATTTCATTGACTTGTGAAATTCTTCCAGTCCTATTACGTTTTTATTACAACTTTGAGGGTAGGTGTGCTCGTACAGCCAACCCTTGTCAAATGGCCTAGAAAACAATGCCCGTTAAGATAAAAATGTGAGTGCAACCAGTGCTCCCTGAACCATCAGGGGGAAGTTGGCCCCAGCTGATCCCATTAAAGAGGAAGGGGACCATCAACTGGATTAAGCAGTAACCAGGAAATTACAATGATGCTTTTGAAACAGAAGAAACCAGTCTGAAAGGAAGGATGAAAAATGCATGAATACTTGTAACAGGGGGAGGAACCCTGCAGTGGAAGCAGCAGCCATCAGAGCTGGTGAGACCCTGTCTGAGATGGCCCTGTGGCACCTCCAGGTCTCCCATGGGGACCAGCACCCTGGGGCACAGCAGGGGTGTGTGGGCAGGCGGTTCTGCATGCCCAGACGAGGGGGGCTTGCAACGTCTTGGCCTGTGAGGGGGATGTGAGTGTGCAACCAAGTCTGAGTGCACATGGGAGGTATTGGGATCAGTTGCAGAACGGGCTTGGAAATTTGTAGTTGCACGTTACCATTTTGCAAGTGGCTGATAGTGTGGTTATCCTTTGTGTCACTGATATTGATCCTGCAGGTGTAGTTCAATGATTGCCAATTAATTACGTGTCATAAATCAGTTGATGCACTTCTTCGATTCTGGTTTGACTTAAACTATGTGAACCAGGGCAGTTTTTCCCTGTGATGCACTGCTTTTACAACAAAAATACCCCTCCTCTATAGCAAACCTGTTAAACCCTTAACTATAAAAACCAAGTAGCTTCTGTCTACGAAAATATTGTTACTAGTGCATGTTTCAGGCACTAGGAATTCACATATTTCTCAACTCCACATAATGCAAAAGCCTTTTTCTTTCGACATAAAGGCTAAGAGGACAAAAAATTACCTAAAGATGACCTTACATTTCATTTCCTCAACATTCAAAGCCCTGCTGGAGTATGAAGGCTCCTTTAGAATAATATAATGGACAGGTCTAATAAATATCCTTCAGTGATACTGGAAGGGAGAAGACGCAGACAATAGCCTAAATTATTGCTAGGGCTGAAAGAGGAAAAGAATAGATCTATTCTTGGACCTCTCCTTAGGAATCTCAATGTGTTCTGCTCATTACAGACGACGGTTACCCAAATAACTATTGGGTAATATGTCCAGCAAATGTCTGTAAGAGTAATATCCAACAAATAAAAATATATCAACTTACAACAGAATAGTATGACTCACTTGTTCCAAACAGACTTTTATCTTATTTTTCTAGAGAAAGGCTGAAAATCCAAGCACAAAAGCATAAGTTTAAATTATGTACATTCAAGCTTTGAAAGAAAGGGTGTTAACAAGACAGTAACTCAGATAACTCTTGTACAGTAGGAAAGAAAACGTGAAATAATTAAAAAGGTAGTATATGAAAGCTGCCATCACAGAATCATCGGAAAACTATTCAGAAATACCAAAATTACAATGCAACCTTCAGAATAAAGACCTCACAACAAGAATCAGGTGCTTTCCTGAAATGCTACTCAAAGATCAAAAACCAACATCCTGCTGCAAAACAAAGGTGAAGAAAGGCATCCAACAGGAACATTTTTCTGTCGTTGCCTCAAGAGTTTTCTTTGAGAAATAAGAGCCCAATGGATAGTTCAGCCTGCTTTACCTTCCAAGTTCCTCCAAATTACACAAGACTTTCACAGTCAAGGAAATTAAAATTTATGATCAGATTAGAGATCTGATAAAACAGACTTTGAGAGTACAGAACTTTTTCTTTTTTTTTTTTTTTTCCTCTATGAAATGATAAATCCCATTTAATCACAACTGTTCCTCCGAATTCTTAAATGCCACCTTTGCTTCAGGCAACAGTTCTATCTGCCAGATAAAATGGTGAGAGTTACAGGTCTGAAACACTCTGATTACGGAGGATACAGGTCTCAGGTCTCTCAACAACTGGGTGACTAATCTAACCTCTGGACTGGTTGCTAGACTTGCACCAAAGGGACCCAACTCCTCCTCTGTATGGCCTCAGGGAAGTCCTGACAATCCCCAAAACACTGAGGCTGCCGTCCTCTAGGCCTGACTCAGGTACTGGCTCAGAAACATCCCCATAGCTCCTACGTTATAATTAGTTTTATCTAGACAGGTCTATGCTTGGCATGGAGTAAGTCTAAACAAGAGGAAGGCATTTCCTTTCCTAAGCAGACCATAACATTGTCAGAATTACCTGTAAATAGGACTGGGAGATCAAAACCGAACACAAACAGAAAACCTCTCTAATGCTCTCCACAACATACGAGTAGAGTTTTATACAGTATCGTGTTCTCTAAAAGTGAAAAAAGCAACAATGACAAAACAGATCAGTCCCCTTCTCCAAATCCAAGCAGAAAAGAAAAATTGTACAGAGTGTCATGAACATAACTTCATACTAGGCTGTTAAGAGGAATACTGGGAAATGGTCGGAGTATAAGAGTTCACTTCTTCCTCTTGAAAATCACTATCTCTTTAGAAGGTTTCTGGAACTAACCAGCTTGGAGACAGTGCCGGGCATTAACTGCGTTGAGATCCTCTACAAGTGGATACTGCCCCCCTGGTGACAGCACCACAAGAACCCTGCAGTAATGAAATCCATATCCATCTCTCTCAGCTCCAGGAAAGAGTTGAGAGCTCTCTACCACCTTTTATACACTGCAGCTTCTTCAGGATTCCCAACTATCTTCACTGTGGACAAAATAGATTGTGCTGTAGTATTGGAAATATCTAAAACAGTCCTCAGTGATGTGCCTACTACTAGCTCGTCCTTGGATAACAGGAACACAAATGCTCCTTAACCCTCTTGCTGCTTGAGAAAACTTGTCAGCAAATCAAGACTGTGCCAGCTTAAGTTACTGTATACTACAAAAAGCCGATGGTAGTTAGCACTCTTACTTGCCAAGTAGCCAGTGATTAACTCTTCCTACCTAACAATCCAAGCATTTCACACTATCTTTTGGCATCACAACTGTTTGCTGTTGCACATCTCCCTCTGGGAGTACTGCCACCATGAGCAAGCCTGGCATAAGGTGGGCACAGACAGACCCAGCATCGATTTCACACCTTCCATCTCTATCATCATCGTGACACATACCTGACTGGCACCTTTTTAGCGGGCTTATCTCACTCTGATTCACACGACAAGCCTCCAGCCCAACCCTTAATCAATACAGCATTAGACAACCAGGGATGACACTGTGACCGTAATATTTGTGCCCTATCAGGGAGCTGTAGCTGAAAGAAACAGTGTGCATGCATGTCCCGTCTCTGTTAATTCTCACATGAGGAAGAAAAAAAATAAAATCCGAGACTTGAAGAAGGAATAAAAAGAGTCCTAACTAGCTACACTGAAGTATAAGATTCTGTTTAGCACAATGGAACATGCTTTCAAACAGGATAGATCACTGTAGACCCACCACCACCCTGCCATCAGGCTCCAAAACTGCTGTCCAGCCATGGAGAAGGACTCCAGTTCTGGATTTCTTGGAGGAGCTCCAGCCCTACCACCATAACTGGCCTCCAAGAATGGTGCCCAGCCACAATGTCAGTGTAGACCCAGTTCATCCTGAGATAACCAAAACATTCTCAACTCAGGCTGCTCTTGACCGAGAATTATTAGGGTGGGAGAAGGGGAAGCAAAAATCTGAACCAGATTCTGATATGTATTGCACAGACCAGGAATAGCTTAAGAGAAGACCCAAGAATCAGATACTTTTCCAAAGAGCTTGCAGACAAACCTAGTAGAGATGGTGCCTTTCCTGGACATAAGGGTAGTCATGGAGCTTAGCAGCTAGTGCCAGGCAAGACCAGGGCTCAGTTAAGATCTTTCATGCCATAGCTAAAAATACCAGTAGTTAATAACATTTCAAGTTGTGTATACGCAGGAAAACTTTAAAACTATTAGAGCGTGTCCAAAGGAGGACAATAAAGATGGTGAAGGGTCTAGAGGGGAAGACACATGAGGCGTGGCTGAGGTCCCTTGGTTTGTTCAGCCCAGAGCAGAGCAGGCTGAGGGGAGGCCTCATGGCGGCCTGCAGCTCCCTCACGAGGGGAGCGGAGGGGCAGGCGCTGAGCTCTGCTCTCTGGGGACAGCGACAGGACCCGAGGGAATGGCATGGAGCTGGGACAGGGGAGGGTCAGGCTGGGGGTTAGGGAAAGGTTCTGCACCCAGAGGGTGGTCGGGCACTGGGACAGGCTCCCCAGGGAACTGGTCATGACACCAAGGCTGCTGGAGTTCAAGAGTGTTTGGACAACGCCCTCAGACACAGGGTCTGATTTTGGGGTGGTGCTGTGTGGAGCCAGGAGTTGGACTTGATCCATGGGGGTCCCTTCCAACTTGGGATACTGTACGATTCTATGATTTTGTTATTATGCTATAGATGAACACCTACACTAAAACAAGTGATGATGGAAGAGGCATCTCCTCAGATAAGGAGACTGCAAGAAGGAAACAATACACTCATTAATTCACTGCAGACATTGATACAGGGCCACAGGGAAGCAGGCATAGCTCCTTCAAGAACCGTTGACCAAAGGATTCAGACTGAACAGTTAGGTAAATGAAACTGAATGTACGTGAAGAATAAAAAAGCTATGAAACAAAATAACAGTGGAAAAAAAAAAAGCAGGCCACCATCACCTTTTTTGATCTCCTTAGAAAATGCCCTCAGCCAAATTTCAGTTTGAAATGTGTCATACTTACAGTGACATTTGCCTATGTTAATGCCACTTGCAAACCTGCAAGGCCATTAACAGTGGTGCTGACAATTTCTGTCTATCTCCATAGGCCTGGTGGCAGCTAGCAATTTTCATACCAAGGAAAGGAGTCAGCACATTGTCATCTTGGATCTGTTTGCTTGGAGTGGAATTACATAGCAAGAAAACCAGTCTTGCGTAGGAAGTCTCTTGCAGCTAGGAACACTACATCACTGAGTATCAAGTAGAGGAAGCCACATTCAACACCGTATGAGGAAAATTCATCGTTGGTACAACCCCAGGACACTTTCTACCTCACAAAGTGGAGATAGCAGTAAATATATCTAGACTCACTCTCATAGGTATAGGCTGTGAGGCTAAGCAGGGGAAAGGGGATGACGATTTCCTTCCCTTTTGAGATTTTTTTTTCTTAAGGATTGAACATTGCTCAGAAGAGTATTTGAACTTAGACCTATTCCTTTGTTCAAAAGGATTAGATTGTGGTACTGTCACATGTGCTTTCTGGAGGGGTATCCATATAGTCTCAGCTTATAATGAGACTTCTTCGACTTTCTTACAGGAAAGAAAGAGAGATTGCCAGAGGTCGCATGAGGTGCCAGAGCTCTCAATTTTCTTGGTGCGTTATGCACTCCATCTTCCATCCATAGCTCAAGGCTGAGCACAGGAAAGGAGAGAAGAGAAAGTAAAGGCATTACTGTTGGTGATGTCTAGAGGTACTTTCTGTCCTTCAGGATCCGCTTCTTCTACTTAGATGGGTTAAGGAAGTCTGAAGCCAGTTCTTTTGAAGTCTTTCCACTTCAAAAGAAGGGATGCATTTTGAATCTTCCATATAAGAAATTGCTAAAATGTCACAGACAGATGAAAACAAAAGAAGATAGACCCTTCTCCATAACTCTGTTCATCATCCTCAACCCATCTCCTTTCCCGAGGCTTACAAAGTCACCAGCACCTGAAGACATAACAGAATGGGATGGCAATTTTCTCAAAGATCAGAATTTTACTTAGACAGTCCTGGGAACTGTATGAAATCACTGAATTGTAAATTGTCTTCCCTCCTCCCCCCCAGATGAAATCTGAAATTTTCCCTCAAAGATGTCTGCAGCAAGGAGGTCTGATTAAGCCTCTGATCACACTGGAGTGTAAAATTCACCTTGTGGAAGGCTTTAAAATGCTGGGTATCACTCAGGTGACAGTGGCCAATGAGCCTGAATTTGTCTGACAGCAAAATCAGACTTTTGCAGACCTCATTTTAACAAATCTTTGAACCTCCACAAGAAAGGAAAAACAAAAATCCCTCTGAAAAATCTCAGCTGCGGCTTACAACAGCAGCAAAGACAAGGTGCTACAAAAGAAGGGCTTGACCTTTAAAGATTCACAAGTACATATAAACATCGAAAGACAGATTACAAAAAGTGCAACACCAAACAAACAAGTAACCAACTTGGAAAATACATGGGACCACAATAGCACAGCAAATACAAACAGCAACAAGGAAACGTCTCTTCCAGATCTACCATACAATCCTGCACCTAGCTTTTAAAAGCTGGAGTCTCCCAGCCAGTCTAGAAGACGTTCCATAAAGAGGCTTTCTAAGAGAAACGATTAATGATGTTTCACTGACAGTTTTTTTGAAGAATGATGAGCTAGCTACATGCCTCTAATGAGTGTTTAAGTCTGAGAACTCAGTATGTTATGTTTATTAATTTCTTTATCCACTATATGGATGTAATTAACTCAGAGAAAACTGTCATGTGTCTGGCAGTTTCCAGATTTCTAAATTTAAAAGAACAACAACAAATAAATGGACACTATGTTTATGTGAACCTGAAAGCATATAAGAGAAAACAAGATCGCTGCTGCTATGTTTTCATACAGACTGCTAAATTAGCATTATGCCAAGGGAGAAGTAAGCTTTCTCTAATCCTTACTTCTAAACTCCAGAGAGATCTACGCAGAAACAAGGAGGGAGAACAGAGAGAAAATAACATGCAGGGGGGAGGAGCGAAATGATGCAACTAAGGAGTAAGAGCAGAAAGTTAATATTTAAAACCCAGGCCTCAGGGGTGCTCAGTGCTCTGTAAATAGAGCACTGATGATGATACTGAAAGGATATCCAGCTCATGCAGGAAAACTGCACAGCTTTTCCTTAAATAACTGTGTTATTTCTTTTAAAAATCAAATTGTGACATGTTATCTTACCTGAACCTGACCCAGAAGAATAATCATCATCATCAATTGGATAGACGCCTGATGCTTCTTCAACAGAGCTGTTGTCCAGGTATAAATCCTTATCAGAGGTCAAATCTGCTCTCTGGAAAACAGATAAAAGTGAATGGTTAGAAAGATAACAGTTCTCTAGCATAGCAGGCTTAATTTTCTCTCCTATTTCCAAGGTTGATGTTGGTATGCTGAACAGTTTATATTTTCAGTTTATACAACACATTTGTTGAATACGTTAACGAAATTTGTAAAAATCATAGCATAAAAAAGATCCAAGGCTACACAATGAAAACTAAGAAACTACCCAATCTGTGGGAAGCAAGTCTCCTTCAGATCACACTTCATCTCATTAAATGCACGAATGAATAAACAGGATTTGCAATACACTCTGAAGCACTTCTGTAAAAAGAAAGAAGCAAATCCCAGGACTGAAACCCTCTGTCAAGACCTCAAGTATACAAATCTAAGGGCTGTCATCTGAAGTCAGTCATTTGATCTCAAATGGGAAGCAATAAGAGTGCGTATCAGGAAACATCTTCGATGTACATCGAGCCAAACCTCGCTAAACTCTTTACAAGTTAGAATGAACAACAGGGCCTACAAAATACAAATATTTAAAAGACAAGATTAAGAATTATGACATTTCCAGATGGATCGATAGCACATCTACCAAATTCTGGTTAGGCGACCTACCTCAATTTCTAAATCAAGGCATCTCTCCTAAAATTTAGCTTTAGCTTCAACAGGCTATAAAAATTGGCTTCTTGTGACTTCCACCACAAGTCTACAAGTCATTTCCCCACAAAAGACAGATTCTGCTGTAATGAGCCACCAATAGAACAAGGTGTCAATAATCACTTTAGACTGACAATTCAGGCTTTGAAAGATTAGAAATTGTCTTCCTCCATAGCAGCTTGTGATTCCTCAGAGCATAAACTACCCTATGGCAGCTACGTGGTTTTGATTACCAAGAATGTACCTGCCTCTATGACTGCTAGCAATTTCACCATCATTTTTTGTGAACGTGTTTGCCACAACTTGTTGAAAAAAGGAGAAGTATGGCAGTTGCCAAAGGAGTTTTTTCAGGAAGCACTTCTGTGCTGTGCGGGTGACGGAGCCCTGGCACAGGCTGCCCAGAGGCTGTGGGGTCTCCTCCTTGGAGCCCTTCAGAAGCCGCCTGGACGTGGTGCTGGGCACCCTGCTCTGGGTGTCCCTGCTTGGGCACGGGTGGCACCGGGTGGCTCCAGAGGGCCCTGCAGGCCTCAGCCACCCTGGGATTCTGTGAGTTATAAGGCAAAGTGCAATATTACGCCAACATGCATCTCACGTAATCACCCAAAACTCCATTCTGAGTCCCAAGAGTTTCCAACTGTGATTGTTTTTTACTGCATGGCATTGATTGGCCATTTTATTCAATAAAATATTCACTACAGCTTTCCTAAAGAGGTACCAAACCGTGAAAGGTGTAACTCATGTATAAGACGACCCAAATCTGAGTTTCCAAGGTAATTTTTCCCCTTCAGGTGAAAAAAAAAGAGTATTTCAGAGTGACAGACCTTTGCACTGGCAGTACCTAAGGCTCTTCTAACAGCTCTGAACTAAAACAGTATTACCCTTTTTTTCTTCTGAAGAGGAGAAAAATAAAATGATGCTTGGTCAAAGCCTGCTCTTGGTACTGCACCTTTTACCTGTGGGATATGGGGTGGGATGACGGATGGATGGACGGACACACGGCGACTGTTTTTAAGATAGGTTTACAAAAGGCCTGCTCTCAGCTGCTGCTTCTAGTTCACACGGTCTGCCTACAGCTGGCTGCAGTCCAAAGCAGAAATTCAAGACGATGTCTGGTCACCATCAAGTGACTTAATTCCTTTAAAAGATGTCTCCAAAGGAAGCCTTCAAGTGCCTCGGTAGGTGCAAAGGTGGTATTGTAATTAAGACTCAGCTGAGACCGCTTCCGTATAGGAAAACAACTCCCCGGTGCAGGACAAATATCCTGCTATTGATCGGACTGCGACAATGGAACAAGCCACCTAACCCCGTTTTACTTTCAGCCACCATCCTAGTAAGAACAGCCCACTCCTCAACATCAGGCAGGAAAAAACAAAACATTATTAAAAGGAAATGCAGGTGGCTGGCAATGAGCACAGAAAAGACACACGGTATTCGAAAGGTATCAAGGATAATAAATATTACCAACTCCAAGCTGAGAAAAAAAAATATGATCTACCTGTAGAAATTTCGTAACAATGGAAATTGCCAATAGAATTTGGCAACGGCTGAGAAGCCGCCTGGGCTTCATTTGCAAATGCTAATGAATGAAAATAGGTCTGCGTGAGAACAGAGGCATCCCAAATCCGTGCCCGGAATTTTTACTATTGAATAAAAATACAAACTTAACAATCAACTTATTCCCCAGGCCATTTCCCAATTCCGTCTGTATCAGAAGCAAACTTAGCAGAATTGAACAAACAACAATAAAAAAAAGAGAAAAAAACAAATCCAACAACAATAACAAGCAGATGCCCCTCCTCCAAAACAAACAACCCTGTTTTGTTGCTCTTCCCAGCCTCACAGGAGTCGGCGAAGACTGAAAAGACCCCGGACAAGTTATTCCAAAGGCCCGGTTTCTGAAAGACAGCTGAGCAGCCAACCCAACCCAGCCCAAGCTTTGAGTGCCCTAGTCAGCCAGGCTCCCTACCATCATATTCACTCCATTTCTTTCAATGAATTATGGCTTTTTGGCTGCCAAAAGCTTTCATTTCTAGCTATGCCGAGACGTTCGTAAGCTTTAAATCAGCTGAAAACAGAGGAACAGAAATGGAAGAAACGCCTGGGTAGTTTTCAGCAGTAATTTTAGCATCCATTGTCTTTTATTCTGGGGATGCAAAGGACATACAATGTGAAAAATTATTGAATATCTTGTGTTGTGGGTGGCACGACTCCATCAGAATGAGAAAGCTGTTCCCCACAGACTCTTATAGATCTAGTACACTGTTTAATATATGGAGAAATAAATGTTAGAGTGAACCCCAAGTGCACCCAGATTAGACCTCAAGCTCCATCTGAGGAAGACGCTTTGCAGCTTCTCTGGACAGAAAGTCCCTTGTTTCAGCCCATTTCCATTACGAACGGTCTCTCCTGTGGAACCTGGGCAGGACACAAGCCCCCTCTCAAAGCAGAAGGGCAAAGAAGCAAACCCTGGCTTAAAAATCCCTGGGCATTGGCACGGACAAATGCACTGCACCGTCCCCATGTAGTCTCTCTGCAAGCTGGCTACCAGAGTTAGGATGGGAGCATCCCCTCTACACCCTCAGCTTGTGTCTCCTTTCCCAGTTGCTCAGCAGCACACAACTCCTTTAGTCCACTTGGAACAGAAATTGTCTTAAGAAATAATAAGAAAAAAAAACAGAGTTAACATTTTTGCACAGACATTAAAAATAATTCCGTGGATATTAAGCTTAGAAAAATGAGAGCCAGTTAATAGAAATAAAAGAATACATCACGGTGCTTAAGTGAATATCAAGCACTGAAGCTAAGCTTCACAATTTTATGCCACATAAAATAAATTTGATTTAATATTTGCTCGACAAATGTTTTCTCGCTTGTCAGCTGGGAATCCATGGGGGCCCGTGGACCAATTCCAGGGTGTCCACAAAAGATAAGTTGGAAAAATGAGCCTATTGTCAGCATGCTTGCACAGAGAAAGGTCTGTAGTAGCACTTTAATGCATTTAGGAGAAAAATAACTTTGCAAATTCTAACTCCATGAATCTTCTGTAGGTTACTCCAAAGGCCAAATATTTAAGGGGCAATTTCCCATGGCTAACAATTGAATTGATGGCCCTCGTGTCACTTTTATGTAACAGCATTATTTTCAGTTCTATTAAAACGGCAGGAACACCAGGCAGGGATGTCTCTGTTATCAGTCCTTTAATCTGGCCCTGAAGCCACAAAAACTGCTCATTACCTCTTGACAGAGATTGCATTCTCGTCCATCATTGTTATCCCACTTACTTTTTTATTCCAAGAATATAATGCTGCAAAATCCTGTGACCTGAATACTTCACATACTACATGCCAACGATCACTGATTCCTGTCTGGTTATTGACTATACTGGCATAAATCTAAATTTCATGGATGTAGTGCAGATTAGCACCCATCAAGTACTAGATAGAAGATACTCCCATACCAGTTATATGCTGAATTTGAAATCTCAAAGTCTTTATTTTAGTAAAGCTTAAATTTGAAATGATTTTTAGGTTAATAGATTCAGGATCATCCAGGACATCCTAAAAATAAAAAACAACAACAAAAAAAAACCCCACCTCTCATTCTGGCACAAAATGAAAGGAAACAAAAAAAACCCCTCTGATTCAACTTCTTATGAAAGGCATAAATCATTAATCAAAATTGTGATGGCAAAAATTAAAAACAATCCTCAGACAGCAGTAGGGCTGGAAACGGATGACACACATTTATTTATGTACTAAAAAAAAAAAAGTAAAGATTGCCCTGTACTAGCCATTCCCTTTTGCACGCCTGTTGTTACAGTCAGTCCCCCCATTATGGGGGGATGATTTAGGAGCAAGACATTAAAGACATGTATGCCATAAGGATGAAGCCAAGAAAGCTGGTGTGAGGAGCACTGGAGAAGAAAGAGGAGGAAGTTATGTCTACCACGCATGTTGTGGCTGTTTGAAACAGCAATGAGTAACTGACATATGGAAGGAAACATTTTATTACTTACAGATGCACTCAAATTTCTCTCTCTCCCTTTTTTGGTATATCTATGGGATAGAGAATTTGAGGTTTGCAGCAAGGTTATTAATGGTACACTGCCTCCGTTTTTCCCCAGATGGAAATCTTTTAGATGTAACCCGTTTAGTATGCACAGAACCAGACTAATATTTTAAAAGTGATGTTATATCACAAATCTCTAAGCCAGAAGGCTCTAAAAATTTGCAAGCATTACAGCTGTTGATTAGTCAGAAATCTTGTATGTAAGGAGGAGAAAGGAAAACACATTTTCCTCTTCTATTAAC
Source organism: Anser cygnoides (assembly GCF_040182565.1). NCBI lineage: Eukaryota > Metazoa > Chordata > Aves > Anseriformes > Anatidae > Anser > Anser cygnoides. The sequence goes on along the minus strand of NC_089874.1, from coordinate 139,887,046 downwards.
AGATCGTGCTGTTCAATTAGCGCAGGTATAAAAGTATGTTCAGCTGGTGATTCTGAATTCATCAAAGTGAGTTATTGTCCATGTATACTACTTTTTCGGAAAGCTAAATACGTGCATAAATTCATCTAAAGCCTGAGGGCCACTGCAGAGACTCCCACAGAAGTCTGGAGAAAAGGCTGTTGTGTGAAAGAGAAACTGTACTTCCTTATAGGCTTCCTGCAAAAGGACTATGATCTGTGCCCTCACAGGAGTTGGTCCTAACATACCTCAGCCACAGCAATGCTGATCCCAAAGCCAGCAGGCATCTTGCTAACGCTGCTCACTGTTTGTCTTCCCTCATTACACCAGGAATGCTGGTGAGACCGTCCCCTAAAGAGTTTGTTAACTTGGTCCAGGAATAAAAGTCATGATTGCCCAGAGAAGCTGTGGATGCCCCATCCCTGGAGGTGCTCAAGGCCAGGCTGGATGGGGCTTTGGGCAACCTGGTGTGGTGGGAGGTGTCCCTGCCCATGGCAGGGGGCTGGAACTGGGTGAGCTTTAAGGTCCCTTCCAACCCAAACCATTCTGTGATTCTATTTGAAAAAAGAAACTACTTTTTCCCAGAGAAACGTGCTACCCAGAGGGCATACTCCTCCTACCATTTCCCATCATGTTGCTTTTCCCAGGGACGAGCTGCTGACGGCTCCGACAGTGCTCACCCCCCTCCTTCAGCCTGAGCACCCCTGCGTGGCCTGCCTGCACCCTGCTACCAACACAAGATTTTGAGGGAGGTTTGTACATTATGAGGTTGGACTCTCCAGGAATATTTTCCACCAAATGTCTTATTAGGATGCTTTTCTTTCCATTCAATGATATGTCCTACAGCTGGGCACAGAAGAAAGGGGAAGGAAAGAAGTACTACTATCAAGGTAGTCCTTACTATTTCCTTTCAAGGTTGTGGTGGCCACTTTTAAGCACTCACAGGCCAAATTCTTCTCAACAAAAACCAACCGTAATGGGACCTTAGGCAGAAACAGTGGTGATGTGGGTTACAAGGGGGGACTGCTGTGGGATTTAAAAAAAAAAAATTGGATGCTAATAAATAGCAGTGTAATTTATGCACAGAGCTCTGAGGGGTCCCCATTTTCTTCCTTGGAGACACCATGCTGCCTGCACAAGGGTGATGTTAGCGGGGTGGGTATTGGCCACAGGAAAGCTGCCCTACACAACAGTTAGGGCAATTGCAATCATAGCAGAAGCCTTCTTTCCATAACAGGCATCGGACTGAATTTTGCTAGTTTCAGAGCCAGCGTTTCGTAGGGACATGACCATCTGCTTTGCTCATTTCCCCTGAATCATTTCTGACACAGTAGCCATCTCCCAGCTCTACCTCGGCACTGCACGAAACCCCGTAAGCGCTCCCCAGGGCCGCAGACTTTCAGTGCCAGTCCTGCTCGTCCGCAGAGGCGATGTGAAAACCAGCCTCGCGCCGGGAACTGCCTGTACCGCCATGCTCCGGCCCCCTGCCTCCCCCACCGTCGTTTTTGGCCAAGGAAACAACACGGTTGGATTTCAGCGACTCACTCCGGTACAGCTGATTTCCAAAAGGGGTTTTTAAAAGCATAGAGGACGTTCGCTGCCCTTCCTCAGGTAAGGGTAAAACAGCACGTCGGCTTTGTATGAGTGTCCCTACTAAACCCAGCACCATCAGCAGCCCGGCTGGTGCGGCCTGGTGTGGCGCCGGCACCACACGCCAGAAAGATTATTCACGCTGCTTGGGCCTCGTGTAGAACTTCCTGATGCTGCACAAAACCATAGCTCCGGGCTTCAAACCTCCCCTGACGGATGAAGAAAGCGTCTGACCGTTTGTGGTGGCTGAGGAAAAGCGTCGAGCCCAAAATAAACACGAGTAGTGAAAAGCACCTCGCTACCGCGAGCGCTCAGCAGCGGGAGTCTACCCAACGAGCTGATTTACAGAGATTGCCTGATGTCGGAGCCAAGAGTCAAAATATGTGTGCTTTTAAGATGCACACAGTCTGTTACGCCAGGCTAATTACCAAAACAGAGGCGTATTTGACAGTGACAGAATTAATAAAAACAACTTTCACTGGTGTCAGGCATTTCGGCAGCCTCGTAGCTTGTGCTGCAGAAGACAACACCACAGCCACGGTGCTCACGGGGAAATACCTGAAGGCAAAGAGCACCCCAGGGTGAGGAGACACGAACAAGCCACCACCATCCCAGCCACCCTTTGCTGATGGCCACATACCAAAGCAACGTTGCAGTCGATAGATTGCGGTTCACACTCTAACAAAGTCACAGAAACTTGTGTGTCTGTTTTCTAACAATCATCTGCGCCTCCAGAAATATTCCCAAATGTGCAATTGCATGCCGTATGGTACATTATGTGACAACAGAACTTAAAATGATAACAGAACTTGTTCAAGCTTAATTGGAATTGGTTTTCTTCCCATTAGAAAGGCTCACAGATCTCTATAGTGAGTCTTTGGCCTGCTTACAGTTTTGGAGCTGAGGCTTGTCCTGCCTTGAGGAGAAAGATAAATGTCCTCTAACGTTCTGGCCTGTTTGAGGTAAATTCCAATGGAAAAAGCTTCTATCTTTCCACTTCTTCTCACAGCATCTGACTTCCAGCTGTGCATCATTTATCCACTCGGTCAAACTTCTCTGTTAACCCAATTCCTCGTCCAGGAACTGTGCTGCCCGGGGTGGGACGGAGATCACTGTACAAAGATGCAGGAGGGAGGCAAGCACTGCACCAGGAAGGGATAGAGCTTTCATTTTTACCATGAGTACCAATCTGGGACAAAGAACAGAACAAAGAACTTGCTCCATGCACTCCAGCTGCAACAGATATTTAGGAGGTGAGTAAGAGATCACTCCAGTTATCCAACAGCCCTCCTAGGCTACTCAACCAGACTTTAGCCCACTTGAAGATGTATTAAAGGACCGCTGTGCAAGACCAGAGGTGGGTCTGCCCCTACAAGAGATGCCTTCATTACTCACCCTGCAGAAGATACCTACCTCTTTATTTGGTTATACAGAATCTCCTGAAACAACAAAGCTCTGCTTCCCTGTGCCTCTGCCATTGCTATACCCCAGTCAAGAGCAGCTCCTCACTAGGGCAGTCTTCTCAGCTGTCCCATAGCCTTAACCCACAACTCGGCAAGTGAAAGTTACCTAGATTACAGATATGCTGAAAATGCTGAAACTGATGCGTTTTATTTTTTTTCTACAGCACTCAAAACTTCCTGCTGTTCTAGGCCCCAGAGGGGAACAGGAGCTGTGTGGTGAGACCCCCTCCACAGAGGCTACAGGTTAGGACCAAGGAACCCTCCTAATCCAACTGCCATATAGATCTACTCCAACCATTACTTAGGAATGATGGAGCATAAGGCAAATCTGATATAAACAAAACTACAAACAAACAGTGCTGCTGTGCTGTTTACATGAAGCCCCTGATTTTATATGATTTCGGCATTCCCTGACTCTACCCCAGCAGGCCATTCTCTCCGTGAAACCGAGAACCGAACACTGCAGCTTAGTTGTCTCCTTTACCTTGAAAACCTCAAGACTGCTTAACAGTCAGGGTAGAGTATGAAGCAATTCTAGCTTCCCACGTAAAAGTGAAAGTTTAATGCCAAAGTTTCTCTGGGAATCCCAAAATTAAAAGATTCAAAGCTCTTCATGCCAAGCCATCAATCAGTACAAAGAACAGTTTATTCTTCAACTCTGCCTTTGACGTAGGCACAGTATAACAGGGAAACTATTTTAGGTGGGCTACAGCTGAATCAGCTTCCAAAGTGCTACTCCAGACTGAAACATGAAAGGGCAATGTGCAGGCGAACCGGCATCAGCAGCTAGCAGCCAGCAATGTGCATCACAGATTGATTTATCTCAATTAGCATAGCAATTTTCTGCACGTTTCCCAAAAAGCACTGATCAGTTTCACCAAAAATAGGATCAAAAACACCATGCAAATCATTGTCATGGCTCAAAACGCTAATCAGTTTCTTCAGGACACATCAGCCCGTGTGCAGACAGGTTAAATTTAAGGCACAGCCGTGACCAAGAAGCTAAATGTGTTCCTTTGAAAGCGCTGAATGAAGAGGTTAGGGTATCTTCGAATTGCTCGTCACCAGCCTGACCCTAATGGGAGATGCAGGTAACTTTTGCAATCCAGGTCCTAACTACCCGTACCTGCCCTGGTCAGTGCTTTTGATGTGCGTTGGCTTTTCCATCCACACCTCCCCTCTCCTTTTATGCTTTACCGATCCTTTTTCCTAATCAATCAGAGGAACGAACACATATTTTCCTCCCTCCTCTCGAGAATGTGGATGAATGATTAAAGCTGCCAGGGCAACCTCCCTGGCATGCATGCCAATAACTTCCCACCTAATAGCCTTTCCTCTGCCTCACTGCCCTGGCCCACTGGTGATTACTGCAATCCCTTGAAGTGGTCAAATTGCAGGGCAGCCCCCATGGAAACCTATTTGGAACTGTTCAAGCTCATACCAAAGAATGATGTTTTTAATACAGATTGTTCTTTTTCGAGCCCTACAAAAGCAGCTGTAATCAATCGTAGTGGGAGCACTGCAAACCTCCACCAGTTTCAAAAGCCCCATATCGATTCCTTTCCAGTCCGTGGATTTCAACAAAATAACCCCATGTGAGGAGTCCACAATCAACTAACATGAAATCGTTTAAATTAAGATATTTTTGCCACTAGTAGCAGCAATTTGCAATAAGCTATCTCAATCAATTAAATTCCTTTAGAACGAACAGGCAGATTGCATATAAAACAAATACATTATTCAAGTTACATTGAACGCCAATTAAATATTACCCGTAAAGATTATGCATTGCACCTGAAGCTTGTCAAAGGTGATAAGGAATCAGGCTTCATAGTTTAAAGACTGATTATTTGCACTTCTTGAATACAGCACAGTGAGCAAGCATAACCTGTTATTCAATAGACAATTAGTCGTTGAACAACAAGGTCCACGGACCTCAGCAGGCACTTCTGTTTGCCAGATATAGCCAGCAGACTCCAGTGACGTTCCACCAAAGCTCTCTGCAGGTGAAAAACAGCCACTGGTAGATCTGAAATCTATTTGATCTTTCTAAAATTGTGCGCTATCGTAGCAATTGCCTGAAGGAATTTCCCCCTTCCAGCAAACATGTGCAACGCATTTCAGAAGATGGTCATAAACTGCTCTAAACTAAGAGAAACCCTGGACCCTCTAGAACAGAGACGGATGCTGGTGGTAACACATCAATATCCCGGGCTCACTAGGCTCTTACTTAAGGAAAGTAGAGCTCCAGCAAGCTTTAAGAATGCTTAGATGAAATGCTATACTCTCAGTTTTGTTTCAACAGGATATACAGGCTCTGCCCTCAACATGAGAGAAAAGAATCCCCTTTTAAATAAATATCTTAAAAAAAACAAACCACAAATCAGCGTCTTTTATATTACTCTGGGTGCTGACAAACAGTGAAGATTTTCCACCAAAAAATGGTACCTAATGATATAAAATGCAAATTGAACTGCAGTTTAATGTGAACTTCCTGTAAACCAGCAGAACACACTGCATATGCTGTCTTCTTCATTGGGTCCACGGAAATGATTGCTTCTGCATGTGTTCAGGTAACTATTTCCACCTGGTCAGGTGGTGGCTGGAAGTGCAGAGCTGCGGGATCAGTTTGTCCTCTGGCAGAACTGATAAATCCAAAAGTGGGTTAAGTTAGGTCAGGAGAAGCCAAGCAGACAAATGGTATCACTGCTGCTTTCTGCTTCTCGGACAGAAACAGCAAGCAGAAGACACGAAGAGACCAGGTTCATCCTCGTGAGATACCACTTTGTATCCCAGATCCCCATCCGTAAGACAACAAACAACTTTATTGTGTTTCCAGGTGCCAACCAGTCTAACACCCACTCATCTTACTGGTCTACAAGATTAAGTTGTTGGATTCGGCGCTCTGATCCCGTCTTACTTCACTGAATTTCTGCTACAAAGGCTCGGTGTTCATATTCCCTTTGATGTGTACAAAGATAAGAGACGAATTTACTTCAGATGGGATAAAACATCACTCTAATAACTTCTATAAAAGTGGTTGAGTGAAATCAGAGATATGGCAGCTTGCACGGGCGGCACGGCATCAGGAGCAGTCTTCTGTCTGGTATGCTGCCCTTCAGGCACGGCTCCCCTGCTTCCACCAGGGAGAAGAAAAGGCTGGGGCACCCCGGCAAGCCCGCCCGGCTCCCCAGCCCGGGACGACAGACGGGGTGGGCTCCCTGCCTGCAGCCCCAGCCAGCTTCCCAGCCAGGCGGTCGGGGAAAGGAAGAGAAAATGAATCAGGTAGTCTGCTGTGAATATATAGGAATTGCTCAAATTAAAAGTTTCAGCTGGAATTCCACAAAAGGGCCACCCCTTCGGTGAGTTATAATTTTTCATTTTAAAGCACGGGCAAGAAAGCTGCTGCTTTACCTGGAGGACCACGGAAATGATAACAAAGTTCCTCCCAGTTATCATGACTGCCTACCTTCAATGAAAAATGGCTAAATTAAGCTTTCTTCGTATTGATTACCTTCAGATGGTGCTGTAAAAATAATCCTATATACAACAAGAGAAAAAAGAATATATTCCCTTCCACAACGAAGGGAAATTTGCTCCCCTTGATTTAAAGGAAAGTAAGCCAGGTAAGTTGTCTGACAGCATTTTTGACAGTCATAGACCTGACTGAAGAGTAAAACACAACAAAGACTCTTAATTATATTTAATATTTGTCAACAAAGCACTAAACAACTCTTTCTTTCTCCTAGCATTCATACTTTACATCAGAGATCTGCTGAAGGGAACAAGGATTTCACTATTTCTACAGCCAAACCCTGACCCTTCATAAAGATGTCATCGATACGAGGTTAGCGGCACTCTGCAATCTCTACTGCCTGATCAACAGTCTAAAGCTTTTAAAAATCCATATGCCTACAAAACCTCCTGGAGCTGCTGCACATTGAGGATTTCACAGCATTATTGACCTGGGCAGCCTCTTTATCCTCTGTAAGTTATTTTAAGCAACTTTCTGCCAGCAAGCAAGTCTCTTTGTTAGGCTTTGCCTGTATTATTGCTAAAGCCCTGCTTACAATAGAGCACAAAACGGGGAGGTACTGAGCAGAAACCAGAAAAGGGTCTGTCAAGTTCCATTTTAATTTTTATTTTTCCTTATTTTCATGATACACTTCTAATATCCGACAGATCACTGCACTGCTGCCAGGAGTCTGGCTAACCACTTAAGCTGCCTCCTGTGAGGGGGCAACATGAACGCACAGCAGAAGAAACAGACCAAATCCACATCTTTTCTAGAGCATGCAATTTAATTTGTACACTTTTTTTTTTTTTAGTATCTGTTGTAGAGAAACAGAAGCTAGAAAATGTATTTACCTACTCAGTAAGAAAACACAGCACCTGGCTTGGGAGGTGAGCAAGTGAAGAGGAAAAAGAAAGGCAAATTTCTCATGCTTCGAACTCAAAAAAAAACCAAACAATAAGCATTATTCCTAAATCCCTTGTCAGATAAAGGTCGCCAGTTTGAGGACCGTATTTCTGTGGCACGGTAGGAAAAGCAAACCTCAACCCTCCACACACCAGCACACATCAAAAAGCAATCTCAGTCTTCTGCAGGCTCGAGCCTGGCGGTATCAACCGAGAAGCTAAGTGCCAGCACAGCAGTCTTCCCTGAATTATAACCGATGGATGGGCACAGGCGAGCAGCCTATTCTCCTCATTGGGCATGCCTTGAGAGCTTCCCTCTCTCTCCTCCCCTCCCAAATTATAAGGGCACATCCATGCTTCCTCTACCTTCCTACTCAACAGAAATACTTATATGGCGAGCAACTCTGGGCTTGGGGTCGAGTCAACGCTCTTCCCATGGGTCTGCCCGCCAAGGTCACATCCCACAGCTGGGACCGCTGAGCTGAAACGTGCGCCCGCTGCCCCGGAGCTGCGCTCTGTGCATTGCTGCGTCAGCACGGCTCTTGGGTTTCCTATCAACAGCACTTCGCCGCGTGGAATAGTCACGTAAATCATGACAGCTGAGGAGAACTTTCAGCTCTTCGACAGCAATATCCTCCAGCAAATGCAAAAGCAGGGAAAAGGCTGCAACAAGGACGGTTTTAGCTGCCATGGCCGTTTGCCTATGAGTCCGCACGCTATCTACAAAAGCTCTTCCTTTCACTTCTAAGTTTCAAAACTTGAAAGCTGGTGTGGCCAGAGGCCCTGCGTGTCATCAGAACTGGCATTCCCATGTTAAATCTGTACCTTGCTGAGCAAATGGAAAGAAGAAATGTTTTTTTTTTAAGTCTCCAGTTCAGTAAAGTTTGCGAGTACCAGGAGAACACCTTTTAACTAATGTTTTATGGAAGCAACTAATTCAGCGCTGGCATCTTTATTTTCCTTAACGTAGCTAGGCATTGGCAAAAATAATGAACATAATGGGTAAGTAACCTGCCAACCTTGAGTTACTGTAGATATAGCACAAATGTATTCTTATTATCAGCACCTTCTTTTCTTTCCAACAGTTCTGCTTCAGAAATGCAGCACATAATCTGCTCTATGTAGCTGTCAATCAAATGAACACGTTCTTTTAAGGATTCATTGTAGATACGTCCAAAGCAATTGTACTTTACAAGGCTATCCCCAGATTAATAACAGAAGTTTAATTCAAAACACTGCTTTTCCTCTGCAAACAATAAAAAAGGTTGCTACACTGACGGAATTAGAAAGCTTCTTAGTTCCTGTTTTTGTTTGCTTCAGTAAAAAGGGTCACTCGGCACTCTGAAATGGAAAAAAACAAAACGGGGTTTCATCAGCCTAAGCAGCAAGGATGTTGGCTGCTTAATAGACCTGACCTCACACAAACCTGTTCACTTCCCTGAGTTCTGGAAGCTTAAAAACAAATCTGAGGACAAACAGGGGAAGGGTAAAGACCCTGCTTAGTTAGACAGACCATACGGCAAAACTTGCACATCTGCCACGGCAAGACCACAAGTTTTGCGCTGCCACAACACCAGTAGTACACTTGCATCTGTGTATCTAAGAAAACAGAATAGTCAAGGATTGCTTTATATGAGAGCAATACAATGCTACATTTTTAACATATACATCTACACGGAGAGACAGAAGAATGCACCTGTAACGTGGTCGTATTGTAAATTGTAGAGAGATTTTTTTCTATTACAATAATAGTTTAACTTCATTTCAGTTTAGACATTTGGACTTCAATCAAGAGTAAACCTCTCCGTACAGGGCAGAGCATGAAGTGTGTAAATCAGGTTTTCTGATAACCAGACATCAGCAAATTAGATTAGGAACTCGTTGATAAATACAATTCTGCAAATAATATAAATGGAGACAGCTTTATATGATACATTGGGGAAGAAAATTGTGAGGAGGCAATTGCAACATGTTACATCATGGCAAGCAGCACTTGTTCACGCACTTTGGACAGACAGAAGAGATTAGAAAGGTACTTTCATATGCCATTTTCAAGGACAGTAATTGAATGAGGACAGAAGATGACCAGGAACCACTTGAGAACTGAGAAGCTGAAGAGCATTTCTGCTGGAAACTGTATTCATGTTTGTCACTGATGTTGTTTCTTAAAAGTCACTCAGAAGTTCATCTGACTTCCTAATGACACAATAAACAACATCATTAGGCAGAAGAACGGAACAGCTACCGGCATTTTGATAAAGTGGAGTCATCAGCTCACTCCATTTCTTTAAAAAATGAGTCCATACTGGACTCATCCCACAAAAAAATGAATAATATCAACCTGTGAAACACATAGCTACGCTTCCCTTATGGAGAAATTGGCTTATCAAGCTGCACTGACACCCCAAGAATTTGCTGTGCTGAAACTGTTCATTTCCCAGACTGACAGAGCACTGTCCCTTCTGGAGAATAAAGGCCCTCGTTCAACTCCTGGCAGAGATTTCCCTTCCTCCATTAATTACGTGTGCACACACATACACTCATGCTGCAATCCCCACGGGAAACGTGTGATGGTCTCAAAGAGCAGATTACTGGCTTATGGCTCAAATACAGCAGGTTATGCAACCAAAAGGCTTAACAAGCCTCTATTCCGCTCTTGTAAAATTAGTTTGAAGGGGAAAAAATGAACAGTTATGGGGAAGAACACCAAAAAGTGACATAAACCCAAGAAAATAGCGCGGGCGGAAGAAAACAAGCTGCAGGATAATGCTTTGGTTTTCAATTACCAGAGTGAGGCAAGAGTCACAAGGCGCTGTCGACAGCCCCATCTGCTCGGACGCTCTTCGGTCTGCTGTGAAGCAAGAGCTCGCTCTTTATTTCCTACCCAACTTTCTTCATTAGGCCGTTTGCAATTTTAAACAGAAGGAACAGGCAATGTTCAGCGAGCCTAACGCTCTTCCCGGTTTGAAGTCTGCTATGGATGTCCTTGCAGCTTCCAACACAGACCAAACATCAGGGAAAAGGACAGGTACCTCCAACCTGCTACATCCCAGACAGGTACACCCAACCTGCCCCGCTGCTACTCGTCCCACACACCGTGTCAGCAGCCACCAGCTTCAAGCAGGCAGCAAACGGCGCTGAGAGCCCAACGCGCTCCTCCGGGCGAGCTGCCGGTGGCCTTTACGGGGACAAACAATGCTTTTTCTTCATTGCTTTCCCACTAGAGCCGGTCTGAAGCTGCACACAATTTGCATGCGCAGTGAAAAGCCCAGATGGTCATTAGAAAGCTGATGAGAAGTTTCCATCGAGCTGTGCCCGGGCATGCACGCGCAGGAAGTTAACTTCTCCTCGCCCAGCCTGGGCCAACTCTGTCCAGCAAGCGCGGTCTAGTGAATGGGACCTGATTTTCAGAAATCCCATTTTGTGGAGACCAAGGGGGTTCTGCTGCTCCACTCTTTGTGCTCATTACAGCTGCAATCCAAAGGTAACAAGAAATGGGAAGTGTTCCTTCAGTCTTCGCTGAAGCAAAATATAAAAGCATCACTTCTAAATTTTATCAACTCAGTACAGTCTGTACTGCTTTCTTTTTTAAACCAATATGGAAGATTGATGCAAACAAAAGGGATAGTTTAGGATACCTCAACACCAGTTCTCCACCTTATACCACCTTAGGAAATCCATTTAACACCCTGTTACTGATGGATAGTCAGCTCGATCACCTCGAAGTAAAGCTCACGTTCAGCCATGACTCACTCGGCGGAACAAGCTGCTCACTCGCTTCCAGGCGTGCTCCACTGGAACACGCAGCCGAAGGTTTCCATTTTGCTGGAGAAGGTTGTCATTCATGACATTATGCAGTGCTGAAGGAGCCAAACAGATTAAATGGACATCTGCCTTCCTAGTCTGCTATAAAAAAGTGGTTTAATACCAAGCAGTGTTTAACAGTAAAACTGTCTGCAATTACTGCTCTATAATCTGCGAGTAATCAATCAATCTCAACGCTGAACTTTCATTATTGCTTCTCTGTAAGCAGCTGGAAGAATTTCCAGGGCACATACTCCCTTTTTATACCCCAAAGCTAAAGATGAATTAATCACAGATTCAGTCAGCATTCGCAGCGATCCCAGCACACGTCAAGTCTCAGGCTTGTATTCTCAAAGCAAAGCGCAGAAGATACCATAAACCCCCCAGTTAGGGCAGCCATTTGCCATGTTATTTCCCTTCTGGATGCACTATTGTAATAAAAGCACAGTGGCTTTGCCAAAGGAGAGCAGTGTATCCTCATCTTCCCTCCTTTTGAAACCCCAGCACTGCAGGAGGAGGAGGCGGTGGCCCCGGAGAGCTGGGCTGCTCCGGCTGCAGCCATCCTGGGCAGCAGCCTCCAACTCCACGGCTTTTCCAGACTTGTTGCTTGATGTTGTAATGACTCTGGGATTAAGACTGTCATGTTGGGGATTCAAAGGCTTACTTCATTCCTTTTAACAACCTAATCCGTGCTGACACGTTTTTGTTAAGATGTAAGCATCCCTCACTCACAGAGCTACGCAGACCTGGCTAGCAACAGCTCCGCGGGCACACGGCTGATGGCCATGCCCAGGGGAACAAGAGCAGCTTCCCTGGCAGGGAAACCAAGGCCAAGAAGGGGACGTGGGCCCTCTGGCTGAGCCACGGGACCAGGGTTGCAGTAAGGCTGATGACAGGTAGCTCCAGGGACTCGCCGCACCTTGTGGCAGGTCACACCTGGATTACCCTACTTCTGGAGCTGCGCGGATTAATGCCCAGCCTTTAAATATTCCTTTATTGTGTTGCACGGTGTTCCCTTTGGTATACAAAGCGCATGACTAGCATCTGTCACCTGTCCAGCCCTTCATTCTCTTCCCAAAACAAGGATTTAATGTGGCAGAGTCTCTTGCATCATTTGGCTGGGGCAGACAGGCTGTCCCACAGACGTGTGAGTTACACCATTTAATTGAGATGCAGCAAAGGTGAAACCAGTTCTCTCTAACTGGGACACTGACAGCGGGTTTCACACATCTCAGCTGACAGCTAATTTAAAGGCAGCTCCTGCCCCACATATTTACTCACCAATAAACCCTGAGCCTCTGGCAAGTACGCAGCATCGCGGCTGGTCTGGACAGGGAGCCCAGCACCTGCTGCTCGGCAGCCACCCGAGCTCGATGGTGGCTCCTGCATGGGATGGGGCTTTCAGCTGGCCTGGTAGAAAGTGCCTTGGCTTAAAAGACAGCCTTGGACGAAACCTAAGGAGTTTTTCAAACCTCTCATCTGCATCTGCTCCTCCTCTCGGTGCCACTTTCTGCTTGGCACAAGGAGGTGAAGGATCAAAGTGGTGACCCGAGGGGGAACTGCCACGTGTCCCGTGGTGTGCCACGGCAAGCACACGCTGGCAATGGACTTGGATAACTGGATTTTGTAAGCAAAGGCATTTCATAAAGTCATTACCATAAGTCCATCAGCTTTACTGAAAGCCCGTGGCCACTTTCATGAGCACAGCTGGTACCTGAGCGGTGAAGTGAGAGACCCGGAGTGAGCTTCTGGGGCTGCAGGGCTGCAGAGAGTGCCCAGAAGGCATTGCCTGTCAGCTGGCAACACAAAATCAACACTCGTGACCATTTCTTTCCCTCTCGGTATCACTTACACAATTAGCATAATCACTACAGACAGACTTTACCTCTCATTTTGAAGCCACAGGCCTCGTGCAAGGTTATTCATTTCAGGGCTTTAATGGAGCAGCACTCTCAGGTGAGACTGAGAAGATGGGGAGACAGTCACTGTGTATTTCAGTCACGCATCTCAGAGCAGTTAAATTTAGGACCAAAAGCTCCTTCTACAGATCAATGGCTGCTCGCAGTCCTGGTTTTAGGTGTCTGAACTCAGACTCTTCCAACCAAAACCAACCTATTAATGAAAACATCCAGAGAGAATGTGTTCTTTCTAAAGTATTTAGCATCTTCAGGAAGTGCTCAATCTGACTTCCAGGAGGAAAAAAATAAAAAGGTAATCCCCTGGAGCCACAGGGCACAGCTAGCAAAATTCCTGTTGTATACAAGATGCAAACCAACAGTTTAGAGCTGAACACAAGTTAAACTCGGGTGTCAATCTCTGACTGAAATGAAATGGCACCTATAAAGTAAGGTTCCAGTTGGTCTGAACGAGTTTTGAAATAACACAGTGGAGAGGCACTTTGCAAAGCCAGCAAATCTTCTGCATTTTCCAAGGGAACAATTACTGCGACAACAGGGCATTTATGAGGCTTAGAAAGAAACCTCAGGATCTCAGCGCTGCCGTAAGCTGCACTGAAAAAAACCCAAACCCTACGCCTTCAGAGCGCAGCCCCATACTTTTGCAGCTGATGGTTCCAAGAAGGGATCTCTGTTTATTGGTAATGACACTTTCTAACCCAACCGAGTAGGTGACTTGTCCCTGGGCTTGGACAGCGGGTGCTCATTTCTCTGGATGCTGTATAAGGAAGGAAGAAAAAGCAAGCGCAGCATAACTCATGACTGCAGGCTTCTTTCAGCGAGGAAAGGCTGTATTTCTCTGGCCGTGCACAACAGCAGCTACTGCAGCTCTGTGCTACGCAAGCACCCAGACATCGCTGTTTTGCGACTAAATGTGCAGACCTGGCTGTATAGAAAACCAGCTCTTCTGGCACGTAGTACTGTGCTAATTAGCCAGCAAAATTCGTAAACTTTTTACCCCCTTGAATGCTGCTTATAGTCTTTTGATAGCTGCTATTGTTTCACACTTGGAGCACTATGACTCTCTTCCAGTTGTTAATTCCACCCTGCATAGCCATTAAACAAATGGTAACAGATATCAGATTCCTTCCTCAATACCATCCGCTGTGTACAGGGGAGTGCACACCGAACGCATTGCTTTAGAAATAAGATTCTCCACGTGCCACTTTGAAAATAAAAAAAAGGATCAAAACTAAAGGAGTAGCTAAAGTGTGTTACAGTAATCAAAATCCACAAGGTACGTGACTATTTAGACTTGCATTATCTCGGAAGGATGTAATGCTATATAAAACCCAGA